>NC_091470.1:119175754-119775754 GCF_036971445.1 Narcine bancroftii | reverse complement strand
ATACCCGGCCTCTGATTCCCCTCTTCTGATTCTGATTCCCTGCCTCTGATTCTCCATCTCTGATTCCGCTCATCAGATTCCCTGCCTCTGATTCCCCACCTCTGATTCCCCATATCTGATTCCCCGCCTCTGTTTCCCCGCCTCTGATTCCCCGCCTCTTTTTCCCCATATCGAATTCCCCACCTCTGATGCACCAACTCTGATTCCCCGCCTCTGATTCCCCAGCTCTGATTCCCCACCTCTGATTCCCCGCATCCGATTCCCCATATCTGATTCCCCGCCTCTGTTTCCCCGCCTCTGATTCCCCGCCTCTGTTTCCCCATATCTGATTCCCCGCCTCTGATTCCCAACTATGATTCCCCGCCTCTGATTCCCCAGCTCTGATTCCCTGCCTCTGATTCCCCGCGTTCTATTCCCTACCTCTGATTCCCCGCCTGTGATTCCCCATCTCTGATTCACCACCTCTGATTCCCCACCTCTGATTCCCCATATCTAATTCCCCGCCTCTGTTTGCCCGCCTCTGATTCCCCGCCTCTGTTTCCCCATATCTGATTCCCCGCCACTGAATCCCCAACTCTGATTCCCTGCCTCTGATTCCCCAGCTCTGATTCCCCGCCTTTGATTCCCCCCGTCTGATTCCCAGCCTCTGAATCCTCGTGTCTGATATCCTGCCTCTGATTCCCCGCCTCTGATTCCCCATCTCAGATTCACCGCCTCTGATTCCCCACCTCTGATTCCCCAGCTCTGATTCCCCGCCTCTGATTCCCCGCATCTGTTTCCCCATATCTAAGTCCCCGCCTCTGATTCCCCAACTCTGATTCCCCGCCTCTGATTCCCCGCATCTGTTTCCCCATATCTAAGTCCCCGCCTCTGATTCCCCAACTCTGATTCCCCGCCTCTGATTCCCCATATCTGATTCCCCGCCTCTGATTCCCCGCATCTGATTCCCTGCATCTGATTCCCAGCCTCTCATTCCCTGCCTCTGATTCCCAACCTCTGATTCCCCACCTCTGATTCCCCATATCTGATTCCCCGCCTCTGTTTCCCCGTCTCTGATTCCCCGCCTCTGTTTCCCCATATCTGATTCCCCGCCTATATTTGCCCACCTCTGATTCCCCACCTCTGTTTCCCCATATCTGATTCCCCGCCACTGAATCCCCAACTCTGATTCCCTGCATCTAATTCCGCAGCTCTGATTCCCCGCCTCTGATTCCCCGTGTCTGATTTCCTGCCTCTGATTCCCCGCCTCTGATTACCCATGTCTGATTCACCGCCTCTGATTCCCCACCTCTGATTCCCCATCCCTGATTCCGCACATCCGATTCCCTGCCTCTGAATCCCCGCCTCTGATTCACCGCCTCTGATTCCCGGCCTCTGATTTCCCGCCACTGATTCCCTGCCACTGATACCCCGCCCCTGATTCCCCACCTCTGAATCCCCATATCTGATTCCCCGCCTCTGTTTCCCCACCTCTGACTCCCCGCCTCTGATTCCCCATATCTCATTCCCCGCCTCTGAATCCCCATCTCTGATTCCCGGACTCTGATTCCCCACCTCTGATTCCCGGCCTCTTGTTCCCAGCATCTGATTCCGGCCTCTGATTCCCGGCCTCTGATTCCCTGCTTCTGATTCTGATTCCCTGCCTTTGATTCCCCATCTCTGATTCCGCACATCTGATTCCCTGCCTCTGATTCCCAACCTCTGAATCCCCATATCTGATTCCCCACCACTGTTTCCCCGCCTCTGATTCCACACCACTGTTTCCCAATATCTAATTCCCCGCCTCTGATTCCCCAACTCTGATTCCCCACCTCTGATTCCCCAGCTCTGATTCCCCGCCTCTGATTCCCCGCATCTGATTCCCTGCATCTGATTCCAAGCCTCTGATTCCCTGCCTCTGATTCCCAAACTCTGATTCCCCACCTCTGATTCCCCATATCTGATTCCCCGCCTCTGTTTCCCCGCCTCTGATTCCCTGCCTCTGTTTCCCCATATCTAATTCCCCACCTCTGATGCACCAACTCTGATTCCCCGCCTCTGATTCCCCAGCTCTGATTCCCCGCCTCTGATTCCCCGCATCCGATTCCCCATATCTGATTCCCCGCCTCTGTTTCCCCGCCTCTGATTCCCCGCCTCTGTTTCCCCATATCTGATTCCCCGCCTCTGATTCCCAACTATGATTCCCCGCCTCTGATTCCCAGCTCTGATTCCCCGCCTCTGATTCCCCGCATCCGATTCCCCATATCTGATTCCCCGCCTCTGTTTCCCCATATCTGATTCCCCGCCTCTGATTCCCAACTATGATTCCCTGCCTCTGATTCCCCGCGTTCTATTCCCTGCCTCTGATTCCCCGCCTGTGATTCCCCATTGTCTGATTCACCACCTATGATTCCCCACCTCTGATTCCCCATATCTAATTCCCCGCCTCTGTTTGCCCGCCTCTGATTCCCCGCCTCCGTTTCCCCATATCTTATTCCCCGCCTCTGAATCCCCAACTCTGATTCCCTGCCTCTGATTCCCCAGCTCTGATTCCCCGCCTTTGATTCCCCCCGTCTGATTCCCAGCCTCTGAATCCCCGTGTCTGATATCCTGCCTCTGATTCCCCGCCTCTGATTCCCCATCTCAGATTCACCGCCTCTGATTCCCCACCTCTGATTCCCCATCTCTGATTCCGCACATCCGTTTCCCTGCCTCTGATTCCCCGACTCTGATTCCCCACCTCTGATTCCCCAGCTCTGATTCCCCGCCTCTGATTCCCCAACTCTGATTCCCCGCCTCTGATAACCCAGCTCTGATTCCCCGCCTCTGATTCCCCGTGTTTGATTCCCTGCCTCTGATTCCCCGCCTCTGATTCCCCATCGCTGATTCACCGCCTTTGATTCGCCACCTCTGATTCCCCATATCTGATTCCTCGCCTCTGTTTCCCCGCCTCTGATTCCCCGCCTCTGATTCCCCATATCTCATTCCCCGCCTCTGATTCCCCATCTCTGATTCCCGGACTCAGATTCCCCACCTCTGATTCCCGGCCTCTTATTCCCGGCATCTGATTCCGGCCTCTGATTCCCGGCCTCTGATTCCCTGCTTCTGATTCTAATTCCCTGCCTCTGATTCCCCGCCTCTGATTCCCCGCCTCTGTTTCCCCATATCTAAGTCCCCGCCTCTGATTCCCCAACTTTGATTCCCCACCTCTGATTCCCCAGCTCTGATTCCCCACCTCTGATTCCCCGCATCTGATTCCCTGCATCTGATTCCCAGCCTCGGATTCCCTGCCTCTGATTCCCAACCCCTGATTCCCCACCTCTGATTCCCCATATCTGATTCCCCGCCTCTGTTTTCCCGCCTCTGATTCCCCACCTCTGTTTCCCCATATCTGATTCCCCGCCTCTATTTGCCCGCCTCTGATTCCCCGCCTCTGTTTCCCCATATCTGATTCCCCGCCTCTGAATCCCCAACTCTGATTCCCTGCCTCTAATTTCCCAGTTCTGATTCCCCGCCTCTGATTCCCCGTGTCTGATTTCCTGCCTCTGATACACCGCCTCTGATTACCCATGTCTGATTCACCGCGTCTGATTCCCCACCTCTGATTCCCCATCTCTGATTCCGCACATCCGATTCCCTGCCTCTGATTCCCCGCCTCTGATTCACTGCCACTGATTCCCCAGCTCTGATTCCCCGCCTCTGATTCCCCACCTCTGATTCCCCATATCTGATTCCCCGCCTCTGTTTCCCCGCCTCTGATTCCCCGCCTCTGTTTCCCATATCTAAGTCCCCGCCTCTGATTCCCCAACTTTGATTCCCCACCTCTGATTCCCCAGCTCTGATTACCCACCTCTGATTCCCCATATCTGATTTCCCGCCTCTGTTTCCCCGCCTCTGATTCCCCGCCACTGTTTCCCCATACCTGATTCCCCGCCTCTGAATCCCCAACTCTGATTCCCTGCATCTAATTCCCCAGCTCTGATTCCCCGCCTCTGATTCCACATGTCTGATTTCCTGCCTCTGATTCCCCGATTCTGATTACCCATGTCTGATTCACCGCCTCTGATTCCCCACCTCTGATTCCCCATCTCTGATTCCGCACATTCGATTCCCAGCCTCTGATTCCCCATCTCTGATTCCCCACCTCTGATTCCCCAACTTTGATTCCCCACCTCTGATTCCCCAGCTCTGATTCCCCGTCTCTGATTCTCCGCATCTGATTCCCTGCATCTGATTCCCAGCCTCTGATTCCCTGCCTCTGATTCCCAAACTCTGATTCCCCACCTCTGATTCCCCATATCTGATTCCCCGCCTCTGTTTCCCCACCTCTGATTCCCCGCCTCTGTTTCCCCATATCTGATTCCCCGCCTCTATTTGCCCGCCTCTGATTCCCCGCCTCTGTTTCCCCATATCTGATTACCCGCCTCTGAATCCCCAACTCTGATTCCCTGCCTCTAATTTCCCAGCTCTGATTCCCCGCCTCTGATTCCCCGTGTCTGATTTCCTGCCTCTGATTCCCCGCCTCTGATTACCCATGTCTGATTCACCGCCTCTGATTCCCCACCTCTGATTCCCCATCTCTGATTCCGCACATCCGATTCACTGCCTTTGATTCCCCAGCTCTGATTCCCCGCCTCTGATTCCCCGCGTCTTATTCCCTGCTTCTGATTCTGATTCCCTGCCTCTGATTCCCCATCTCTGATTCTGCACATCTGATTCCCTGCCTCTGATTCCAAACCTCTGATTCCCCATATCTGATTCCCCGCCTCTGTTTCCCCGCCTCTGAATCCCCGCCTCTGTTTCCCCATAGCTAAGTCCCCGCCTCTGATTCCCCAACTCTGATTCCCCACCTCTGATTCCCCAGCTCTGATTCCCCGCCTCTGATTCCCCGCATCTGATTCCCTGCATCTGATTCCCAGCCTCTGATTCCCTGCCTCTGATTCCCAACCTCTGATTCCCCACCTCTGATTCCCCATATCTGATTCCCCGCCTCTGTTTCCCCGCCTCTGATTCCCCGCCTCTGTTTCCCCATATCTGATTCCCCGCCTCTATTTCCCCGCCTCTGATTCCCCGCCTCTGATTCCCCATATCTGATTCCCCGCCTCTGATTCCCCGCGTCTGATTACCGGCCTCTGATTCCCCGCTCTGATTCCCCACCTCTGATTCCCCATATCTGATTTGCTGCCTCTGTTTCCACGCCTCTGATTCCCCACCTCTGATTCCCCGCCTGTGATTCGCCAGCTATGATTCCCCGCCTCTGATACCCCGCGTCTGATTCCCTGCCTCTGATTCCCCGCCTCTGATTCCACATCTCTGATTCACCACCTCTGATTCCCCGCGTCTGATTCCCCGCCTCTGATTCCCCATCTCTGATTCCCCATCTCTGATTCCCCAATTCTGATTCCCCGCCTCTGATTCCCCAGCTCTGTTTCCTCGCCTCTGATTCCCTGCCTCTGATTCCCAACCTCTGATTCCCCATATTGATTCCCTGCCTCTGATTCCCTGCCTCTGATTCCCCAACTCTGATTCCCCGCCTCTGATTCACCAGCTCTGATTCCCCGCCTCTGATTCCCCGTGTTTGATTCCCTGCCTCTGATTCCCGGCCTCTGATTCCCCATCTCTGATTCACCGCCTTTGATTCGCCACCTCTGATTCCCCATATCTGATTCCCCGCCTCTGTTACCCCGCCCCTGATTCCCCGCCTCTGTTTCCCCATATCTGATTCCCCGCCTCTGATTCCCAACTATGATTCCCCGCCTCTGATTCCCCATATCTGATTCCCCGCCTCTGATTCCCCAGCTCTGATTCCCTGCCTCTGATTCCCCGCGTTCTATTCCCTGCCTCTGATTCCCCGCCTGTGATTCCCCATCTCTGATTCACCACCTCTGATTCCCCACCACTGATTCCCCATATCTAATTCCCCGCCTCTGTTTGCCCGCCTCTGATTCCCCGCCTCTGTTTCCCCATATCTGATTCCCCGCCTCTGAATCCCCAACTCTGATTCCCTGCCTCTGATTCCCCAGCTTCATTCCCCACCTTTGATTCCCCCCGTCTGATTCCCAGCCTCTGTATCCCCGTGTCTGATAACCTGCCTCTGATTCCCCGCCTCTGATTCTCCATCTCAGATTCACCGCCTCTGATTCCCCACCTCTGATTCCCCATCTCTGATTCCGCACATCCGATTCCCTGCCTCTGATTCCCCGACTCTGATTCCCCACCTCTGATTCCCGAGCTCTGATTCCCCGCCTCCGATTCCCCAACTCTGATTCCCCGCCTCTGATTCCCCAGTTCTGATTCCCCACCTCTGATTCCCCGTGTTTGATCCCCTGCCTCTGATTCCCCGCCTCTGATTCCCCATCTCCGATTCACCGCCTTTGATTCGCCACCTCTGATTCCCCATATCTGATTCCTCGCCACTGTTTCCCCGCCTCTGATTCCCCGCCTCTGATTCCCCATATCTCATTCCCCGCCTCTGATTCCCCATCTCTGATTCCCGGACTCTGATTCCCCACCTCTGATTCCCGACCTGTTATTCCCGGCATCTGATTCCGGCCTCTGATTCCCGGCCTCTGATTCCCTGCTTCTGATTCTGATTCCCCACCTCTGATTCCCGAGCTCTGATTCCCCGCCTCCGATTCCCCAACTCTGATTCCCCGCCTCTGATTTCGCACATCTAATTCCCTGCCTCTGATTCCCCAACTCTGATTCCCCATATCTGAATCCCCGCCTCTGTTTCCCCGTCTCTGATTCCCCGCCTCTGTTTCCCCATATCTAAGTCCCCGCCTCTGATTCCCCAACTTTGATTCCCCACCTCTGATTCCCCAGCTCTGATTCTCCGCCTCAGATTCCTGGCATCTGATTCCCTGCATCTGATTCCCAGCCTCTGATTCCCTGCCTCTGATTCCCAACCTCTGATTCCCCACCTCTGATTCCCCATATCTGATTCCCCGCCTCTGTTTCCCCGCCTCTGATTCCCCGCCTCTGTTTCCCCATATCTGAATCCCCGCCTATATTTGCCCGCCTCTGATTCCCCGCCTCTGTTTCCCCATATCTGATTCCCCGCCTCTGAATCCCCAACTCTGATTCCCTGCCTCTAATTTCCCAGCCCTGATTCCCCGCCTCTGATTCCCCGTGTCTGATTTCCTGCCTCTGATTCCCCGCCTCTGATTACCCATGTCTGATTCACCGCCTCTGATTCCCCACCTCTGATTCCACATCTCTGATTCCGCACATCCGATTCCCTGCCTCTGATTCCCTGCCTCTGATTCACTGCCTCTGCTTCCCAGCTCTGATTCCCCGCCTCTGATTCCCCGTGTCTTATCCCCTGCTTCTGATTCTGATTCCCTGCCTCTGATTCCCCATCTCTGATTCCGCACATCTGATTCCCTGCCTCTGACTCCCCAACTCTGATTCCCCATATCTGATTCCCCGCCTCTGTTTCCCCGCCTCTGATTCCCCGCCTCTGTTTCCCCATATCTAAGTCCCTGCCTCTGATTCCCTGCCTCTGATTCACTGCCTCTGCTTCCCCAGCTCTGATTCCCCGCCTCTGATTCCCCGCGTCTTATTCCCTGCTTCTGATTCTGATTCCCTGCCTCTGATTCCCCATCTCTGATTCTGCACATCTGATTCCCTGCCTCTGATTCCCCACCTCTGATTCCCCATATCTGATTCCCCGCCTCTGAATCCCCATCTCTGATTCCCGGACTCTGATTCCCCACCTCTGATTCCCGGCCTCTTATTACCAGCATCTGATTCCAGGTCTCTGATACCCGGCCTCTGATTCCCCGCTTCTGATTCTGATTCCCTGCCTCTGATTCTCCATCTCTGATTCCGCACATCTGATTCCCTGCCTCTGATTCCCCACCTCTGATTCCCCATATCTGATTCCCCGCCTCTGTTACCCCGCCTCTGATTCCCCGCCTCTGTTTCCCCATATCGAATTCCCCACCTCTGATGCACCAACTCTGATTCACCGCCTCTGATTCCCCAGCTCTGATTCCCCGCCTCTGATTCCCCGCATCCGATTCCCCATATCTGATTCCCCGCCTCTGTTTCCCCGCCTCTGATTCCCCGCCTCTGTTTCCCCATATCTGATTCCCCGCCTCTGATTCCCAACTATGATTCCCCGCCTCTGATTCCCCAGCTCTGATTCCCTGCCTCTGATTCCCCGCGTTCTATTCCCTGCCTCTGATTCCCCGCCTGTGATTCCCCATCTCTGATTCACCACCTCTGATTCCCCACCTCTGATTCCCCATATCTAATTCCCCGCCTCTGTTTGCCCGCCTGATTCCCCGCCTCTGTTTCCCCATATCTGATTCCCCGCCACTGAATCCCCAACTCTGATTCCCTGCCTCTGATTCCCCAGCTCTGATTCCCCGCCTTTGATTCCCCCCGTCTGATTCCCAGCCTCTGAATCCCCGTGTCTGATATGCTGCCTCTGATTCCCCGCCTCTGATTCCCCATCTCAGATTCACCGCCTCTGATTCCCCACCTCTGATTCCCCATCTCTGATTCCGCACATCCGATTCCCTGCCTCTGATTCCCCGACTCTGATTCACCACCTCTGATTCCCCAGCTCTGATTCCCCGCCTCTGATTCCCCAACTCTGATTCCCCGCCTCTGATTCCCCGCCTCTGTTTCCCCATATCTAAGTCCCCGCCTCTGATTCCCCAACTCTGATTCCCCACCTCTGATTCCCCAGCTCTGATTACCCACCTCTGATTCCCCATCTCTGATTCCGCACATCTGATTCCCTGCCTCTGATTCCCCACCTCTGTTTCCCCATATCTAAGTCCCCGCCTCTGATTCCCCAGCTCTGTTTCCTCGCCTCTGATTCCCTGCCTCTGATTCCCAACCTCTGATTCCCCATATTGATTCCCTGCCTCTGATTCCCTGCCTCTGATTCCCCAACTCTGATTCCCCGCCTCTGATTCACCAGCTCTGATTCCCCGCCTCTGATTCCCCGTGTTTGATTCCCTGCCTCTGATTCCCGGCCTCTGATTCCCCATCTCTGATTCACCGCCTTTGATTCGCCACCTCTGATTCCCCATATCTGATTCCCCGCCTCTGTTTCCCCGCCCCTGATTCCCCGCCTCTGTTTCCCCATATCTGATTCCCCGCCTCTGATTCCCAACTATGATTCCCCGCCTCTGATTCCCCATATCTGATTCCCCGCCTCTGATTCCCCAGCTCTGATTCCCTGCCTCTGATTCCCCGCGTTCTATTCCCTGCCTCTGATTCCCCGCCTGTGATTCCCCATCTCTGATTCACCACCTCTGATTCCCCACCACTGATTCCCCATATCTAATTCCCCGCCTCTGTTTGCCCGCCTCTGATTCCCCGCCTCTGTTTCCCCATATCTGATTCCCCGCCTCTGAATCCCCAACTCTGATTCCCTGCCTCTGATTCCCCAGCTTCATTCCCCACCTTTGATTCCCCCCCGTCTGATTCCCAGCCTCTGTATCCCCGTGTCTGATAACCTGCCTCTGATTCCCCGCCTCTGATTCTCCATCTCAGATTCACCGCCTCTGATTCCCCACCTCTGATTCCCCATCTCTGATTCCGCACATCCGATTCCCTGCCTCTGATTCCCCGACTCTGATTCCCCACCTCTGATTCCCGAGCTCTGATTCCCCGCCTCCGATTCCCCAACTCTGATTCCCCGCCTCTGATTCCCCAGTTCTGATTCCCCACCTCTGATTCCCCGTGTTTGATCCCCTGCCTCTGATTCCCCACCTCTGATTCCCCATCTCTGATTCACCGCCTTTGATTCGCCACCTCTGATTCCCCATATCTGATTCCTCGCCACTGTTTCCCCGCCTCTGATTCCCCGCCTCTGATTCCCCATATCTCATTCCTCGCCTCTGATTCCCCATCTCTGATTCCCGGACTCTGATTCCCTGCTTCTGATTCTGATTCCCCACCTCTGATTCCCGAGCTCTGATTCCCCGCCTCCGATTCCCCAACTCTGATTCCCCGCCTCTGATTCCGCACATCTAATTCCCTGCCTCTGATTCCCCAACTCTGATTCCCCATATCTGAATCCCCGCCTCTGTTTCCCCGTCTCTGATTCCCCGCCTCTGTTTCCCCATATCTAAGTCCAACCTCTGATTCCCCAACTTTGATTCCCCACCTCTGATTCCCCAGCTCTGATTCTCCGCCTCAGATTCCCCGCATCTGATTCCCTGCATCTGATTCCCAGCCTCTGATTCCCTGCCTCTGATTCCCAACCTCTGATTCCCCACCTCTGATTCCCCATATCTGATTCCCCGCCTCTGTTTCCCCGCCTCTGATTCCCCGCCTCTGTTTCCCCATATCTGAATCCCCGCCTATATTTGCCCGCCTCTGATTCCCCGCCTCTGTTTCCCCATATCTGATTCCCCGCCTCTGAATCCCCAACTCTGATTCCCTGCCTCTAATTTCCCAGCCCTGATTCCCCGCCTCTGATTCCCCGTGTCTGATTTCCTGCCTCTGATTCCCCGCCTCTGATTCCCCACCTCTGATTCCACATCTCTGATTCCGCACATCCGATTCCCTGCCTCTGATTCCCTGCCTCTGATTCACTGCCTCTGCTTCCCAGCTCTGATTCCCCGCCTCTGATTCCCCGTGTCTTATCCCCTGCTTCTGATTCTGATTCCCTGCCTCTGATTCCCCATCTCTGATTCCGCACATCTGATTCCCTGCCTCTGACTCCCCACCTCTGATTCCCCATATCTGATTCCCCGCCTCTGTTTCCCCGCCTCTGATTCCCCGCCTCTGTTTCCCCATATCTAAGTCCCTGCCTCTGATTCCCTGCCTCTGATTCACTGCCTCTGCTTCCCCAGCTCTGATTCCCCGCCTCTGATTCCCCGCGTCTTATTCCCTGCTTCTGATTCTGATTCCCTGCCTCTGATTCCCCATCTCTGATTCTGCACATCTGATTCCCTGCCTCTGATTCCCCACCTCTGATTCCCCATATCTGATTCCCCGCCTCTGAATCCCCATCTCTGATTCCCGGACTCTGATTCCCCACCTCTGATTCCCGGCCTCTTATTACCAGCATCTGATTCCAGGCCTCTGATACCCGGCCTCTGATTCCCCGCTTCTGATTCTGATTCCCTGCCTCTGATTCTCCATCTCTGATTCCGCACATCTGATTCCCTGCCTCTGATTCCCCACCTCTGATTCCCCATATCTGATTCCCCGCCTCTGTTTCCCCGCCTCTGATTCCCCGCCTCTGTTTCCCCATATCGAATTCCCCACCTCTGATGCACCAACTCTGATTCCCCGCCTCTGATTCCCCAGCTCTGATTCCCCGCCTCTGATTCCCCGCATCCGATTCCCCATATCTGATTCCCCGCCTCTGTTTCCCCGCCTCTGATTCCCCGCCTCTGTTTCCCCATATCTGATTCCCCGCCTCTGATTCCCAACTATGATTCCCCGCCTCTGATTCCCCATCTCTGATTCCCCGCCTCTGATTACCCATGTCTGATTGACCGCCTCTGATTCCCCACCTCTGATTCCCCATCTCTGATTCCGCACATCCGATTCCCTGCCTCTGATTCCCTGCCTCTGATTCACTGCCTCTGCTTCCCCAGCTCTGATTCCCCGCCTCTGATTCCCCGCGTCTTATCCCCTGCTTCTGATTCTGATTCCCCGCCTTTGATTCGCCACCTCTGATTCCCCATATCTGATTCCCCGCCTCTGTTTCCCCGCCCCTGATTCCCCGCCTCTGTTTCCCCATATCTGATTCCCCGCCTCTGATTCCCAACTATGATTCCCCGCCTCTGATTCCCCATATCTGATTCCCCGCCTCTGATTCCCCAGCTCTGATTCCCTGCCTCTGATTCCCCGCGTTCTATTCCCTGCCTCTGATTCCCCGCCTGTGATTCCCCATCTCTGATTCACCACCTCTGATTCCCCACCACTGATTCCCCATATCTAATTCCCCGCCTTTGTTTGCCCGCCTCTGATTCCCCGCCTCTGTTTCCCCATATCTGATTCCCCGCCTCTGAATCCCCAACTCTGATTCCCTGCCTCTGATTCCCCAGCTTCATTCCCCACCTTTGATTCCCCCCGTCTGATTCCCAGCCTCTGTATCCCCGTGTCTGATAACCTGCCTCTGATTCCCCGCCTCTGATTCTCCATCTCAGATTCACCGCCTCTGATTCCCCACCTCTGATTCCCCATCTCTGATTCCGCACATCCGATTCCCTGCCTCTGATTCCCCGACTCTGATTCCCCACCTCTGATTCCCGAGCTCTGATTCCCCGCCTCCGATTCCCCAACTCTGATTCCCCGCCTCTGATTCCCCAGTTCTGATTCCCCACCTCTGATTCCCCGTGTTTGATCCCCTGCCTCTGATTCCCCGCCTCTGATTCCCCATCTCTGATTCACCGCCTTTGATTCGCCACCTCTGATTCCCCATATCTGATTCCTCGCCACTGTTTCCCCGCCTCTGATTCCCCGCCTCTGATTCCCCATATCTCATTCCTCGCCTCTGATTCCCCATCTCTGATTCCCGGACTCTGATTCCCTGCTTCTGATTCTGATTCCCCACCTCTGATTCCCGAGCTCTGATTCCCCGCCTCCGATTCCCCAACTCTGATTCCCCGCCTCTGATTCCGCACATCTAATTCCCTGCCTCTGATTCCCCAACTCTGATTCCCCATATCTGAATCCCCGCCTCTGTTTCCCCTTCTCTGATTCCCCGCCTCTGTTTCCCCATATCTAAGTCCAACCTCTGATTCCCCAACTTTGATTCCCCACCTCTGATTCCCCAGCTCTGATTCTCCGCCTCAGATTCCCCGCATCTGATTCCCTGCATCTGATTCCCAGCCTCTGATTCCCTGCCTCTGATTCCCAACCTCTGATTCCCCACCTCTGATTCCCCATATCTGATTCCCCGCCTCTGTTTCCCCGCCTCTGATTCCCCGCCTCTGTTTCCCCATATCTGAATCCCCGCCTATATTTGCCCGCCTCTGATTCCCCGCCTCTGTTTCCCCATATCTGATTCCCCGCCTCTGAATCCCCAACTCTGATTCCCTGCCTCTAATTTCCCAGCCCTGATTCCCCGCCTCTGATTCCCCGTGTCTGATTTCCTGCCTCTGATTCCCCGCCTCTGATTCCCCACCTCTGATTCCACATCTCTGATTCCGCACATCCGATTCCCTGCCTCTGATTCCCTGCCTCTGATTCACTGCCTCTGCTTCCCAGCTCTGATTCCCCGCCTCTGATTCCCCGTGTCTTATCCCCTGCTTCTGATTCTGATTCCCTGCCTCTGATTCCCCATCTCTGATTCCGCACATCTGATTCCCTGCCTCTGACTCCCCACCTCTGATTCCCCATATCTGATTCCCCGCCTCTGTTTCCCCGCCTCTGATTCCCCGCCTCTGTTTCCCCATATCTAAGTCCCTGCCTCTGATTCCCTGCCTCTGATTCACTGCCTCTGCTTCCCCAGCTCTGATTCCCCGCCTCTGATTCCCCGCGTCTTATTCCCTGCTTCTGATTCTGATTCCCTGCCTCTGATTCCCCATCTCTGATTCTGCACATCTGATTCCCTGCCTCTGATTCCCCACCTCTGATTCCCCATATCTGATTCCCCGCCTCTGAATCCCCATCTCTGATTCCCGGACTCTGATTCCCCACCTCTGATTCCCGGCCTCTTATTACCAGCATCTGATTCCAGGCCTCTGATACCCGGCCTCTGATTCCCCGCTTCTGATTCTGATTCCCTGCCTCTGATTCTCCATCTCTGATTCCGCACATCTGATTCCCTGCCTCTGATTCCCCACCTCTGATTCCCCATATCTGATTCCCCGCCTCTGTTTCCCCGCCTCTGATTCCCCGCCTCTGTTTCCCCATATCGAATTCCCCACCTCTGATGCACCAACTCTGATTCCCCGCCTCTGACTCCCCAGCTCTGATTCCCCGCCTCTGATTCCCCGCATCCGATTCCCCATATCTGATTCCCCGCCTCTGTTTCCCCGCCTCTGATTCCCCGCCTCTGTTTCCCCATATCTGATTCCCCGCCTCTGATTCCCAACTATGATTCCCCGCCTCTGATTCCCCAGCTCTGATTCCCTGCCTCTGATTTCCCGCGTTCTATTCCCTGCCTCTGATTCCCCGCCTGTGATTCCCCATCTCTGATTCACCACCTCTGATTCCCCACCTGTGATTCCCCATATCTAATTCCCCGCCTCTGTTTGCCCGCCTGATTCCCCGCCTCTGTTTCCCCATATCTGATTCCCCGCCACTGAATCCCCAACTCTGATTCCCTGCCTCTGATTCCCCAGCTCTGATTCCCCGCCTTTGATTCCCCCCGTCTGATTCCCAGCCTCTGAATCCCCGTGTCTGATATCCTGCCTCTGATTCCCCGCCTCTGATTCCCCATCTCAGATTCACCGCCTCTGATTCCCCACCTCTGATTCCCCATCTCTGATTCCGCACATCCGATTCCCTGCCTCTGATTCCCCGACTCTGATTCACCACCTCTGATTCCCCAGCTCTGATTCCCCGCCTCTGATTCCCCAACTCTGATTCCCCGCCTCTGATTCCCCGCCTCTGTTTCCCCATATCTAAGTCCCCGCCTCTGATTCCCCAACTCTGATTCCCCACCTCTGATTCCCCAGCTCTGATTACCCACCTCTGATTCCCCATCTCTGATTCCGCACATCTGATTCCCTGCCTCTGATTCCCCACCTCTGTTTCCCCATATCTAAGTCCCCGCCTCTGATTCCCCAGCTCTGTTTCCTCGCCTCTGATTCCCTGCCTCTGATTCCAAACCTCTGATTCCCCATATTGATTCCCTGCCTCTGATTCCCTGCCTCTGATTCCCCAACTCTGATTCCCTGCCTCTGATTCACCAGCTCTGATTCCCCGCCTCTGATTCCCCGTGTTTGATTCCCTGCCTCTGATTCCCGGCCTCTGATTCCCCATCTCTGATTCACCGCCTTTGATTCGCCACCTCTGATTCCCCATATCTGATTCCCCGCCTCTGTTTCCCCAACTCTGATTCCCTGCCTCTAATTTCCCAGCTCTGATTCCCCGCCTCTGTTTCCCCGTGTCTGATTTCCTGCCTCTGATTCCCAACTATGATTCCCCGCCTCTGATTCCCCATCTCTGATTCCCCGCCTCTGATTACCCATGTCTGATTGACCGCCTCTGATTCCCCACCTCTGATTCCCCATCTCTGATTCCGCACATCCGATTCCCTGCCTCTGATTCCCTGCCTCTGATTCACTGCCTCTGCTTCCCCAGCTCTGATTCCCCGCCTCTGATTCCCCGCGTCTTATCCCCTGCTTCTGATTCTGATTCCCCGCCTCTGTTTCCCCGCCTCTGTTTCCCCATATCTAAGTCCCCGCCTCTGATTCCCCAACTCTGATTCCCCACCTCTGATTCCCCAGCTCTGATTCCCCGCCTCTGATCCCCGCATCTGATTCCCTGCATCTGATTCCCAGCCTCTGATTCCCTGCCTCTGATTCCCAACCTCTGATTCCCCACCTCTGATTCCCCATATCTGATTCCCCGCCTCTGTTTCCCCGTCTCTGATTCCCCGCCTCTGTTTCCCCATATCTGATTCCCCGCCTCTATTTGCCCACCTCTGATTCCCCACCACTGTTTCCCCATATCTGATTCCCCGCCACTGAATCCCCAACTCTGATTCCCTGCATCTAATTCCCCAGCTCTGATTCCCCGCCTCTGATTCCCCGTGTCTGATTTCCTGCCTCTGATTCCCCGCCTCTGATTACCCATGTCTGATTCACCGCCTCTGATTCCCCACCTCTGATTCCCCATCTCTGATTCCGCACATCCGATTCCCTGCCTCTGAATCCCCGCCTCTGATTCACCGCCTCTGATTCCCGGCCTCTGATTTCCCGCCTCTGATTCCCTGCCACTGATACCCCGCCCCTGATTCCCCACCTCTGAATCCCCATATCTGATTCCCCGCCTCTGTTTCCCCACCTCTGATTCCCCGCCTCTGATTCCCCATATCTCATTCCCCGCCTCTGAATCCCCATCTCTGATTCCCGGACTCTGATTCCCCACCTCTGATTCCCGGCCTCTTATTCCCGGCATCTGATTCCGGCCTCTGATTCCCGGCCTCTGATTCCCTGCTTCTGATTCTGATTCCCTGCCTTTGATTCCCCATCTCTGATTCCGCACATCTGATTCCCTGCCTCTGATTCCCAACCTCTGAATCCCCATATCTGATTCCCCACCTCTGTTTCCCCGCCTCTGATTCCACACCTCTGTTTCCCAATATCTAAGTCCCCGCCTCTGATTCCCCAACTCTGATTCCCCACCTCTGATTCCCCAGCTCTCATTCCCCGCCTCTGATTCCCCGCATCTGATTCCCTGCATCTGATTCCAAGCCTCTGATTCCCTGCCTCTGATTCCCAAACTCTGTTTCCCCGCCTCTGATTCCCCGCCTCTGTTTCCCCATATCTAATTCCCCACCTCTGATGCACCAACTCTGATTCCCCGCCTCTGATTCCCCAGCTCTGATTCCCCGCCTCTGATTCCCCAGCTCTGATTCCCCGCCTCTGATTCCCCGTGTCTGATTTCCTGCCTCTGATTCCCCGCCTCTGATTACCCATGTCTGATTCACCGCCTCTGATTCCCCACCTCTGATTCCCCATCTCTGATTCCGCACATCCGATTCACTGCCTTTGATTCCCCAGCTCTGATTCCCCGCCTCTGATTCCCCGCGTCTTATTCCCTGCTTCTGATTCTGATTCCCTGCCTCTGATTCCCCATCTCTGATTCTGCACATCTGATTCCCTGCCTCTGATTCCAAACCTCTGATTCCCCATATCTGATTCCCCGCCTCTGTTTCCCCGCCTCTGAATCCCCGCCTCTGTTTCCCCATAGCTAAGTCCCCGCCTCTGATTCCCCACCTCTGATTCCCCATATCTGATTTGCTGCCTCTGTTTCCACGCCTCTGATTCCCCACCTCTGATTCCCCGCCTGTGATTCGCCAGCTATGATTCCCCGCCTCTGATACCCCGCGTCTGATTCCCTGCCTCTGATTCCCCGCCTCTGATTCCACATCTCTGATTCACCACCTCTGATTCCCCGCGTCTGATTCCCCGCCTCTGATTCCCCATCTCTGATTCCCCATCTCTGATTCCCCAATTCTGATTCCCCGCCTCTGATTCCACAGCTCTGTTTCCTCGCCTCTGATTCCCTGCCTCTGATTCCCAACCTCTGATTCCCCATATTGATTCCCTGCCTCTGATTCCCTGCCTCTGATTCCCTGCCTCTGATTCCCGGCCTCTGATTCCCCATCTCTGATTCACCGCCTTTGATTCGCCACCTCTGATTTCCCATATCTGATTCCCCGCCTCTGTTTCCCCGCCCCTGATTCCCCGCCTCTGTTTCCCCATATCTGATTCCCCGCCTCTGATTCCCAACTATGATTCCCCGCCTCTGATTCCCCTGCTCTGATTCCCTGCCTCTGATTCCCCGCGTTCTATTCCCTGCCTCTGATTCCCCGCCTGTGATTCCCCATCTCTGATTCACCACCTCTGATTCCCCACCACTGATTCCCCATATCTAATTCCCCGCCTCTGTTTGCCCGCCTCTGATTCCCCGCCTCTGTTACCCCATATCTGATTCCCCGCCTCTGAATCCCCAACTCTGATTCCCTGCCTCTGATTCCCCAGCTTCATTCCCCACCTTTGATTCCCCCCGTCTGATTCCCAGCCTCTGTATCCCCGTGTCTGATAACCTGCCTCTGATTCCCCGCCTCTGATTCCCCATCTCAGATTCACCGCCTCTGATTCCCCACCTCTGATTCCCCATCTCTGATTCCGCACATCCGATTCCCTGCCTCTGATTCCCCGACTCTGATTCCCCACCTCTGATTCCCGAGCTCTGATTCCCCGCCTCCGATTCCCCAACTCTGATTCCCCGCCTCTGATTCCCCAGTTCTGATTCCTCACCTCTGATTCCCCGTGTTTGATCCCCTGCCTCTGATTCCCCGCCTCTGATTCCCCATCTCTGATTCCCCGCCTCTGATTCCCCATATCTCATTCCCCGCCTCTGATTCCCCATCTCTGATTCCCGGACTCTGATTCCCCACCTCTGATTCCCGACCTGTTATTCCCGGCATCTGATTCCGGCCTCTGATTCCCGGCCTCTGATTCCCTGCTTCTGATTCTGATTCCCTGCCTCTGATTCCCCATTTCTGATTCCGCACATCTAATTCCCTGCCTCTGATTCCCCAACTCTGATTCCCCATATCTGAATCCCCGCCTCTGTTTCCCCGTCTCTGATTCCCCGCCTCTGTTTCCCCATATCTAAGTCCCCGCCTCTGATTCCCCAACTTTGATTCCCCACCTCTGATTCCCAAGCTCTGATTCTCCGCCTCAGATTCCCCGCATCTGATTCCCTGCATCTGATTCCCAGCCTCTGATTCCCTGCCTCTGATTCCCAACCTCTGATTCCCCACCTCTGATTCCCCATATCAGATTCCCCGCCTCTGTTTCCCCGCCTCAGATTCCCCGCCTCTGTTTCCCCATATCTGAATCCCCGCCTATATTTGCCCGCCTCTGATTCCCCGCCTCTGTTTCCCCATATCTGATTCCCCGCCTCTGAATCCCCAACTCTGATTCCCTGCCTCT
Organism: Narcine bancroftii; assembly: GCF_036971445.1. Classification (NCBI taxonomy): domain Eukaryota; kingdom Metazoa; phylum Chordata; class Chondrichthyes; order Torpediniformes; family Narcinidae; genus Narcine; species Narcine bancroftii. The sequence goes on along the minus strand of NC_091470.1, from coordinate 119,757,170 downwards.
AATTTCCCAGCCCTGATTCCCCGCCTCTGATTCCCCGTGTCTGATTTCCTGCCTCTGATTCCCCGCCTCTGATTACCCATGTCTGATTCACCGCCTCTGATTCCCCACCTCTGATTCCACATCTCTGATTCCGCACATCCGATTCCCAGCCTCTGATTCCCTGCCTCTGATTCCCAACCTCTGATTCCCCACCTCTGATTCCCCATATCTGATTCCCCGCCTCTGTTTCCCCGCCTCTGATTCCCCGCCTCTGTTTCCCCATATCTGAATCCCCGCCTATATTTGCCCGCCTCTGATTCCCCGCCTCTGTTTCCCCATATCTGATTCCCCGCCTCTGAATCCCCAACTCTGATTCCCTGCCTCTAATTTCCCAGCCCTGATTCCCCGCCTCTGATTCCCCGTGTCTGATTTCCTGCCTCTGATTCCCCGCCTCTGATTACCCATGTCTGATTCACCGCCTCTGATTCCCCACCTCTGATTCCACATCTCTGATTCCGCACATCCGATTCCCTGCCTCTGATTCCCTGCCTCTGATTCACTGCCTCTGCTTCCCAGCTCTGATTCCCCGCCTCTGATTCCCCGTGTCTTATCCCCTGCTTCTGATTCTGATTCCCTGCCTCTGATTCCCCATCTCTGATTCCGCACATCTGATTCCCTGCCTCTGACTCCCCAACTCTGATTCCCCATATCTGATTCCCCGCCTCTGTTTCCCCGCCTCTGATTCCCCGCCTCTGTTTCCCCATATCTAAGTCCCTGCCTCTGATTCCCTGCCTCTGATTCACTGCCTCTGCTTCCCCAGCTCTGATTCCCCGCCTCTGATTCCCCGCGTCTTATTCCCTGCTTCTGATTCTGATTCCCTGCCTCTGATTCCCCATCTCTGATTCTGCACATCTGATTCCCTGCCTCTGATTCCCCACCTCTGATTCCCCATATCTGATTCCCCGCCTCTGAATCCCCATCTCTGATTCCCGGACTCTGATTCCCCACCTCTGATTCCCGGCCTCTTATTACCAGCATCTGATTCCAGGTCTCTGATACCCGGCCTCTGATTCCCCGCTTCTGATTCTGATTCCCTGCCTCTGATTCTCCATCTCTGATTCCGCACATCTGATTCCCTGCCTCTGATTCCCCACCTCTGATTCCCCATATCTGATTCCCCGCCTCTGTTACCCCGCCTCTGATTCCCCGCCTCTGTTTCCCCATATCGAATTCCCCACCTCTGATGCACCAACTCTGATTCACCGCCTCTGATTCCCCAGCTCTGATTCCCCGCCTCTGATTCCCCGCATCCGATTCCCCATATCTGATTCCCCGCCTCTGTTTCCCCGCCTCTGATTCCCCGCCTCTGTTTCCCCATATCTGATTCCCCGCCTCTGATTCCCAACTATGATTCCCCGCCTCTGATTCCCCAGCTCTGATTCCCTGCCTCTGATTCCCCGCGTTCTATTCCCTGCCTCTGATTCCCCGCCTGTGATTCCCCATCTCTGATTCACCACCTCTGATTCCCCACCTCTGATTCCCCATATCTAATTCCCCGCCTCTGTTTGCCCGCCTGATTCCCCGCCTCTGTTTCCCCATATCTGATTCCCCGCCACTGAATCCCCAACTCTGATTCCCTGCCTCTGATTCCCCAGCTCTGATTCCCCGCCTTTGATTCCCCCCGTCTGATTCCCAGCCTCTGAATCCCCGTGTCTGATATCCTGCCTCTGATTCCCCGCCTCTGATTCCCCATCTCAGATTCACCGCCTCTGATTCCCCACCTCTGATTCCCCATCTCTGATTCCGCACATCCGATTCCCTGCCTCTGATTCCCCGACTCTGATTCACCACCTCTGATTCCCCAGCTCTGATTCCCCGCCTCTGATTCCCCAACTCTGATTCCCCGCCTCTGATTCCCCGCCTCTGTTTCCCCATATCTAAGTCCCCGCCTCTGATTCCCCAACTCTGATTCCCCACCTCTGATTCCCCAGCTCTGATTACCCACCTCTGATTCCCCATCTCTGATTCCGCACATCTGATTCCCTGCCTCTGATTCCCCACCTCTGTTTCCCCATATCTAAGTCCCCGCCTCTGATTCCCCAGCTCTGTTTCCTCGCCTCTGATTCCCTGCCTCTGATTCCCAACCTCTGATTCCCCATATTGATTCCCTGCCTCTGATTCCCTGCCTCTGATTCCCCAACTCTGATTCCCCGCCTCTGATTCACCAGCTCTGATTCCCCGCCTCTGATTCCCCGTGTTTGATTCCCTGCCTCTGATTCCCGGCCTCTGATTCCCCATCTCTGATTCACCGCCTTTGATTCGCCACCTCTGATTCCCCATATCTGATTCCCCGCCTCTGTTTCCCCGCCCCTGATTCCCCGCCTCTGTTTCCCCATATCTGATTCCCCGCCTCTGATTCCCAACTATGATTCCCCGCCTCTGATTCCCCATATCTGATTCCCCGCCTCTGATTCCCCAGCTCTGATTCCCTGCCTCTGATTCCCCGCGTTCTATTCCCTGCCTCTGATTCCCCGCCTGTGATTCCCCATCTCTGATTCACCACCTCTGATTCCCCACCACTGATTCCCCATATCTAATTCCCCGCCTCTGTTTGCCCGCCTCTGATTCCCCGCCTCTGTTTCCCCATATCTGATTCCCCGCCTCTGAATCCCCAACTCTGATTCCCTGCCTCTGATTCCCCAGCTTCATTCCCCACCTTTGATTCCCCCCCGTCTGATTCCCAGCCTCTGTATCCCCGTGTCTGATAACCTGCCTCTGATTCCCCGCCTCTGATTCTCCATCTCAGATTCACCGCCTCTGATTCCCCACCTCTGATTCCCCATCTCTGATTCCGCACATCCGATTCCCTGCCTCTGATTCCCCGACTCTGATTCCCCACCTCTGATTCCCGAGCTCTGATTCCCCGCCTCCGATTCCCCAACTCTGATTCCCCGCCTCTGATTCCCCAGTTCTGATTCCCCACCTCTGATTCCCCGTGTTTGATCCCCTGCCTCTGATTCCCCACCTCTGATTCCCCATCTCTGATTCACCGCCTTTGATTCGCCACCTCTGATTCCCCATATCTGATTCCTCGCCACTGTTTCCCCGCCTCTGATTCCCCGCCTCTGATTCCCCATATCTCATTCCTCGCCTCTGATTCCCCATCTCTGATTCCCGGACTCTGATTCCCTGCTTCTGATTCTGATTCCCCACCTCTGATTCCCGAGCTCTGATTCCCCGCCTCCGATTCCCCAACTCTGATTCCCCGCCTCTGATTCCGCACATCTAATTCCCTGCCTCTGATTCCCCAACTCTGATTCCCCATATCTGAATCCCCGCCTCTGTTTCCCCGTCTCTGATTCCCCGCCTCTGTTTCCCCATATCTAAGTCCAACCTCTGATTCCCCAACTTTGATTCCCCACCTCTGATTCCCCAGCTCTGATTCTCCGCCTCAGATTCCCCGCATCTGATTCCCTGCATCTGATTCCCAGCCTCTGATTCCCTGCCTCTGATTCCCAACCTCTGATTCCCCACCTCTGATTCCCCATATCTGATTCCCCGCCTCTGTTTCCCCGCCTCTGATTCCCCGCCTCTGTTTCCCCATATCTGAATCCCCGCCTATATTTGCCCGCCTCTGATTCCCCGCCTCTGATTCCCCAGTTCTGATTCCCCACCTCTGATTCCCCGTGTTTGATCCCCTGCCTCTGATTCCCCGCCTCTGATTCCCCATCTCTGATTCACCGCCTTTGATTCGCCACCTCTGATTCCCCATATCTGATTCCTCGCCACTGTTTCCCCGCCTCTGATTCCCCGCCTCTGATTCCCCATATCTCATTCCTCGCCTCTGATTCCCCATCTCTGATTCCCGGACTCTGATTCCCTGCTTCTGATTCTGATTCCCCACCTCTGATTCCCGAGCTCTGATTCCCCGCCTCCGATTCCCCAACTCTGATTCCCCGCCTCTGATTCCGCACATCTAATTCCCTGCCTCTGATTCCCCAACTCTGATTCCCCATATCTGAATCCCCGCCTCTGTTTCCCCTTCTCTGATTCCCCGCCTCTGTTTCCCCATATCTAAGTCCAACCTCTGATTCCCCAACTTTGATTCCCCACCTCTGATTCCCCAGCTCTGATTCTCCGCCTCAGATTCCCCGCATCTGATTCCCTGCATCTGATTCCCAGCCTCTGATTCCCTGCCTCTGATTCCCAACCTCTGATTCCCCACCTCTGATTCCCCATATCTGATTCCCCGCCTCTGTTTCCCCGCCTCTGATTCCCCGCCTCTGTTTCCCCATATCTGAATCCCCGCCTATATTTGCCCGCCTCTGATTCCCCGCCTCTGTTTCCCCATATCTGATTCCCCGCCTCTGAATCCCCAACTCTGATTCCCTGCCTCTAATTTCCCAGCCCTGATTCCCCGCCTCTGATTCCCCGTGTCTGATTTCCTGCCTCTGATTCCCCGCCTCTGATTCCCCACCTCTGATTCCACATCTCTGATTCCGCACATCCGATTCCCTGCCTCTGATTCCCTGCCTCTGATTCACTGCCTCTGCTTCCCAGCTCTGATTCCCCGCCTCTGATTCCCCGTGTCTTATCCCCTGCTTCTGATTCTGATTCCCTGCCTCTGATTCCCCATCTCTGATTCCGCACATCTGATTCCCTGCCTCTGACTCCCCACCTCTGATTCCCCATATCTGATTCCCCGCCTCTGTTTCCCCGCCTCTGATTCCCCGCCTCTGTTTCCCCATATCTAAGTCCCTGCCTCTGATTCCCTGCCTCTGATTCACTGCCTCTGCTTCCCCAGCTCTGATTCCCCGCCTCTGATTCCCCGCGTCTTATTCCCTGCTTCTGATTCTGATTCCCTGCCTCTGATTCCCCATCTCTGATTCTGCACATCTGATTCCCTGCCTCTGATTCCCCACCTCTGATTCCCCATATCTGATTCCCCGCCTCTGAATCCCCATCTCTGATTCCCGGACTCTGATTCCCCACCTCTGATTCCCGGCCTCTTATTACCAGCATCTGATTCCAGGCCTCTGATACCCGGCCTCTGATTCCCCGCTTCTGATTCTGATTCCCTGCCTCTGATTCTCCATCTCTGATTCCGCACATCTGATTCCCTGCCTCTGATTCCCCACCTCTGATTCCCCATATCTGATTCCCCGCCTCTGTTTCCCCGCCTCTGATTCCCCGCCTCTGTTTCCCCATATCGAATTCCCCACCTCTGATGCACCAACTCTGATTCCCCGCCTCTGACTCCCCAGCTCTGATTCCCCGCCTCTGATTCCCCGCATCCGATTCCCCATATCTGATTCCCCGCCTCTGTTTCCCCGCCTCTGATTCCCCGCCTCTGTTTCCCCATATCTGATTCCCCGCCTCTGATTCCCAACTATGATTCCCCGCCTCTGATTCCCCAGCTCTGATTCCCTGCCTCTGATTCCCCGCGTTCTATTCCCTGCCTCTGATTCCCCGCCTGTGATTCCCCATCTCTGATTCACCACCTCTGATTCCCCACCTGTGATTCCCCATATCTAATTCCCCGCCTCTGTTTGCCCGCCTGATTCCCCGCCTCTGTTTCCCCATATCTGATTCCCCGCCACTGAATCCCCAACTCTGATTCCCTGCCTCTGATTCCCCAGCTCTGATTCCCCGCCTTTGATTCCCCCCGTCTGATTCCCAGCCTCTGAATCCCCGTGTCTGATATCCTGCCTCTGATTCCCCGCCTCTGATTCCCCATCTCAGATTCACCGCCTCTGATTCCCCACCTCTGATTCCCCATCTCTGATTCCGCACATCCGATTCCCTGCCTCTGATTCCCCGACTCTGATTCACCACCTCTGATTCCCCAGCTCTGATTCCCCGCCTCTGATTCCCCAACTCTGATTCCCCGCCTCTGATTCCCCGCCTCTGTTTCCCCATATCTAAGTCCCCGCCTCTGATTCCCCAACTCTGATTCCCCACCTCTGATTCCCCAGCTCTGATTACCCACCTCTGATTCCCCATCTCTGATTCCGCACATCTGATTCCCTGCCTCTGATTCCCCACCTCTGTTTCCCCATATCTAAGTCCCCGCCTCTGATTCCCCAGCTCTGTTTCCTCGCCTCTGATTCCCTGCCTCTGATTCCAAACCTCTGATTCCCCATATTGATTCCCTGCCTCTGATTCCCTGCCTCTGATTCCCCAACTCTGATTCCCCGCCTCTGATTCACCAGCTCTGATTCCCCGCCTCTGATTCCCCGTGTTTGATTCCCTGCCTCTGATTCCCGGCCTCTGATTCCCCATCTCTGATTCACCGCCTTTGATTCGCCACCTCTGATTCCCCATATCTGATTCCCCGCCTCTGTTTCCCCAACTCTGATTCCCTGCCTCTAATTTCCCAGCTCTGATTCCCCGCCTCTGTTTCCCCGTGTCTGATTTCCTGCCTCTGATTCCCAACTATGATTCCCCGCCTCTGATTCCCCATCTCTGATTCCCCGCCTCTGATTACCCATGTCTGATTGACCGCCTCTGATTCCCCACCTCTGATTCCCCATCTCTGATTCCGCACATCCGATTCCCTGCCTCTGATTCCCTGCCTCTGATTCACTGCCTCTGCTTCCCCAGCTCTGATTCCCCGCCTCTGATTCCCCGCGTCTTATCCCCTGCTTCTGATTCTGATTCCCCGCCTCTGTTTCCCCGCCTCTGTTTCCCCATATCTAAGTCCCCGCCTCTGATTCCCCAACTCTGATTCCCCACCTCTGATTCCCCAGCTCTGATTCCCCGCCTCTGATCCCCGCATCTGATTCCCTGCATCTGATTCCCAGCCTCTGATTCCCTGCCTCTGATTCCCAACCTCTGATTCCCCACCTCTGATTCCCCATATCTGATTCCCCGCCTCTGTTTCCCCGTCTCTGATTCCCCGCCTCTGTTTCCCCATATCTGATTCCCCGCCTCTATTTGCCCACCTCTGATTCCCCACCACTGTTTCCCCATATCTGATTCCCCGCCACTGAATCCCCAACTCTGATTCCCTGCATCTAATTCCCCAGCTCTGATTCCCCGCCTCTGATTCCCCGTGTCTGATTTCCTGCCTCTGATTCCCCGCCTCTGATTACCCATGTCTGATTCACCGCCTCTGATTCCCCACCTCTGATTCCCCATCTCTGATTCCGCACATCCGATTCCCTGCCTCTGAATCCCCGCCTCTGATTCACCGCCTCTGATTCCCGGCCTCTGATTTCCCGCCTCTGATTCCCTGCCACTGATACCCCGCCCCTGATTCCCCACCTCTGAATCCCCATATCTGATTCCCCGCCTCTGTTTCCCCACCTCTGATTCCCCGCCTCTGATTCCCCATATCTCATTCCCCGCCTCTGAATCCCCATCTCTGATTCCCGGACTCTGATTCCCCACCTCTGATTCCCGGCCTCTTATTCCCGGCATCTGATTCCGGCCTCTGATTCCCGGCCTCTGATTCCCTGCTTCTGATTCTGATTCCCTGCCTTTGATTCCCCATCTCTGATTCCGCACATCTGATTCCCTGCCTCTGATTCCCAACCTCTGAATCCCCATATCTGATTCCCCACCTCTGTTTCCCCGCCTCTGATTCCACACCTCTGTTTCCCAATATCTAAGTCCCCGCCTCTGATTCCCCAACTCTGATTCCCCACCTCTGATTCCCCAGCTCTCATTCCCCGCCTCTGATTCCCCGCATCTGATTCCCTGCATCTGATTCCAAGCCTCTGATTCCCTGCCTCTGATTCCCAAACTCTGTTTCCCCGCCTCTGATTCCCCGCCTCTGTTTCCCCATATCTAATTCCCCACCTCTGATGCACCAACTCTGATTCCCCGCCTCTGATTCCCCAGCTCTGATTCCCCGCCTCTGATTCCCCAGCTCTGATTCCCCGCCTCTGATTCCCCGTGTCTGATTTCCTGCCTCTGATTCCCCGCCTCTGATTACCCATGTCTGATTCACCGCCTCTGATTCCCCACCTCTGATTCCCCATCTCTGATTCCGCACATCCGATTCACTGCCTTTGATTCCCCAGCTCTGATTCCCCGCCTCTGATTCCCCGCGTCTTATTCCCTGCTTCTGATTCTGATTCCCTGCCTCTGATTCCCCATCTCTGATTCTGCACATCTGATTCCCTGCCTCTGATTCCAAACCTCTGATTCCCCATATCTGATTCCCCGCCTCTGTTTCCCCGCCTCTGAATCCCCGCCTCTGTTTCCCCATAGCTAAGTCCCCGCCTCTGATTCCCCAACTCTGATTCCCCACCTCTGATTCCCCAGCTCTGATTCCCCGCCTCTGATTCCCCGCATCTGATTCCCTGCATCTGATTCCCAGCCTCTGATTCCCTGCCTCTGATTCCCAACCTCTGATTCCCCACCTCTGATTCCCCATATCTGATTCCCCGCCTCTGTTTCCCCGCCTCTGATTCCCCGCCTCTGTTTCCCCATATCTGATTCCCCGCCTCTATTTCCCCGCCTCTGATTCCCCGCCTCTGATTCCCCATATCTGATTCCCCGCCTCTGATTCCCCGCGTCTGATTACCGGCCTCTGATTCCCCGCTCTGATTCCCCACCTCTGATTCCCCATATCTGATTTGCTGCCTCTGTTTCCACGCCTCTGATTCCCCACCTCTGATTCCCCGCCTGTGATTCGCCAGCTATGATTCCCCGCCTCTGATACCCCGCGTCTGATTCCCTGCCTCTGATTCCCCGCCTCTGATTCCACATCTCTGATTCACCACCTCTGATTCCCCGCGTCTGATTCCCCGCCTCTGATTCCCCATCTCTGATTCCCCATCTCTGATTCCCCAATTCTGATTCCCCGCCTCTGATTCCACAGCTCTGTTTCCTCGCCTCTGATTCCCTGCCTCTGATTCCCAACCTCTGATTCCCCATATTGATTCCCTGCCTCTGATTCCCTGCCTCTGATTCCCTGCCTCTGATTCCCGGCCTCTGATTCCCCATCTCTGATTCACCGCCTTTGATTCGCCACCTCTGATTTCCCATATCTGATTCCCCGCCTCTGTTTCCCCGCCCCTGATTCCCCGCCTCTGTTTCCCCATATCTGATTCCCCGCCTCTGATTCCCAACTATGATTCCCCGCCTCTGATTCCCCTGCTCTGATTCCCTGCCTCTGATTCCCCGCGTTCTATTCCCTGCCTCTGATTCCCCGCCTGTGATTCCCCATCTCTGATTCACCACCTCTGATTCCCCACCACTGATTCCCCATATCTAATTCCCCGCCTCTGTTTGCCCGCCTCTGATTCCCCGCCTCTGTTACCCCATATCTGATTCCCCGCCTCTGAATCCCCAACTCTGATTCCCTGCCTCTGATTCCCCAGCTTCATTCCCCACCTTTGATTCCCCCCGTCTGATTCCCAGCCTCTGTATCCCCGTGTCTGATAACCTGCCTCTGATTCCCCGCCTCTGATTCCCCATCTCAGATTCACCGCCTCTGATTCCCCACCTCTGATTCCCCATCTCTGATTCCGCACATCCGATTCCCTGCCTCTGATTCCCCGACTCTGATTCCCCACCTCTGATTCCCGAGCTCTGATTCCCCGCCTCCGATTCCCCAACTCTGATTCCCCGCCTCTGATTCCCCAGTTCTGATTCCTCACCTCTGATTCCCCGTGTTTGATCCCCTGCCTCTGATTCCCCGCCTCTGATTCCCCATCTCTGATTCCCCGCCTCTGATTCCCCATATCTCATTCCCCGCCTCTGATTCCCCATCTCTGATTCCCGGACTCTGATTCCCCACCTCTGATTCCCGACCTGTTATTCCCGGCATCTGATTCCGGCCTCTGATTCCCGGCCTCTGATTCCCTGCTTCTGATTCTGATTCCCTGCCTCTGATTCCCCATTTCTGATTCCGCACATCTAATTCCCTGCCTCTGATTCCCCAACTCTGATTCCCCATATCTGAATCCCCGCCTCTGTTTCCCCGTCTCTGATTCCCCGCCTCTGTTTCCCCATATCTAAGTCCCCGCCTCTGATTCCCCAACTTTGATTCCCCACCTCTGATTCCCAAGCTCTGATTCTCCGCCTCAGATTCCCCGCATCTGATTCCCTGCATCTGATTCCCAGCCTCTGATTCCCTGCCTCTGATTCCCAACCTCTGATTCCCCACCTCTGATTCCCCATATCAGATTCCCCGCCTCTGTTTCCCCGCCTCAGATTCCCCGCCTCTGTTTCCCCATATCTGAATCCCCGCCTATATTTGCCCGCCTCTGATTCCCCGCCTCTGTTTCCCCATATCTGATTCCCCGCCTCTGAATCCCCAACTCTGATTCCCTGCCTCTAATTTCCCAGCCCTGATTCCCCGCCTCTGATTCCCCGTGTCTGATTTCCTGCCTCTGATTCCCCGCCTCTGATTACCCATGTCTGATTCACCGCCTCTGATTCCCCACCTCTGATTCCACATCTCTGATTCCGCACATCCGATTCCCAGCCTCTGATTCCCTGCCTCTGATTCCCAACCTCTGATTCCCCACCTCTGATTCCCCATATCTGATTCCCCGCCTCTGTTTCCCCGCCTCTGATTCCCCGCCTCTGTTTCCCCATATCTGAATCCCCGCCTATATTTGCCCGCCTCTGATTCCCCGCCTCTGTTTCCCCATATCTGATTCCCCGCCTCTGAATCCCCAACTCTGATTCCCTGCCTCTAATTTCCCAGCCCTGATTCCCCGCCTCTGATTCCCCGTGTCTGATTTCCTGCCTCTGATTCCCCGCCTCTGATTACCCATGTCTGATTCACCGCCTCTGATTCCCCACCTCTGATTCCACATCTCTGATTCCGCACATCCGATTCCCTGCCTCTGATTCCCTGCCTCTGATTCACTGCCTCTGCTTCCCAGCTCTGATTCCCCGCCTCTGATTCCCCGTGTCTTATCCCCTGCTTCTGATTCTGATTCCCTGCCTCTGATTCCCCATCTCTGATTCCGCACATCTGATTCCCTGCCTCTGACTCCCCAACTCTGATTCCCCATATCTGATTCCCCGCCTCTGTTTCCCCGCCTCTGATTCCCCGCCTCTGTTTCCCCATATCTAAGTCCCTGCCTCTGATTCCCTGCCTCTGATTCACTGCCTCTGCTTCCCCAGCTCTGATTCCCCGCCTCTGATTCCCCGCGTCTTATTCCCTGCTTCTGATTCTGATTCCCTGCCTCTGATTCCCCATCTCTGATTCTGCACATCTGATTCCCTGCCTCTGATTCCCCACCTCTGATTCCCCATATCTGATTCCCCGCCTCTGAATCCCCATCTCTGATTCCCGGACTCTGATTCCCCACCTCTGATTCCCGGCCTCTTATTACCAGCATCTGATTCCAGGTCTCTGATACCCGGCCTCTGATTCCCCGCTTCTGATTCTGATTCCCTGCCTCTGATTCTCCATCTCTGATTCCGCACATCTGATTCCCTGCCTCTGATTCCCCACCTCTGATTCCCCATATCTGATTCCCCGCCTCTGTTACCCCGCCTCTGATTCCCCGCCTCTGTTTCCCCATATCGAATTCCCCACCTCTGATGCACCAACTCTGATTCACCGCCTCTGATTCCCCAGCTCTGATTCCCCGCCTCTGATTCCCCGCATCCGATTCCCCATATCTGATTCCCCGCCTCTGTTTCCCCGCCTCTGATTCCCCGCCTCTGTTTCCCCATATCTGATTCCCCGCCTCTGATTCCCAACTATGATTCCCCGCCTCTGATTCCCCAGCTCTGATTCCCTGCCTCTGATTCCCCGCGTTCTATTCCCTGCCTCTGATTCCCCGCCTGTGATTCCCCATCTCTGATTCACCACCTCTGATTCCCCACCTCTGATTCCCCATATCTAATTCCCCGCCTCTGTTTGCCCGCCTGATTCCCCGCCTCTGTTTCCCCATATCTGATTCCCCGCCACTGAATCCCCAACTCTGATTCCCTGCCTCTGATTCCCCAGCTCTGATTCCCCGCCTTTGATTCCCCCCGTCTGATTCCCAGCCTCTGAATCCCCGTGTCTGATATCCTGCCTCTGATTCCCCGCCTCTGATTCCCCATCTCAGATTCACCGCCTCTGATTCCCCACCTCTGATTCCCCATCTCTGATTCCGCACATCCGATTCCCTGCCTCTGATTCCCCGACTCTGATTCACCACCTCTGATTCCCCAGCTCTGATTCCCCGCCTCTGATTCCCCAACTCTGATTCCCCGCCTCTGATTCCCCGCCTCTGTTTCCCCATATCTAAGTCCCCGCCTCTGATTCCCCAACTCTGATTCCCCACCTCTGATTCCCCAGCTCTGATTACCCACCTCTGATTCCCCATCTCTGATTCCGCACATCTGATTCCCTGCCTCTGATTCCCCACCTCTGTTTCCCCATATCTAAGTCCCCGCCTCTGATTCCCCAGCTCTGTTTCCTCGCCTCTGATTCCCTGCCTCTGATTCCCAACCTCTGATTCCCCATATTGATTCCCTGCCTCTGATTCCCTGCCTCTGATTCCCCAACTCTGATTCCCCGCCTCTGATTCACCAGCTCTGATTCCCCGCCTCTGATTCCCCGTGTTTGATTCCCTGCCTCTGATTCCCGGCCTCTGATTCCCCATCTCTGATTCACCGCCTTTGATTCGCCACCTCTGATTCCCCATATCTGATTCCCCGCCTCTGTTTCCCCGCCCCTGATTCCCCGCCTCTGTTTCCCCATATCTGATTCCCCGCCTCTGATTCCCAACTATGATTCCCCGCCTCTGATTCCCCATATCTGATTCCCCGCCTCTGATTCCCCAGCTCTGATTCCCTGCCTCTGATTCCCCGCGTTCTATTCCCTGCCTCTGATTCCCCGCCTGTGATTCCCCATCTCTGATTCACCACCTCTGATTCCCCACCACTGATTCCCCATATCTAATTCCCCGCCTCTGTTTGCCCGCCTCTGATTCCCCGCCTCTGTTTCCCCATATCTGATTCCCCGCCTCTGAATCCCCAACTCTGATTCCCTGCCTCTGATTCCCCAGCTTCATTCCCCACCTTTGATTCCCCCCCGTCTGATTCCCAGCCTCTGTATCCCCGTGTCTGATAACCTGCCTCTGATTCCCCGCCTCTGATTCTCCATCTCAGATTCACCGCCTCTGATTCCCCACCTCTGATTCCCCATCTCTGATTCCGCACATCCGATTCCCTGCCTCTGATTCCCCGACTCTGATTCCCCACCTCTGATTCCCGAGCTCTGATTCCCCGCCTCCGATTCCCCAACTCTGATTCCCCGCCTCTGATTCCCCAGTTCTGATTCCCCACCTCTGATTCCCCGTGTTTGATCCCCTGCCTCTGATTCCCCACCTCTGATTCCCCATCTCTGATTCACCGCCTTTGATTCGCCACCTCTGATTCCCCATATCTGATTCCTCGCCACTGTTTCCCCGCCTCTGATTCCCCGCCTCTGATTCCCCATATCTCATTCCTCGCCTCTGATTCCCCATCTCTGATTCCCGGACTCTGATTCCCTGCTTCTGATTCTGATTCCCCACCTCTGATTCCCGAGCTCTGATTCCCCGCCTCCGATTCCCCAACTCTGATTCCCCGCCTCTGATTCCGCACATCTAATTCCCTGCCTCTGATTCCCCAACTCTGATTCCCCATATCTGAATCCCCGCCTCTGTTTCCCCGTCTCTGATTCCCCGCCTCTGTTTCCCCATATCTAAGTCCAACCTCTGATTCCCCAACTTTGATTCCCCACCTCTGATTCCCCAGCTCTGATTCTCCGCCTCAGATTCCCCGCATCTGATTCCCTGCATCTGATTCCCAGCCTCTGATTCCCTGCCTCTGATTCCCAACCTCTGATTCCCCACCTCTGATTCCCCATATCTGATTCCCCGCCTCTGTTTCCCCGCCTCTGATTCCCCGCCTCTGTTTCCCCATATCTGAATCCCCGCCTATATTTGCCCGCCTCTGATTCCCCGCCTCTGTTTCCCCATATCTGATTCCCCGCCTCTGAATCCCCAACTCTGATTCCCTGCCTCTAATTTCCCAGCCCTGATTCCCCGCCTCTGATTCCCCGTGTCTGATTTCCTGCCTCTGATTCCCCGCCTCTGATTCCCCACCTCTGATTCCACATCTCTGATTCCGCACATCCGATTCCCTGCCTCTGATTCCCTGCCTCTGATTCACTGCCTCTGCTTCCCAGCTCTGATTCCCCGCCTCTGATTCCCCGTGTCTTATCCCCTGCTTCTGATTCTGATTCCCTGCCTCTGATTCCCCATCTCTGATTCCGCACATCTGATTCCCTGCCTCTGACTCCCCACCTCTGATTCCCCATATCTGATTCCCCGCCTCTGTTTCCCCGCCTCTGATTCCCCGCCTCTGTTTCCCCATATCTAAGTCCCTGCCTCTGATTCCCTGCCTCTGATTCACTGCCTCTGCTTCCCCAGCTCTGATTCCCCGCCTCTGATTCCCCGCGTCTTATTCCCTGCTTCTGATTCTGATTCCCTGCCTCTGATTCCCCATCTCTGATTCTGCACATCTGATTCCCTGCCTCTGATTCCCCACCTCTGATTCCCCATATCTGATTCCCCGCCTCTGAATCCCCATCTCTGATTCCCGGACTCTGATTCCCCACCTCTGATTCCCGGCCTCTTATTACCAGCATCTGATTCCAGGCCTCTGATACCCGGCCTCTGATTCCCCGCTTCTGATTCTGATTCCCTGCCTCTGATTCTCCATCTCTGATTCCGCACATCTGATTCCCTGCCTCTGATTCCCCACCTCTGATTCCCCATATCTGATTCCCCGCCTCTGTTTCCCCGCCTCTGATTCCCCGCCTCTGTTTCCCCATATCGAATTCCCCACCTCTGATGCACCAACTCTGATTCCCCGCCTCTGATTCCCCAGCTCTGATTCCCCGCCTCTGATTCCCCGCATCCGATTCCCCATATCTGATTCCCCGCCTCTGTTTCCCCGCCTCTGATTCCCCGCCTCTGTTTCCCCATATCTGATTCCCCGCCTCTGATTCCCAACTATGATTCCCCGCCTCTGATTCCCCATCTCTGATTCCCCGCCTCTGATTACCCATGTCTGATTGACCGCCTCTGATTCCCCACCTCTGATTCCCCATCTCTGATTCCGCACATCCGATTCCCTGCCTCTGATTCCCTGCCTCTGATTCACTGCCTCTGCTTCCCCAGCTCTGATTCCCCGCCTCTGATTCCCCGCGTCTTATCCCCTGCTTCTGATTCTGATTCCCCGCCTTTGATTCGCCACCTCTGATTCCCCATATCTGATTCCCCGCCTCTGTTTCCCCGCCCCTGATTCCCCGCCTCTGTTTCCCCATATCTGATTCCCCGCCTCTGATTCCCAACTATGATTCCCCGCCTCTGATTCCCCATATCTGATTCCCCGCCTCTGATTCCCCAGCTCTGATTCCCTGCCTCTGATTCCCCGCGTTCTATTCCCTGCCTCTGATTCCCCGCCTGTGATTCCCCATCTCTGATTCACCACCTCTGATTCCCCACCACTGATTCCCCATATCTAATTCCCCGCCTTTGTTTGCCCGCCTCTGATTCCCCGCCTCTGTTTCCCCATATCTGATTCCCCGCCTCTGAATCCCCAACTCTGATTCCCTGCCTCTGATTCCCCAGCTTCATTCCCCACCTTTGATTCCCCCCGTCTGATTCCCAGCCTCTGTATCCCCGTGTCTGATAACCTGCCTCTGATTCCCCGCCTCTGATTCTCCATCTCAGATTCACCGCCTCTGATTCCCCACCTCTGATTCCCCATCTCTGATTCCGCACATCCGATTCCCTGCCTCTGATTCCCCGACTCTGATTCCCCACCTCTGATTCCCGAGCTCTGATTCCCCGCCTCCGATTCCCCAACTCTGATTCCCCGCCTCTGATTCCCCAGTTCTGATTCCCCACCTCTGATTCCCCGTGTTTGATCCCCTGCCTCTGATTCCCCGCCTCTGATTCCCCATCTCTGATTCACCGCCTTTGATTCGCCACCTCTGATTCCCCATATCTGATTCCTCGCCACTGTTTCCCCGCCTATGATTCCCCGCCTCTGATTCCCCATATCTCATTCCTCGCCTCTGATTCCCCATCTCTGATTCCCGGACTCTGATTCCCTGCTTCTGATTCTGATTCCCCACCTCTGATTCCCGAGCTCTGATTCCCCGCCTCCGATTCCCCAACTCTGATTCCCCGCCTCTGATTCCGCACATCTAATTCCCTGCCTCTGATTCCCCAACTCTGATTCCCCATATCTGAATCCCCGCCTCTGTTTCCCCTTCTCTGATTCCCCGCCTCTGTTTCCCCATATCTAAGTCCAACCTCTGATTCCCCAACTTTGATTCCCCACCTCTGATTCCCCAGCTCTGATTCTCCGCCTCAGATTCCCCGCATCTGATTCCCTGCATCTGATTCCCAGCCTCTGATTCCCTGCCTCTGATTCCCAACCTCTGATTCCCCACCTCTGATTCCCCATATCTGATTCCCCGCCTCTGTTTCCCCGCCTCTGATTCCCCGCCTCTGTTTCCCCATATCTGAATCCCCGCCTATATTTGCCCGCCTCTGATTCCCCGCCTCTGTTTCCCCATATCTGATTCCCCGCCTCTGAATCCCCAACTCTGATTCCCTGCCTCTAATTTCCCAGCCCTGATTCCCCGCCTCTGATTCCCCGTGTCTGATTTCCTGCCTCTGATTCCCCGCCTCTGATTCCCCACCTCTGATTCCACATCTCTGATTCCGCACATCCGATTCCCTGCCTCTGATTCCCTGCCTCTGATTCACTGCCTCTGCTTCCCAGCTCTGATTCCCCGCCTCTGATTCCCCGTGTCTTATCCCCTGCTTCTGATTCTGATTCCCTGCCTCTGATTCCCCATCTCTGATTCCGCACATCTGATTCCCTGCCTCTGACTCCCCACCTCTGATTCCCCATATCTGATTCCCCGCCTCTGTTTCCCCGCCTCTGATTCCCCGCCTCTGTTTCCCCATATCTAAGTCCCTGCCTCTGATTCCCTGCCTCTGATTCACTGCCTCTGCTTCCCCAGCTCTGATTCCCCGCCTCTGATTCCCCGCGTCTTATTCCCTGCTTCTGATTCTGATTCCCTGCCTCTGATTCCCCATCTCTGATTCTGCACATCTGATTCCCTGCCTCTGATTCCCCACCTCTGATTCCCCATATCTGATTCCCCGCCTCTGAATCCCCATCTCTGATTCCCGGACTCTGATTCCCCACCTCTGATTCCCGGCCTCTTATTACCAGCATCTGATTCCAGGCCTCTGATACCCGGCCTCTGATTCCCCGCTTCTGATTCTGATTCCCTGCCTCTGATTCTCCATCTCTGATTCCGCACATCTGATTCCCTGCCTCTGATTCCCCACCTCTGATTCCCCATATCTGATTCCCCGCCTCTGTTTCCCCGCCTCTGATTCCCCGCCTCTGTTTCCCCATATCGAATTCCCCACCTCTGATGCACCAACTCTGATTCCCCGCCTCTGACTCCCCAGCTCTGATTCCCCGCCTCTGATTCCCCGCATCCGATTCCCCATATCTGATTCCCCGCCTCTGTTTCCCCGCCTCTGATTCCCCGCCTCTGTTTCCCCATATCTGATTCCCCGCCTCTGATTCCCAACTATGATTCCCCGCCTCTGATTCCCCAGCTCTGATTCCCTGCCTCTGATTCCCCGCGTTCTATTCCCTGCCTCTGATTCCCCGCCTGTGATTCCCCATCTCTGATTCACCACCTCTGATTCCCCACCTGTGATTCCCCATATCTAATTCCCCGCCTCTGTTTGCCCGCCTGATTCCCCGCCTCTGTTTCCCCATATCTGATTCCCCGCCACTGAATCCCCAACTCTGATTCCCTGCCTCTGATTCCCCAGCTCTGATTCCCCGCCTTTGATTCCCCCCGTCTGATTCCCAGCCTCTGAATCCCCGTGTCTGATATCCTGCCTCTGATTCCCCGCCTCTGATTCCCCATCTCAGATTCACCGCCTCTGATTCCCCACCTCTGATTCCCCATCTCTGATTCCGCACATCCGATTCCCTGCCTCTGATTCCCCGACTCTGATTCACCACCTCTGATTCCCCAGCTCTGATTCCCCGCCTCTGATTCCCCAACTCTGATTCCCCGCCTCTGATTCCCCGCCTCTGTTTCCCCATATCTAAGTCCCCGCCTCTGATTCCCCAACTCTGATTCCCCACCTCTGATTCCCCAGCTCTGATTACCCACCTCTGATTCCCCATCTCTGATTCCGCACATCTGATTCCCTGCCTCTGATTCCCCACCTCTGTTTCCCCATATCTAAGTCCCCGCCTCTGATTCCCCAGCTCTGTTTCCTCGCCTCTGATTCCCTGCCTCTGATTCCAAACCTCTGATTCCCCATATTGATTCCCTGCCTCTGATTCCCTGCCTCTGATTCCCCAACTCTGATTCCCCGCCTCTGATTCACCAGCTCTGATTCCCCGCCTCTGATTCCCCGTGTTTGATTCCCTGCCTCTGATTCCCGGCCTCTGATTCCCCATCTCTGATTCACCGCCTTTGATTCGCCACCTCTGATTCCCCATATCTGATTCCCCGCCTCTGTTTCCCCAACTCTGATTCCCTGCCTCTAATTTCCCAGCTCTGATTCCCCGCCTCTGTTTCCCCGTGTCTGATTTCCTGCCTCTGATTCCCAACTATGATTCCCCGCCTCTGATTCCCCATCTCTGATTCCCCGCCTCTGATTACCCATGTCTGATTGACCGCCTCTGATTCCCCACCACTGATTCCCCATCTCTGATTCCGCACATCCGATTCCCTGCCTCTGATTCCCTGCCTCTGATTCACTGCCTCTGCTTCCCCAGCTCTGATTCCCCGCCTCTGATTCCCCGCGTCTTATCCCCTGCTTCTGATTCTGATTCCCCGCCTCTGTTTCCCCGCCTCTGTTTCCCCATATCTAAGTCCCCGCCTCTGATTCCCCAACTCTGATTCCCCACCTCTGATTCCCCAGCTCTGATTCCCCGCCTCTGATCCCCGCATCTGATTCCCTGCATCTGATTCCCAGCCTCTGATTCCCTGCCTCTGATTCCCAACCTCTGATTCCCCACCTCTGATTCCCCATATCTGATTCCCCGCCTCTGTTTCCCCGTCTCTGATTCCCCGCCTCTGTTTCCCCATATCTGATTCCCCGCCTCTATTTGCCCACCTCTGATTCCCCACCACTGTTTCCCCATATCTGATTCCCCGCCACTGAATCCCCAACTCTGATTCCCTGCATCTAATTCCCCAGCTCTGATTCCCCGCCTCTGATTCCCCGTGTCTGATTTCCTGCCTCTGATTCCCCGCCTCTGATTACCCATGTCTGATTCACCGCCTCTGATTCCCCACCTCTGATTCCCCATCTCTGATTCCGCACATCCGATTCCCTGCCTCTGAATCCCCGCCTCTGATTCACCGCCTCTGATTCCCGGCCTCTGATTTCCCGCCTCTGATTCCCTGCCACTGATACCCCGCCCCTGATTCCCCACCTCTGAATCCCCATATCTGATTCCCCGCCTCTGTTTCCCCACCTCTGATTCCCCGCCTCTGATTCCCCATATCTCATTCCCCGCCTCTGAATCCCCATCTCTGATTCCCGGACTCTGATTCCCCACCTCTGATTCCCGGCCTCTTATTCCCGGCATCTGATTCCGGCCTCTGATTCCCGGCCTCTGATTCCCTGCTTCTGATTCTGATTCCCTGCCTTTGATTCCCCATCTCTGATTCCGCACATCTGATTCCCTGCCTCTGATTCCCAACCTCTGAATCCCCATATCTGATTCCCCACCTCTGTTTCCCCGCCTCTGATTCCACACCTCTGTTTCCCAATATCTAAGTCCCCGCCTCTGATTCCCCAACTCTGATTCCCCACCTCTGATTCCCCAGCTCTCATTCCCCGCCTCTGATTCCCCGCATCTGATTCCCTGCATCTGATTCCAAGCCTCTGATTCCCTGCCTCTGATTCCCAAACTCTGTTTCCCCGCCTCTGATTCCCCGCCTCTGTTTCCCCATATCTAATTCCCCACCTCTGATGCACCAACTCTGATTCCCCGCCTCTGATTCCCCAGCTCTGATTCCCCGCCTCTGATTCCCCAGCTCTGATTCCCCGCCTCTGATTCCCCGTGTCTGATTTCCTGCCTCTGATTCCCCGCCTCTGATTACCCATGTCTGATTCACCGCCTCTGATTCCCCACCTCTGATTCCCCATCTCTGATTCCGCACATCCGATTCACTGCCTTTGATTCCCCAGCTCTGATTCCCCGCCTCTGATTCCCCGCGTCTTATTCCCTGCTTCTGATTCTGATTCCCTGCCTCTGATTCCCCATCTCTGATTCTGCACATCTGATTCCCTGCCTCTGATTCCAAACCTCTGATTCCCCATATCTGATTCCCCGCCTCTGTTTCCCCGCCTCTGAATCCCCGCCTCTGTTTCCCCATAGCTAAGTCCCCGCCTCTGATTCCCCAACTCTGATTCCCCACCTCTGATTCCCCAGCTCTGATTCCCCGCCTCTGATTCCCCGCATCTGATTCCCTGCATCTGATTCCCAGCCTCTGATTCCCTGCCTCTGATTCCCAACCTCTGATTCCCCACCTCTGATTCCCCATATCTGATTCCCCGCCTCTGTTTCCCCGCCTCTGATTCCCCGCCTCTGTTTCCCCATATCTGATTCCCCGCCTCTATTTCCCCGCCTCTGATTCCCCGCCTCTGATTCCCCATATCTGATTCCCCGCCTCTGATTCCCCGCGTCTGATTACCGGCCTCTGATTCCCCGCTCTGATTCCCCACCTCTGATTCCCCATATCTGATTTGCTGCCTCTGTTTCCACGCCTCTGATTCCCCACCTCTGATTCCCCGCCTGTGATTCGCCAGCTATGATTCCCCGCCTCTGATACCCCGCGTCTGATTCCCTGCCTCTGATTCCCCGCCTCTGATTCCACATCTCTGATTCACCACCTCTGATTCCCCGCGTCTGATTCCCCGCCTCTGATTCCCCATCTCTGATTCCCCATCTCTGATTCCCCAATTCTGATTCCCCGCCTCTGATTCCACAGCTCTGTTTCCTCGCCTCTGATTCCCTGCCTCTGATTCCCAACCTCTGATTCCCCATATTGATTCCCTGCCTCTGATTCCCTGCCTCTGATTCCCTGCCTCTGATTCCCGGCCTCTGATTCCCCATCTCTGATTCACCGCCTTTGATTCGCCACCTCTGATTTCCCATATCTGATTCCCCGCCTCTGTTTCCCCGCCCCTGATTCCCCGCCTCTGTTTCCCCATATCTGATTCCCCGCCTCTGATTCCCAACTATGATTCCCCGCCTCTGATTCCCCTGCTCTGATTCCCTGCCTCTGATTCCCCGCGTTCTATTCCCTGCCTCTGATTCCCCGCCTGTGATTCCCCATCTCTGATTCACCACCTCTGATTCCCCACCACTGATTCCCCATATCTAATTCCCCGCCTCTGTTTGCCCGCCTCTGATTCCCCGCCTCTGTTACCCCATATCTGATTCCCCGCCTCTGAATCCCCAACTCTGATTCCCTGCCTCTGATTCCCCAGCTTCATTCCCCACCTTTGATTCCCCCCGTCTGATTCCCAGCCTCTGTATCCCCGTGTCTGATAACCTGCCTCTGATTCCCCGCCTCTGATTCCCCATTTCAGATTCACCGCCTCTGATTCCCCACCTCTGATTCCCCATCTCTGATTCCGCACATCCGATTCCCTGCCTCTGATTCCCCGACTCTGATTCCCCACCTCTGATTCCCGAGCTCTGATTCCCCGCCTCCGATTCCCCAACTCTGATTCCCCGCCTCTGATTCCCCAGTTCTGATTCCTCACCTCTGATTCCCCGTGTTTGATCCCCTGCCTCTGATTCCCCGCCTCTGATTCCCCATCTCTGATTCCCCGCCTCTGATTCCCCATATCTCATTCCCCGCCTCTGATTCCCCATCTCTGATTCCCGGACTCTGATTCCCCACCTCTGATTCCCGACCTGTTATTCCCGGCATCTGATTCCGGCCTCTGATTCCCGGCCTCTGATTCCCTGCTTCTGATTCTGATTCCCTGCCTCTGATTCCCCATTTCTGATTCCGCACATCTAATTCCCTGCCTCTGATTCCCCAACTCTGATTCCCCATATCTGAATCCCCGCCTCTGTTTCCCCGTCTCTGATTCCCCGCCTCTGTTTCCCCATATCTAAGTCCCCGCCTCTGATTCCCCAACTTTGATTCCCCACCTCTGATTCCCAAGCTCTGATTCTCCGCCTCAGATTCCCCGCATCTGATTCCCTGCATCTGATTCCCAGCCTCTGATTCCCTGCCTCTGATTCCCAACCTCTGATTCCCCACCTCTGATTCCCCATATCAGATTCCCCGCCTCTGTTTCCCCGCCTCAGATTCCCCGCCTCTGTTTCCCCATATCTGAATCCCCGCCTATATTTGCCCGCCTCTGATTCCCCGCCTCTGTTTCCCCATATCTGATTCCCCGCCTCTGAATCCCCAACTCTGATTCCCTGCCTCTAATTTCCCAGCCCTGATTCCCCGCCTCTGATTCCCCGTGTCTGATTTCCTGCCTCTGATTCCCCGCCTCTGATTACCCATGTCTGATTCACCGCCTCTGATTCCCCACCTCTGATTCCACATCTCTGATTCCGCACATCCGATTCCCTGCCTCTGATTCCCTGCCTCTGATTCACTGCCTCTGCTTCCCCAGCTCTGATTCCCCGCCTCTGATTCCCCGTGTCTTATCCCCTGCTTCTGATTCTGATTCCCTGCCTCTGATTCCCCATCTCTGATTCCGCACATCTGATTCCCTGCCTCTGACTCCCCACCTTTGATTCCCCATATCTGATTCCCCGCCTCTGTTTCCCCGCCTCTGATTCCCCGCCTCTGTTTCCCCATATCTAAGTCCCTGCCTCTGATTACCCATGTCTGATTCACCGCCTCTGATTCCCCACCTCTGATTCCCCATCTCTGATTCCGCACATCCGATTCACTGCCTTTGATTCCCCAGCTCTGATTCCCCGCCTCTGATTCCCCGCGTCTTATTCCCTGCTTCTGATTCTGATTCCCTGCCTCTGATTCCCCATCTCTGATTCTGCACATCTGATTCCCTGCCTCTGATTCCAAACCTCTGATTCCCCATATCTGATTCCCCGCCTCTGTTTCCCCGCCTCTGAATCCCCGCCTCTGTTTCCCCATAGCTAAGTCCCCGCCTCTGATTCCCCAACTCTGATTCCCCACCTCTGATTCCCCAGCTCTGATTCCCCGCCTCTGATTCCCCGCATCTGATTCCCTGCATCTGATTCCCAGCCTCTGATTCCCTGCCTCTGATTCCCAACCTCTGATTCCCCACCTCTGATTCCCCATATCTGATTCCCCGCCTCTGTTTCCCCGCCTCTGAATCCCCGCCTCTGTTTCCCCATATCTGATTCCCCGCCTCTATTTCCCCGCCTCTGATTCCCCGCCTCTGATTCCCCATATCTGATTCCCCGCGTCTGATTACCGGCCTCTGATTCCCCGCTCTGATTCCCCATCTCTGATTCACAACCTCTGATTCCCCACCTCTGATTCCCCATGTCTGATTTGCTGCCTCTGATTCCCCGCCTGTGATTCGCCAGCTATGATTCCCCGCCTCTGATTCCCCGCGTCTGATTCCCCGCCTCTGATTCCCCATCTCTGATTCCCCATCTCTGATTCCCCAATCCTGATTCCCCGCCTCTGATTCCCCAGCTCTGTTTCCTCGCCTCTGATTCCCTGCCTCTGATTCCCAACCTTTGATTCCCCATATTGATTCCCTGCCTCTGATTCCCTGCCTCTGATTCCCCAACTCTGATTCCCCGCCTCTGATTCACCAGCTCTGATTCCCCGCCTCTGATTCCCCGTGTTTGATTCCCTGCCTCTGATTCCCGGCCTCTGATTCCCCATCTCTGATTCACCGCCTTTGATTCGCCACCTCTGATTCCCCATATCTGATTCCCCGCCTCTGTTTCCCCGCCCCTGATTCCCCGCCTCTGTTTCCCCATATCTGATTCCCCGCCTCTGATTCCCAACTATGATTCCCCGCCTCTGATTCCCCTGCTCTGATTCCCTGCCTCTGATTCCCCGCGTTCTATTCCCTGCCTCTGATTCCCCGCCTGTGATTCCCCATCTCTGATTCACCACCTCTGATTCCCCACCACTGATTCCCCATATCTAATTCCCCGCCTCTGTTTGCCCGCCTCTGATTCCCCGCCTCTGTTTCCCCATATCTGATTCCCCGCCTCTGAATCCCCAACTCTGATTCCCTGCCTCTGATTCCCCAGCTTCATTCCCCGCCTTTGATTCCCCCCGTCTGATTCCCAGCCTCTGTATCCCCGTGTCTGATAACCTGCCTCTGATTCCCCGCCTCTGATTCCCCATCTCAGATTCACCGCCTCTGATTCCCAACCTCTGATTCCCCATCTCTGATTCCGCACATCCGATTCCCTGCCTCTGATTCCCCGACTCTGATTCCCCACCTCTGATTCCCGAGCTCTGATTCCCCGCCTCCGATTCCCCAACTCTGATTCCCCGCCTCTGATTCCCCATCTCTGATTCACCGCCTTTGATTCGCCACCTCTGATTCCCCATATCTGATTCCTCGCCACTGTTTCCCCGCCTCTGATTCCCCGCCTCTGATTCCCCATATCTCATTCCCCGCCTCTGATTCCCCATCTCTGATTCCCGGACTCTGATTCCCCACCTCTGATTCCCGACCTTTTATTCACGGCATCTGATTCCGGCCTCTGATTCCCGGCCTCTGATTCCCTGCTTCTGATTCTGATTCCCTGCCTCTGATTCCCCATTTCTGATTCCGCACATCTAATTCCCTGCCTCTGATTCCCCAACTCTGATTCCCCATATCTGAATCCCCGCCTCTGTTTCCCCGCCTCTGTTTCCCCGCCTCTGATTCCCCACCTCTGATTCCCCAGCTCTGATTCTCCGCCTCAGATTCCCCGCATCTGATTCCCTGCATCTGATTCCCAGCCTCTGATTCCCTGCCTCTGATTCCCAACCTCTGATTCCCCACCTCTGATTCCCCATATCTGATTCCCCGCCTCTGTTTCCCCGCCTCTGATTCCCCGCCTCTGTTTCCCCATATCTGAATCCCCGCCTATATTTGCCCGCCTCTGATTCCCCGCCTCTGTTTCCCCATATCTGATTCCCCGCCTCTGAATCCCCAACTCTGATTCCCTGCCTCTAATTTCCCAGCCCTGATTCCCCGCCTCTGATTCCCCGTGTCTGATTTCCTGCCTCTGATTCCCTGCCTCTAATTTCCCAGCCCTGATTCCCCGCCTCTGATTCCCCGCATCTGATTCCCAGCCTCTGATTCCCTGCCTCTGATTCCCAACCTCTGATTCCCCACCTCTGATTCCCCATATCTGATTCCCCGCCTCTGATCCCCGCATCTGATTCCCTGCATCTGATTCCCAGCCTCTGATTCCCTGCCTCTGATTCCCAACCTCTGATTCCCCACCTCTGATTCCCCATATCTGATTCCCCGCCTCTGATTCCCCGTCTCTGATTCCCCGCCTCTGTTTCCCCATATCTGATTCCCCGCCTCTATTTGCCCACCTCTGATTCCCCACCTCTGTTTCCCCATATCTGATTCCCCGCCTCTGAATCCCCAAATCTGATTCCCTGCATCTAATTCCCCAGCTCTGATTCCCCGCCTCTGTTTCCCCATATCTAAGTCCCCGCCTCTGATTCCCCAACTCTGATTCCCCACCTCTGATTCCCCAGCTCTGATTCCCCGCCTCTGATCCCCGCATCTGATTCCCTGCATCTGATTCCCAGCCTCTGATTCCCTGCCTCTGATTCCCAACCTCTGATTCCCCACCTCTGATTCCCCATATCTGATTCCCCGCCTCTGATTCCCCGTCTCTGATTCCCCGCCTCTGTTTCCCCATATCTGATTCCCCGCCTCTATTTGCCCACCTCTGATTCCCCACCTCTGTTTCCCCATATCTGATTCCCCGCCTCTGAATCCCCAAATCTGATTCCCTGCATCTAATTCCCCAGCTCTGATTCCCCGCCTCTGATTCCCCATCTCTGATTCCCCGCCTCTGATTAACTGCCTCTGATTCCCGGCCTCTGATTTCCCGCATCTGATTCCCTGCCACTGATACCCCGCCCCTGATTCCCCACCTCTGATTCCCCATATCTGATTCCCCGCCTCTGTTTCCCCGCCTCTGATTACCCGCCTCTGATTCCCCATATCTCATTCCCCGCCTCTGATTCCCCACCTCTGATTCCCCATCTCTGATTCCGCACATCCGATTCCCTGCCTCTGATTCCCCGCCTCTGATTCACTGCCTCTGATTCCCCAGATCTGATTCCCCGCCTCTGATTCCCCGCGTCTTATTCCCTGCTTCTGATTCTGATTCCCTGCCTCTGATTCCCCATCTGTGATTCCGCACATCTGATTCCCTGCCTCTGATTCCCCACCTCTGATTCCCCATATCTGATTCCCCGCCTCTGTTTCCCTGCCTCTGATTCCCCGCCTCTGTTTCCCATATCTAAGTCCCCGCCTCTGATTCCCCAACTTTGATTCCCCACCTCTGATTCCCCAGCTCTGATTACCCACCTCTGATTCCCCATATCTGATTCCCCGCCTCTGTTTCCCCGCCTCTGATTCCCCGCCACTGTTTCCCCATATCTGATTCCCCGCCTCTGAATCCCCAACTCTGATTCCCTGCATCTAATTCCCCAGCTCTGATTCCCCGCCTCTGATTCCCCGTGTCTGATTTCCTGCCTCTGATTCCCCGCTTCTGATTACCCATGTCTGATTCACCGCCTCTGATTCCCCACCTCTGATTCCCCATCTCTGATTCCGCACATCCGATTCACAGCCTCTGATTCCCCATCTCTGATTCCCCACCTCTGATTCCCCAACTTTGATTCCCCACCTCTGATTCCCCAGCTCTGATTCCCCGCCTCTGATTCCCCGCATCTGATTCCCTGCATCTGATTCCCAGCCTCTGATTCCCTGCCTCTGATTCCCAAACTCTGATTCCCCACCTCTGATTCCCCATATCTGATTCCCCGCCTCTGTTTCCCCGCCTCTGATTCCCCGCCTCTGTTTCCCCATATCTGATTCCCCGCCTCTATTTGCCCGCCTCTGATTCCCCGCCTCTGTTTCCCCATATCTGATTACCCTCCTCTGAATCCCCAACTCTGATTCCCTGCCTCTAATTTCCCAGCTCTGATTCCCCGCCTCTGATTCCCCGTGTCTGATTTCCTGCCTCTGATTCCCCGCCTCTGATTACCCATGGCTGATTCACCGCCTCTGTTTCCCCACCTCTGATTCCCCATCTCTGATTCCGCACATCCGATTCACTGCCTTTGATTCCCCAGCTCTGATTCCCCGCCTCTGATTCCCCGCGTCTTATTCCCTGCTTCTGATTCTGATTCCCTGCCTCTGATTCCCCATCTCTGATTCTGCACATCTGATTCCCTGCCTCTGATTCCCCACCTCTGATTCCCCATATCTGATTCCCCGCCTCTGTTTCCCCGCCTCTGATTCCCCGCCTCTGTTTCCCCATAGCTAAGTCCCCGCCACTGATTCCCCAACTCTGATTCCCCACCTCTGATTCCCCAGCTCTGATTCCCCGCCTCTGATTCCCCGCATCTGATTCCCTGCATCTGATTCCCAGCCTCTGATTCCCTGCCTCTGATTCCCAACCTCTGATTCCCCACCTCTGATTCCCCATATCTGATTCCCCGCCTCTGTTTCCCCGCCTCTGATTCCCCGCCTCTGTTTCCCCATATCTGATTCCCCGCCTCTATTTCCCCGCCTCTGATTCCCCGCCTCTGATTCCCCATATCTGATTCCCCGCCTCTGATTCCCCGCGTCTGATTACCGGCCTCTGATTCCCCGCTCTGATTCCCCATCTCTGATTCACAACCTCTGATTCCCCACCTCTGATTCCCCATATCTGATTTGCTGCCTCTGTTTCCACGCCTCTGATTCCCCACCTCTGATTCCCCGCCTGTGATTCGCCAGCTATGATTCCCCGCCTCTGATTCCCCGCGTCTGATTCCCTGCCTCTGATTCCCCGCCTCTGATTCCACATCTCTGATTCACCACCTCTGATTCCCCGCGTCTGATACCCCGCCTCTGATTCCCCATCTCTGATTCCCCATCTCTGATTCCCCAATTCTGATTCCCCGCCTCTGATTCCCCAGCTCTGTTTCCTCGCCTCTGATTCCCTGCCTCTGATTCCCCATCTCTGATTCACCGTCTTTGATTCGCCACATCTGATTCCCCATATCTGATTCCCCGCCTCTGTTTCCCCGCCCCTGATTCCCCGCCTCTGTTTCCCCATATCTGATTCCCCGCCTCTGATTCCCAACTATGATTCCCCGCCTCTGATTCCCCAGCTCTGATTCCCTGCCTCTGATTCCCCGCGTTCTATTCCCTGCCACTGATTCCCCGCCTGTGATTCCCCATCTCTGTTTCACCACCTCTGATTCCCCACCACTGATTCCCCATATCTAATTCCCCGCCTCTGTTTGCCCGCCTCTGATTCCCCGCCTCTGTTTCCCCATATCTGATTCCCCGCCTCTGATTCACCGCCTCTGATTCCCGGCCTCTGATTTCCCGCATCTGATTCCCTGCCACTGATACCCCGCCCCTGATTCCCCACCTCTGATTCCCCATTTCTGATTCCCCGCCTCTGTTTCCCCGCCTCTGATTCCCCGCCTCTGATTCCACATATCTCATTCCCCGCCTCTGAATCCCCATCTCTGATTCCCGGACTCTGATTCCCCACCTATGATTCCCGGCCTCTTATTCCCGGCATCTGATTCCGGCCTCTGATTCCCGGCCTCTTATTCCCTGCTTCTGATTCTGATTCCCTGCCTTTGATTCCCCATCTCTGATTCCGCACATCTGATTCCCTGCCTCTGATTCCCCACCTCTGATTCCCCATATCTGATTCCCCGCCTCTGTTTCCCCGCCTCTGATTCCCCGCCTCTGTTTCCCAATATCTAAGTCCCCGCCTCTGATTCCCCAACTCTGATTCCCCACCTCTGATTCCCCAGCTCTGATTCCCCGCCTCTGATTCCCCGCATCTGATTCCCTGCATCTGATTCCAAGCCTCTGATTCCCTGCCTCTGATTCCCAAACTCTGATTCCCCACCTCTGATTCCCCATATCTGATTCCCCGCCTCTGTTTCCCCGCCTCTGATTCCCCGCCTCGGTTTCACCATATCTGATTCCCGGCCTCTGATTCCCCGCCTCTGATTCCCCGCCTCTGATTCCTTGCCTCAGATTCCCCATCTCCGATTCCGCACATCTGATTCACTGCCTCTGATTCCCCGCCTCTGATTCCCCGCCTCTGATTCCCTGCCTCTGATTCCCAACCTCTGATTCCCCACCTCTGATTCCCCATGTTTGATTCCCCGCCTCTGTTTCCCCGCCTCTGATTCCCCGCCTCTGATTCCCCAACTCTAATTCCCGGCCTCTGATTCCCCGCCCCTGTTTCCCCATATCTGATTCCCCGCCTCTGATTCGCCAACTCTGATTCCCCGCCTCTGATTCCCCAGCTCTGATTCCCCGCCTCTGATTCCCCGTGTTTGATTCCCTGCCTCTGATTCCCCGCCTCTGATTCCCCATCTCTGATTCACCGCATTTGATTCGCCACCTCTGATTCCCCATATCTGATTCCTCGCCTCTGTTTCCCCGCCTCTGATTACCCACCTCTGATTCTCCATATCTCATTCAGCGCCTCTGAATCCCCATCTCTGATTCCCGGACTCTGATTCCCCACCTCTGATTCCCGGCCTCTTATTCCCAGCATCTGATTCCAGGCCTCTGATTCCCGGCCTCTGATTCCCCGCTTCTGATTCTGATTCCCTGCCTCTGATTCCCCATCTCTGATTCCGCACATCTGATTTCCTGCCTCTGATTCCCCACCTCTGATTCCCCATATCCGATTCCCCACCTCTGTTTCCCCGCCTCTGATTCCCCGCCTCTGTTTCCCCATATCTAATTCCCCACCTCTGATGCACCAACTCTGATTCCCCGCCTCTGATTCCCCAGCTCTGATTCCCCGCCTCTGATTCCCCGCATCCGATTCCCCATATCTGATTCCCCGCCTCCGTTTCCCCATATCTGATTCCCCGCCTCTGATTCCCAACTATGATTCCCCGCCTCTGATACCCCAGCTCTGATTCCCTGCCTGATTCTCCGCGTTCTATTCCCTGCCTCTGATTCCCCACCTCTGATTCCCCATATCTAATTCCCCGCCTCTGTTTGCCCGCCTCTGATTCCCCGCCTCTGTTTCCCCATATCTGATTCCCCGCCTCTGAATACCCAACTCTGATTCCCTGCCTCTGATTCCCCAGCTCTGATTCCCCGCCTTTGATTCCCCCCGTCTGATTCCCAGCCTCTGAATCCCCGTGTCTGATATCCTGCCTCTGATTCCCCGCCTCTGATTCCTCATCTCAGATTCACCGCCTCTGATTCCCCACCTCTGATTCCCCATCTCTGATTCCGCACATCCGATTCCCTGCCTCTGATTCCCCGACTCTGATTCCCCACCTCTGATTCCCCAGCTCTGATTCCCCGCCTCTGATTCCCCAACTCTGATTCCCCGCCTCTGATAACCCAGCTCTGATTCCCCGCCTCTGATTCCCCGTGTTTGATTCCCTGCCTCTGATTCCCCGCCTCTGATTCCCCATCTCTTATTCACCGCCTTTGATTCGCCACCTCTGATTCCCCATATCTGATTCCTCGCCTCTGTTTCCCAGCCTCTGATTCCCCGCCTCTGATTCCCCATATCTCATTCCCCGCCTCTGATTCCCCATCTCTGATTCCCGGACTCTGATTCCCCACCTCTGATTCCCGGCCTCTTATTCCCGGCATCAGATTCCGGCCTCTGATTCCTGGCCTCTGATTCCCTGCTTCTGATTCTGATTCCCTGCCTCTGATTCCCCATTTCTGATTCCGCACATCTAATTCCCTGCCTCTGATTCCCCACCTCTGATTCCCCATATCTGATTCCCCGCCTCTGTTTCCCCGCCTCTGATTCCCCGCCTCTGTTTCCCCATATCTAAGACCCCGCCTCTGATTCCCCAACTCTGATTCCCCACCTCTGATTCCCCAGCTCTGATTACCCACCTCTGATTCCCCATATCTGATTCCCCGCCTCTGTTTCCCCGCCTCTGATTCCACGCCACTGTTTCCCCATATCTGATTCCCCGCCTCTGAATCCCCAACTCTGACTCCCTGCATCTAATTCCCCAGCTCTGATTCCCCGCCTCTGATTCCCCGTGTCTGATTTCCTGCCTCTGATTCCCCGCCTCTGGTTACCCATGTCTGATTCACCGCCTCTGATTCCCCACCTCTGATTCCCCATCTCTGATTCCGCACATCCGATTCCCAGCCTCTGGTTCCCCATCTCTGATTCCCCGCCTCTGATTCCCCAACTTTGATTCCCCACCTCCGATTCCCCAGCTCTGATTCCCCGCCTCTGATTACCCGTGTTTGATTCCCTGCCTCTGATTCCCCGCCTCTGATTATCCATCTCTGATTCACCGCCTTTGATTCGCCACATCTGATTCCCCATATCTGATTCCTCGCCTCTGTTTACCCGCCTCTGATTCCCCGCCTCTGATTCCCCATATCTCATTCCGCGCCTCTGATTCCCCATCTCTGATTCCCGGACTCTGATTCCCCACCTCCGATTCCCGGCCTCTGATTCCCTGCTTCTGATTCTGATTCCCTGCCTCTGATTCCCCATCTCTGATTCCGCACATCTAATTCCCTGCCTCTGATTCCCCACCTCTGATTCCCCATATATGATTCCCCGCCTCTGTTTCCCCATATCTAAGTCCCCGCCTCTGATTCCCCAACTTTGATTCCCCACCTCTGATACCCCAGCTCTGATTCCCCGCCTCTGATTCCCCGCATCTGATTCCCTGCATCTGATTCCCAGCCTCTGATTCCCTGCCTCTGATTCTCAACCTCTGATTCCCCACCTCTGATTCCCCGCCTCTGATTCCCCGCCTCTGATTCCCCATCTCTGATTCACCGCCTTTGATTCGCCACCTCTGATTCCCCATATCTGATTCCTCGCCACTGTTTCACCGCCTCTGATTCCCCGCCTCTGATTCCCCATATCTCATTCCCCGCCTCTGATTCGCCAGCTATGATTCCCCGCCTCTGATTCCCCGCGTCTGATTCCCTGCCTCTGATTCCACGCCTCTGATTCCACATCTCTGATTCACCACCTCTGATTCCCCGCGTTTGATTCCCCGCCTCTGATTCCCCATCTCTGATTCCCCATCTCTGATTCCCCAATTCTGATTCCCCGCCTCTGATTCCCCATATCTCATTCCCCGCCTCTGATTCCCCATCTCTGATTCCCGGACTCTGATTCCCCACCTCTGATTCCCGACCTTTTATTCCCGGCATCTGATTCCGGCCTCTGATTCCCGGCCTCTGATTCCCTGCTTCTGATTCTGATTCCCTGCCTCTGATTCCCCATTTCTGATTCCACACATCTAATTCCCTGCCTCTGATTCCCCAACTCTGATTCCCCATATCTGAATCCCCGCCTCTGTTACCCCGTCTCTGATTCCCCGCCTCTGTTTCCCCATATCTAAGACCCCGCCTCTGATTCCCCAAATTTGATTCCCCACCTCTGATTCCCCAGCTCTGATTCCCCGCTTCTGATTCCCCGCATCTGATTCCCTGCGTCTGATTCCCAGCCTCTGATTCCCTGCATCTGATTCCCAACCTCTGATTCCCCACCTCTGATTCCCCATATCTGATTCCCCGCCTCTGTTTCCCCGCCTCTGATTCCCCGCCTCTGTTTCCCCATATCTGATTCCCCGCCTCTGAATCCCCAACTCTGATTCCCTGCCTCTAATTTCACAGCCCTGATTCCCCGCCTCTGATTCCCCGTGTCTGATTTCCTGCCTCTGATTCCCCGCCTCTGATTACCCATGTCTGATTCACCGCCTCTGATTCCCCACCTCTGATTCCACATCTCTGATTCCGCACATCCGATTCCCTGCCTCTGATTCCCTGCCTCTGATTCACTGCCTCTGCTTCCCCAGCTCTGATTCCCCGCCTCTGATTCCCCGTGTCTTATCCCCTGCTTCTGATTCTGATTCCCTGCCTCTGATTCCCCATCTCTGATTCCCCATATCTGATTCCCCGCCTCTGTTTCCCCGCCTCTGATTCCCCGCCTCTGTTTCCCCATATCTAAGTCCCTGCCTCTGATTCCCTGCCTCTGATTCACTGCCTCTGCTTCCCCAGCTCTGATTCCCCGCCTCTGATTCCCCGCGTCTTATTCCCTGCTTCTGATTCTGATTCCCTGCCTCTGATTCCCCATCTCTGATTCTGCACATCTGATTCCCTGCCTCTGATTCCCCACCTCTGATTCCCCATATCTGATTCCCCGCCTCTGAATCCCCATCTGTGATTCCCGGCCTCTTATTACCAGCATCTGATTCCAGGCCTCTGATACCCGGCCTCTGATTCCCCGCTTCTGATTCTGATTCCCTGCCTCTGATTCTCCATCTCTGATTCCGCACATCTGATTCCCTGCCTCTGATTCCCCACCTCTGATTCCCCATATCTGATTCCCCGCCTCTGTTTCCCCGCCTCTGATTCCCCGCCTCTGTTTCCCCATATCGAATTCCCCACCTCTGATGCACCAACTCTGATTCCCCGCCTCTGATTCCCCAGCTCTGATTCCCCGCCTCTGATTCCCCGCATCCGATTTCCCATATCTGATTCCCCGCCTCTGTTTCCCCGCCTCTGATTCCCCGCCTCTGTTTCCCCATATCTGATTCCCCGCCTCTGATTCCCAACTATGATTCCCCGCCTCTGATTCCCCGCGTTCTATTCCCTGCCTCTGATTCCCCGCCTCTATTTGCCCACCTCTGATTCCCCACCTCTGTTTCCCCATATCTGATTCCCCGCCACTGAATCCCCAACTCTGATTCCCTGCATCTAATTCCCCAGCTCTGATTCCCCGCCTCTGATTCCCCGTGTCTGATTTCCTGCCTCTGATTCCCCGCCTCTGATTACCCATGTCTGATTCACCGCCTCTGATTCCCCACCTCTGATTCCCTATCTCTGATTCCGCACATCCGATTCCCTGCCTCTGATTCCCCGCCTCTGATTCACCGCCTCTGATTCCCGGCCTCTGATTTCCCGCCTCTGATTCCCTGCCACTGATACCCCGCCCCTGATTCCCCACCTCTGAATCCCCATATCTGATTCCCCGCCTCTGTTTCCCCACCTCTGATTCCCCGCCTCTGATTCCCCATATCTCATTCCCCGCCTCTGAATCCCCATCTCTGATTCCCGGACTCGGATTCCCCACCTCTGATTCCCGGCCTCTTATTCCCGGCATCTGATTCCGGCCTCTGATTCCCGGCCTCTGATTCCCTGCTTCTGATTCTGATTCCCTGCCTTTGATTCCCCATCTCTGATTCCGCACATCTGATTCCCTGCCTCTGATTCCCAACCTCTGAATCCCCATATCTGATTCCCCACCTCTGTTTCCCCGCCTCTGATTCCACACCTCTGTTTCCCAATATCTAAGTCCCCGCCTCTGATTCCCCAACTCTGATTCCCCACCTCTGATTCCCCAGCTCTGATTCCCCGCCTCTGATTCCCCGCATCTGATTCCCTGCATCTGATTCCAAGCCTCTGATTCCCTGCCTCTGATTCCCAAACTCTGATTCCCCACCTCTGATTCCCCATATCTGATTCCCCGCCTCTGTTTCCCCGCCTCTGATTCCCCGCCTCTGTTTACCCATATCTAATTCCCCACCTCTGATGCACCAACTCTGATTCCCCGCCTCTGATTCCCCAGCTCTGATTCCCCGCCTCCGATTCCCCGCATCCGATTCCCCATATCTGATTCCCCGCCTCTGTTTCCCCGCCTCTGATTCCCCGCCTCTGTTTCCCCATATCTGATTCACCGCCTCTGATTCCCAACTATGATTCCCCGCCTCTGATTCCCCAGCTCTGATTCCCTGCCTCTGATTCCCCGCGTTCTATTCCCTGCCTCTGATTCCCCGCCTGTGATTCCCCATTGTCTGATTCACCACCTATGATTCCCCACCTCTGATTCCCCATATCTAATTCCCCGCCTCTGTTTGCCCGCCTCTGTATCCCCGCCTCCGTTTCCCCATATCTGATTCCCCGCCTCTGAATCCCCAACTCTGATTCCCTACCTCTGATTCCCCAGCTCTGATTCCCCGCCTTTGATTCCCCCCGTCTGATTCCCAGCCTCTGAATCCCCGTGTCTGATATCCTGCCTCTGATTCCCCGCCTCTGATTCCCCATCTCAGATTCACCGCCTCTGATTCCCCACCTCTGATTCCCCATCTCTGATTCCGCACATCCGATTCCCTGCCTCTGATTCCCCGACTCTGATTCCCCACCTCTGATTCCCCAGCTCTGATTCCCCGCCTCTGATTCCCCAACTCTGATTCCCCGCCTCTGATAACCCAGCTCTGATTCCCCGCCTCTGATTCCCCGTGTTTGATTCCCTGCCTCTGATTCCCCGCCTCTGATTCCCCATCTCTGATTCACCGCCTTTGATTCGCCACCTCTGATTCCCCATATCTGATTCCTCGCCTCTGTTTCCCCGCCTCTGATTCCCCGCCTCTGATTCACCATATCTCATTCCCCGCCTCTGATTCCCCATCTCTGATTCCCGGACTCAGATTCCCCACCTCTGATTCCCGGCCTCTTATTCCCGGCATCTGATTCCGGCCTCTGATTCCCGGCCTCTGATTCCCCATTTCTGATTCCGCACATCTAATTCCCTGCCTCTGATTCCCCACCTCTGATTCCCAATATCTGAATCCGCTCCTCTGTTTCCCCGCCTCTGATTCCCCGCCTCTGTTTCCCCATATCTAAGACCCCGCCTCTGATTCTCCAACTTTGATTCCCCACCTCTGATTCCCTAGCTCTGATTCCCCGCCTCTGATTCCCCGCATCTGATTCCCTGCATCTGATTCCCAGCCTCTGATTCCCTGCCTCTGATTCCCAACCTCTGATTCCCCACCTCTGATTCCCCATATCTGATTCCCCGCCTCTGTTTCCCCGCCTCTGATTCCCCACCTCTGTTTCCCCATATCTGATTCCCCGCCTCTATTTGCCCGCCTCTGATTCCCCGCCTCTGTTTCCCCATAACTGATTCCCCGCCTCTGAATCCCCAACTCTGATTCCCTGCCTCTAATTTCCCAGTTCTGATTCCCCGCCTCTGATTCCCCGTGTCTGATTTCCTGCCTCTGATACACCGCCTCTGATTACCCATGTCTGATTCACCGCCTCTGATTCCCCACCTCTGATTCCCCATCTCTGATTCCGCACATCCGATTCCCTGCCTCTGATTCCCTGCCTCTGATTCACTGCCTCTGATTCCCCAGCTCTGATTCCCCGCCTCTGATTCCCCACCTCTGATTCCCCATATCTGATTCCCCGCCTCTGTTTCCCCGCCTCTGATTCCCCGCCTCTGTTTCCCCATAGCTAAGTCCCCGCCTCTGATTCCCCAACTCTGATTCCCCACCTCTGATTCCCCAGCTCTGATTCCCCGCCTCTGATTCCCCGCACCTGATTCCCTGCATCTGATTCCCAGCCTCTGATTCCCTGCCTCTGATTCCCAACCTCTGATTCCCCACCTCTGATTCCCCATATCTGATTCCCCGCCTCTGTTTCCCCGCCTCTGATTCCCCGCCTCTGTTTCCCCATATCTGATTCCCCGCCTCTATTTCCCCGCCTCTGATTCCCCGCCTCTGATTCCCCATATCTGATTCCCCGCCTCTGATTCCCCGCGTCTGATTACCGGCCTCTGATTCCCCGCTCTGATTCCCCACCTCTGATTCCCCATATCTGATTTGCTGCCTCTGTTTCCACGCCTCTGATTCCCCACCTCTGATTCCCCGCCTGTGATTCGCCAGCTATGATTCCCCGCCTCTGATACCCCGCGTCTGATTCCCTGCCTCTGATTCCCCGCCTCTGATTCCACATCTCTGATTCACCACCTCTGATTCCCCGCGTCTGATTCCCCGCCTCTGATTCCCCATCTCTGATTCCCCATCTCTGATTCCCCAATTCTGATTCCCCGCCTCTGATTCCCCAGCTCTGTTTCCTCGCCTCTGATTCCCTGCCTCTGATTCCCAACCTCTGATTCCCCATATTGATTCCCTGCCTCTGATTCCCTGCCTCTGATTCCCCAACTCTGATTCCCCGCCTCTGATTCACCAGCTCTGATTCCCCGCCTCTGATTCCCCGTGTTTGATTCCCTGCCTCTGATTCCCCGCCTCTGATTCCCCATCTCTGATTCACCGCCTTTGATTCGCCACCTCTGATTCCCCATATCTGATTCCTCGCCACTGTTTCCCCGCCTCTGTTTCCCCATATCTGATTCCCCGCCTCTGATTCCCAACTATGATTCCCCGCCTCTGATTCCCCATATCTGATTCCCCGCCTCTGATTCCCCAGCTCTGATTCCCTGCCTCTGATTCCCCGCGTTCTATTCCCTGCCTCTGATTCCCCGCCTGTGATTCCCCATCTCTGATTCACCACCTCTGATTCCCCACCACTGATTCCCCATATCTAATTCCCCGCCTCTGTTTGCCCGCCTCTGATTCCCCGCCTCTGTTTCCCCATATCTGATTCCCCGCCTCTGAATCCCCAACTCTGATTCCCTGCCTCTGATTCCCCAGCTTCATTCCCCACCTTTGATTCCCCCCGTCTGATTCCCAGCCTCTGTATCCCCGTGTCTGATAACCTGCCTCTGATTCCCCGCCTCTGATTCTCCATCTCAGATTCACCGCCTCTGATTCCCCACCTCTGATTCCCCATCTCTGATTCCGCACATCCGATTCCCTGCCTCTGATTCCCCGACTCTGATTCCCCACCTCTGATTCCCGAGCTCTGATTCCCCGCCTCCGATTCCCCAACTCTGATTCCCCGCCTCTGATTCCCCAGTTCTGATTCCCCACCTCTGATTCCCCGTGTTTGATCCCCTGCCTCTGATTCCCCGCCTCTGATTCCCCATCTCTGATTCACCGCCTTTGATTCGCCACCTCTGATTCCCCATATCTGATTCCTCGCCACTGTTTCCCCGCCTCTGATTCCCCGCCTCTGATTCCCCATATCTCATTCCCCGCCTCTGATTCCCCATCTCTGATTCCCGGACTCTGATTCCCCACCTCTGATTCCCGACCTGTTATTCCCGGCATCTGATTCCGGCCTCTGATTCCCGGCCTCTGATTCCCTGCTTCTGATTCTGATTCCCCACCTCTGATTCCCGAGCTCTGATTCCCCGCCTCCGATTCCCCAACTCTGATTCCCCGCCTCTGATTTCGCACATCTAATTCCCTGCCTCTGATTCCCCAACTCTGATTCCCCATATCTGAATCCCCGCCTCTGTTTCCCCGTCTCTGATTCCCCGCCTCTGTTTCCCCATATCTAAGTCCCCGCCTCTGATTCCCCAACTTTGATTCCCCACCTCTGATTCCCCAGCTCTGATTCTCCGCCTCAGATTCCCCGCATCTGATTCCCTGCATCTGATTCCCAGCCTCTGATTCCCTGCCTCTGATTCCCAACCTCTGATTCCCCACCTCTGATTCCCCATATCTGATTCCCCGCCTCTGTTTCCCCGCCTCTGATTCCCCGCCTCTGTTTCCACATATCTGAATCCCCGCCTATATTTGCCCGCCTCTGATTCCCCGCCTCTGTTTCCCCATATCTGATTCCCCGCCTCTGAATCCCCAACTCTGATTCCCTGCCTCTAATTTCCCAGCCCTGATTCCCCGCCTCTGATTCCCCGTGTCTGATTTCCTGCCTCTGATTCCCCGCCTCTGATTACCCATGTCTGATTCACCGCCTCTGATTCCCCACCTCTGATTCCACATCTCTGATTCCGCACATCCGATTCACTGCCTCTGATTCCCTGCCTCTGATTCACTGCCTCTGCTTCCCAGCTCTGATTCCCCGCCTCTGATTCCCCGTGTCTTATCCCCTGCTTCTGATTCTGATTCCCTGCCTCTGATTCCCCATCTCTGATTCCGCACATCTGATTCCCTGCCTCTGACTCCCCAACTCTGATTCCCCATATCTGATTCCCCGCCTCTGTTTCCCCGCCTCTGATTCCCCGCCTCTGTTTCCCCATATCTAAGTCCCTGCCTCTGATTCCCTGCCTCTGATTCACTGCCTCTGCTTCCCCAGCTCTGATTCCCCGCCTCTGATTCCCCGCGTCTTATTCCCTGCTTCTGATTCTGATTCCCTGCCTCTGATTCCCCATCTCTGATTCTGCACATCTGATTCCCTGCCTCTGATTCCCCACCTCTGATTCCCCATATCTGATTCCCCGCCTCTGAATCCCCATCTCTGATTCCCGGACTCTGATTCCCCACCTCTGATTCCCGGCCTCTTATTACCAGCATCTGATTCCAGGTCTCTGATACCCGGCCTCTGATTCCCCGCTTCTGATTCTGATTCCCTGCCTCTGATTCTCCATCTCTGATTCCGCACATCTGATTCCCTGCCTCTGATTCCCCACCTCTGATTCCCCATATCTGATTCCCCGCCTCTGTTACCCCGCCTCTGATTCCCCGCCTCTGTTTCCCCATATCGAATTCCCCACCTCTGATGCACCAACTCTGATTCCCCGCCTCTGATTCCCCAGCTCTGATTCCCCGCCTCTGATTCCCCGCATCCGATTCCCCATATCTGATTCCCCGCCTCTGTTTCCCCGCCTCTGATTCCCCGCCTCTGTTTCCCCATATCTGATTCCCCGCCTCTGATTCCCAACTATGATTCCCCGCCTCTGATTCCCCAGCTCTGATTCCCTGCCTCTGATTCCCCGCGTTCTATTCCCTGCCTCTGATTCCCCGCCTGTGATTCCCCATCTCTGATTCACCACCTCTGATTCCCCACCTCTGATTCCCCATATCTAATTCCCCGCCTCTGTTTGCCCGCCTGATTCCCCGCCTCTGTTTCCCCATATCTGATTCCCCGCCACTGAATCCCCAACTCTGATTCCCTGCGTCTGATTCCCCAGCTCTGATTCCCCGCCTTTGATTCCCCCCGTCTGATTCCCAGCCTCTGAATCCCCGTGTCTGATATCCTGCCTCTGATTCCCCGCCTCTGATTCCCCATCTCAGATTCACCGCCTCTGATTCCCCACCTCTGATTCCCCATCTCTGATTCCGCACATCCGATTCCCTGCCTCTGATTCCCCGACTCTGATTCACCACCTCTGATTCCCCAGCTCTGATTCCCCGCCTCTGATTCCCCAACTCTGATTCCCCGCCTCTGATTCCCCGCCTCTGTTTCCCCATATCTAAGTCCCCGCCTCTGATTCCCCAACTCTGATTCCCCACCTCTGATTCCCCAGCTCTGATTACCCACCTCTGATTCCCCATCTCTGATTCCGCACATCTGATTCCCTGCCTCTGATTCCCCACCTCTGTTTCCCCATATCTAAGTCCCCGCCTCTGATTCCCCAGCTCTGTTTCCTCGCCTCTGATTCCCTGCCTCTGATTCCCAACCTCTGATTCCCCATATTGATTCCCTGCCTCTGATTCCCTGCCTCTGATTCCCCAACTCTGATTCCCCGCCTCTGATTCACCAGCTCTGATTCCCCGCCTCTGATTCCCCGTGTTTGATTCCCTGCCTCTGATTCCCGGCCTCTGATTCCCCATCTCTGATTCACCGCCTTTGATTCGCCACCTCTGATTCCCCATATCTGATTCCCCGCCTCTGTTTCCCCGCCCCTGATTCCCCGCCTCTGTTTCCCCATATCTGATTCCCCGCCTCTGATTCCCAACTATGATTCCCCGCCTCTGATTCCCCATATCTGATTCCCCGCCTCTGATTCCCCAGCTCTGATTCCCTGCCTCTGATTCCCCGCGTTCTATTCCCTGCCTCTGATTCCCCGCCTGTGATTCCCCATCTCTGATTCACCACCTCTGATTCCCCACCACTGATTCCCCATATCTAATTCCCCGCCTCTGTTTGCCCGCCTCTGATTCCCCGCCTCTGTTTCCCCATATCTGATTCCCCGCCTCTGAATCCCCAACTCTGATTCCCTGCCTCTGATTCCCCAGCTTCATTCCCCACCTTTGATTCCCCCCGTCTGATTCCCAGCCTCTGTATCCCCGTGTCTGATAACCTGCCTCTGATTCCCCGCCTCTGATTCTCCATCTCAGATTCACCGCCTCTGATTCCCCACCTCTGATTCCCCATCTCTGATTCCGCACATCCGATTCCCTGCCTCTGATTCCCCGACTCTGATTCCCCACCTCTGATTCCCGAGCTCTGATTCCCCGCCTCCGATTCCCCAACTCTGATTCCCCGCCTCTGATTCCCCAGTTCTGATTCCCCACCTCTGATTCCCCGTGTTTGATCCCCTGCCTCTGATTCCCCACCTCTGATTCCCCATCTCTGATTCACCGCCTTTGATTCGCCACCTCTGATTCCCCATATCTGATTCCTCGCCACTGTTTCCCCGCCTCTGATTCCCCGCCTCTGATTCCCCATATCTCATTCCTCGCCTCTGATTCCCCATCTCTGATTCCCGGACTCTGATTCCCTGCTTCTGATTCTGATTCCCCACCTCTGATTCCCGAGCTCTGATTCCCCGCCTCCGATTCCCCAACTCTGATTCCCCGCCTCTGATTCCGCACATCTAATTCCCTGCCTCTGATTCCCCAACTCTGATTCCCCATATCTGAATCCCCGCCT
Organism: Narcine bancroftii; assembly: GCF_036971445.1. Taxonomy (NCBI): domain Eukaryota; kingdom Metazoa; phylum Chordata; class Chondrichthyes; order Torpediniformes; family Narcinidae; genus Narcine; species Narcine bancroftii. The sequence goes on along the minus strand of NC_091470.1, from coordinate 119,715,471 downwards.
CTGTTTCCCCGTCTCTGATTCCCCGCCTCTGTTTCCCCATATCTAAGTCCAACCTCTGATTCCCCAACTTTGATTCCCCACCTCTGATTCCCCAGCTCTGATTCTCCGCCTCAGATTCCCCGCATCTGATTCCCTGCATCTGATTCCCAGCCTCTGATTCCCTGCCTCTGATTCCCAACCTCTGATTCCCCACCTCTGATTCCCCATATCTGATTCCCCGCCTCTGTTTCCCCGCCTCTGATTCCCCGCCTCTGTTTCCCCATATCTGAATCCCCGCCTATATTTGCCCGCCTCTGATTCCCCGCCTCTGTTTCCCCATATCTGATTCCCCGCCTCTGAATCCCCAACTCTGATTCCCTGCCTCTAATTTCCCAGCCCTGATTCCCCGCCTCTGATTCCCCGTGTCTGATTTCCTGCCTCTGATTCCCCGCCTCTGATTCCCCACCTCTGATTCCACATCTCTGATTCCGCACATCCGATTCCCTGCCTCTGATTCCCTGCCTCTGATTCACTGCCTCTGCTTCCCATCTCTGATTCCCCGCCTCTGATTCCCCGTGTCTTATCCCCTGCTTCTGATTCTGATTCCCTGCCTCTGATTCCCCATCTCTGATTCCGCACATCTGATTCCCTGCCTCTGACTCCCCACCTCTGATTCCCCATATCTGATTCCCCGCCTCTGTTTCCCCGCCTCTGATTCCCCGCCTCTGTTTCCCCATATCTAAGTCCCTGCCTCTGATTCCCTGCCTCTGATTCACTGCCTCTGCTTCCCCAGCTCTGATTCCCCGACTCTGATTCCCCGCGTCTTATTCCCTGCTTCTGATTCTGATTCCCTGCCTCTGATTCCCCATCTCTGATTCTGCACATCTGATTCCCTGCCTCTGATTCCCCACCTCTGATTCCCCATATCTGATTCCCCGCCTCTGAATCCCCATCTCTGATTCCCGGACTCTGATTCCCCACCTCTGATTCCCGGCCTCTTATTACCAGCATCTGATTCCAGGCCTCTGATACCCGGCCTCTGATTCCCCGCTTCTGATTCTGATTCCCTGCCTCTGATTCTCCATCTCTGATTCCGCACATCTGATTCCCTGCCTCTGATTCCCCACCTCTGATTCCCCATATCTGATTCCCCGCCTCTGTTTCCCCGCCTCTGATTCCCCGCCTCTGTTTCCCCATATCGAATTCCCCACCTCTGATGCACCAACTCTGATTCCCCGCCTCTGATTCCCCAGCTCTGATTCCCCGCCTCTGAATCCCCGCATCCGATTCCCCATATCTGATTCCCCGCCTCTGTTTCCCCGCCTCTGATTCCCCGCCTCTGTTTCCCCATATCTGATTCCCCGCCTCTGATTCCCAACTATGATTCCCCGCCTCTGATTCCCCATCTCTGATTCCCCGCCTCTGATTACCCATGTCTGATTGACCGCCTCTGATTCCCCACCTCTGATTCCCCATCTCTGATTCCGCACATCCGATTCCCTGCCTCTGATTCCCTGCCTCTGATTCACTGCCTCTGCTTCCCCAGCTCTGATTCCCCGCCTCTGATTCCCCGCGTCTTATCCCCTGCTTCTGATTCTGATTCCCCGCCTTTGATTCGCCACCTCTGATTCCCCATATCTGATTCCCCGCCTCTGTTTCCCCGCCCCTGATTCCCCGCCTCTGTTTCCCCATATCTGATTCCCCGCCTCTGATTCCCAACTATGATTCCCCGCCTCTGATTCCCCATATCTGATTCCCCGCCTCTGATTCCCCAGCTCTGATTCCCTGCCTCTGATTCCCCGCGTTCTATTCCCTGCCTCTGATTCCCCGCCTGTGATTCCCCATCTCTGATTCACCACCTCTGATTCCCCACCACTGATTCCCCATATCTAATTCCCCGCCTCTGTTTGCCCGCCTCTGATTCCCCGCCTCTGTTTCCCCATATCTGATTCCCCGCCTCTGAATCCCCAACTCTGATTCCCTGCCTCTGATTCCCCAGCTTCATTCCCCACCTTTGATTCCCCCCGTCTGATTCCCAGCCTCTGTATCCCCGTGTCTGATAACCTGCCTCTGATTCCCCGCCTCTGATTCTCCATCTCAGATTCACCGCCTCTGATTCCCCACCTCTGATTCCCCATCTCTGATTCCGCACATCCGATTCCCTGCCTCTGATTCCCCGACTCTGATTCCCCACCTCTGATTCCCGAGCTCTGATTCCCCGCCTCCGATTCCCCAACTCTGATTCCCCGCCTCTGATTCCCCAGTTCTGATTCCCCACCTCTGATTCCCCGTGTTTGATCCCCTGCCTCTGATTCCCCGCCTCTGATTCCCCATCTCTGATTCACCGCCTTTGATTCGCCACCTCTGATTCCCCATATCTGATTCCTCGCCACTGTTTCCCCGCCTCTGATTCCCCGCCTCTGATTCCCCATATCTCATTCCTCGCCTCTGATTCCCCATCTCTGATTCCCGGACTCTGATTCCCTGCTTCTGATTCTGATTCCCCACCTCTGATTCCCGAGCTCTGATTCCCCGCCTCCGATTCCCCAACTCTGATTCCCCGCCTCTGATTCCGCACATCTAATTCCCTGCCTCTGATTCCCCAACTCTGATTCCCCATATCTGAATCCCCGCCTCTGTTTCCCCTTCTCTGATTCCCCGCCTCTGTTTCCCCATATCTAAGTCCAACCTCTGATTCCCCAACTTTGATTCCCCACCTCTGATTCCCCAGCTCTGATTCTCCGCCTCAGATTCCCCGCATCTGATTCCCTGCATCTGATTCCCAGCCTCTGATTCCCTGCCTCTGATTCCCAACCTCTGATTCCCAACCTCTGATTCCCCATATCTGATTCCCCGCCTCTGTTTCCCCGCCTCTGATTCCCCGCCTCTGTTTCCCCATATCTGAATCCCCGCCTATATTTGCCCGCCTCTGATTCCCCGCCTCTGTTTCCCCATATCTGATTCCCCGCCTCTGAATCCCCAACTCTGATTCCCTGCCTCTAATTTCCCAGCCCTGATTCCCCGACTCTGATTCCCCGTGTCTGATTTCCTGCCTCTGATTCCCCGCCTCTGATTCCCCACCTCTGATTCCACATCTCTGATTCCGCACATCCGATTCCCTGCCTCTGATTCCCTGCCTCTGATTCACTGCCTCTGCTTCCCAGCTCTGATTCCCCGCCTCTGATTCCCCGTGTCTTATCCCCTGCTTCTGATTCTGATTCCCTGCCTCTGATTCCCCATCTCTGATTCCGCACATCTGATTCCCTGCCTCTGACTCCCCACATCTGATTCCCCATATCTGATTCCCCGCCTCTGTTTCCCCGCCTCTGATTCCCCGCCTCTGTTTCCCCATATCTAAGTCCCTGCCTCTGATTCCCTGCCTCTGATTCACTGCCTCTGCTTCCTCAGCTCTGATTCCCCGCCTCTGATTCCCCGCGTCTTATTCCCTGCTTCTGATTCTGATTCCCTGCCTCTGATTCCCCATCTCTGATTCTGCACATCTGATTCCCTGCCTCTGATTCCCCACCTCTGATTCCCCATATCTGATTCCCCGCCTCTGAATCCCCATCTCTGATTCCCGGACTCTGATTCCCCACCTCTGATTCCCGGCCTCTTATTACCAGCATCTGATTCCAGGCCTCTGATACCCGGCCTCTGATTCCCCGCTTCTGAATCTGATTCCCTGCCTCTGATTCTCCATCTCTGATTCCGCACATCTGATTCCCTGCCTCTGATTCCCCACCTCTGATTCCCCATATCTGATTCCCCGCCTCTGTTTCCCCGCCTCTGATTCCCCGCCTCTGTTTCCCCATATCGAATTCCCCACCTCTGATGCACCAACTCTGATTCCCCGCCTCTGATTCCCCAGCTCTGATTCCCCGCCTCTGATTCCCCGCATCCGATTCCCCATATCTGATTCCCCGCCTCTGTTTCCCCGCCTCTGATTCCCCGCCTCTGTTTCCCCATATCTGATTCCCCGCCTCTGATTCCCAACTATGATTCCCCGCCTCTGATTCCCCAGCTCTGATTCCCTGCCTCTGATTCCCCGCGTTCAATTCCCTGCCTCTGATTCCCCGCCTGTGATTCCCCATCTCTGATTCACCACCTCTGATTCCCCACCTGTGATTCCCCATATCTAATTCCCCGCCTCTGTTTGCCCGCCTGATTCCCCGCCTCTGTTTCCCCATATCTGATTCCCCGCCACTGAATCCCCAACTCTGATTCCCTGCCTCTGATTCCCCAGCTCTGATTCCCCGCCTTTGATTCCCCCCGTCTGATTCCCAGCCTCTGAATCCCCGTGTCTGATATCCTGCCTCTGATTCCCCGCCTCTGATTCCCCATCTCAGATTCACCGCCTCTGATTCCCCACCTCTGATTCCCCATCTCTGATTCCGCACATCCGATTCCCTGCCTCTGATTCCCCGACTCTGATTCACCACCTCTGATTCCCCAGCTCTGATTCCCCGCCTCTGATTCCCCAACTCTGATTCCCCGCCTCTGATTCCCCGCCTCTGTTTCCCCATATCTAAGTCCCCGCCTCTGATTCCCCAACTCTGATTCCCCACCTCTGATTCCCCAGCTCTGATTACCCACCTCTGATTCCCCATCTCTGATTCCGCACATCTGATTCCCTGCCTCTGATTCCCCACCTCTGTTTCCCCATATCTAAGTCCCCGCCTCTGATTCCCCAGCTCTGTTTCCTCGCCTCTGATTCCCTGCCTCTGATTCCAAACCTCTGATTCCCCATATTGATTCCCTGCCTCTGATTCCCTGCCTCTGATTCCCCAACTCTGATTCCCCGCCTCTGATTCACCAGCTCTGATTCCCCGCCTCTGATTCCCCGTGTTTGATTCCCTGCCTCTGATTCCCGGCCTCTGATTCCCCATCTCTGATTCACCGCCTTTGATTCGCCACCTCTGATTCCCCATATCTGATTCCCCGCCTCTGTTTCCCCAACTCTGATTCCCTGCCTCTAATTTCCCAGCTCTGATTCCCCGCCTCTGTTTCCCCGTGTCTGATTTCCTGCCTCTGATTCCCAACTATGATTCCCCGCCTCTGATTCCCCATCTCTGATTCCCCGCCTCTGATTACCCATGTCTGATTGACCGCCTCTGATTCCCCACCTCTGATTCCCCATCTCTGATTCCGCACATCCGATTCCCTGCCTCTGATTCCCTGCCTCTGATTCACTGCCTCTGCTTCCCCAGCTCTGATTCCCCGCCTCTGATTCCCCGCGTCTTATCCCCTGCTTCTGATTCTGATTCCCCGCCTCTGTTTCCCCGACTCTGTTTCCCCATATCTAAGTCCCCGCCTCTGATTCCCCAACTCTGATTCCCCACCTCTGATTCCCCAGCTCTGATTCCCCGCCTCTGATCCCCGCATCTGATTCCCTGCATCTGATTCCCAGCCTCTGATTCCCTGCCTCTGATTCCCAACCTCTGATTCCCCACCTCTGATTCCCCATATCTGATTCCCCGCCTCTGTTTCCCCGTCTCTGATTCCCCGCCTCTGTTTCCCCATATCTGATTCCCCGCCTCTATTTGCCCACCTCTGATTCCCCACCACTGTTTCCCCATATCTGATTCCCCGCCACTGAATCCCCAACTCTGATTCCCTGCATCTAATTCCCCAGCTCTGATTCCCCGCCTCTGATTCCCCGTGTCTGATTTCCTGCCTCTGATTCCCCGCCTCTGATTACCCATGTCTGATTCACCGCCTCTGATTCCCCACCTCTGATTCCCCATCTCTGATTCCGCACATCCGATTCCCTGCCTCTGAATCCCCGCCTCTGATTCACCGCCTCTGATTCCCGGCCTCTGATTTCCCGCCTCTGATTCCCTGCCACTGATACCCCGCCCCTGATTCCCCACCTCTGAATCCCCATATCTGATTCCCCGCCTCTGTTTCCCCACCTCTGATTCCCCGCCTCTGATTCCCCATATCTCATTCCCCGCCTCTGAATCCCCATCTCTGATTCCCGGACTCTGATTCCCCACCTCTGATTCCCGGCCTCTTATTCCCGGCATCTGATTCCGGCCTCTGATTCCCGGCCTCTGATTCCCTGCTTCTGATTCTGATTCCCTGCCTTTGATTCCCCATCTCTGATTCCGCACATCTGATTCCCTGCCTCTGATTCCCAACCTCTGAATCCCCATATCTGATTCCCCACCTCTGTTTCCCCGCCTCTGATTCCACACCTCTGTTTCCCAATATCTAAGTCCCCGCCTCTGATTCCCCAACTCTGATTCCCCACCTCTGATTCCCCAGCTCTCATTCCCCGCCTCTGATTCCCCGCATCTGATTCCCTGCATCTGATTCCAAGCCTCTGATTCCCTGCCTCTGATTCCCAAACTCTGTTTCCCCGCCTCTGATTCCCCGCCTCTGTTTCCCCATATCTAATTCCCCACCTCTGATGCACCAACTCTGATTCCCCGCCTCTGATTCCCCAGCTCTGATTCCCCGCCTCTGATTCCCCAGCTCTGATTCCCCGCCTCTGATTCCCCGTGTCTGATTTCCTGCCTCTGATTCCCCGCCTCTGATTACCCATGTCTGATTCACCGCCTCTGATTCCCCACCTCTGATTCCCCATCTCTGATTCCGCACATCCGATTCACTGCCTTTGATTCCCCAGCTCTGATTCCCCGCCTCTGATTCCCCGCGTCTTATTCCCTGCTTCTGATTCTGATTCCCTGCCTCTGATTCCCCATCTCTGATTCTGCACATCTGATTCCCTGCCTCTGATTCCAAACCTCTGATTCCCCATATCTGATTCCCCGCCTCTGTTTCCCCGCCTCTGAATCCCCGCCTCTGTTTCCCCATAGCTAAGTCCCCGCCTCTGATTCCCCAACTCTGATTCCCCACCTCTGATTCCCCAGCTCTGATTCCCCGCCTCTGATTCCCCGCATCTGATTCCCTGCATCTGATTCCCAGCCTCTGATTCCCTGCCTCTGATTCCCAACCTCTGATTCCCCACCTCTGATTCCCCATATCTGATTCCCCGCCTCTGTTTCCCCGCCTCTGATTCCCCGCCTCTGTTTCCCCATATCTGATTCCCCGCCTCTATTTCCCCGCCTCTGATTCCCCGCCTCTGATTCCCCATATCTGATTCCCCGCCTCTGATTCCCCGCGTCTGATTACCGGCCTCTGATTCCCCGCTCTGATTCCCCACCTCTGATTCCCCATATCTGATTTGCTGCCTCTGTTTCCACGCCTCTGATTCCCCACCTCTGATTCCCCGCCTGTGATTCGCCAGCTATGATTCCCCGCCTCTGATACCCCGCGTCTGATTCCCTGCCTCTGATTCCCCGCCTCTGATTCCACATCTCTGATTCACCACCTCTGATTCCCCGCGTCTGATTCCCCGCCTCTGATTCCCCATCTCTGATTCCCCATCTCTGATTCCCCAATTCTGATTCCCCGCCTCTGATTCCACAGCTCTGTTTCCTCGCCTCTGATTCCCTGCCTCTGATTCCCAACCTCTGATTCCCCATATTGATTCCCTGCCTCTGATTCCCTGCCTCTGATTCCCTGCCTCTGATTCCCGGCCTCTGATTCCCCATCTCTGATTCACCGCCTTTCATTCGCCACCTCTGATTTCCCAAATCTGATTCCCCGCCTCTGTTTCCCCGCCCCTGATTCCCCGCCTCTGTTTCCCCATATCTGATTCCCCGCCTCTGATTCCCAACTATGATTCCCCGCCTCTGATTCCCCTGCTCTGATTCCCTGCCTCTGATTCCCCGCGTTCTATTCCCTGCCTCTGATTCCCCGCCTGTGATTCCCCATCTCTGATTCACCACCTCTGATTCCCCACCACTGATTCCCCATATATAATTCCCCGCCTCTGTTTGCCCGCCTCTGATTCCCCGCCTCTGTTACCCCATATCTGATTCCCCGCCTCTGAATCCCCAACTCTGATTCCCTGCCTCTGATTCCCCAGCTTCATTCCCCACCTTTGATTCCCCCCGTCTGATTCCCAGCCTCTGTATCCCCGTGTCTGATAACCTGCCTCTGATTCCCCGCCTCTGATTCCCCATCTCAGATTCACCGCCTCTGATTCCCCACCTCTGATTCCCCATCTCTGATTCCGCACATCCGATTCCCTGCCTCTGATTCCCCGACTCTGATTCCCCACCTCTGATTCCCGAGCTCTGATTCCCCGCCTCCGATTCCCCAACTCTGATTCCCCGCCTCTGATTCCCCAGTTCTGATTCCTCACCTCTGATTCCCCGTGTTTGATCCCCTGCCTCTGATTCCCCGCCTCTGATTCCCCATCTCTGATTCCCCGCCTCTGATTCCCCATATCTCATTCCCCGCCTCTGATTCCCCATCTCTGATTCCCGGACTCTGATTCCCCACCTCTGATTCCCGACCTGTTATTCCCGGCATCTGATTCCGGCCTCTGATTCCCGGCCTCTGATTCCCTGCTTCTGATTCTGATTCCCTGCCTCTGATTCCCCATTTCTGATTCCGCACATCTAATTCCCTGCCTCTGATTCCCCAACTCTGATTCCCCATATCTGAATCCCCGCCTCTGTTTCCCCGTCTCTGATTCCCCGCCTCTGTTTCCCCATATCTAAGTCCCCGCCTCTGATTCCCCAACTTTGATTCCCCACCTCTGATTCCCAAGCTCTGATTCTCCGCCTCAGATTCCCCGCATCTGATTCCCTGCATCTGATTCCCAGCCTCTGATTCCCTGCCTCTGATTCCCAACCTCTGATTCCCCACCTCTGATTCCCCATATCAGATTCCCCGCCTCTGTTTCCCCGCCTCAGATTCCCCGCCTCTGTTTCCCCATATCTGAATCCCCGCCTATATTTGCCCGCCTCTGATTCCCCGCCTCTGTTTCCCCATATCTGATTCCCCGCCTCTGAATCCCCAACTCTGATTCCCTGCCTCTAATTTCCCAGCCCTGATTCCCCGCCTCTGATTCCCCGTGTCTGATTTCCTGCCTCTGATTCCCCGCCTCTGATTACCCATGTCTGATTCACCGCCTCTGATTCCCCACCTCTGATTCCACATCTCTGATTCCGCACATCCGATTCCCTGCCTCTGATTCCCTGCCTCTGATTCACTGCCTCTGCTTCCCCAGCTCTGATTCCCCGCCTCTGATTCCCCGTGTCTTATCCCCTGCTTCTGATTCTGATTCCCTGCCTCTGATTCCCCATCTCTGATTCCGCACATCTGATTCCCTGCCTCTGACTCCCCACCTTTGATTCCCCATATCTGATTCCCCGCCTCTGTTTCCCCGCCTCTGATTCCCCGCCTCTGTTTCCCCATATCTAAGTCCCTGCCTCTGATTACCCATGTCTGATTCACCGCCTCTGATTCCCCACCTCTGATTCCCCATCTCTGATTCCGCACATCCGATTCACTGCCTTTGATTCCCCAGCTCTGATTCCCCGCCTCTGATTCCCCGCGTCTTATTCCCTGCTTCTGATTCTGATTCCCTGCCTCTGATTCCCCATCTCTGATTCTGCACATCTGATTCCCTGCCTCTGATTCCAAACCTCTGATTCCCCATATCTGATTCCCCGCCTCTGTTTCCCCGCCTCTGAATCCCCGCCTCTGTTTCCCCATAGCTAAGTCCCCGCCTCTGATTCCCCAACTCTGATTCCCCACCTCTGATTCCCCAGCTCTGATTCCCCGCCTCTGATTCCCCGCATCTGATTCCCTGCATCTGATTCCCAGCCTCTGATTCCCTGCCTCTGATTCCCAACCTCTGATTCCCCACCTCTGATTCCCCATATCTGATTCCCCGCCTCTGTTTCCCCGCCTCTGAATCCCCGCCTCTGTTTCCCCATATCTGATTCCCCGCCTCTATTTCCCCGCCTCTGATTCCCCGCCTCTGATTCCCCATATCTGATTCCCCGCGTCTGATTACCGGCCTCTGATTCCCCGCTCTGATTCCCCATCTCTGATTCACAACCTCTGATTCCCCACCTCTGATTCCCCATGTCTGATTTGCTGCCTCTGATTCCCCGCCTGTGATTCGCCAGCTATGATTCCCCGCCTCTGATTCCCCGCGTCTGATTCCCCGCCTCTGATTCCCCATCTCTGATTCCCCATCTCTGATTCCCCAATCCTGATTCCCCGCCTCTGATTCCCCAGCTCTGTTTCCTCGCCTCTGATTCCCTGCCTCTGATTCCCAACCTTTGATTCCCCATATTGATTCCCTGCCTCTGATTCCCTGCCTCTGATTCCCCAACTCTGATTCCCCGCCTCTGATTCACCAGCTCTGATTCCCCGCCTCTGATTCCCCGTGTTTGATTCCCTGCCTCTGATTCCCGGCCTCTGATTCCCCATCTCTGATTCACCGCCTTTGATTCGCCACCTCTGATTCCCCATATCTGATTCCCCGCCTCTGTTTCCCCGCCCCTGATTCCCCGCCTCTGTTTCCCCATATCTGATTCCCCGCCTCTGATTCCCAACTATGATTCCCCGCCTCTGATTCCCCTGCTCTGATTCCCTGCCTCTGATTCCCCGCGTTCTATTCCCTGCCTCTGATTCCCCGCCTGTGATTCCCCATCTCTGATTCACCACCTCTGATTCCCCACCACTGATTCCCCATATCTAATTCCCCGCCTCTGTTTGCCCGCCTCTGATTCCCCGCCTCTGTTTCCCCATATCTGATTCCCCGCCTCTGAATCCCTAACTCTGATTCCCTGCCTCTGATTCCCCAGCTTCATTCCCCGCCTTTGATTCCCCCCGTATGATTCCCAGCCTCTGTATCCCCGTGTCTGATAACCTGCCTCTGATTCCCCGCCTCTGATTCCCCATCTCAGATTCACCGCCTCTGATTCCCCACCTCTGATTCCCCATCTCTGATTCCGCACATCCGATTCCCTGCCTCTGATTCCCCGACTCTGATTCCCCACCTCTGATTCCCGAGCTCTGATTCCCCGCCTCCGATTCCCCAACTCTGATTCCCCGCCTCTGATTCCCCATCTCTGATTCACCGCCTTTGATTCGCCACCTCTGATTCCCCATATCTGATTCCTCGCCACTGTTTCCCCGCCTCTGATTCCCCGCCTCTGATTCCCCATATCTCATTCCCCGCCTCTGATTCCCCATCTCTGATTCCAGGACTCTGATTCCCCACCTCTGATTCCCGACCTTTTATTCACGGCATCTGATTCCGGCCTCTGATTCCCGGCCTCTGATTCCCTGCTTCTGATTCTGATTCCCTGCCTCTGATTCCCCATTTCTGATTCCGCACATCTAATTCCCTGCCTCTGATTCCCCAACTCTGATTCCCCATATCTGAATCCCCGCCTCTGTTTCCCCGCCTCTGTTTCCCCGCCTCTGATTCCCCACCTCTGATTCCCCAGCTCTGATTCTCCGCCTCAGATTCCCCGCATCTGATTCCCTGCATCTGATTCCCAGCCTCTGATTCCCTGCCTCTGATTCCCAACCTCTGATTCCCCACCTCTGATTCCCCATATCTGATTCCCCGCCTCTGTTTCCCCGCCTCTGATTCCCCGCCTCTGTTTCCCCATATCTGAATCCCCGCCTATATTTGCCCGCCTCTGATTCCCCGCCTCTGTTTCCCCATATCTGATTCCCCGCCTCTGAATCCCCAACTCTGATTCCCTGCCTCTAATTTCCCAGCCCTGATTCCCCGCCTCTGATTCCCCGTGTCTGATTTCCTGCCTCTGATTCCCCGCCTCTGATTACCCATGTCTGATTCACCGCCTCTGATTCCCCACCTCTGATTCCACATCTCTGATTCCGCACATCCGATTCCCTGCCTCTGATTCCCTGCCTCTGATTCACTGCCTCTGCTTCCCCAGCTCTGATTCCCCGCCTCTGATTCCCCGTGTCTTATCCCCTGCTTCTGATTCTGATTCCCTGCCTCTGATTCCCCATCTCTGATTCCGCACATCTGATTCCCTGCCTCTGACTCCCCACCTCTGATTCCCCATATCTGATTCCCCGCCTCTGTTTCCCCACCTCTGATTCCCCGCCTCTGTTTCCCCATATCTAAGTCCCCGCCTCTGATTCCCCAACTCTGATTCCCCACCTCTGATTCCCCAGCTCTGATTCCCCGCCTCTGATCCCCGCATCTGATTCCCTGCATCTGATTCCCAGCCTCTGATTCCCTGCCTCTGATTCCCAACCTCTGATTCCCCACCTCTGATTCCCCATATCTGATTCCCCGCCTCTGATTCCCCGTCTCTGATTCCCCGCCTCTGTTTCCCCATATCTGATTCCCCGCCTCTATTTGCCCACCTCTGATTCCCCACCTCTGTTTCCCCATATCTGATTCCCCGCCTCTGAATCCCCAAATCTGATTCCCTGCATCTAATTCCCCAGCTCTGATTCCCCGCCTCTGTTTCCCCATATCTAAGTCCCCGCCTCTGATTCCCCAACTCTGATTCCCCACCTCTGATTCCCCAGCTCTGATTCCCCGCCTCTGATCCCCGCATCTGATTCCCTGCATCTGATTCCCAGCCTCTGATTCCCTGCCTCTGATTCCCAACCTCTGATTCCCCACCTCTGATTCCCCATATCTGATTCCCCGCCTCTGATACCCCGTCTCTGATTCCCCGCCTCTGTTTCCCCATATCTGATTCCCCGCCTCTATTTGCCCACCTCTGATTCCCCACCTCTGTTTCCCCATATCTGATTCCCCGCCTCTGAATCCCCAAATCTGATTCCCTGCATCTAATTCCCCAGCTCTGATTCCCCGCCTCTGATTCCCCATCTCTGATTCCCCGCCTCTGATTAACTGCCTCTGATTCCCGGCCTCTGATTTCCCGCATCTGATTCCCTGCCACTGATACCCCGCCCCTGATTCCCCACCTCTGATTCCCCATATCTGATTCCCCGCCTCTGTTTCCCCGCCTCTGATTACCCGCCTCTGATTCCCCATATCTCATTCCCCGCCTCTGATTCCCCACCTCTGATTCCCCATCTCTGATTCCGCACATCCGATTCCCTGCCTCTGATTCCCCGCCTCTGATTCACTGCCTCTGATTCCCCAGATCTGATTCCCCGCCTCTGATTCCCCGCGTCTTATTCCCTGCTTCTGATTCTGATTCCCTGCCTCTGATTCCCCATCTCTGATTCCGCACATCTGATTCCCTGCCTCTGATTCCCCACCTCTGATTCCCCATATCTGATTCCCCGCCTCTGTTTCCCTGCCTCTGATTCCCCGCCTCTGTTTCCCATATCTAAGTCCCCGCCTCTGATTCCCCAACTTTGATTCCCCACCTCTGATTCCCCAGCTCTGATTACCCACCTCTGATTCCCCATATCTGATTCCCCGCCTCTGTTTCCCCGCCTCTGATTCCCCGCCACTGTTTCCCCATATCTGATTCCCCGCCTCTGAATCCCCAACTCTGATTCCCTGCATCTAATTCCCCAGCTCTGATTCCCCGCCTCTGATTCCCCGTGTCTGATTTCCTGCCTCTGATTCCCCGCTTCTGATTACCCATGTCTGATTCACCGCCTCTGATTCCCCACCTCTGATTCCCCATCTCTGATTCCGCACATCCGATTCACAGCCTCTGATTCCACATCTCTGATTCCACACCTCTGATTCCCCAACTTTGATTCCCCACCTCTGATTCCCCAGCTCTGATTCCCCGCCTCTGATTCCCCGCATCTGATTCCCTGCATCTGATTCCCAGCCTCTGATTCCCTGCCTCTGATTCCCAAACTCTGATTCCACACCTCTGATTCCCCATATCTGATTCCCCGCCTCTGTTTCCCCGCCTCTGATTCCCCGCCTCTGTTTCCCCATATCTGATTCCCCGCCTCTATTTGCCCGCCTCTGATTCCCCGCCTCTGTTTCCCCATATCTGATTACCCTCCTCTGAATCCCCAACTCTGATTCCCTGCCTCTAATTTCCCAGCTCTGATTCCCCGCCTCTGATTCCCCGTGTCTGATTTCCTGCCTCTGATTCCCCGCCTCTGATTACCCATGGCTGATTCACCGCCTCTGTTTCCCCACCTCTGATTCCCCATCTCTGATTCCGCACATCCGATTCACTGCCTTTGATTCCCCAGCTCTGATTCCCCGCCTCTGATTCCCCGCGTCTTATTCCCTGCTTCTGATTCTGATTCCCTGCCTCTGATTCCCCATCTCTGATTCTGCACATCTGATTCCCTGCCTCTGATTCCCCACCTCTGATTCCCCATATCTGATTCCCCGCCTCTGTTTCCCCGCCTCTGATTCCCCGCCTCTGTTTCCCCATAGCTAAGTCCCCGCCACTGATTCCCCAACTCTGATTCCCCACCTCTGATTCCCCAGCTCTGATTCCCCGCCTCTGATTCCCCGCATCTGATTCCCTGCATCTGATTCCCAGCCTCTGATTCCCTGCCTCTGATTCCCAACCTCTGATTCCCCACCTCTGATTCCCCATATCTGATTCCCCGCCTCTGTTTCCCCGCCTCTGATTCCCCGCCTCTGTTTCCCCATATCTGATTCCCCGCCTCTATTTCCCCGCCTCTGATTCCCCGCCTCTGATTCCCCATATCTGATTCCCCGCCTCTGATTCCCCGAGTCTGATTACCGGCCTCTGATTCCCCGCTCTGATTCCCCATCTCTGATTCACAACCTCTGATTCCCCACCTCTGATTCCCCATATCTGATTTGCTGCCTCTGTTTCCACGCCTCTGATTCCCCACCTCTGATTCCCCGCCTGTGATTCGCCAGCTATGATTCCCCGCCTCTGATTCCCCGCGTCTGATTCCCTGCCTCTGATTCCCCGCCTCTGATTCCACATCTCTGATTCACCACCTCTGATTCCCCGCGTCTGATACCCCGCCTCTGATTCCCCATCTCTGATTCCCCATCTCTGATTCCCCAATTCTGATTCCCCGCCTCTGATTCCCCAGCTCTGTTTCCTCGCCTCTGATTCCCTGCCTCTGATTCCCCATCTCTGATTCACCGTCTTTGATTCGCCACATCTGATTCCCCATATCTGATTCCCCGCCTCTGTTTCCCCGCCCCTGATTCCCCGCCTCTGTTTCCCCATATCTGATTCCCCGCCTCTGATTCCCAACTATGATTCCCCGCCTCTGATTCCCCAGCTCTGATTCCCTGCCTCTGATTCCCCGCGTTCTATTCCCTGCCACTGATTCCCCGCCTGTGATTCCCCATCTCTGTTTCACCACCTCTGATTCCCCACCACTGATTCCCCATATCTAATTCCCCGCCTCTGTTTGCCCGCCTCTGATTCCCCGCCTCTGTTTCCCCATATCTGATTCCCCGCCTCTGATTCACCGCCTCTGATTCCCGGCCTCTGATTTCCCGCATCTGATTCCCTGCCACTGATACCCCGCCCCTGATTCCCCACCTCTGATTCCCCATTTCTGATTCCCCGCCTCTGTTTCCCCGCCTCTGATTCCCCGCCTCTGATTCCACATATCTCATTCCCCGCCTCTGAATCCCCATCTCTGATTCCCGGACTCTGATTCCCCACCTATGATTCCCGGCCTCTTATTCCCGGCATCTGATTCCGGCCTCTGATTCCCGGCCTCTTATTCCCTGCTTCTGATTCTGATTCCCTGCCTTTGATTCCCCATCTCTGATTCCGCACATCTGATTCCCTGCCTCTGATTCCCCACCTCTGATTCCCCATATCTGATTCCCCGCCTCTGTTTCCCCGCCTCTGATTCCCCGCCTCTGTTTCCCAATATCTAAGTCCCCGCCTCTGATTCCCCAACTCTGATTCCCCACCTCTGATTCCCCAGCTCTGATTCCCCGCCTCTGATTCCCCGCATCTGATTCCCTGCATCTGATTCCAAGCCTCTGATTCCCTGCCTCTGATTCCCAAACTCTGATTCCCCACCTCTGATTCCCCATATCTGATTCCCCGCCTCTGTTTCCCCGCCTCTGATTCCCCGCCTCGGTTTCACCATATCTGATTCCCGGCCTCTGATTCCCCGCCTCTGATTCCCCGCCTCTGATTCCTTGCCTCAGATTCCCCATCTCCGATTCCGCACATCTGATTCACTGCCTCTGATTCCCCGCCTCTGATTCCCCGCCTCTGATTCCCTGCCTCTGATTCCCAACCTCTGATTCCCCACCTCTGATTCCCCATGTTTGATTCCCCGCCTCTGTTTCCCCGCCTCTGATTCCCCGCCTCTGATTCCCCAACTCTAATTCCCGGCCTCTGATTCCCCGCCCCTGTTTCCCCATATCTGATTCCCCGCCTCTGATTCGCCAACTCTGATTCCCCGCCTCTGATTCCCCAGCTCTGATTCCCCGCCTCTGATTCCCCGTGTTTGATTCCCTGCCTCTGATTCCCCGCCTCTGATTCCCCATCTCTGATTCACCGCATTTGATTCGCCACCTCTGATTCCCCATATCTGATTCCTCGCCTCTGTTTCCCCGCCTCTGATTACCCACCTCTGATTCTCCATATCTCATTCAGCGCCTCTGAATCCCCATCTCTGATTCCCGGACTCTGATTCCCCACCTCTGATTCCCGGCCTCTTATTCCCAGCATCTGATTCCAGGCCTCTGATTCCCGGCCTCTGATTCCCCGCTTCTGATTCTGATTCCCTGCCTCTGATTCCCCATCTCTGATTCCGCACATCTGATTTCCTGCCTCTGATTCCCCACCTCTGATTCCCCATATCTGATTCCCCACCTCTGTTTCCCCGCCTCTGATTCCCCGCCTCTGTTTCCCCATATCTAATTCCCCACCTCTGATGCACCAACTCTGATTCCCCGCCTCTGATTCCCCAGCTCTGATTCCCCGCCTCTGATTCCCCGCATCCGATTCCCCATATCTGATTCCCCGCCTCCGTTTCCCCATATCTGATTCCCCGCCTCTGATTCCCAACTATGATTCCCCGCCTCTGATACCCCAGCTCTGATTCCCTGCCTGATTCTCCGCGTTCTATTCCCTGCCTCTGATTCCCCACCTCTGATTCCCCATATCTAATTCCCCGCCTCTGTTTGCCCGCCTCTGATTCCCCGCCTCTGTTTCCCCATATCTGATTCCCCGCCTCTGAATACCCAACTCTGATTCCCTGCCTCTGATTCCCCAGCTCTGATTCCCCGCCTTTGATTCCCCCCGTCTGATTCCCAGCCTCTGAATCCCCGTGTCTGATATCCTGCCTCTGATTCCCCGCCTCTGATTCCTCATCTCAGATTCACCGCCTCTGATTCCCCACCTCTGATTCCCCATCTCTGATTCCGCACATCCGATTCCCTGCCTCTGATTCCCCGACTCTGATTCCCCACCTCTGATTCCCCAGCTCTGATTCCCCGCCTCTGATTCCCCAACTCTGATTCCCCGCCTCTGATAACCCAGCTCTGATTCCCCGCCTCTGATTCCCCGTGTTTGATTCCCTGCCTCTGATTCCCCGCCTCTGATTCCCCATCTCTGATTCACCGCCTTTGATTCGCCACCTCTGATTCCCCATATCTGATTCCTCGCCTCTGTTTCCCAGCCTCTGATTCCCCGCCTCTGATTCCCCATATCTCATTCCCCGCCTCTGATTCCCCATCTCTGATTCCCGGACTCTGATTCCCCACCTCTGATTCCCGGCCTCTTATTCCCGGCATCAGATTCCGGCCTCTGATTCCTGGCCTCTGATTCCCTGCTTCTGATTCTGATTCCCTGCCTCTGATTCCCCATTTCTGATTCCGCACATCTAATTCCCTGCCTCTGATTCCCCACCTCTGATTCCCCATATCTGATTCCCCGCCTCTGTTTCCCCGCCTCTGATTCCCCGCCTCTGTTTCCCCATATCTAAGACCCCGCCTCTGATTCCCCAACTCTGATTCCCCACCTCTGATTCCCCAGCTCTGATTACCCACCTCTGATTCCCCATATCTGATTCCCCGCCTCTGTTTCCCCGCCTCTGATTCCACGCCACTGTTTCCCCATATCTGATTCCCCGCCTCTGAATCCCCAACTCTGACTCCCTGCATCTAATTCCCCAGCTCTGATTCCCCGCCTCTGATTCCCCGTGTCTGATTTCCTGCCTCTGATTCCCCGCCTCTGATTACCCATGTCTGATTCACCGCCTCTGATTCCCCACCTCTGATTCCCCATCTCTGATTCCGCACATCCGATTCCCAGCCTCTGGTTCCCCATCTCTGATTCCCCGCCTCTGATTCCCCAACTTTGATTCCCCACCTCCGATTCCCCAGCTCTGATTCCCCGCCTCTGATTACCCGTGTTTGATTCCCTGCCTCTGATTCCCCGCCTCTGATTATCCATCTCTGATTCACCGCCTTTGATTCGCCACATCTGATTCCCCATATCTGATTCCTCGCCTCTGTTTACCCGCCTCTGATTCCCCGCCTCTGATTCCCCATATCTCATTCCGCGCCTCTGATTCCCCATCTCTGATTCCCGGACTCTGATTCCCCACCTCCGATTCCCGGCCTCTGATTCCCTGCTTCTGATTCTGATTCCCTGCCTCTGATTCCCCATCTCTGATTCCGCACATCTAATTCCCTGCCTCTGATTCCCCACCTCTGATTCCCCATATATGATTCCCCGCCTCTGTTTCCCCATATCTAAGTCCCCGCCTCTGATTCCCCAACTTTGATTCCCCACCTCTGATTCCCCAGCTCTGATTCCCCGCCTCTGATTCCCCGCATCTGATTCCCTGCATCTGATTCCCAGCCTCTGATTCCCTGCCTCTGATTCTCAACCTCTGATTCCCCACCTCTGATTCCCCGCCTCTGATTCCCCGCCTCTGATTCCCCATCTCTGATTCACCGCCTTTGATTCGCCACCTCTGATTCCCCATATCTGATTCCTCGCCACTGTTTCACCGCCTCTGATTCCCCGCCTCTGATTCCCCATATCTCATTCCCCGCCTCTGATTCGCCAGCTATGATTCCCCGCCTCTGATTCCCCGCGTCTGATTCCCTGCCTCTGATTCCACGCCTCTGATTCCACATCTCTGATTCACCACCTCTGATTCCCCGCGTTTGATTCCCCGCCTCTGATTCCCCATCTCTGATTCCCCATCTCTGATTCCCCAATTCTGATTCCCCGCCTCTGATTCCCCATATCTCATTCCCCGCCTCTGATTCCCCATCTCTGATTCCCGGACTCTGATTCCCCACCTCTGATTCCCGACCTTTTATTCCCGGCATCTGATTCCGGCCTCTGATTCCCGGCCTCTGATTCCCTGCTTCTGATTCTGATTCCCTGCCTCTGATTCCCCATTTCTGATTCCACACATCTAATTCCCTGCCTCTGATTCCCCAACTCTGATTCCCCATATCTGAATCCCCGCCTCTGTTACCCCGTCTCTGATTCCCCGCCTCTGTTTCCCCATATCTAAGACCCCGCCTCTGATTCCCCAACTTTGATTCCCCACCTCTGATTCCCCAGCTCTGATTCCCCGCTTCTGATTCCCCGCATCTGATTCCCTGCGTCTGATTCCCAGCCTCTGATTCCCTGCATCTGATTCCCAACCTCTGATTCCCCACCTCTGATTCCCCATATCTGATTCCCCGCCTCTGTTTCCCCGCCTCTGATTCCCCGCCTCTGTTTCCCCATATCTGATTCCCCGCCTCTGAATCCCCAACTCTGATTCCCTGCCTCTAATTTCACAGCCCTGATTCCCCGCCTCTGATTCCCCGTGTCTGATTTCCTGCCTCTGATTCCCCGCCTCTGATTACCCATGTCTGATTAACCGCCTCTGATTCCCCACCTCTGATTCCACATCTCTGATTCCGCACATCCGATTCCCTGCCTCTGATTCCCTGCCTCTGATTCACTGCCTCTGCTTCCCCAGCTCTGATTCCCCGCCTCTGATTCCCCGTGTCTTATCCCCTGCTTCTGATTCTGATTCCCTGCCTCTGATTCCCCATCTCTGATTCCCCATATCTGATTCCCCGCCTCTGTTTCCCCGCCTCTGATTCCCCGCCTCTGTTTCCCCATATCTAAGTCCCTGCCTCTGATTCCCTGCCTCTGATTCACTGCCTCTGCTTCCCCAGCTCTGATTCCCCGCCTCTGATTCCCCGCGTCTTATTCCCTGCTTCTGATTCTGATTCCCTGCCTCTGATTCCCCATCTCTGATTCTGCACATCTGATTCCCTGCCTCTGATTCCCCACCTCTGATTCCCCATATCTGATTCCCCGCCTCTGAATCCCCATCTGTGATTCCCGGCCTCTTATTACCAGCATCTGATTCCAGGCCTCTGATACCCGGCCTCTGATTCCCCGCTTCTGATTCTGATTCCCTGCCTCTGATTCTCCATCTCTGATTCCGCACATCTGATTCCCTGCCTCTGATTCCCCACCTCTGATTCCCCATATCTGATTCCCCGCCTCTGTTTCCCCGCCTCTGATTCCCCGCCTCTGTTTCCCCATATCGAATTCCCCACCTCTGATGCACCAACTCTGATTCCCCGCCTCTGATTCCCCAGCTCTGATTCCCCGCCTCTGATTCCCCGCATCCGATTTCCCATATCTGATTCCCCGCCTCTGTTTCCCCGCCTCTGATTCCCCGCCTCTGTTTCCCCATATCTGATTCCCCGCCTCTGATTCCCAACTATGATTCCCCGCCTCTGATTCCCCGCGTTCTATTCCCTGCCTCTGATTCCCCGCCTCTATTTGCCCACCTCTGATTCCCCACCTCTGTTTCCCCATATCTGATTCCCCGCCACTGAATCCCCAACTCTGATTCCCTGCATCTAATTCCCCAGCTCTGATTCCCCGCCTCTGATTCCCCGTGTCTGATTTCCTGCCTCTGATTCCCCGCCTCTGATTACCCATGTCTGATTCACCGCCTCTGATTCCCCACCTCTGATTCCCTATCTCTGATTCCGCACATCCGATTCCCTGCCTCTGAATCCCCGCCTCTGATTCACCGCCTCTGATTCCCGGCCTCTGATTTCCCGCCTCTGATTCCCTGCCACTGATACCCCGCCCCTGATTCCCCACCTCTGAATCCCCATATCTGATTCCCCGCCTCTGTTTCCCCACCTCTGATTCCCCGCCTCTGATTCCCCATATCTCATTCCCCGCCTCTGAATCCCCATCTCTGATTCCCGGACTCTGATTCCCCACCTCTGATTCCCGGCCTCTTATTCCCGGCATCTGATTCCGGCCTCTGATTCCCGGCCTCTGATTCCCTGCTTCTGATTCTGATTCACTGCCTTTGATTCCCCATCTCTGATTCCGCACATCTGATTCCCTGCCTCTGATTCCCAACCTCTGAATCCCCATATCTGATTCCCCACCTCTGTTTCCCCGCCTCTGATTCCACACCTCTGTTTCCCAATATCTAAGTCCCCGCCTCTGATTCCCCAACTCTGATTCCCCACCTCTGATTCCCCAGCTCTGATTCCCCGCCTCTGATTCCCCGCATCTGATTCCCTGCATCTGATTCCAAGCCTCTGATTCCCTGCCTCTGATTCCCAAACTCTGATTCCCCACCTCTGATTCCCCATATCTGATTCCCCGCCTCTGTTTCCCCGCCTCTGATTCCCCGCCTCTGTTTACCCATATCTAATTCCCCACCTCTGATGCACCAACTCTGATTCCCCGCCTCTGATTCCCCAGCTCTGATTCCCCGCCTCCGATTCCCCGCATCCGATTCCCCATATCTGATTCCCCGCCTCTGTTTCCCCGCCTCTGATTCCCCGCCTCTGTTTCCCCATATCTGATTCCCCGCCTCTGATTCCCAACTATGATTCCCCGCCTCTGATTCCCCAGCTCTGATTCCCTGCCTCTGATTCCCCGCGTTCTATTCCCTGCCTCTGATTCCCCGCCTGTGATTCCCCATTGTCTGATTCACCACCTATGATTCCACACCTCTGATTCCCCATATCTAATTCCCCGCCTCTGTTTGCCCGCCTCTGTATCCCCGCCTCCGTTTCCCCATATCTGATTCCCCGCCTCTGAATCCCCAACTCTGATTCCCTACCTCTGATTCCCCAGCTCTGATTCCCCGCCTTTGATTCCCCCCGTCTGATTCCCAGCCTCTGAATCCCCGTGTCTGATATCCTGCCTCTGATTCCCCGCCTCTGATTCCCCATCTCAGATTCACCGCCTCTGATTCCCCACCTCTGATTCCCCATCTCTGATTCCGCACATCCGATTCCCTGCCTCTGATTCCCCGACTCTGATTCCCCACCTCTGATTCCCCAGCTCTGATTCCCCGCCTCTGATTCCCCAACTCTGATTCCCCGCCTCTGATAACCCAGCTCTGATTCCCCGCCTCTGATTCCCCGTGTTTGATTCCCTGCCTCTGATTCCCCGCCTCTGATTCCCCATCTCTGATTCACCGCCTTTGATTCGCCACCTCTGATTCCCCATATCTGATTCCTCGCCTCTGTTTCCCCGCCTCTGATTCCCCGCCTCTGATTCACCATATCTCATTCCCCGCCTCTGATTCCCCATCTCTGATTCCCGGACTCAGATTCCCCACCTCTGATTCCCGGCCTCTTATTCCCGGCATCTGATTCCGGCCTCTGATTCCCGGCCTCTGATTCCCCATTTCTGATTCCGCACATCTAATTCCCTGCCTCTGATTCCCCACCTCTGATTCCCCATATCTGAATCCGCTCCTCTGTTTCCCCGCCTCTGATTCCCCGCCTCTGTTTCCCCATATCTAAGTCCCCGCCTCTGATTCTCCAACTTTGATTCCCCACCTCTGATTCCCTAGCTCTGATTCCCCGCCTCTGATTCCCCGCATCTGATTCCCTGCATCTGATTCCCAGCCTCTGATTCCCTGCCTCTGATTCCCAACCTCTGATTCCCCACCTCTGATTCCCCATATCTGATTCCCCGCCTCTGTTTCCCCGCCTCTGATTCCCCACCTCTGTTTCCCCATATCTGATTCCCCGCCTCTATTTGCCCGCCTCTGATTCCCCGCCTCTGTTTCCCCATAACTGATTCCCCGCCTCTGAATCCCCAACTCTGATTCCCTGCCTCTAATTTCCCAGTTCTGATTCCCCGCCTCTGATTCCCCGTGTCTGATTTCCTGCCTCTGATACACCGCCTCTGATTACCCATGTCTGATTCACCGCCTCTGATTCCCCACCTCTGATTCCCCATCTCTGATTCCGCACATCCGATTCCCTGCCTCTGATTCCCCGCCTCTGATTCACTGCCTCTGATTCCCCAGCTCTGATTCCCCGCCTCTGATTCCCCACCTCTGATTCCCCATATCTGATTCCCCGCCTCTGTTTCCCCGCCTCTGATTCCCCGCCTCTGTTTCCCATATCTAAGTCCCCGCCTCTGATTCCCCAACTTTGATTCCCCACCTCTGATTCCCCAGCTCTGATTACCCACCTCTGATTCCCCATATCTGATTCCCCGCCTCTGTTTCCCCGCCTCTGATTCCCCGCCACTGTTTCCCCATATCTGATTCCCCGCCTCTGAATCCCCAACTCTGATTCCCTGCATCTAATTCCCCAGCTCTGATTCCCCGCCTCTGATTCCCCATGTCTGATTTCCTGCCTCTGATTCCCCGCTTCTGATTACCCATGTCTGATTCACCGCCTCTGATTCCCCACCTCTGATTCCCCATCTCTGATTCCGCACATTCGATTCCCAGCCTCTGATTCCCCATATCTGATTCCCCACCTCTGATTCCCCAACTTAGATTCCCCACCTCTGATTCCACAGCTCTGATTCCCCGCCTCTGATTCCCCGCATCTGATTCCCTGCATCTGATTCCCAGCCTCTGATTCCCTGCCTCTGATTCCCAAACTCTGATTCCCCACCTCTGATTCCCCATATCTGATTCCCCGCCTCTGTTTCCCCGCCTCTGATTCCCCGCCTCTGTTTCCCCATATCTGATTCCCCGCCTCTATTTGCCCGCCTCTGATTCCCCGCCTCTGTTTCCCCATATCTGATTACCCGCCTCTGAATCCCCAACTCTGATTCCCTGCCTCTAATTTCCCAGCTCTGATTCCCCGCCTCTGATTCCCCGTGTCTGATTTCCTGCCTCTGATTCCCCGCCTCTGATTACCCATGTCTGATTCACCGCCTCTGATTCCCCACCTCTGATTCCCCATCTCTGATTCCGCACATCCGATTCACTGCCTTTGATTCCCCAGCTCTGATTCCCCGCCTCTGATTCCCCGCGTCTTATTCCCTGCTTCTGATTCTGATTCCCTGCCTCTGATTCCCCATCTCTGATTCCCCATCTCTGATTCACCGCCTTTGATTCGCCACCTCTGATTCCCCATATCTAATTCCCCGCCTCTGTTTGCCCGCCCCTGATTCCCCGCCTCCGTTTCCCCATATCTGATTCCCCGCCTCTGAATCCCCAACTCTGATTCCCTACCTCTGATTCCCCAGCTCTGATTCCCCGCCTTTGATTCCCCCCGTCTGATTCCCAGCCTCTGAATCCCCGTGTCTGATATCCTGCCTCTGATTCCCCGCCTCTGATTCCCCATCTCAGATTCACCGCCTCTGATTCCCCACCTCTGATTCCCCATCTCTGATTCCGCACATCCGATTCCCTGCCTCTGATTCCCCGACTCTGATTCCCCACCTCTGATTCCCCAGCTCTGATTCCCCGTGTTTGATCCCCTGCCTCTGATTCCCCGCCTCTGATTCCCCATCTCTGATTCACCGCCTTTGATTCGCCACCTCTGATTCCCCATATCTGATTCCTCGTCACTGTTTCCCCGCCTCTGATTCCCCGCCTCTGATTCCCCATATCTCATTCCCCGCCTCTGATTCCCCATCTCTGATTCCCGGACTCTGATTCCCCACCTCTGATTCCCGACCTTTTATTCCCGGCATCTGATTCCGGCCTCTGATTCCCGGCCTCTGATTCCCTGCTTCTGATTCTGATTCCCTGCCTTTGATTCCCCATCTCTGATTCCGCACATCTGATTCCCTGCCTCTGATTCCCCACCTCTGATTCCCCATATCTGATTCCCCGCCTCTATTTCCCCGCCTCTGATTCCCCGCCTCTGTTTCCCCATATCTAAGTCCCCGCCTCTGATTCCCCAACTCTGATTCCCCACCTCTGATTCCCCAGCTCTGATTCCCCGCCTCTGATCCCCGCATCTGATTCCCTGCATCTGATTCCCAGCCTCTGATTCCCTGCCTCTGATTCCCAACCTCTGATTCCCCACCTCTGATTCCCCATATCTGATTCCCCGCCTCTGTTTCCCCGTCTCTGATTCCCCGCCTCTGTTTCCCCATATCTGATTCTGCGCCTCTATTTGCCCACCTCTGATTCCCCACCTCTGTTTCCCCATATCTGATTCCCCGCCACTGAATCCCCAACTCTGATTCCCTGCATCTAATTCCCCAGCTCTGATTCCCCGCCTCTGATTCCCCGTGTCTGATTTCCTGCCTCTGATTCCCCGCCTCTGATTACCCATGTCTGATTCACCGCCTCTGATTCCCCACCTCTGATTCCCTATCTCTGATTCCGCACATCCGATTCCCTGCCTCTGAATCCCCGCCTCTGATTCACCGCCTCTGATTCCCGGCCTCTGATTTCCCGCCTCTGATTCCCTGCCACTGATACCCCGCCCCTGATTCCCCACCTCTGAATCCCCATATCTGATTCCCCGCCTCTGTTTCCCCACCTCTGATTCCCCGCCTCTGATTCCCCATATCTCATTCCCCGCCTCTGAATCCCCATCTCTGATTCCCGGACTCTGATTCCCCACCTCTGATTCCCGGCCTCTTATTCCCGGCATCTGATTCCGGCCTCTGATTCCCGGCCTCTGATTCCCTGCTTCTGATTCTGATTCCCTGCCTTTGATTCCCCATCTCTGATTCCGCACATCTGATTCCCTGCCTCTGATTCCCAACCTCTGAATCCCCATATCTGATTCCCCACCTCTGTTTCCCCGCCTCTGATTCCACACCTCTGTTTCCCAATATCTAAGTCCCCGCCTCTGATTCCCCAACTCTGATTCCCCACCTCTGATTCCCCAGCTCTGATTCCCCGCCTCTGATTCCCCGCATCTGATTCCCTGCATCTGATTCCAAGCCTCTGATTCCCTGCCTCTGATTCCCAAACTCTGATTCCCCACCTCTGATTCCCCATATCTTATTCCCCGCCTCTGTTTCCCCGCCTCTGATTCCCCGCCTCTGTTTCCCCATATCTAATTCCCCACCTCTGATGCACCAACTCTGATTCCCCGCCTCTGATTCCCCAGCTCTGATTCCCCGCCTCCGATTCCCCGCATCCGATTCCCCATATCTGATTCCCCGCCTCTGTTTCCCCGCCTCTGATTCCCCGCCTCTGTTTCCCCATATCTGATTCCCCGCCTCTGATTCCCAACTATGATTCCCCGCCTCTGATTCCCCAGCTCTGATTCCCTGCCTCTGATTCCCCGCGTTCTATTCCCTGCCTCTGATTCCCCGCCTGTGATTCCCCATTGTCTGATTCACCACCTATGATTCCCCACCTCTGATTCCCCATATCTAATTCCCCGCCTCTGTTTGCCCGCCTCTGATTCCCCGCCTCCGTTTCCCCATATCTGATTCCCCGCCTCTGAATCCCCAACTCTGATTCCCTACCTCTGATTCCCCAGCTCTGATTCCCCGCCTTTGATTCCCCCCGTCTGATTCCCAGCCTCTGAATCCCCGTGTCTGATATCCTGCCTCTGATTCCCCGCATCTGATTCCCCATCTCAGATTCACCGCCTCTGATTCCCCACCTCTGATTCCCCATCTCTGATTCCGCACATCCGATTCCCTGCCTCTGATTCCCCAGCTCTGATTCCCCGCCTCTGATTCCCCAACTCTGATTCCCCGCCTCTGATAACCCAGCTCTGATTCCCCGCCTCTGATTCCCCGTGTTTGATTCCCTGCATCTGATTCCCCGCCTCTGATTCCCCATCTCTGATTCACCGCCTTTGATTCGCCACCTCTGATTCCCCATATCTGATTCCTCGCCTCTGTTTCCCCGCCTCTGATTCCCCGCCTCTGATTCACCTTATCTCATTCCCCGCCTCTGATTCCCCATCTCTGATTCCCGGACTCAGATTCCCCACCTCTGATTCCCGGCCTCTTATTCCCGGCATCTGATTCCGGCCTCTGATTCCCGGCCTCTGATTCCCCATTTCTGATTCCGCACATCTAATTCCCGGCCTCTGATTCCCCACCTCTGATTCCCCATATCTGATTCCGCTCCTCTGTTTCCCCGCCTCTGATTCCCCGCCTCTGTTTCCCCATATCTAAGTCCCCGCCTCTGATTCCCCAACTTTGATTCCCCACCTCTGATTCCCCAGCTCTGATTCCCCGCCTCTGATTCCCCGCATCTGATTCCCTGCATCTGATTCCCAGCCTCTGATTCCCTGCCTCTGATTCCCCACCTCTGATTCCCCACCTCTGATTCCCCATATCTGATTCCCCGCCTCTGTTTCCCCGCCTCTGATTCCCCACCTCTGTTTCCCCATATCTGATTCCCCGCCTCTATTTGCCCGCCTCTGATTCCCCGCCTCTGTTTCCCCATAACTGATTCCCCGCCTCTGAATCCCCAACTCTGATTCCCTGCCTCTAATTTCCCAGTTCTGATTCCCCGCCTCTGATTCCCCATGTCTGATTTACTGCCTCTGATACACCGCCTCTGATTACCCATGTCTGATTCACCGCCTCTGATTCCCCACCTCTGATTCCCCATCTCTGATTCCGCACATCCGATTCCCTGCCTCTGATTCCCCGCCTCTGATTCACTGCCTCTGATTCCCCAGCTCTGATTCCCCGCCTCTGATTCCCCACCTCTGACTCCCCATATCTGATTCCCCGCCTCTGTTTCCCCACCTCTGATTCCCCGCCTCTGTTTCCCATATCTAAGTCCCCGCCTCTGATTCCCCAACTTTGATTCCCCACCTCTGATTCCCCAGCTCTGATTACCCACCTCTGATTCCCCATATCTGATTCCCCGCCTCTGTTTCCCCGCCTCTGATTCCCCGCCACTGTTTCCCCATATCTGATTCCCCGCCTCTGAATCCCCAACTCTGATTCCCTTCATCTAATTCCCCAGCTCTGATTCCCCTCCTCTGATTCCCCATGTCTGATTTCCTGCCTCTGATTCCCCGCTTCTGATTACCCATGTCTGATTCACCGCCTCTGATTCCCCACCTCTGATTCCCCATCTCTGATTCCCCACCTCTGATTCCCCAACTTTGATTCCCCACCTCTGATTCCCCAGCTCTGATTCCCCGCCTCTGATTCCCCGCATCTGATTCCCTGCATCTGATTCCCAGCCTCTGATTCCCTGCCTCTGATTCCCAAACTCTGATTCCCCACCTCTGATTCCCCATATCTGATTCCCCGCCTCTGTTTCCCCGCCTCTGATTCCCCGCCTCTGTTTCCCCATATCTGATTCCCCGCCTCTATTTGCCCGCCTCTGATTCCCCGCCTCTGTTTCCCCATATCTGATTACCCGCCTCTGAATCCCCAACTCTGATTCCCTGCCTCTAATTTCCCAGCTCTGATTCCCCGCCTCTGATTCCCCGTGTCTGATTTCCTGCCTCTGATTCCCCGCCTCTGATTACCCATGTCTGATTCACCGCCTCTGATTCCCCACCTCTGATTCCCCATCTCTGATTCCGCACATCCGATTCACTGCCTTTTATTCCCCAGCTCTGATTCCCCGCCTCTGATTCCCCGCGTCTTATTCCCTGCTTCTGATTCTGATTCCCTGCCTCTGATTCCCCATCTCTGATTCTGCACATCTGATTCCCTGCCTCTGATTCCAAACCTCTGATTCCCCATATCTGATTCCCCGCCTCTGTTTCCCCGCCTCTGAATCCCCGCCTCTGTTTCCCCATAGCTAAGTCCCCACCTCTGATTCCCCAACTCTGATTCCCCACCTCTGATTCCCCAGCTCTGATTCCCCGCCTCTGATTCCCCGCATCTGATTCCCTGCATCTGATTCCCAGCCTCTGATTCCCTGCCTCTGATTCCCAACCTCTGATTCCCCACCTCTGATTCCCCATATCTGATTCCCCGCCTCTGTTTCCCCGCCTCTGATTCCCCGCCTCTGTTTCCCCATATCTGATTCCCCGCCTCTATTTCCCCGCCTCTGATTCCCCGCCTCTGATTCCCCATATCTGATTCCCCGCCTCTGATTCCCCAACTTTGATTCCCCACCTCTGATTCCCCATCTCTGATTCCCCACCTCTGATTCCCCAACTTTGATTCCCCACCTCTGATTCCCCAGCTCTGATTCCCCGCCTCTGATTCCCCGCATCTGATTCCCTGCATCTGATTCCCAGCCTCTGATTCCCTGCCTCTGATTCCCAAACTCTGATTCCCCACCTCTGATTCCCCATATCTGATTCCCCGCCTCTGTTTCCCCGCCTCTGATTCCCCGCCTCTGTTTCCCCATATCTGATTCCCCGCCTCTATTTGCCCGCCTCTGATTCCCCGCCTCTGTTTCCCCATATCTGATTACCCGCCTCTGAATCCCCAACTCTGATTCCCTGCCTCTAATTTCCCAGCTCTGATTCCCCGCCTCTGATTCCCCGTGTCTGATTTCCTGCCTCTGATTCCCCGCCTCTGATTACCCATGTCTGATTCACCGCCTCTGATTCCCCACCTCTGATTCCCCATCTCTGATTCCGCACATCCGATTCACTGCCTTTTATTCCCCAGCTCTGATTCCCCGCCTCTGATTCCCCGCGTCTTATTCCCTGCTTCTGATTCTGATTCCCTGCCTCTGATTCCCCATCTCTGATTCTGCACATCTGATTCCCTGCCTCTGATTCCAAACCTCTGATTCCCCATATCTGATTCCCCGCCTCTGTTTCCCCGCCTCTGAATCCCCGCCTCTGTTTCCCCATAGCTAAGTCCCCACCTCTGATTCCCCAACTCTGATTCCCCACCTCTGATTCCCCAGCTCTGATTCCCCGCCTCTGATTCCCCGCATCTGATTCCCTGCATCTGATTCCCAGCCTCTGATTCCCTGCCTCTGATTCCCAACCTCTGATTCCCCACCTCTGATTCCCCATATCTGATTCCCCGCCTCTGTTTCCCCGCCTCTGATTCCCCGCCTCTGTTTCCCCATATCTGATTCCCCGCCTCTATTTCCCCGCCTCTGATTCCCCGCCTCTGATTCCCCATATCTGATTCCCCGCCTCTGATTCCCCGCGTCTGATTACCGGCCTCTGATTCCCCGCTCTGATTCCCCATCTCTGATTCACAACCTCTGATTCCCCACCTCTGATTCCCCATATCTGATTTGCTGCCTCTGTTTCCACGCCTCTGATTCCCCACCTCTGATTCCCCGCCTGTGATTCGCCAGCTATGATTCCCCGCCTCTGATTCCCCGCGTCTGATTCCCTGCCTCTGATTCCCCGCCTCTGATTCCACATCTCTGATTCACCACCTCTGATTCCCCGCGTCTGATTACCCGCCTCTGATTCCCCATCTCTGATTCCCCATCTCTGATTCCCCAATTCTGATTCCCCGCCTCTGATTCCCCAGCTCTGTTTCCTCGCCTCTGATTCCCTGCCTCTGATTCCCAACCTCTGATTCCCCATATTGATTCCCTGCCTCTGATTCCCTGCCTCTGATTCCCCAACTCTGATTCCCCGCCTCTGATTCACCAGCTCTGATTCCCCGCCTCTGATTCCCCGTGTTTGATTCCCTGCCTCTGATTCCCGGCCTCTGATTCCCCATCTCTGATTCACCGCCTTTGATTCGCCACCTCTGATTCCCCATATCTGATTCCCCGCCTCTGTTTCCCCGCCCCTGATTCCCCGCCTCTGTTTCCCCATATCTGATTCCCCGCCTCTGATTCCCAACTATGATTCCCCGCCTCTGATTCCCCTGCTCTGATTCCCTGCCTCTGATTCCCCGCGTTCTATTCCCTGCCTCTGATTCCCCGCCTGTGATTCCCCATCTCTGATTCACCACCTCTGATTCCCCACCACTGATTCCCCATATCTAATTCCCCGCCTCTGTTTGCCCGCCTCTGATTCCCCGCCTCTGTTTCCCCATATCTGATTCCCCGCCTCTGAATCCCCAACTCTGATTCCCTGCCTCTGATTCCCCAGCTTCATTCCCCGCCTTTGATTCCCCCCGTCTGATTCCCAGGCTCTGTATCCCCGTGTCTGATAACCTGCCTCTGATTCCCCGCCTCTGATTCACCATCTCAGATTCACCACCTCTGATTCCCCACCTCTGATTCCCCATATCTGATTCCGCACATCCGATTCCCTGCCTCTGATTCCCCGACTCTGATTCCCCACCTCTGATTCCCGAGCTCTGATTCCCCGCCTCCGATTCCCCAACTCTGATTCCCCGCCTCTGATTCCCCAGTTCTGATTCCCCACCTCTGATTCCCCGTGTTTGATCCCCTGCCTCTGATTCCCCGCCTCTGATTCCCCATCTCTGATTCACCGCCTTTGATTCGCCACCTCTGATTCCCCATATCTGATTCCTCGCCACTGTTTCCCCGCCTCTGATTCCCCGCCTCTGATTCCCCATATCTCATTCCCCGCCTCTGATTCCCCATCTCTGATTCCCGGACTCTGATTCCCCACCTCTGATTCCCGACCTTTTATTCCCGGCATCTGATTCCGGCCTCTGATTCCCGGCCTCTGATTCCCTGCTTCTGATTCTGATTCCCTGCCTCTGATTCCCCATTTCTGATTCCGCACATCTAATTCCCTGCCTCTGATTCCCCAACTCTGATTCCCCATATCTGAATCCCCGCCTCTGTTTCCCCGTCTCTGATTCCCCGCCTCTGTTTCCCCATATCTAAGTCCCCGCCTCTCATTCCCCAACTTTGATTCCCCACCTCTGATTCCCCAGCTCTGATTCTCCGCCTCAGATTCCCCGCATCTGATTCCCTGCATCTGATTCCCAGCCTCTGATTCCCTGCCTCTGATTCCCAACCTCTGATTCCCCACCTCTGATTCCCCATATCTGATTCCCCGCCTCTGTTTCCCCGCCTCTGATTCCCCGCCTCTGTTTCCCCATATCTGAATCCCCGCCTATATTTGCCCGCCTCTGATTCCCCGCCTCTGTTTCCCCATATCTGATTCCCCGCCTCTGAATCCCCAACTCTGATTCCCTGCCTCTAATTTCCCAGCCCTGATTCCCCGCCTCTGATTCCCCATGTCTGATTTCCTGCCTCTGATTCCCCGCCTCTGATTACCCATGTCTGATTCACCGCCTCTGATTCCCCACCTCTGATTCCACATCTCTGATTCCGCACATCCGATTCCCTGCCTCTGATTCCCTGCCTCTGATTCACTGCCTCTGCTTCCCCAGCTCTGATTCCCCGCCTCTGATTCCCCGTGTCTTATCCCCTGCTTCTGATTCTGATTCCCTGCCTCTGATTCCCCATCTCTGATTCCGCACATCTGATTCCCTGCCTCTGACTCCCCACCTCTGATTCCCCATATCTGATTCCCCGCCTCTGTTTCCCCGCCTCTGATTCCCCGCCTCTGTTTCCCCATATCTAAGTCCCCGCCTCTGATTTCCCAACTCTGATTCCCCACCTCTGATTCCCCAGCTCTGATTCCCCGCCTCTGATCCCCGCATCTGATTCCCTGCATCTGATTCCCAGCCTCTGATTCCCTGCCTCTGATTCCCAACCTCTGATTCCCCACCTCTGATTCCCCATATCTGATTCCCCGCCTCTGTTTCCCCGTCTCTGATTCCCCGCCTCTGTTTCCCCATATCTGATTCCCCGCCTCTATTTGCCCACCTCTGATTCCCCACCTCTGTTTCCCCATATCTGATTCCCCGCCTCTGAATCCCCAAATCTGATTCCCTGCATCTAATTCCCCAGCTCTGATTCCCCGCCTCTGATTCCCCGTGTCTGATTTCCTGCCTCTTATTCCCCGCCTCTGATTCCCCATGTCTGATTCCCCGCCTCTGATTCACCGCCTCTGATTCCCGGCCTCTGATTTCCCGCATCTGATTCCCTGCCACTGATACCCCGCCCCTGATTCCCCACCTCTGATTCCCCATATCTGATTCCCCGCCTCTGTTTCCCCGCCTCTGATTCCCCGCCTCTGATTCCCCATATCTCATTCCCCGCCTCTGATTCCCCACCTCTGATTCCCCATCTCTGATTCCGCACATCCGATTCCCTGCCTCTGATTCCCCGCCTCTGATTCACTGCCTCTGATTCCCCAGCTCTGATTCCCCGCCTCTGATTCCCCGCGTCTTATTCCCTGCTTCTGATTCTGATTCCCTGCCTCTGATTCCCCATCTCTGATTCCGCACATCTGATTCCCTGCCTCTGATTCCCCACCTCTGATTCCCCATATCTGATTCCCCGCGTCTGTTTCCCCGCCTCTGATTCCCCGCCTCTGTTTCCCACATCTAAGTCCCCGCCTCTGATTCCCCAAGTTTGATTTCCCACCTCTGATTCCCCAGCTCTGATTACCCACCTCTGATTCCCCATATCTGATTCCCCGCCTCTGTTTCCCCGCCTCTGATTCCCCGCCACTGTTTCCCCATATCTGATTCCCCGCCTCTGAATCCCCAACTCTGATTCCCTGCATCTAATTCCCCAGCTCTGATTCCCCGCCTCTGATTCCCCGTGTCTGATTTCCTGCCTCTGATTCCCCGCTTCTGATTACCCATGTCTGATTCACCGCCTCTGATTCCCCACCTCTGATTCCCCATCTCTGATTCCGCACATCCGATTCACAGCCTCTGATTCCCCATCTCTGATTCCCCACCTCTGATTCCCCAACTTTGATTCCCCACCTCTGATTCCCCAGCTCTGATTCCCCGCCTCTGATTCCCCGCATCTGATTCCCTGCATCTGATTCCCAGCCTCTGATTCCCTGCCTCTGATTCCCAAACTCTGATTCCCCACCTCTGATTCCCCATATCTGATTCCCCGCCTCTGTTTCCCCGCCTCTGATTCCCCGCCTCTGTTTCCCCATATCTGATTCCCCGCCTCTATTTGCCCGCCTCTGATTCCCCGCCTCTGTTTCCCCATATCTGATTACCCGCCTCTGAATCCCCAACTCTGATTCTCTGCCTCTAATTTCCCAGCTCTGATTCCCCGCCTCTGATTCCCCGTGTCTGATTTCCTGCCTCTGATTCCCCGCCTCTGATTACCCATGTCTGATTCACCGCCTCTGAATCCCCACCTCTGATTCCCCATCTCTGATTCCGCACATCCGATTCACTGCCTTTGATTCCACCGCTCTGATTCCCCGCCTCTGATTCCCCGCGTCTTATTCCCTGCTTCTGATTCTGATTCCCTGCCTCTGATTCCCGATCTCTGATTCTGCACATCTGATTCCCTGCCTCTGATTCCCCACCTCTGATTCCCCATATCTGATTCCCCGCCTCTGTTTCCCCGCCTCTGATTCCCCGCCTCTGTTTCCCCATAGCTAAGTCCCCGCCACTGATTCCCCAACTCTGATTCCCCACCTCTGATTCCCCAGCTCTGATTCCCCGCCTCTGATTCCCCGCATCTGATTCCCTGCATCTGATTCCCAGCCTCTGATTCCCTGCCTCTGATTCCCAACCTCTGATTCCCCACCTCTGATTCCCCATATCTGATTCCCCGCCTCTGTTTCCCCATAACTGATTCCCCGCCTCTGAATCCCCAACTCTGATTCCCTGCCTCTAATTTCCCAGTTCTGATTCCCCGCCTCTGATTCCCCATGTCTGATTTACTGCCTCTGATACACCGCCTCTGATTACCCATGTCTGATTCACCGCCTCTGATTCCCCACCTCTGATTCCCCATCTCTGATTCCGCACATCCGATTCCCTGCCTCTGATTCCCCGCCTCTGATTCACTGCCTCTGATTCCCCAGCTCTGATTCCCCGCCTCTGATTCCCCGCCTCTGTTTCCCATATCTAAGTCCCCGCCTCTGATTCCCCAACTTTGATTCCCCACCTCTGATTCCCCAGCTCTGATTACCCACCTCTGATTCCCCATATCTGATTCCCCGCCTCTGTTTCCCCGCCTCTGATTCCCCGCCACTGTTTCCCCATATCTGATTCCCCGCCTCTGAATCCCCAACTCTGATTCCCTTCATCTAATTCCCCAGCTCTGATTCCCCTCCTCTGATTCCCCATGTCTGATTTCCTGCCTCTGATTCCCCGCTTCTGATTACCCATGTCTGATTCACCGCCTCTGATTCCCCACCTCTGATTCCCCATCTCTGATTCCCCACCTCTGATTCCCCAACTTTGATTCCCCACCTCTGATTCCCCAGCTCTGATTCCCCGCCTCTGATTCCCCGCATCTGATTCCCTGCATCTGATTCCCAGCCTCTGATTCCCTGCCTCTGATTCCCAAACTCTGATTCCCCACCTCTGATTCCCCATATCTGATTCCCCGCCTCTGTTTCCCCGCCTCTGATTCCCCGCCTCTGTTTCCCCATATCTGATTCCCCGCCTCTATTTGCCCGCCTCTGATTCCCCGCCTCTGTTTCCCCATATCTGATTACCCGCCTCTGAATCCCCAACTCTGATTCCCTGCCTCTAATTTCCCAGCTCTGATTCCCCGCCTCTGATTCCCCGTGTCTGATTTCCTGCCTCTGATTCCCCGCCTCTGATTACCCATGTCTGATTCACCGCCTCTGATTCCCCACCTCTGATTCCCAACCTCTGATTCCCCACCTCTGATTCCCCATATCTGATTCCCCGCCTCTGTTTCCCCGTCTCTGATTCCCCGCCTCTGTTTCCCCATATCTGATTCCCCGCCTCTATTTGCCCACCTCTGATTCCCCACCTCTGTTTCCCCATATCTGATTCCCCGCCTCTGAATCCCCAAATCTGATTCCCTGCATCTAATTCCCCAGCTCTGATTCCCCGCCTCTGATTCCCCGTGTCTGATTTCCTGCCTCTTATTCCCCGCCTCTGATTCCCCATGTCTGATTCCCCGCCTCTGATTCACCGCCTCTGATTCCCGGCCTCTGATTTCCCGCATCTGATTCCCTGCCACTGATACCCCGCCCCTGATTCCCCACCTCTGATTCCCCATATCTGATTCCCCGCCTCTGTTTCCCCGCCTCTGATTCCCCGCCTCTGATTCCCCATATCTCATTCCCCGCCTCTGATTCCCCACCTCTGATTCCCCATCTCTGATTCCGCACATCCGATTCCCTGCCTCTGATTCCCCGCCTCTGATTCACTGCCTCTGATTCCCCAGCTCTGATTCCCCGCCTCTGATTCCCCGCGTCTTATTCCCTGCTTCTGATTCTGATTCCCTGCCTCTGATTCCCCATCTCTGATTCCGCACATCTGATTCCCTGCCTCTGATTCCCCACCTCTGATTCCCCATATCTGATTCCCCGCGTCTGTTTCCCCGCCTCTGATTCCCCGCCTCTGTTTCCCACATCTAAGTCCCCGCCTCTGATTCCCCAACTTTGATTTCCCACCTCTGATTCCCCAGCTCTGATTACCCACCTCTGATTCCCCATATCTGATTCCCCGCCTCTGTTTCCCCGCCTCTGATTCCCCGCCACTGTTTCCCCATATCTGATTCCCCGCCTCTGAATCCCCAACTCTGATTCCCTGCATCTAATTCCCCAGCTCTGATTCCCCGCCTCTGATTCCCCGTGTCTGATTTCCTGCCTCTGATTCCCCGCTTCTGATTACCCATGTCTGATTCACCGCCTCTGATTCCCCACCTCTGATTCCCCATCTCTGATTCCGCACATCCGATTCACAGCCTCTGATTCCCCATCTCTGATTCCCCACCTCTGATTCCCCAACTTTGATTCCCCACCTCTGATTCCCCAGCTCTGATTCCCCGCCTCTGATTCCCCGCATCTGATTCCCTGCATCTGATTCCCCGCCTCTGTTTCCCCATATCTGATTCCCCGCCTCTGATTCCCAACTATGATTCCCCGCCTCTGATTCCCCTGCTCTGATTCCCTGCCTCTGATTCCCCGCGTTCTATTCCCTGCCTCTGATTCCCCGCCTGTGATTCCCCATCTCTGATTCACCACCTCTGATTCCCCACCACTGATTCCCCATATCTAATTCCCCGCCTCTGTTTGCCCGCCTCTGATTCCCCGCCTCTGTTTCCCCATATCTGATTCCCCGCCTCTGAATCCCCAACTCTGATTCCCTGCCTCTGATTCCCCAGCTTCATTCCCCGCCTTTGATTCCCCCCGTCTGATTCCCAGGCTCTGTATCCCCGTGTCTGATAACCTGCCTCTGATTCCCCGCCTCTGATTCACCATCTC
This sequence comes from Narcine bancroftii, assembly GCF_036971445.1. Classification (NCBI taxonomy): domain Eukaryota; kingdom Metazoa; phylum Chordata; class Chondrichthyes; order Torpediniformes; family Narcinidae; genus Narcine; species Narcine bancroftii. The sequence goes on along the minus strand of NC_091470.1, from coordinate 119,678,441 downwards.
AGATTCACCACCTCTGATTCCCCACCTCTGATTCCCCATATCTGATTCCGCACATCCGATTCCCTGCCTCTGATTCCCCGACTCTGATTCCCCACCTCTGATTCCCGAGCTCTGATTCCCCGCCTCCGATTCCCCAACTCTGATTCCCCGCCTCTGATTCCCCAGTTCTGATTCCCCACCTCTGATTCCCCGTGTTTGATCCCCTGCCTCTGATTCCCCGCCTCTGATTCCCCATCTCTGATTCACCGCCTTTGATTCGCCACCTCTGATTCCCCATATCTGATTCCTCGCCACTGTTTCCCCGCCTCTGATTCCCCGCCTCTGATTCCCCATATCTCATTCCCCGCCTCTGATTCCCCATCTCTGATTCCCGGACTCTGATTCCCCACCTCTGATTCCCGACCTTTTATTCCCGGCATCTGATTCCGGCCTCTGATTCCCGGCCTCTGATTCCCTGCTTCTGATTCTGATTCCCTGCCTCTGATTCCCCATTTCTGATTCCGCACATCTAATTCCCTGCCTCTGATTCCCCAACTCTGATTCCCCATATCTGAATCCCCGCCTCTGTTTCCCCGTCTCTGATTCCCCGCCTCTGTTTCCCCATATCTAAGTCCCCGCCTCTCATTCCCCAACTTTGATTCCCCACCTCTGATTCCCCAGCTCTGATTCTCCGCCTCAGATTCCCCACATCTGATTCCCTGCATCTGATTCCCAGCCTCTGATTCCCTGCCTCTGATTCCCAACCTCTGATTCCCCACCTCTGATTCCCCATATCTGATTCCCCGCCTCTGTTTCCCCGCCTCTGATTCCCCGCCTCTGTTTCCCCATATCTGAATCCCCGCCTATATTTGCCCGCCTCTGATTCCCCGCCTCTGTTTCCCCATATCTGATTCCCCGCCTCTGAATCCCCAACTCTGATTCCCTGCCTCTAATTTCCCAGCCCTGATTCCCCGCCTCTGATTCCCCATGTCTGATTTCCTGCCTCTGATTCCCCGCCTCTGATTACCCATGTCTGATTCACCGCCTCTGATTCCCCACCTCTGATTCCACATCTCTGATTCCGCACATCCGATTCCCTGCCTCTGATTCCCTGCCTCTGATTCACTGCCTCTGCTTCCCCAGCTCTGATTCCCCGCCTCTGATTCCCCGTGTCTTATCCCCTGCTTCTGATTCTGATTCCCTGCCTCTGATTCCCCATCTCTGATTCCGCACATCTGATTCCCTGCCTCTGACTCCCCACCTCTGATTCCCCATATCTGATTCCCCGCCTCTGTTTCCCCGCCTCTGATTCCCCGCCTCTGTTTCCCCATATCTAAGTCCCCGCCTCTGATTTCCCAACTCTGATTCCCCACCTCTGATTCCCCAGCTCTGATTCCCCGCCTCTGATCCCCGCATCTGATTCCCTGCATCTGATTCCCAGCCTCTGATTCCCTGCCTCTGATTCCCAACCTCTGATTCCCCACCTCTGATTCCCCATATCTGATTCCCCGCCTCTGTTTCCCCGTCTCTGATTCCCCGCCTCTGTTTCCCCATATCTGATTCCCCGCCTCTATTTGCCCACCTCTGATTCCCCACCTCTGTTTCCCCATATCTGATTCCCCGCCTCTGAATCCCCAAATCTGATTCCCTGCATCTAATTCCCCAGCTCTGATTCCCCGCCTCTGATTCCCCGTGTCTGATTTCCTGCCTCTTATTCCCCGCCTCTGATTCCCCATGTCTGATTCCCCGCCTCTGATTCACCGCCTCTGATTCCCGGCCTCTGATTTCCCGCATCTGATTCCCTGCCACTGATACCCCGCCCCTGATTCCCCACCTCTGATTCCCCATATCTGATTCCCCGCCTCTGTTTCCCCGCCTCTGATTCCCCGCCTCTGATTCCCCATATCTCATTCCCCGCCTCTGATTCCCCACCTCTGATTCCCCATCTCTGATTCCGCACATCCGATTCCCTGCCTCTGATTCCCCGCCTCTGATTCACTGCCTCTGATTCCCCAGCTCTGATTCCCCGCCTCTGATTCCCCGCGTCTTATTCCCTGCTTCTGATTCTGATTCCCTGCCTCTGATTCCCCATCTCTGATTCCGCACATCTGATTCCCTGCCTCTGATTCCCCACCTCTGATTCCCCATATCTGATTCCCCGCGTCTGTTTCCCCGCCTCTGATTCCCCGCCTCTGTTTCCCACATCTAAGTCCCCGCCTCTGATTCCCCAACTTTGATTTCCCACCTCTGATTCCCCAGCTCTGATTACCCACCTCTGATTCCCCATATCTGATTCCCCGCCTCTGTTTCCCCGCCTCTGATTCCCCGCCACTGTTTCCCCATATCTGATTCCCCGCCTCTGAATCCCCAACTCTGATTCCCTGCATCTAATTCCCCAGCTCTGATTCCCCGCCTCTGATTCCCCGTGTCTGATTTCCTGCCTCTGATTCCCCGCTTCTGATTACCCATGTCTGATTCACCGCCTCTGATTCCCCACCTCTGATTCCCCATCTCTGATTCCGCACATCCGATTCACAGCCTCTGATTCCCCATCTCTGATTCCCCACCTCTGATTCCCCAACTTTGATTCCCCACCTCTGATTCCCCAGCTCTGATTCCCCGCCTCTGATTCCCCGCATCTGATTCCCTGCATCTGATTCCCAGCCTCTGATTCCCTGCCTCTGATTCCCAAACTCTGATTCCCCACCTCTGATTCCCCATATCTGATTCCCCGCCTCTGTTTCCCCGCCTCTGATTCCCCGCCTCTGTTTCCCCATATCTGATTCCCCGCCTCTATTTGCCCGCCTCTGATTCCCCGCCTCTGTTTCCCCATATCTGATTACCCGCCTCTGAATCCCCAACTCTGATTCTCTGCCTCTAATTTCCCAGCTCTGATTCCCCGCCTCTGATTCCCCGTGTCTGATTTCCTGCCTCTGATTCCCCGCCTCTGATTACCCATGTCTGATTCACCGCCTCTGATTCCCCACCTCTGATTCCCCATCTCTGATTCCGCACATCCGATTCACTGCCTTTGATTCCACCGCTCTGATTCCCCGCCTCTGATTCCCCGCGTCTTATTCCCTGCTTCTGATTCTGATTCCCTGCCTCTGATTCCCGATCTCTGATTCTGCACATCTGATTCCCTGCCTCTGATTCCCCACCTCTGATTCCCCATATCTGATTCCCCGCCTCTGTTTCCCCGCCTCTGATTCCCCGCCTCTGTTTCCCCATAGCTAAGTCCCCGCCACTGATTCCCCAACTCTGATTCCCCACCTCTGATTCCCCAGCTCTGATTCCCCGCCTCTGATTCCCCGCATCTGATTCCCTGCATCTGATTCCCAGCCTCTGATTCCCTGCCTCTGATTCCCAACCTCTGATTCCCCACCTCTGATTCCCCATATCTGATTCCCCGCCTCTGTTTCCCCGCCTCTGATTCCCCGCCTCTGTTTCCCCATATCTGATTCCCCGCCTCTATTTCCCCGCCTCTGATTCCCCGCCTCTGATTCCCCATATCTGATTCCCCGCCTCTGATTCCCCGCGTCTGATTACCGGCCTCTGATTCCCCGCTCTGATTCCCCATCTCTGATTCACAACCTCTGATTCCCCACCTCTGATTCCCCATATCTGATTTGCTGCCTCTGTTTCCACGCCTCTGATTCCCCACCTCTGATTCCCCGCCTGTGATTCGCCAGCTATGATTCCCCGCCTCTGATTCCCCGCGTCTGATTCCCTGCCTCTGATTCCCCGCGTCTGATTACCGGCCTCTGATTCCCCGCTCTGATTCCCCATCTCTGATTCCCCGCCTCTGAATCCCCAAATCTGATTCCCTGCATCTAATTCCCCAGCTCTGATTCCCCGCCTCTGATTCCCCGCCTCTGATAACCCAGCTCTGATTCCCCGCCTCTGATTCCCCGTGTTTGATTCCCTGCATCTGATTCCCCGCCTCTGATTCCCCATCTCTGATTCACCGCCTTTGATTCGCCACCTCTGATTCCCCATATCTGATTCCTCGCCTCTGTTTCCCCGCCTCTGATTCCCCGCCTCTGATTCCCCTTATCTCATTCCCCGCCTCTGATTCCCCATCTCTGATTCCCGGACTCAGATTCCCCACCTCTGATTCCCGGCCTCTTATTCCCGGCATCTGATTCCGGCCTCTGATTCCCGGCCTCTGATTCCCCATTTCTGATTCCGCACATCTAATTCCCGGCCTCTGATTCCCCACCTCTGATTCCCCATATCTGATTCCGCTCCTCTGTTTCCCCGCCTCTGATTCCCCGCCTCTGTTTCCCCATATCTAAGTCCCCGCCTCTGATTCCCCAACTTTGATTCCCCACCTCTGATTCCCCAGCTCTGATTCCCCGCCTCTGATTCCCCGCATCTGATTCCCTGCATCTGATTCCCAGCCTCTGATTCCCTGCCTCTGATTCCCCACCTCTGATTCCCCACCTCTGATTCCCCATATCTGATTCCCCGCCTCTGTTTCCCCGCCTCTGATTCCCCACCTCTGTTTCCCCATATCTGATTCCCCGCCTCTATTTGCCCGCCTCTGATTCCCCGCCTCTGTTTCCCCATAACTGATTCCCCGCCTCTGAATCCCCCACTCTGATTCCCTGCCTCTAATTTCCCAGTTCTGATTCCCCGCCTCTGATTCCCCATGTCTGATTTACTGCCTCTGATACACCGCCTCTGATTACCCATGTCTGATTCACCGCCTCTGATTCCCCACCTCTCATTCCCCATCTCTGATTCCGCACATCCGATTCCCTGCCTCTGATTCCCCGCCTCTGATTCACTGCCTCTGATTCCCCAGCTCTGATTCCCCGCCTCTGATTCCCCACCTCTGACTCCCCATATCTGATTCCCCGCCTCTGTTTCCCCACCTCTGATTCCCCGCCTCTGTTTCCCATATCTAAGTCCCCGCCTCTGATTCCCCAACTTTGATTCCCCACCTCTGATTCCCCAGCTCTGATTACCCACCTCTGATTCCCCATATCTGATTCCCCGCCTCTGTTTCCCCGCCTCTGATTCCCCGCCACTGTTTCCCCATATCTGATTCCCCGCCTCTGAATCCCCAACTCTGATTCCCTTCATCTAATTCCCCAGCTCTGATTCCCCTCCTCTGATTCCCCATGTCTGATTTCCTGCCTCTGATTCCCCGCTTCTGATTACCCATGTCTGATTCACCGCCTCTGATTCCCCACCTCTGATTCCCCATCTCTGATTCCCCACCTCTGATTCCCCAACTTTGATTCCCCACCTCTGATTCCCCAGCTCTGATTCCCCGCCTCTGATTCCCCGCATCTGATTCCCTGCATCTGATTCCCAGCCTCTGATTCCCTGCCTCTGATTCCCAAACTCTGATTCCCCACCTCTGATTCCCCATATCTGATTCCCCGCCTCTGTTTCCCCGCCTCTGATTCCCCGCCTCTGTTTCCCCATATCTGATTCCCCGCCTCTATTTGCCCGCCTCTGATTCCCCGCCTCTGTTTCCCCATATCTGATTACCCGCCTCTGAATCCCCAACTCTGATTCCCTGCCTCTAATTTCCCAGCTCTGATTCCCCGCCTCTGATTCCCCGTGTCTGATTTCCTGCCTCTGATTCCCCGCCTCTGATTACCCATGTCTGATTCACCGCCTCTGATTCCCCACCTCTGATTCCCCATCTCTGATTCCGCACATCCGATTCACTGCCTTTTATTCCCCAGCTCTGATTCCCCGCCTCTGATTCCCCGCGTCTTATTCCCTGCTTCTGATTCTGATTCCCTGCCTCTGATTCCCCATCTCTGATTCTGCACATCTGATTCCCTGCCTCTGATTCCAAACCTCTGATTCCCCATATCTGATTCCCCGCCTCTGTTTCCCCGCCTCTGAATCCCCGCCTCTGTTTCCCCATAGCTAAGTCCCCACCTCTGATTCCCCAACTCTGATTCCCCACCTCTGATTCCCCAGCTCTGATTCCCCGCCTCTGATTCCACGCATCTGATTCCCTGCATCTGATTCCCAGCCTCTGATTCCCTGCCTCTGATTCCCAACCTCTGATTCCCCACCTCTGATTCCCCATATCTGATTCCCCGCCTCTGTTTCCCCGCCTCTGATTCCCCGCCTCTGTTTCCCCATATCTGATTCCCCGCCTCTATTTCCCCGCCTCTGATTCCCCGCCTCTGATTCCCCATATCTGATTCCCCGCCTCTGATTCCCCGCGTCTGATTACCGGCCTCTGATTCCCCGCTCTGATTCCCCATCTCTGATTCACAACCTCTGATTCCCCACCTCTGATTCCCCATATCTGATTTGCTGCCTCTGTTTCCACGCCTCTGATTCCCCACCTCTGATTCCCCGCCTGTGATTCGCCAGCTATGATTCCCCGCCTCTGATTCCCCGCGTCTGATTCCCTGCCTCTGATTCCCCGCCTCTGATTCCACATCTCTGATTCACCACCTCTGATTCCCCTCGTCTGATTACCCGCCTCTGATTCCCCATCTCTGATTCCCCATCTCTGATTCCCCAATTCTGATTCCCCGCCTCTGATTCCCCAGCTCTGTTTCCTCGCCTCTGATTCCCTGCCTCTGATTCCCAACCTCTGATTCCCCATATTGATTCCCTGCCTCTGATTCCCTGCCTCTGATTCCCCAACTCTGATTCCCCGCCTCTGATTCACCAGCTCTGATTCCCCGCCTCTGATTCCCCGTGTTTGATTCCCTGCCTCTGATTCCCGGCCTCTGATTCCCCATCTCTGATTCACCGCCTTTGATTCGCCACCTCTGATTCCCCATATCTGATTCCCCGCCTCTGTTTCCCCGCCCCTGATTCCCCGCCTCTGTTTCCCCATATCTGATTCCCCGCCTCTGATTCCCAACTATGATTCCCCGCCTCTGATTCCCCTGCTCTATTTCCCTGCCTCTGATTCCCCGCGTTCTATTCCCTGCCTCTGATTCCCCGCCTGTGATTCCCCATCTCTGATTCACCACCTCTGATTCCCCACCACTGATTCCCCATATCTAATTCCCCGCCTCTGTTTGCCCGCCTCTGATTCCCCGCCTCTGTTTCCCCATATCTGATTCCCCGCCTCTGAATCCCCAACTCTGATTCCCTGCCTCTGATTCCCCAGCTTCATTCCCCGCCTTTGATTCCCCCCGTCTGATTCCCAGCCTCTGTATCCCCGTGTCTGATAACCTGCCTCTGATTCCCCGCCTCTGATTCCCCATCTCAGATTCACCACCTCTGATTCCCCACCTCTGATTCCCCATATCTGATTCCGCACATCCGATTCCCTGCCTCTGATTCCCCGACTCTGATTCCCCACCTCTGATTCCCGAGCTCTGATTCCCCGCCTCCGATTCCCCAACTCTGATTCCCCGCCTCTGATTCCCCAGTTCTGATTCCCCACCTCTGATTCCCCGTGTTTGATCCCCTGCCTCTGATTCCCCGCCTCTGATTCCCCATCTCTGATTCACCGCCTTTGATTCGCCACCTCTGATTCCCCATATCTGATTCCTCGCCACTGTTTCCCCGCCTCTGATTCCCCGCCTCTGATTCCCCATATCTCATTCCCCGCCTCTGATTCCCCATCTCTGATTCCCGGACTCTGATTCCCCACCTCTGATTCCCGACCTTTTATTCCCGGCATCTGATTCCGGCCTCTGATTCCCGGCCTCTGATTCCCTGCTTCTGATTCTGATTCCCTGCCTCTGATTCCCCATTTCTGATTCCGCACATCTAATTCCCTGCCTCTGATTCCCCAACTCTGATTCCCCATATCTGAATCCCCGCCTCTGTTTCCCCGTCTCTGATTCCCCGCCTCTGTTTCCCCATATCTAAGTCCCCGCCTCTCATTCCCCAACTTTGATTCCCCACCTCTGATTCCCCAGCTCTGATTCTCCGCCTCAGATTCCCCGCATCTGATTCCCTGCATCTGATTCCCAGCCTCTGATTCCCTGCCTCTGATTCCCAACCTCTGATTCCCCACCTCTGATTCCCCATATCTGATTCCCCGCCTCTGTTTCCCCGCCTCTGATTCCCCGCCTCTGTTTCCCCATATCTGAATCCCCGCCTATATTTGCCCGCCTCTGATTCCCCGCCTCTGTTTCCCCATATCTGATTCCCCGCCTCTGAATCCCCAACTCTGATTCCCTGCCTCTAATTTCCCAGCCCTGATTCCCCGCCTCTGATTCCCCATGTCTGATTTCCTGCCTCTGATTCCCCGCCTCTGATTACCCATGTCTGATTCACCGCCTCTGATTCCCCACCTCTGATTCCACATCTCTGATTCCGCACATCCGATTCCCTGCCTCTGATTCCCTGCCTCTGATTCACTGCCTCTGCTTCCCCAGCTCTGATTCCCCGCCTCTGATTCCCCGTGTCTTATCCCCTGCTTCTGATTCTGATTCCCTGCCTCTGATTCCCCATCTCTGATTCCGCACATCTGATTCCCTGCCTCTGACTCCCCACCTCTGATTCCCCATATCTGATTCCCCGCCTCTGTTTCCCCGCCTCTGATTCCCCGCCTCTGTTTCCCCATATCTAAGTCCCCGCCTCTGATTTCCCAACTCTGATTCCCCACCTCTGATTCCCCAGCTCTGATTCCCCGCCTCTGATCCCCGCATCTGATTCCCTGCATCTGATTCCCAGCCTCTGATTCCCTGCCTCTGATTCCCAACCTCTGATTCCCCACCTCTGATTCCCCATATCTGATTCCCCGCCTCTGTTTCCCCGTCTCTGATTCCCCGCCTCTGTTTCCCCATATCTGATTCCCCGCCTCTATTTGCCCACCTCTGATTCCCCACCTCTGTTTCCCCATATCTGATTCCCCGCCTCTGAATCCCCAAATCTGATTCCCTGCATCTAATTCCCCAGCTCTGATTCCCCGCCTCTGATTCCCCGTGTCTGATTTCCTGCCTCTTATTCCCCGCCTCTGATTCCCCATCTCTGATTCCCCGCCTCTGATTCACCACCTCTGATTCCCGGCCTCTGATTTCCCGCATCTGATTCCCTGCCACTGATACCCCGCCCCTGATTCCCCACCTCTGATTCCCCATATCTGATTCCCCGCCTCTGTTTCCCCGCCTCCTATTCCCCGCCTCTGATTCCCCATATCTCATTCCCCGCCTCTGATTCCCCACCTCTGATTCCCCATCTCTGATTCCGCACATCCGATTCCCTGCCTCTGATTCCCCGCCTCTGATTCACTGCCTCTGATTCCCCAGCTCTGATTCCCCGCCTCTGATTCCCCGCGTCTTATTCCCTGCTTCTGATTCTGATTCCCTGCCTCTGATTCCCCATCTCTGATTCCGCACATCTGATTCCCTGCCTCTGATTCCCCACCTCTGATTCCCCATATCTGATTCCCCGCGTCTGTTTCCCCGCCTCTGATTCCCCGCCTCTGTTTCCCACATCTAAGTCCCCGCCTCTGATTCCCCAACTTTGATTTCCCACCTCTGATTCCCCAGCTCTGATTACCCACCTCTGATTCCCCATATCTGATTCCCCGCCTCTGTTTCCCCGCCTCTGATTCCCCGCCACTGTTTCCCCATATCTGATTCCCCGCCTCTGAATCCCCAACTCTGATTCCCTGCATCTAATTCCCCAGCTCTGATTCCCCGCCTCTGATTCCCCGTGTCTGATTTCCTGCCTCTGATTCCCCGCTTCTGATTACCCATGTCTGATTCACCGCCTCTGATTCCCCACCTCTGATTCCCCATCTCTGATTCCGCACATCCGATTCACAGCCTCTGATTCCCCATCTCTGATTCCCCACCTCTGATTCCCCAACTTTGATTCCCCACCTCTGATTCCCCAGCTCTGATTCCCCGCCTCTGATTCCCCGCATCTGATTCCCTGCATCTGATTCCCAGCCTCTGATTCCCTGCCTCTGATTCCCAAACTCTGATTCCCCACCTCTGATTCCCCATATCTGATTCCCCGCCTCTGTTTCCCCGCCTCTGATTCCCCGCCTCTGTTTCCCCATATCTGATTCCCCGCCTCTATTTGCCCGCCTCTGATTCCCCGCCTCTGTTTCCCCATATCTGATTACCCGCCTCTGAATCCCCAACTCTGATTCTCTGCCTCTAATTTCCCAGCTCTGATTCCCCGCCTCTGATTCCCCGTGTCTGATTTCCTGCCTCTGATTCCCCGCCTCTGATTACCCATGTCTGATTCACCGCCTCTGATTCCCCACCTCTGATTCCCCATCTCTGATTCCGCACATCCGATTCACTGCCTTTGATTCCACCGCTCTGATTCCCCGCCTCTGATTCCCCGCGTCTTATTCCCTGCTTCTGATTCTGATTCCCTGCCTCTGATTCCCGATCTCTGATTCTGCACATCTGATTCCCTGCCTCTGATTCCCCACCTCTGATTCCCCATATCTGATTCCCCGCCTCTGTTTCCCCGCCTCTGATTCCCCGCCTCTGTTTCCCCATAGCTAAGTCCCCGCCACTGATTCCCCAACTCTGATTCCCCACCTCTGATTCCCCAGCTCTGATTCCCCGCCTCTGATTCCCCGCATCTGATTCCCTGCATCTGATTCCCAGCCTCTGATTCCCTGCCTCTGATTCCCAACCTCTGATTCCCCACCTCTGATTCCCCATATCTGATTCCCCGCCTCTGTTTCCCCGCCTCTGATTCCCCGCCTCTGTTTCCCCATATCTGATTCCCCGCCTCTATTTCCCCGCCTCTGATTCCCCGCCTCTGATTCCCCATATCTGATTCCCCGCCTCTGATTCCCCGCGTCTGATTACCGGCCTCTGATTCCCCGCTCTGATTCCCCATCTCTGATTCACAACCTCTGATTCCCCACCTCTGATTCCCCATATCTGATTTGCTGCCTCTGTTTCCACGCCTCTGATTCCCCACCTCTGATTCCCCGCCTGTGATTCGCCAGCTATGATTCCCCGCCTCTGATTCCCCGCGTCTGATTCCCTGCCTCTGATTCCCCGCCTCTGATTCCACATCTCTGATTCACCACCTCTGATTCCCCGCGTCTGATTCCCCGCCTCTGATTCCCCATCTCTGATTCCCTGTCTCTGATTCCCCAATTCTTATTCCCCGCCTCTGATTCCCTGCCTCTGATTCCCAACCTCTGATTCCCCACCTCTGATTTCCCATATTGATTCCCTGCCTCTGATTCCCTGCCTCTGATTCACCAGCTCTGATTCCCCGCCTCTGATTCCCCGTGTTTGATTCCCTGCCTCTGATTCCCGGCCTCTGATTCCCCATCTCTGATTCACCGTCTTTGATTCGCCACCTCTGATTCCCCATATCTGATTCCCCGCCTCTGTTACCCCGCCCCTGATTCCCCGCCTCTGTTTCCCCATATCTGATTCCCCGCCTCTGATTCCCAACTATGATTCCCCGCCTCTGATTCCCCTGCTCTGATTCCCTGCCTCTGATTCCCCGCGTTCTATTCCCTGCCACTGATTCCCCGCCTGTGATTCCCCATCTCTGATTCACCACCTCTGATTCCCCACCACTGATTCCCCATATCTAATTCCCCGCCTCTGTTTGCCCGCCTCTGATTCCCCGCCTCTGTTTCCCCATATCTGATTCCCGACCTCTGATTCACCGCCTCTGATTCCCGGCCTCTGATTTCCCGCATCTGATTCACTGCCTCTGCTTCCCCAGCTCTGATTCCCCGCCTCTGATTCCCCGCGTCTTATTCCCTGCTTCTGATTCTGATTCCCTTCCTCTGATTCCCCATCTCTGATTCCGCACATCTGATTCCCTGCCTCTGATTCCCCACCTCTGATTCACAATATCTGATTCCCCGCCTCTGTTTCCCGCCTCTGATTCCCCGCTTCTGTTTCCCCATATCTAAGTCCCCGCCTCTGATTCCCCAACTCTGATTCCCCACCTCTGATTCCCCAGCTCTGATTCCCCGCCTCTGATCCCCGCATCTGATTCCCTGCATCTGATTCCCAGCCTCTGATTCCCTGCCTCTGATTCCCAACCTCTGATTCCCCACCTCTGATTCCCCATATCTGATTCCCCGCCTCTGTTTCCCCGCCTCTGATTCCGCGCCTCTGTTTCCCCATATCGGATTCCCCGCCTCTATTTGCCCACCTCTGGTTCCCCACCTCTATTTCCCCATATCTCATTCCCCGCCTCTGAATCCCCAACTCTGATTCCCTGCATCTAATTCCCCAGCTCTAATTCCCCACCTCTGATTCCCCGTGTCTGATTTCCTGCCTCTGATTCCCCGCCTCTGATTACCCATGTCTGATTCACCGCCTCTGATTCCCCACCTCTGATTCCCCATCTCTGATTCCGCACATCCGTTTCCCTGCCTCTGATTCCCCGCCTCTGATTCACCGCCTCTGATTCCCGGCCTCTGATTTCCCGCCTCTGATTCCCTGCCACTGATACCCCGCCCCTGATTCCCCACCTCTGATTCCCCATATCTGATTCCCCGCCTCTGTTTCCCCGCCTCTGATTCCCCGCCTCTGATTCCCCATATCTCATTCCCCGCCTCTGAATCCCCATCTCTGATTCCCGGACTCTGATTCCCCACCTATGATTCCCGGCCTCTTATTCCCGGCATCTGATTCCGGCCTCTGATTCCCGGCCTCTTATTCCCTGCTTCTGATTCTGATTCCCTGCCTTTGATTCCCCATCTCTGATTCCGCACATCTGATTCCCTGCCTCTGATTCCCCACCTCTGATTCCCCATATCTGATTCCCCGCCTCTGTTTCCCCGCCTCTGATTCCCCGCCTCTGTTTCCCAATATCTAAGTCCCCGCCTCTGATTCCCCAACTCTGATTCCCCACCTCTGATTCCCCAGCTCTGATTCCCCGCCTCTGATTCCCCGCATCTGATTCCCTGCATCTGATTCCAAGCCTCTGATTCCCTGCCTCTGATTCCCTGCCTCTGATTCCCCACCTCTGATTCCCCATATCTGATTCCCCGCCTCTGTTTCCCCACCTCTGATTCCCCGCCTCTGTTTCACCATATCTGATTGCCGGCCTCTGATTCCCCGCCTCTGATTCCCCGCCTCTGATTCCTTGCCTCAGATACCCCATCTCCGATTCCGCACATCTGATTCCCTGCCTCTGATTCCCCGCCTCTGATTCCCCGCCTCTGATTCCCTGCCTCTGATTCCCAACCTCTGATTCCCCACCTCTGATTCCCCATGTTTGATTCCCCGCCTCTGTTTCCCCGCCTCTGATTCCCCGCCTCTGATTCCCCAACTCTAATTCCCGGCCTCTGATTCCCCGCCCCTGTTTCCCCATATCTGATTCCCCGCCTCTGATTCGCCAACTCTGATTCCCCGCCTCTGATTCCCCAGCTCTGATTCCCCGCCTCTGATTCCCCGTGTTTGATTCCCTGCCTCTGATTCCCCGCCTCTGATTCCCCATCTCTGATTCACCGCATTGTATTCGCCACCTCTGATTCCCCATATCTGATTCCTCGCCTCTGTTTCCCCGCCTCTGATTACCCGCCTCTGATTCTCCATATCTCATTCCGCGCCTCTGAATCCCCATCTCTGATTCCCGGACTCTGATTCCCCACCTCTGATTCCCAGCCTCTTATTCCCAGCATCTGATTCCAGGCCTCTGATTCCCGGCCTCTGATTCCCCGCTTCTGATTCTGATTCCCTGCCTCTGATTCCCCATCTCTGATTCCGCACATCTGATTCCCTGCCTCTGATTCCCCACCTCTGATTCCCCATATCTGATTCCCCACCTCTGTTTCCCCGCCTCTGATTCCCCGCCTCTGTTTCCCCATATCTAATTCCCCACCTCTGATGCGCAAACTCTGATTCCCCGCCTCTGATTCCCCAGCTCTGATTCCCCGCCTCTGATTCCCCTCATCCGATTCCCCATATCTGATTCCCCGCCTCTGTTTCCCCATATCTGATTCCCCGCCTCTGATTCCCAACTATGATTCCCCGCCTCTGATACCCCAGCTCTGATTCCCTGCCTGATTCTCCGCGTTCTATTCCCTGCCTCTGATACCCCGCCTGTGGTTCCCCATCTCTGATTCACCACCTCTGATTCCCCACCTCTGATTCCCCATATCTAATTCCCCGCCTCTGTTTGCCCGCCTCTGATTCCCCGCCTCTGTTTCCCCATATCTGATTCCCCGCCTCTGAATCCCCAACTCTGATTCCCTGCCTCTGATTCCCCAGCTCTGATTCCCCGCCTTTGATTCCCCCCGTCTGATTCCCAGCCTCTGAATCCCCGTGTCTGATATCCTGCCTCTGATTCCCCGCCTCTGATTCCTCATCTCAGATTCACCGCCTCTGATTCCCCACCTCTGATTCCCCATCTCTGATTCCGCACATCCGATTCCCTGCCTCTGATTCCCCGACTCTGATTCCCCACCTCTGATTCCCCAGCTCTGATTCCCCGCCTCTGATTCCCCAACTCTGATTCCCCGCCTCTGATAACCCAGCTCTGATTCCCCGCCTCTGATTCCCCGTGTTTGATTCCCTGCCTCTGATTCCCCGCCTCTGATTCCCCATCTCTGATTCACCGCCTTTGATTCGCCACCTCTGATTCCCCATATCTGATTCCTCGCCTCTGTTTCCCCGCCTCTGTTTCCCCGCCTCTCATTCCCCGCCTCTGATTCCCCATCTCTGATTCCCGGACTCTGATTCCCCACCTCTGATTCCCGGCCTCTTATTCCCGGCATCAGATTCCGGCCTCTGATTCCCGGCCTCTGATTCCCTGCTTCTGATTCTGATTCCCTGCCTCTGATTCCCCATTTCTGATTCCGCACATCTAATTCCCTGCCTCTGATTCCCCACCTCTGATTCCCCATATCTGATTCCCCGCCTCTGTTTCCCCGCCTCTGATTCCCCACCTCTGCTTCCCCATATCTAAGACCCCGCCTCTGATTCCCCAACTCTGATTCCCCACCTCTGATTCCCCAGCTCTGATTACCCACCTCTGATTCCCCATATCTGATTCGCCGCCTCTGTTTCCCCGCCTCTGATTCCCCGCCACTGTTTCCCCATATCTGATTCCCCGCCTCTGAATCCCCAACTCTGACTCCCTGCATCTAATTCCCCAGCTCTGATTCCCCGCCTCTGATTCCCCGTGTCTGATTTCCTGCCTCTGATTCCCCGCCTCTGATTCCCCACCTCTGATTCCCCATCTCTGATTCCGCACATCCGATTCCCAGCCTCTGATTCCCCATCTCTGATTCCCCGCCTCTGATTCCCCAACTCAGATTCCCCACCTCCGATTCCCCAGCTCTGATTCCCCGCCTCTGATTCCCCGTGTTTGATTCCCTGCCTCTGATTCCCCGCCTCTGATTCCCCATCTCTGATTCACCGCCTTTGATTCGCCACCTCTGATTCCCCATATCTGATTCCTCGCCTCTGTTTACCCGCCTCTGATTCCCCGCCTCTGATTCCCCATATCTCATTCCCCGCCTCTGATTCCCCATCTCTGATTCCCGGACTCTGATTCCCCAACTCTGATTCCCGGCCTCTGATTCCCTGCTTCTGATTCTGATTCCCTGCCTCTGATTCCCCATCTCTGATTCCGCACATCTAATTCCCTGCCTCTGATTCCCCACCTCTGATTCCCCATATATGATTCCCCGCCTCTGTTTCCCCGCCTCTGATTCCCCGCCTCTGTTTCCCCATATCTAAGTCCCCGCCTCTGATTCCCCAACTTTGATTCCCCACCTCTGATTCCCCAGCTCTGATTCCCTGCATCTGATTCCCAGCCTCTGATTCCCTGCCTCTGATTCCCAACCTCTGATTCCCCACCTCTGATTCCCCGCCTCTGATTCCCCACCTCTGTTTCCCCATATCTGATTCCCCGCCTCTATTTGCCCGCCTCTGATTCCCCGCCTCTGTTTCCCCATATCTGATTACCCGCCTCTGAATCCCCAACTCTGATTCCCAGCCTCTAATTTCCCAGCTCTGATTCCCCGCCTCTGATTCCCCGTGTCTGATTTCCTGCCTCTGATTCCCCGCCTCTGATTACCCATGTCTGATTCACCGCCTCTGATTCCCCACCTCTGATTCCCCATCTCTGATTCCGCACATCCGATTCACTGCCTCTGATTCCCCAGCTCTGATTCTGCACATCTGATTCACTGCCTCTGATTCCCCACCTCTGATTCCCCATATCTGATTCCCCGCCTCTGTTTCCCGGCCTCTTATTACCAGCATCTGATTCCAGGCCTCTGATTCCCGGCCTCTGATTCCCCGCTTCTGATTCTGATTCCCTGCCTCTGATTCCCCATCTCTGATTCCGCACATCTGATTCCCTGCCTCTGATTCCCCACCTCTGATACCCCATATCTGATTCCCCGCCTCTGTTTCCCCGCCTCTGATTCCCCGCCTCTGTTTCCCCATATCTAATTCCCCACCTCTGATGCACCAACTCTGATTCCCCGCCTCTGATTCCCCAGCTCTGATTCCCCGCCTCTGATTCCCCGCATCCGATTCCCCATATCTGATTCCCCGCCTCTGTTTCCCCGCCTCTGATTCCCCGCCTCTGTTTCCCAACTATGATTCCCCGCCTCTGATTCCCCAGCTCTGATTCCCTGCCTCTGATTCCCCGCGTTCTATTCCCTGCCTCTGATTCCCCGCCTGTGATTCCCCATCTCTGATTCACCACCTCTGATTCCCCACCTCTGATTCCCCATATCTAATTCCCCGCCTCTGTTTGCCCACCTCTGATTCCCCGCCTCTGTTTCCCCATATCTGATTCCCCGCCTCTGATTCCCCGCCTCTGTTTCCCCATATCTAAGTCCCCGCCTCTGATTCCCCAACTCTGATTCCCCATCTCTGATTCCCCGCCTCTGATTCCCCAACTCTGATTCCCCACCTCTGATTCCCCAGCTCTGATTCCCCACCTCTGATTCCCCGTGTTTGATTCCCTGCCTCTGATTCCCCGCCTCTGATTCCCCATCTCTGATTCACCGCCTTTGATTCGCCACCTCTGATTCCCCATATCTGATTCCTCGCCTCTGTTTCCCCGCCTCTGATTTCCCGCCTCTGATTCCCCATATCTCATTCCCCAACTCTGATTCCCCATCTCTGATTCCCGGACTCTGATTCCCCACCTCTGATTCCCGGCCTCTGATTCCCTGCTTCTGATTCTGATTCCCTGCCTCTGATTCCCCATCTCTGATTCCGCACATCTAATTCCCTGCCTCTGATTCCCCACCTCTGATTCCCCATATCTGATTCCCCGCCTCTGTTTCCCCGCCTCTGATTCCCCGCCTCTGTTTCCCCATATCTAAGTCCCCGCCTCTGATTCCCCAACTTTGGTTCCCCACCTCTGATTCCCCAGCTCTGATTCCCCGCCTCTGATACCCCGCATCTGATTCCCTGCATCTGATTCCCAGCCTCTGATTCCCTGCCTCTGATTCCCAAACTCTGATTCCCCACCTCTGATTCCCCATATCTGATTCCCCGCCTCTGTTTCCCCGCCTCTGATTCCCCGCCTCTGTTTCCCCATATCTGATTCCCCACCTCTATTTGCCCGCCTCTGATTCCCCGCCTCTGTTTCCCCATATCTGATTACCCGCCTCTGAATCCCCAACTCTGATTCCCTGCCTCTAATTTCCCAGCTCTGATTCCCCGCCTCTGATTCCCCGTGTCTGATTTCCTGCCTCTGATTCCCCGCCTCTGATTACCCATGTCTGATTCACCGCCTCTGATTCCCCACCTCTGATTCCCCATCTCTGATTCCGCACATCCGATTCACTGCCTCTGATTCCCCGCCTCTGATTCCCCATCTCTGATTCTGCACATCTGATTCGCTGCCTCTGATTCCCCACCTCTGATTCGCCATATCTCATTCCCCGCCTCTGTTTCCCCGCCTCTGATTCCCCGCCTCTGTTTCCCCATATCTAAGTCCCCGCCTCTGGTTCCCCGCCTCTGATTCGCTGCCTCTGATTCACCATCTCTGATTCCGCACATCTGATTCCCTGCCTTTGATTCCCCGCCTCTGACTCCCCGCCTCTGATTCCCTGCCTCTGTTTCCCAACCTCTGATTCCCCACCTCTGATTCCCCATATCTGATTCCCCACCTCTGTTTCCCCGCCTCTGTTTCGCCATATCTGATTCCCCACCTCTGTTTCCCCGCCTCTGATTCCCTGCCTCTGATTCCCCATCTCCGATCCCGCAAATCTGATTCCCTGCCTCTGATTCCCAACCTCTGATTCCCCACCTCTGATTCCCCATATCTGATTCCCCGCCTCTGTTTCCCCGCCTCTGATTCCCCGCCTCTGATTCCCCAACTCTGATTCCCTGCCTCTGATTCCCCAGCTCTGAATCCCCGCCTCTGATTCCCCGAGTCTGATTACCGGCCTCTGATTCCCCGCTCTGATTCCCCATCTCTGATTCACAACCTCTGATTCCCCACCTCTGATTCCCCATATCTGATTTGCCGCCTCTGTTTCCCCGCCTCTGATTCCCCACCTCTGATTCCCCGCCTCTGATTCGCCAGCTATGATTCCCCGCCTCTGATTCCCCGCGTCTGATTCCCTGCCTCTGATTCCCCGCCTCTGATTCCACATCTCTGATTCACCACCTCTGATTCCCCGCGTCTGATTCCCCGCCTCTGATTCCCCATCTCTGATTCCCCATCTCTGATTCCCCAATTCTGATTCACCGCATCTGATCCCCCAGCTCTGTTTCCTCGCCTCTGATTCCCTGCCTCTGATTCCCAACCTCTGATTCCCCACCTCTGATTTCCCATATTGATTCCCTGCCTCTGATTCCCCGCCTCTGATTCCCCAACTCTGATTCCCCGCCTCTGATTCCCCAGCTCTGATTCCCCGCCTCTGATTCCCCGTGTTTGATTCCCTGCCTCTGATTCCCGGCCTCTGATTCCCCATATCTGATTCCCCGCCTCTGTTTCCCCGCCTCTGATTTCCCGCCTCTGATTCCCCATATCTCATTCCCCGCCTCTGAATCCCCATCTCTGATTCCCGGACTCTGATTCCCCACCTCTGATTCCCGGCCTCTTATTCCCGGCAACTGATTCCGGCCTCTGATTCCCGGCCTCTGATTCCCTGCTTCTGATTCTGATTCCCTGCCTTTGATTCCCCATCTCTGATTCCGCACATCTGATTCACTGCCTCTGATTCCCCATCTCTGATTCCCCGCCTCTGATTCCCCGCCTCTGTTTCCCAATATCTAAGTCCCCGCCTCTGATTCCCCAACTCTGATTCCCCATCTCTGATTCTCCAGCTCTGATTCCCCGCCTCTCATTCCCCGCATCTGATTCCCTGCATCTGATTCCATGCCTCTGATTCCCTGCCTCTGATTCCCAACCTCTGATTCCCCACCACTGATTCCCCATATCTGATTCCCAGCCTCTGTTTCCCCGCCTCTGATTCCCCGCCTCTGTTTCCCCATATCTGATTCCCGGCCTCTGATTCCCCGCCTCTGATTCCCCGCCTCTGATTCGCTGCCTCTGTTTCCCCATATCTGATTCCCGGCCTCTGATTCCCCGCCTCTGATTCCCTGCCTCTGATTCCCCGCCTCTGATTCCCTGCCTCTGATTCCCGGCCTCTGTTTCCCCATATCTGATTCCCCGCCTCTGATTCCCCAGCTCTGATTCCCGGCCTCTGATTCCCGGCCTCTGATTCCCGGCCTCTGATTCCCGGCCTCTGATTCCCCGCCTCTGGTTCCCCGCCTCCGATTCCCCGCCTCTGATTCCCCAACTCTGATTCCCCGCCTCTGATTCCCCAGCTCTGTTTACCCGCCTCTGATTCACCAGCTCTGATTCCCCGCCTCTGATTCCCCACATCTGATTCCCTGCCTCTGATTTCCCGCCTCTGATTCCCTGCCTCTGATTCCCAACCTCTGATTCCCCACCTCTGAATCCCCATATCTGATTGCCTGCCTCTGATTCCCTGCCTCTGATTCCCCGCCTCTGATTCCCCGCTTCTGATTCCCCAGCTCTGATTCCCCGCCTCTGAATCCCCAACTCTGACACCCTGCCTCTGATTTCCCAGCTCTGATTCCCCGCCTCTGATACCCCACCTCTGATTCCCTGCCTCTGATTTCCCGCCTTTGATTCCCCATCTCTGATTCACAACCTCTGATTCCCCACCTCTGATTCACCATATCTGATTCCCCGCCTCTGATTCCCCAACTCTGATTCCCCGCCTCTGATTCCCCAGCTCTGATTCCCCGCCTCTGATTCCCGGCATCCGATTCCCTGCCTCTGATTCACCGCCTCTGATTCCCCATCTCTGATTCCCCGCCTCTGATTCCCCGTGTCTGATTCCCTGCCTCTGATTCCCCGCCTCTGATTTCCCGCTTCTGATTCCCTGCCACTGATTCCCCGCCTCTGATTTCCCATCTCTGATTCCCCGCCTCTGATTCCCCGGCCTCTCATTCCCGGCCTCTCATTCCCGGCCTCTGATTCCCGGCCTCTGATTCCCCGCCTCTGGTTCCCCGCCTCTTTTTCGCTGCCTCTGATTTTCCATCTCTGATTCCGCACATCTGATTCCCTGCCTCTGATTCCCTGCCTCTGTTTCCCAACCTCTGATTCCCTACCTCGGATTCCCCATATCTGATTCCTCACCTCTGTTTCCCTGCATCTGATTCCCCGCCTCTGTTTCCCCATATCTAATTCCCCGCCTCTGATTCCCCAACTCTGATTCCCCGTCTCTGATTCACCAGCTCTGATTCCCTGCCTCTGATTCCCCGCCTTTGATTCCCCATCTCTGATTCACTTCCTTTCATTCGCCACCTCTGATTCCCCATATCAGATTCCCCACCTCTGTTTCCCCGCCTCTGATTCCCCTTCTCTGTTTCCCCATATCTGATTCCCCGCCTCTGATTCCCCAACTCTGATTTCCATATATCTGATACCCCGCCTCTGTTTCTGCGCCTCTGATTCCCCGCCTCTGTTTCCCCATATCTGATTCCCCGCCTCTGATTCCCCTACTCTGATTCCCCGCCTCTGATTCCCCAGCTCTGATTCCCCGTGTTTGATTCCCCGCCTCTGATTCCCCATCTCTGATTCCCGGCCTCTGATTCCCGGCCTCTGATTCCCGGCCTCTCGTTCCCGGCCTCTGATTCCCGGCCTCTGATTCCCCGCCTCTGGTTCCCCGCCTCTGATTCCCCGCTCTGATTCCCCATCTCTGATTCACAACCTCTGATTCCCCACCTCTGATTCCCCATATCTGATTTGCTGCCTCTGTTTCCACGCCTCTGATTCCCCACCTCTGATTCCCCGCCTGTGATTCGCCAGCTATGATTCCCCGCCTCTGATTCCCCGCGTCTGATTCCCTGCCTCTGATTCCCCGCCTCTGATTCCACATCTCTGATTCACCACCTCTGATTCCCCGCGTCTGATTCCCCGCCTCTGATTCCCCATCTCTGATTCCCTGTCTCTGATTCCCCAATTCTTATTCCCCGCCTCTGATTCCCTGCCTCTGATTCCCAACCTCTGATTCCCCACCTCTGATTTCCCATATTGATTCCCTGCCTCTGATTCCCTGCCTCTGATTCACCAGCTCTGATTCCCCGCCTCTGATTCCCCGTGTTTGATTCCCTGCCTCTGATTCCCGGCCTCTGATTCCCCATCTCTGATTCACCGTCTTTGATTCGCCACCTCTGATTCCCCATATCTGATTCCCCGCCTCTGTTACCCCGCCCCTGATTCCCCGCCTCTGTTTCCCCATATCTGATTCCCCGCCTCTGATTCCCAACTATGATTCCCCGCCTCTGATTCCCCTGCTCTGATTCCCTGCCTCTGATTCCCCGCGTTCTATTCCCTGCCACTGATTCCCCGCCTGTGATTCCCCATCTCTGATTCACCACCTCTGATTCCCCACCACTGATTCCCCATATCTAATTCCCCGCCTCTGTTTGCCCGCCTCTGATTCCCCGCCTCTGTTTCCCCATATCTGATTCCCGACCTCTGATTCACCGCCTCTGATTCCCGGCCTCTGATTTCCCGCATCTGATTCACTGCCTCTGCTTCCCCAGCTCTGATTCCCCGCCTCTGATTCCCCGCGTCTTATTCCCTGCTTCTGATTCTGATTCCCTTCCTCTGATTCCCCATCTCTGATTCCGCACATCTGATTCCCTGCCTCTGATTCCCCACCTCTGATTCACAATATCTGATTCCCCGCCTCTGTTTCCCGCCTCTGATTCCCCGCTTCTGTTTCCCCATATCTAAGTCCCCGCCTCTGATTCCCCAACTCTGATTCCCCACCTCTGATTCCCCAGCTCTGATTCCCCGCCTCTGATCCCCGCATCTGATTCCCTGCATCTGATTCCCAGCCTCTGATTCCCTGCCTCTGATTCCCAACCTCTGATTCCCCACCTCTGATTCCCCATATCTGATTCCCCGCCTCTGTTTCCCCGCCTCTGATTCCGCGCCTCTGTTTCCCCATATCGGATTCCCCGCCTCTATTTGCCCACCTCTGGTTCCCCACCTCTATTTCCCCATATCTCATTCCCCGCCTCTGAATCCCCAACTCTGATTCCCTGCATCTAATTCCCCAGCTCTAATTCCCCACCTCTGATTCCCCGTGTCTGATTTCCTGCCTCTGATTCCCCGCCTCTGATTACCCATGTCTGATTCACCGCCTCTGATTCCCCACCTCTGATTCCCCATCTCTGATTCCGCACATCCGTTTCCCTGCCTCTGATTCCCCGCCTCTGATTCACCGCCTCTGATTCCCGGCCTCTGATTTCCCGCCTCTGATTCCCTGCCACTGATACCCCGCCCCTGATTCCCCACCTCTGATTCCCCATATCTGATTCCCCGCCTCTGTTTCCCCGCCTCTGATTCCCCGCCTCTGATTCCCCATATCTCATTCCCCGCCTCTGAATCCCCATCTCTGATTCCCGGACTCTGATTCCCCACCTATGATTCCCGGCCTCTTATTCCCGGCATCTGATTCCGGCCTCTGATTCCCGGCCTCTTATTCCCTGCTTCTGATTCTGATTCCCTGCCTTTGATTCCCCATCTCTGATTCCGCACATCTGATTCCCTGCCTCTGATTCCCCACCTCTGATTCCCCATATCTGATTCCCCGCCTCTGTTTCCCCGCCTCTGATTCCCCGCCTCTGTTTCCCAATATCTAAGTCCCCGCCTCTGATTCCCCAACTCTGATTCCCCACCTCTGATTCCCCAGCTCTGATTCCCCGCCTCTGATTCCCCGCATCTGATTCCCTGCATCTGATTCCAAGCCTCTGATTCCCTGCCTCTGATTCCCTGCCTCTGATTCCCCACCTCTGATTCCCCATATCTGATTCCCCGCCTCTGTTTCCCCACCTCTGATTCCCCGCCTCTGTTTCACCATATCTGATTGCCGGCCTCTGATTCCCCGCCTCTGATTCCCCGCCTCTGATTCCTTGCCTCAGATACCCCATCTCCGATTCCGCACATCTGATTCCCTGCCTCTGATTCCCCGCCTCTGATTCCCCGCCTCTGATTCCCTGCCTCTGATTCCCAACCTCTGATTCCCCACCTCTGATTCCCCATGTTTGATTCCCCGCCTCTGTTTCCCCGCCTCTGATTCCCCGCCTCTGATTCCCCAACTCTAATTCCCGGCCTCTGATTCCCCGCCCCTGTTTCCCCATATCTGATTCCCCGCCTCTGATTCGCCAACTCTGATTCCCCGCCTCTGATTCCCCAGCTCTGATTCCCCGCCTCTGATTCCCCGTGTTTGATTCCCTGCCTCTGATTCCCCGCCTCTGATTCCCCATCTCTGATTCACCGCATTGTATTCGCCACCTCTGATTCCCCATATCTGATTCCTCGCCTCTGTTTCCCCGCCTCTGATTACCCGCCTCTGATTCTCCATATCTCATTCCGCGCCTCTGAATCCCCATCTCTGATTCCCGGACTCTGATTCCCCACCTCTGATTCCCAGCCTCTTATTCCCAGCATCTGATTCCAGGCCTCTGATTCCCGGCCTCTGATTCCCCGCTTCTGATTCTGATTCCCTGCCTCTGATTCCCCATCTCTGATTCCGCACATCTGATTCCCTGCCTCTGATTCCCCACCTCTGATTCCCCATATCTGATTCCCCACCTCTGTTTCCCCGCCTCTGATTCCCCGCCTCTGTTTCCCCATATCTAATTCCCCACCTCTGATGCGCAAACTCTGATTCCCCGCCTCTGATTCCCCAGCTCTGATTCCCCGCCTCTGATTCCCCTCATCCGATTCCCCATATCTGATTCCCCGCCTCTGTTTCCCCATATCTGATTCCCCGCCTCTGATTCCCAACTATGATTCCCCGCCTCTGATACCCCAGCTCTGATTCCCTGCCTGATTCTCCGCGTTCTATTCCCTGCCTCTGATACCCCGCCTGTGGTTCCCCATCTCTGATTCACCACCTCTGATTCCCCACCTCTGATTCCCCATATCTAATTCCCCGCCTCTGTTTGCCCGCCTCTGATTCCCCGCCTCTGTTTCCCCATATCTGATTCCCCGCCTCTGAATCCCCAACTCTGATTCCCTGCCTCTGATTCCCCAGCTCTGATTCCCCGCCTTTGATTCCCCCCGTCTGATTCCCAGCCTCTGAATCCCCGTGTCTGATATCCTGCCTCTGATTCCCCGCCTCTGATTCCTCATCTCAGATTCACCGCCTCTGATTCCCCACCTCTGATTCCCCATCTCTGATTCCGCACATCCGATTCCCTGCCTCTGATTCCCCGACTCTGATTCCCCACCTCTGATTCCCCAGCTCTGATTCCCCGCCTCTGATTCCCCAACTCTGATTCCCCGCCTCTGATAACCCAGCTCTGATTCCCCGCCTCTGATTCCCCGTGTTTGATTCCCTGCCTCTGATTCCCCGCCTCTGATTCCCCATCTCTGATTCACCGCCTTTGATTCGCCACCTCTGATTCCCCATATCTGATTCCTCGCCTCTGTTTCCCCGCCTCTGTTTCCCCGCCTCTCATTCCCCGCCTCTGATTCCCCATCTCTGATTCCCGGACTCTGATTCCCCACCTCTGATTCCCGGCCTCTTATTCCCGGCATCAGATTCCGGCCTCTGATTCCCGGCCTCTGATTCCCTGCTTCTGATTCTGATTCCCTGCCTCTGATTCCCCATTTCTGATTCCGCACATCTAATTCCCTGCCTCTGATTCCCCACCTCTGATTCCCCATATCTGATTCCCCGCCTCTGTTTCCCCGCCTCTGATTCCCCACCTCTGCTTCCCCATATCTAAGACCCCGCCTCTGATTCCCCAACTCTGATTCCCCACCTCTGATTCCCCAGCTCTGATTACCCACCTCTGATTCCCCATATCTGATTCGCCGCCTCTGTTTCCCCGCCTCTGATTCCCCGCCACTGTTTCCCCATATCTGATTCCCCGCCTCTGAATCCCCAACTCTGACTCCCTGCATCTAATTCCCCAGCTCTGATTCCCCGCCTCTGATTCCCCGTGTCTGATTTCCTGCCTCTGATTCCCCGCCTCTGATTCCCCACCTCTGATTCCCCATCTCTGATTCCGCACATCCGATTCCCAGCCTCTGATTCCCCATCTCTGATTCCCCGCCTCTGATTCCCCAACTCAGATTCCCCACCTCCGATTCCCCAGCTCTGATTCCCCGCCTCTGATTCCCCGTGTTTGATTCCCTGCCTCTGATTCCCCGCCTCTGATTCCCCATCTCTGATTCACCGCCTTTGATTCGCCACCTCTGATTCCCCATATCTGATTCCTCGCCTCTGTTTACCCGCCTCTGATTCCCCGCCTCTGATTCCCCATATCTCATTCCCCGCCTCTGATTCCCCATCTCTGATTCCCGGACTCTGATTCCCCAACTCTGATTCCCGGCCTCTGATTCCCTGCTTCTGATTCTGATTCCCTGCCTCTGATTCCCCATCTCTGATTCCGCACATCTAATTCCCTGCCTCTGATTCCCCACCTCTGATTCCCCATATATGATTCCCCGCCTCTGTTTCCCCGCCTCTGATTCCCCGCCTCTGTTTCCCCATATCTAAGTCCCCGCCTCTGATTCCCCAACTTTGATTCCCCACCTCTGATTCCCCAGCTCTGATTCCCTGCATCTGATTCCCAGCCTCTGATTCCCTGCCTCTGATTCCCAACCTCTGATTCCCCACCTCTGATTCCCCGCCTCTGATTCCCCACCTCTGTTTCCCCATATCTGATTCCCCGCCTCTATTTGCCCGCCTCTGATTCCCCGCCTCTGTTTCCCCATATCTGATTACCCGCCTCTGAATCCCCAACTCTGATTCCCAGCCTCTAATTTCCCAGCTCTGATTCCCCGCCTCTGATTCCCCGTGTCTGATTTCCTGCCTCTGATTCCCCGCCTCTGATTACCCATGTCTGATTCACCGCCTCTGATTCCCCACCTCTGATTCCCCATCTCTGATTCCGCACATCCGATTCACTGCCTCTGATTCCCCAGCTCTGATTCTGCACATCTGATTCACTGCCTCTGATTCCCCACCTCTGATTCCCCATATCTGATTCCCCGCCTCTGTTTCCCGGCCTCTTATTACCAGCATCTGATTCCAGGCCTCTGATTCCCGGCCTCTGATTCCCCGCTTCTGATTCTGATTCCCTGCCTCTGATTCCCCATCTCTGATTCCGCACATCTGATTCCCTGCCTCTGATTCCCCACCTCTGATACCCCATATCTGATTCCCCGCCTCTGTTTCCCCGCCTCTGATTCCCCGCCTCTGTTTCCCCATATCTAATTCCCCACCTCTGATGCACCAACTCTGATTCCCCGCCTCTGATTCCCCAGCTCTGATTCCCCGCCTCTGATTCCCCGCATCCGATTCCCCATATCTGATTCCCCGCCTCTGTTTCCCCGCCTCTGATTCCCCGCCTCTGTTTCCCAACTATGATTCCCCGCCTCTGATTCCCCAGCTCTGATTCCCTGCCTCTGATTCCCCGCGTTCTATTCCCTGCCTCTGATTCCCCGCCTGTGATTCCCCATCTCTGATTCACCACCTCTGATTCCCCACCTCTGATTCCCCATATCTAATTCCCCGCCTCTGTTTGCCCACCTCTGATTCCCCGCCTCTGTTTCCCCATATCTGATTCCCCGCCTCTGATTCCCCGCCTCTGTTTCCCCATATCTAAGTCCCCGCCTCTGATTCCCCAACTCTGATTCCCCATCTCTGATTCCCCGCCTCTGATTCCCCAACTCTGATTCCCCACCTCTGATTCCCCAGCTCTGATTCCCCACCTCTGATTCCCCGTGTTTGATTCCCTGCCTCTGATTCCCCGCCTCTGATTCCCCATCTCTGATTCACCGCCTTTGATTCGCCACCTCTGATTCCCCATATCTGATTCCTCGCCTCTGTTTCCCCGCCTCTGATTTCCCGCCTCTGATTCCCCATATCTCATTCCCCAACTCTGATTCCCCATCTCTGATTCCCGGACTCTGATTCCCCACCTCTGATTCCCGGCCTCTGATTCCCTGCTTCTGATTCTGATTCCCTGCCTCTGATTCCCCATCTCTGATTCCGCACATCTAATTCCCTGCCTCTGATTCCCCACCTCTGATTCCCCATATCTGATTCCCCGCCTCTGTTTCCCCGCCTCTGATTCCCCGCCTCTGTTTCCCCATATCTAAGTCCCCGCCTCTGATTCCCCAACTTTGGTTCCCCACCTCTGATTCCCCAGCTCTGATTCCCCGCCTCTGATACCCCGCATCTGATTCCCTGCATCTGATTCCCAGCCTCTGATTCCCTGCCTCTGATTCCCAAACTCTGATTCCCCACCTCTGATTCCCCATATCTGATTCCCCGCCTCTGTTTCCCCGCCTCTGATTCCCCGCCTCTGTTTCCCCATATCTGATTCCCCACCTCTATTTGCCCGCCTCTGATTCCCCGCCTCTGTTTCCCCATATCTGATTACCCGCCTCTGAATCCCCAACTCTGATTCCCTGCCTCTAATTTCCCAGCTCTGATTCCCCGCCTCTGATTCCCCGTGTCTGATTTCCTGCCTCTGATTCCCCGCCTCTGATTACCCATGTCTGATTCACCGCCTCTGATTCCCCACCTCTGATTCCCCATCTCTGATTCCGCACATCCGATTCACTGCCTCTGATTCCCCGCCTCTGATTCCCCATCTCTGATTCTGCACATCTGATTCGCTGCCTCTGATTCCCCACCTCTGATTCGCCATATCTCATTCCCCGCCTCTGTTTCCCCGCCTCTGATTCCCCGCCTCTGTTTCCCCATATCTAAGTCCCCGCCTCTGGTTCCCCGCCTCTGATTCGCTGCCTCTGATTCACCATCTCTGATTCCGCACATCTGATTCCCTGCCTTTGATTCCCCGCCTCTGACTCCCCGCCTCTGATTCCCTGCCTCTGTTTCCCAACCTCTGATTCCCCACCTCTGATTCCCCATATCTGATTCCCCACCTCTGTTTCCCCGCCTCTGTTTCGCCATATCTGATTCCCCACCTCTGTTTCCCCGCCTCTGATTCCCTGCCTCTGATTCCCCATCTCCGATCCCGCAAATCTGATTCCCTGCCTCTGATTCCCAACCTCTGATTCCCCACCTCTGATTCCCCATATCTGATTCCCCGCCTCTGTTTCCCCGCCTCTGATTCCCCGCCTCTGATTCCCCAACTCTGATTCCCTGCCTCTGATTCCCCAGCTCTGAATCCCCGCCTCTGATTCCCCGAGTCTGATTACCGGCCTCTGATTCCCCGCTCTGATTCCCCATCTCTGATTCACAACCTCTGATTCCCCACCTCTGATTCCCCATATCTGATTTGCCGCCTCTGTTTCCCCGCCTCTGATTCCCCACCTCTGATTCCCCGCCTCTGATTCGCCAGCTATGATTCCCCGCCTCTGATTCCCCGCGTCTGATTCCCTGCCTCTGATTCCCCGCCTCTGATTCCACATCTCTGATTCACCACCTCTGATTCCCCGCGTCTGATTCCCCGCCTCTGATTCCCCATCTCTGATTCCCCATCTCTGATTCCCCAATTCTGATTCACCGCATCTGATCCCCCAGCTCTGTTTCCTCGCCTCTGATTCCCTGCCTCTGATTCCCAACCTCTGATTCCCCACCTCTGATTTCCCATATTGATTCCCTGCCTCTGATTCCCCGCCTCTGATTCCCCAACTCTGATTCCCCGCCTCTGATTCCCCAGCTCTGATTCCCCGCCTCTGATTCCCCGTGTTTGATTCCCTGCCTCTGATTCCCGGCCTCTGATTCCCCATATCTGATTCCCCGCCTCTGTTTCCCCGCCTCTGATTTCCCGCCTCTGATTCCCCATATCTCATTCCCCGCCTCTGAATCCCCATCTCTGATTCCCGGACTCTGATTCCCCACCTCTGATTCCCGGCCTCTTATTCCCGGCAACTGATTCCGGCCTCTGATTCCCGGCCTCTGATTCCCTGCTTCTGATTCTGATTCCCTGCCTTTGATTCCCCATCTCTGATTCCGCACATCTGATTCACTGCCTCTGATTCCCCATCTCTGATTCCCCGCCTCTGATTCCCCGCCTCTGTTTCCCAATATCTAAGTCCCCGCCTCTGATTCCCCAACTCTGATTCCCCATCTCTGATTCTCCAGCTCTGATTCCCCGCCTCTCATTCCCCGCATCTGATTCCCTGCATCTGATTCCATGCCTCTGATTCCCTGCCTCTGATTCCCAACCTCTGATTCCCCACCACTGATTCCCCATATCTGATTCCCAGCCTCTGTTTCCCCGCCTCTGATTCCCCGCCTCTGTTTCCCCATATCTGATTCCCGGCCTCTGATTCCCCGCCTCTGATTCCCCGCCTCTGATTCGCTGCCTCTGTTTCCCCATATCTGATTCCCGGCCTCTGATTCCCCGCCTCTGATTCCCTGCCTCTGATTCCCCGCCTCTGATTCCCTGCCTCTGATTCCCGGCCTCTGTTTCCCCATATCTGATTCCCCGCCTCTGATTCCCCAGCTCTGATTCCCGGCCTCTGATTCCCGGCCTCTGATTCCCGGCCTCTGATTCCCGGCCTCTGATTCCCCGCCTCTGGTTCCCCGCCTCCGATTCCCCGCCTCTGATTCCCCAACTCTGATTCCCCGCCTCTGATTCCCCAGCTCTGTTTACCCGCCTCTGATTCACCAGCTCTGATTCCCCGCCTCTGATTCCCCACATCTGATTCCCTGCCTCTGATTTCCCGCCTCTGATTCCCTGCCTCTGATTCCCAACCTCTGATTCCCCACCTCTGAATCCCCATATCTGATTGCCTGCCTCTGATTCCCTGCCTCTGATTCCCCGCCTCTGATTCCCCGCTTCTGATTCCCCAGCTCTGATTCCCCGCCTCTGAATCCCCAACTCTGACACCCTGCCTCTGATTTCCCAGCTCTGATTCCCCGCCTCTGATACCCCACCTCTGATTCCCTGCCTCTGATTTCCCGCCTTTGATTCCCCATCTCTGATTCACAACCTCTGATTCCCCACCTCTGATTCACCATATCTGATTCCCCGCCTCTGATTCCCCAACTCTGATTCCCCGCCTCTGATTCCCCAGCTCTGATTCCCCGCCTCTGATTCCCGGCATCCGATTCCCTGCCTCTGATTCACCGCCTCTGATTCCCCATCTCTGATTCCCCGCCTCTGATTCCCCGTGTCTGATTCCCTGCCTCTGATTCCCCGCCTCTGATTTCCCGCTTCTGATTCCCTGCCACTGATTCCCCGCCTCTGATTTCCCATCTCTGATTCCCCGCCTCTGATTCCCCGGCCTCTCATTCCCGGCCTCTCATTCCCGGCCTCTGATTCCCGGCCTCTGATTCCCCGCCTCTGGTTCCCCGCCTCTTTTTCGCTGCCTCTGATTTTCCATCTCTGATTCCGCACATCTGATTCCCTGCCTCTGATTCCCTGCCTCTGTTTCCCAACCTCTGATTCCCTACCTCGGATTCCCCATATCTGATTCCTCACCTCTGTTTCCCTGCATCTGATTCCCCGCCTCTGTTTCCCCATATCTAATTCCCCGCCTCTGATTCCCCAACTCTGATTCCCCGTCTCTGATTCACCAGCTCTGATTCCCCACCTCTGATTCACCGTGTTTGATTCCCTGCCTCTGATTCCCCGCCTTTGATTCCCCATCTCTGATTCACTTCCTTTCATTCGCCACCTCTGATTCCCCATATCAGATTCCCCACCTCTGTTTCCCCGCCTCTGATTCCCCTTCTCTGTTTCCCCATATCTGATTCCCCGCCTCTGATTCCCCAACTCTGATTTCCATATATCTGATACCCCGCCTCTGTTTCTGCGCCTCTGATTCCCCGCCTCTGTTTCCCCATATCTGATTCCCCGCCTCTGATTCCCCTACTCTGATTCCCCGCCTCTGATTCCCCAGCTCTGATTCCCCGTGTTTGATTCCCCGCCTCTGATTCCCCATCTCTGATTCCCGGCCTCTGATTCCCGGCCTCTGATTCCCGGCCTCTCGTTCCCGGCCTCTGATTCCCGGCCTCTGATTCCCCGCCTCTGGTTCCCCGCCTCTGATTCCCCGCCTCTGATTCCCCAACTCTGATTCGCCGCCTCTGATTCCCCAGCTCTGTTTCCCCGCCTCTGAATCCCCGCCTCTGTTTCCCCATATCTAATTCCCCGCCTCTGATTCACAAACTCTGATTCCCCGCCTCTGATTCACCAGCTTTGATTCCCCGCCTCTGATTACCCATGTCTGATTCACCGCCTCTGATTCCCCACCTCTGATTACCCATCTCTGATTCCGCACATCCGATTCCCAGCCTCTGATTCCCCATCTCTGATTCCCCGCCTCTGATTCCCCAACTCTGATTCCCCACCTCCGATTCCCCAGCTCTGATTCCCCGCCTCTGATTCCCAGTGTTTGATTCCCTGCCTCTGATTCCCCGCCTCTGATTCCCCATCTCTGATTCACCGCCTTTGATTCGCCACCTCTGATTCCCCATATCTGATTCCTCGCCTCTGTTTACCCGCCTCTGATTCCCCGCCTCTGATTCCCCATATCTCATTCCCCAACTCTGATTCCCCATCTCTGATTCCCGGACTCTGATTCCCCACCTCTGATTCCCGGCCTCTGATTCCCTGCTTCTGATTCTGATTCCCTGCCTCTGATTACCCATCTCTGATTCCGCACATCTAATTCCCTGCCTCTGATTCCCCACCTCTGATTCCCCATATCTGATTCCCCGCCTCTGTTTCCCCGCCTCTGATTCCCCGCCTCTGTTTCCCCATATCTAAGTCCCCGCCTCTGATTCCCCAACTTTGGTTCCCCACCTCTGATTCCCCAGCTCTGATTCCCCGCCTCTGATTCCCCGCATCTGATTCCCTGCATCTGATTCCCAGCCTCTGATTCCCTGCCTCTGATTCCCAAACTCTGATTCCCCACCTCTGATTCCCCATATCTGATTCCCCGCCTCTGTTTCCCCGCCTCTGATTCCCCGCCTCTGTTTCCCCATATCTGATTCCCCACCTCTATTTGCCCGCCTCTGATTCCCCGCCTCTGTTTCCCCATATCTGATTACCCGCCTCTGAATCCCCAACTCTGATTCCCTGCCTCTAATTTCCCAGCTCTGATTCCCCGCCTCTGATTACCCATGTCTGATTCACCGCCTCTGATTCCCCACCTCTGATTCCCCATCTCTGATTCCGCACATCCGATTCACTGCCTCTGATTCCCTGCCTCTGATTCCCCGCGTCTTATTCCCTGCTTCTGATTCTGATTCCCTGCCTCTGATTCCCCATCTCTGATTCTGCACATCTGATTCGCTGCCTCTGATTCCCCACCTCTGATTCGCCATATCTCATTCCCCGCCTCTGTTTCCCCGCCTCTGATTCCCCGCCTCTGTTTCCCCATATCTAAGTCCCCGCCTCTGGTTCCCCGCCTCTGATTCGCTGCCTCTGATTCACCATCTCTGATTCCGCACATCTGATTCCCTGCCTTTGATTCCCCGCCTCTGACTCCCCGCCTCTGATTCCCTGCCTCTGTTTCCCAACCTCTGATTCCCCACCTCTGATTTCCCATATCTGATTCCCCACCTCTGTTTCCCCGCCTCTGTTTCGCCATATCTGAATCCCCACCTCTGTTTCCCCGCCTCTGATTCCCTGCCTCTGATTCCCCATCTCCGATCCCGCAAATCTGATTCCCTGCCTCTGATTCCCAACCTCTGATTCCCCACCTCTGATTCCCCATATCTGATTCCCCGCCTCTGTTTCCCCGCCTCTGATTCCCCGCCTCTGATTCCCCAACTCTGATTCCCCGCCTCTGATTCCCCAGCTCTGAATCCCCGCCTCTGATTCCCCGCGTCTGATTACCGGCCTCTGATTCCCCGCTCTGATTCCCCATCTCTGATTCACAACCTCTGATTCCCCACCTCTGATTCCCCATATCTGATTTGCCGCCTCTGTTTCCCCGCCTCTGATTCCCCACCTCTGATTCCCCGCCTCTGATTCGCCAGCTATGATTCCCCGCCTCTGATTCCCCGCGTCTGATTCCCTGCCTCTGATTCCCCGCCTCTGATTCCACATCTCTGATTCACCACCTCTGATTCCCCGCGTCTGATTCCCCGCCTCTGATTCCCCATCTCTGATTCCCCATCTCTGATTCCCCAATTCTGATTCACCGCATCTGATCCCCCAGCTCTGTTTCCTCGCCTCTGATTCCCTGCCTCTGATTCCCAACCTCTGATTCCCCACCTCTGATTTCCCATATTGATTCCCTGCCTCTGATTCCCCGCCTCTGATTCCCCAACTCTGATTCCCCGCCTCTGATTCCCCAGCTCTGATTCCCCGCCTCTGATTCCCCGTGTTTGATTCCCTGCCTCTGATTCCCGGCCTCTGATTCCCCATCTCTGATTCATCGCCTTTGATTCGCCACCTCTGATTCCCCATATCTGATTCCCCGCCTCTGTTTCCCCGCCTCTGATTCCCCGCCTCTGATTCCCCATATCTCATTCCCCGCCTCTGAATCCCCATCTCTGATTCCCGGACTCTGATTCCCCACCTCTGATTCCCGGCCTCTTATTCCCGGCAACTGATTCCGGCCTCTGATTCCCGGCCTCTGATTCCCTGCTTCTGATTCTGATTCCCTGCCTTTGATTCCCCATCTCTGATTCCGCACATCTGATTCACTGCCTCTGATTCCCCATCTCTGATTCCCCGCCTCTGATTCCCCGCCTCTGTTTCCCAATATCTAAGTCCCCGCCTCTGATTCCCCAACTCTGATTCCCCATCTCTGATTCTCCAGCTCTGATTCCCCGCCTCTCATTCCCCGCATCTGATTCCCTGCATCTGATTCCATGCCTCTGATTCCCTGCCTCTGATTCCCAACCTCTGATTCCCCACCACTGATTCCCCATATCTGATTCCCAGCCTCTTTTTCCCCGCCTCTGATTCCCTGCCTCTGTTTCCCCATATCTGATTCCCGGCCTCTGATTCCCCGCCTCTGATTCCCCGCCTCTGATTCGCTGCCTCTGTTTCCCCATATCTGATTCCCGGCCTCTGATTCCCGGCCTCTGATTCCCTGCCTCTGATTCCCCGCCTCTGATTCCCTGCCTCTGATTCCCGGCCTCTGTTTCCCCATATCTGATTCCCCGCCTCTGATTCCCCAGCTCTGATTCCCGGCCTCTGATTCCCGGCCTCTGATTCCCGGCCACTGATTCCCGGCCTCTGATTCCCCGCCTCTGGTTCCCCGCCTCCGATTCCCCGCCTCTGATTCCCCAACTCTGATTCCCCGCCTCTGATTCCCCAGCTCTGTTTACCCGCCTCTGATTCACCAGCTCTGATTCCCCGCCTCTGATTCCCCACATCTGATTCCCTGCCTCTGATTTCCCGCCTCTGATTCCCTGCCTCTGATTCCCAACCTCTGATTCCCCACCTCTGAATCCCCATATCTGATTGCCTGCCTCTGATTCCCTGCCTCTGATTCCCCGCCTCTGATTCCCCGCTTCTGATTCCCCAGCTCTGATTCCCCGCCTCTGAATCCCCTACTCTGACACCCTGCCTCTGATTCCCCAGCTCTGAATCCCCGCCTCTGATACCCCACCTCTGATTCCCTGCCTCTGATTTCCCGCCTTTGATTCCCCATCTCTGATTCACAACCTCTGATTCCCCACCTCTGATTCACCATATCTGATTCCCCGCCTCTGATTCCCCAACTCTGATACCCCGCCTCTGATTCCCCAGCTCTGATTCCCCGCCTCTGATTCCCGGCATCCGATTCCCTGCCTCTGATTCACCGCCTCTGATTCCCCATCTCTGATTCCCCGCCTCTGATTCCCCGTGTCTGATTCCCTGCCTCTGATTCCCCGCCTCTGATTTCCCGCTTCTGATTCCCTGCCACTGATTCCCCGCCTCTGATTTCCCATCTCTGATTCCCCGCCTCTGATTCCCCGGCCTCTCATTCCCGGCCTCTCATTCCCGGCCTCTGATTCCCGGCCTCTGATTCCCCGCCTCTGGTTCCCCGCCTCTTTTTCGCTGCCTCTGATTTTCCATCTCTGATTCCGCACATCTGATTCCCTGCCTCTGATTCCCTGCCTCTGTTTCCCAACCTCTGATTCCCTACCTCGGATTCCCCATATCTGATTCCTCACCTCTGTTTCCCTGCATCTGATTCCCCGCCTCTGTTTCCCCATATCTGATTCCCCGCCTCTGATTCCCCAACTCTGATTCCCCGTCTCTGATTCACCAGCTCTGATTCCCCGCCTCTGATTCCCCGTGTTTGATTCCCTGCCTCTGATTCCCCGCCTTTGATTCCCCATCTCTGATTCACTTCCTTTCATTCGCCACCTCTGATTCCCCATATCTGATTCCCCGCCTCTGATTCCCCAACTCTGATTTCCATATATCTGATACCCCGCCTCTGTTTCTGCGCCTCTGATTCCCCGCCTCTGTTTCCCCATATCTGATTCCCCTCCTCTGATTCCCCTACTCTGATTCCCCGCCTCTGATTCCCCAGCTCTGATTCCCCGTGTTTGATTCCCCGCCTCTGATTCCCCATCTCTGATTCCCGGCCTCTGATTCCCGGCCTCTGATTCCCGGCCTCTCGTTCCCGGCCTCTGATTCCCGGCCTCTGATTCCCCGCCTCTGGTTCCCCGCCTCTGATTCCCCGCCTCTGATTCCCCAACTCTGATTCGCCGCCACTGATTCCCCAGCTCTGTTTCCCCGCCTCTGAATCCCCGCCTCTGTTTCCCCATATCTAATTCCCCGCCTCTGATTCACAAACTCTGATTCCCCGCCTCTGATTCACCAGCTTTGATTCCCCGCCTCTGATTACCCATGTCTGATTCACCGCCTCTGATTCCCCACCTCTGATTACCCATCTCTGATTCCGCACATCCGATTCCCAGCCTCTGATTCCCCATCTCTGATTCCCCGCCTCTGATTCCCCAACTCTGATTCCCCACCTCCGATTCCCCAGCTCTGATTCCCCGCCTCTGATTCCCCGTGTTTGATTCCCTGCCTCTGATTCCCCGCCTCTGATTCCCCATCTCTGATTCACCGCCTTTGATTCCCCACCTCTGATTCCCCATATCTGATTCCTCGCCTCTGTTTACCCGCCTCTGATTCCCCGCCTCTGATTCCCCATATCTCATTCCCCGCCTCTGATTCCCCATCTCTGATTCCCGGACTCTGATTCCCCACCTCTGATTCCCGGCCTCTGATTCCCTGCTTCTGATTCTGATTCCCTGCCTCTGATTCCCCATCTCTGATTCCGCACATCTAATTCCCTGCCTCTGATTCCCCACCTCTGATTCCCCATATATGATTCCCCGCCTCTGTTTCCCCACCTCTGATTCCCCGCCTCTGTTTCCCCATATCTAAGTCCCCGCCTCTGATTCCCCAACTTTGATTCCCCATCTCTGATTCTCCAGCTCTGATTCCCCGCCTCTCATTCCCCGCATCTGATTCCCTGCATCTGATTCCATGCCTCTGATTCCCTGCCTCTGATTCCCAACCTCTGATTCCCCACCACTGATTCCCCATATCTGATTCCCAGCCTCTGTTTCCCCGCCTCTGATTCCCCGCCTCTGTTTC
The DNA here is from genome assembly GCF_036971445.1 of Narcine bancroftii. Lineage (NCBI taxonomy): Eukaryota > Metazoa > Chordata > Chondrichthyes > Torpediniformes > Narcinidae > Narcine > Narcine bancroftii. Next base: position 119,641,578 of record NC_091470.1, on the reverse strand, counting down.
CCCATATCTGATTCCCGGCCTCTGATTCCCCGCCTCTGATTCCCCGCCTCTGATTCGCTGCCTCTGTTTCCCCATATCTGATTCCCGGCCTCTGATTCCCCGCCTCTGATTCCCTGCCTCTGATTCCCCGCCTCTGATTCCCTGCCTCTGATTCCCGGCCTCTGTTTCCCCATATCTGATTCCCCGCCTCTGATTCCCCAGCTCTGATTCCCGGCCTCTGATTCCCGGCCTCTGATTCCCGTCCTCTGATTCCCGGCCTCTGATTCCCCGCCTCTGGTTCCCCGCCTCCGATTCCCCGCCTCTGATTCCCCAACTCTGATTCCCCGCCTCTGATTCCCCAGCTCTGTTTACCCGCCTCTGATTCACCAGCTCTGATTCCCCGCCTCTGATTCCCCACATCTGATTCCCTGCCTCTGATTTCCCGCCTCTGATTCCCTGCCTCTGATTCCCAACCTCTGATTCCCCACCTCTGAATCCCCATATCTGATTGCCTGCCTCTGATTCCCTGCCTCTGATTCCCCGCCTCTGATTCCCCGCTTCTGATTCCCCAGCTCTGATTCCCCGCCTCTGAATCCCCAACTCTGACACCCTGCCTCTGATTCCCCAGCTCTGATTCCCCGCCTCTGATACCCCACCTCTGATTCCCTGCCTCTGATTTCCCGCCTTTGATTCCCCATCTCTGATTCACAACCTCTGATTCCCCACCTCTGATTCACCATATCTGATTCCCCGCCTCTGATTCCCCAACTCTGATTCCCCGCCTCTGATTCCCCAGCTCTGATTCCCCGCCTCTGATTCCCGGCATCCGATTCCCTGCCTCTGATTCACCGCCTCTGATTCCCCATCTCTGATTCCCCGCCTCTGATTCCCCGTGTCTGATTCCCTGCCTCTGATTCCCCGCCTCTGATTTCCCGCTTCTGATTCCCTGCCACTGATTCCCCGCCTCTGATTTCCCATCTCTGATTCCCCGCCTCTGATTCCCCGGCCTCTCATTCCCGGCCTCTCATTCCCGGCCTCTGATTCCCGGCCTCTGATTCCCCGCCTCTGGTTCCCCGCCTCTTTTTCGCTGCCTCTGATTTTCCATCTCTGATTCCGCACATCTGATTCCCTGCCTCTGATTCCCTGCCTCTGTTTCCCAACCTCTGATTCCCTACCTCGGATTCCCCATATCTGATTCCTCACCTCTGTTTCCCTGCATCTGATTCCCCGCCTCTGTTTCCCCATATCTAATTCCCCGCCTCTGATTCCCCAACTCTGATTCCCCGTCTCTGATTCACCAGCTCTGATTCCCCGCCTCTGATTCACCGTGTTTGATTCCCTGCCTCTGATTCCCCGCCTTTGATTCCCCATCTCTGATTCACTTCCTTTCATTCGCCACCTCTGATTCCCCATATCAGATTCCCCACCTCTGTTTCCCCGCCTCTGATTCCCCTTCTCTGTTTCCCCATATCTGATTCCCCGCCTCTGATTCCCCAACTCTGATTTCCATATATCTGATACCCCGCCTCTGTTTCTGCGCCTCTGATTCCCCGCCTCTGTTTCCCCATATCTGATTCCCCGCCTCTGATTCCCCTACTCTGATTCCCCGCCTCTGATTCCCCAGCTCTGATTCCCCGTGTTTGATTCCCCGCCTCTGATTCCCCATCTCTGATTCCCGGCCTCTGATTCCCGGCCTCTGATTCCCGGCCTCTCGTTCCCGGCCTCTGATTCCCGGCCTCTGATTCCCCGCCTCTGGTTCCCCGCCTCTGATTCCCCGCCTCTGATTCCCCAACTCTGATTCGCCGCCTCTGATTCCCCAGCTCTGTTTCCCCGCCTCTGAATCCCCGCCTCTGTTTCCCCATATCTAATTCCCCGCCTCTGATTCACAAACTCTGATTCCCCGCCTCTGATTCACCAGCTTTGATTCCCCGCCTCTGATTACCCATGTCTGATTCACCGCCTCTGATTCCCCACCTCTGATTACCCATCTCTGATTCCGCACATCCGATTCCCAGCCTCTGATTCCCCATCTCTGATTCCCCGCCTCTGATTCCCCAACTCTGATTCCCCACCTCCGATTCCCCAGCTCTGATTCCCCGCCTCTGATTCCCAGTGTTTGATTCCCTGCCTCTGATTCCCCGCCTCTGATTCCCCATCTCTGATTCACCGCCTTTGATTCGCCACCTCTGATTCCCCATATCTGATTCCTCGCCTCTGTTTACCCGCCTCTGATTCCCCGCCTCTGATTCCCCATATCTCATTCCCCAACTCTGATTCCCCATCTCTGATTCCCGGACTCTGATTCCCCACCTCTGATTCCCGGCCTCTGATTCCCTGCTTCTGATTCTGATTCCCTGCCTCTGATTACCCATCTCTGATTCCGCACATCTAATTCCCTGCCTCTGATTCCCCACCTCTGATTCCCCATATCTGATTCCCCGCCTCTGTTTCCCCGCCTCTGATTCCCCGCCTCTGTTTCCCCATATCTAAGTCCCCGCCTCTGATTCCCCAACTTTGGTTCCCCACCTCTGATTCCCCAGCTCTGATTCCCCGCCTCTGATTCCCCGCATCTGATTCCCTGCATCTGATTCCCAGCCTCTGATTCCCTGCCTCTGATTCCCAAACTCTGATTCCCCACCTCTGATTCCCCATATCTGATTCCCCGCCTCTGTTTCCCCGCCTCTGATTCCCCGCCTCTGTTTCCCCATATCTGATTCCCCACCTCTATTTGCCCGCCTCTGATTCCCCGCCTCTGTTTCCCCATATCTGATTACCCGCCTCTGAATCCCCAACTCTGATTCCCTGCCTCTAATTTCCCAACTCTGATTCCCCGCCTCTGATTCCCCGTGTCTGATTTCCTGCCTCTGATTCCCCGCCTCTGATTACCCATGTCTGATTCACCGCCTCTGATTCCCCACCTCTGATTCCCCATCTCTGATTCCGCACATCCGATTCACTGCCTCTGATTCCCTGCCTCTGATTCCCCGCGTCTTATTCCCTGCTTCTGATTCTGATTCCCTGCCTCTGATTCCCCATCTCTGATTCTGCACATCTGATTCGCTGCCTCTGATTCCCCACCTCTGATTCGCCATATCTCATTCCCCGCCTCTGTTTCCCCGCCTCTGATTCCCCGCCTCTGTTTCCCCATATCTAAGTCCCCGCCTCTGGTTCCCCGCCTCTGATTCGCTGCCTCTGATTCACCATCTCTGATTCCGCACATCTGATTCCCTGCCTTTGATTCCCCGCCTCTGACTCCCCGCCTCTGATTCCCTGCCTCTGTTTCCCAACCTCTGATTCCCCACCTCTGATTCCCCATATCTGATTCCCCACCTCTGTTTCCCCGCCTCTGTTTCGCCATATCTGAATCCCCACCTCTGTTTCCCCGCCTCTGATTCCCTGCCTCTGATTCCCCATCTCCGATCCCGCAAATCTGATTCCCTGCCTCTGATTCCCAACCTCTGATTCCCCAACTCTGATTCCCCATATCTGATTCCCCGCCTCTGTTTCCCCGCCTCTGATTCCCCGCCTCTGATTCCCCAACTCTGATTCCCCGCCTCTGATTCCCCAGCTCTGAATCCCCGCCTCTGATTCCCCGCGTCTGATTACCGGCCTCTGATTCCCCGCTCTGATTCCCCATCTCTGATTCACAACCTCTGATTCCCCACCTCTGATTCCCCATATCTGATTTGCCGCCTCTGTTTCCCCGCCTCTGATTCCCCACCTCTGATTCCCCGCCTCTGATTCGCCAGCTATGATTCCCCGCCTCTGATTCCCCGCGTCTGATTCCCTGCCTCTGATTCCCCGCCTCTGATTCCACATCTCTGATTCACCACCTCTGATTCCCCGCGTCTGATTCCCCGCCTCTGATTCCCCATCTCTGATTCCCCATCTCTGATTCCCCAATTCTGATTCACCGCATCTGATCCCCCAGCTCTGTTTCCTCGCCTCTGATTCCCTGCCTCTGATTCCCAACCTCTGATTCCCCACCTCTGATTTCCCATATTGATTCCCCAGCTCTGATTCCCGGCCTCTGATTCCCGGCCTCTGATTCCCGGCCACTGATTCCCGGCCTCTGATTCCCCGCCTCTGGTTCCCCGCCTCCGATTCCCCGCCTCTGATTCCCCAACTCTGATTCCCCGCCTCTGATTCCCCAGCTCTGTTTACCCGCCTCTGATTCACCAGCTCTGATTCCCCGCCTCTGATTCCCCACATCTGATTCCCTGCCTCTGATTTCCCGCCTCTGATTCCCTGCCTCTGATTCCCAACCTCTGATTCCCCACCTCTGAATCCCCATATCTGATTGCCTGCCTCTGATTCCCTGCCTCTGATTCCCCGCCTCTGATTCCCCGCTTCTGATTCCCCAGCTCTGATTCCCCGCCTCTGAATCCCCTACTCTGACACCCTGCCTCTGATTCCCCAGCTCTGAATCCCCGCCTCTGATACCCCACCTCTGATTCCCTGCCTCTGATTTCCCGCCTTTGATTCCCCATCTCTGATTCACAACCTCTGATTCCCCACCTCTGATTCACCATATCTGATTCCCCGCCTCTGATTCCCCAACTCTGATACCCCGCCTCTGATTCCCCAGCTCTGATTCCCCGCCTCTGATTCCCGGCATCCGATTCCCTGCCTCTGATTCACCGCCTCTGATTCCCCATCTCTGATTCCCCGCCTCTGATTCCCCGTGTCTGATTCCCTGCCTCTGATTCCCCGCCTCTGATTTCCCGCTTCTGATTCCCTGCCACTGATTCCCCGCCTCTGATTTCCCATCTCTGATTCCCCGCCTCTGATTCCCCGGCCTCTCATTCCCGGCCTCTCATTCCCGGCCTCTGATTCCCGGCCTCTGATTCCCCGCCTCTGGTTCCCCGCCTCTTTTTCGCTGCCTCTGATTTTCCATCTCTGATTCCGCACATCTGATTCCCTGCCTCTGATTCCCTGCCTCTGTTTCCCAACCTCTGATTCCCTACCTCGGATTCCCCATATCTGATTCCTCACCTCTGTTTCCCTGCATCTGATTCCCCGCCTCTGTTTCCCCATATCTGATTCCCCGCCTCTGATTCCCCAACTCTGATTCCCCGTCTCTGATTCACCAGCTCTGATTCCCCGCCTCTGATTCCCCGTGTTTGATTCCCTGCCTCTGATTCCCCGCCTTTGATTCCCCATCTCTGATTCACTTCCTTTCATTCGCCACCTCTGATTCCCCATATCTGATTCCCCGCCTCTGATTCCCCAACTCTGATTTCCATATATCTGATACCCCGCCTCTGTTTCTGCGCCTCTGATTCCCCGCCTCTGTTTCCCCATATCTGATTCCCCTCCTCTGATTCCCCTACTCTGATTCCCCGCCTCTGATTCCCCAGCTCTGATTCCCCGTGTTTGATTCCCCGCCTCTGATTCCCCATCTCTGATTCCCGGCCTCTGATTCCCGGCCTCTGATTCCCGGCCTCTCGTTCCCGGCCTCTGATTCCCGGCCTCTGATTCCCCGCCTCTGGTTCCCCGCCTCTGATTCCCCGCCTCTGATTCCCCAACTCTGATTCGCCGCCACTGATTCCCCAGCTCTGTTTCCCCGCCTCTGAATCCCCGCCTCTGTTTCCCCATATCTAATTCCCCGCCTCTGATTCACAAACTCTGATTCCCCGCCTCTGATTCACCAGCTTTGATTCCCCGCCTCTGATTACCCATGTCTGATTCACCGCCTCTGATTCCCCACCTCTGATTACCCATCTCTGATTCCGCACATCCGATTCCCAGCCTCTGATTCCCCATCTCTGATTCCCCGCCTCTGATTCCCCAACTCTGATTCCCCACCTCCGATTCCCCAGCTCTGATTCCCCGCCTCTGATTCCCCGTGTTTGATTCCCTGCCTCTGATTCCCCGCCTCTGATTCCCCATCTCTGATTCACCGCCTTTGATTCCCCACCTCTGATTCCCCATATCTGATTCCTCGCCTCTGTTTACCCGCCTCTGATTCCCCGCCTCTGATTCCCCATATCTCATTCCCCGCCTCTGATTCCCCATCTCTGATTCCCGGACTCTGATTCCCCACCTCTGATTCCCGGCCTCTGATTCCCTGCTTCTGATTCTGATTCCCTGCCTCTGATTCCCCATCTCTGATTCCGCACATCTAATTCCCTGCCTCTGATTCCCCACCTCTGATTCCCCATATATGATTCCCCGCCTCTGTTTCCCCACCTCTGATTCCCCGCCTCTGTTTCCCCATATCTAAGTCCCCGCCTCTGATTCCCCAACTTTGATTCCCCATCTCTGATTCTCCAGCTCTGATTCCCCGCCTCTCATTCCCCGCATCTGATTCCCTGCATCTGATTCCATGCCTCTGATTCCCTGCCTCTGATTCCCAACCTCTGATTCCCCACCACTGATTCCCCATATCTGATTCCCAGCCTCTGTTTCCCCGCCTCTGATTCCCCGCCTCTGTTTCCCCATATCTGATTCCCGGCCTCTGATTCCCCGCCTCTGATTCCCCGCCTCTGATTCGCTGCCTCTGTTTCCCCATATCTGATTCCCGGCCTCTGATTCCCCGCCTCTGATTCCCTGCCTCTGATTCCCCGCCTCTGATTCCCTGCCTCTGATTCCCGGCCTCTGTTTCCCCATATCTGATTCCCCGCCTCTGATTCCCCAGCTCTGATTCCCGGCCTCTGATTCCCGGCCTCTGATTCCCGTCCTCTGATTCCCGGCCTCTGATTCCCCGCCTCTGGTTCCCCGCCTCCGATTCCCCGCCTCTGATTCCCCAACTCTGATTCCCCGCCTCTGATTCCCCAGCTCTGTTTACCCGCCTCTGATTCACCAGCTCTGATTCCCCGCCTCTGATTCCCCACATCTGATTCCCTGCCTCTGATTTCCCGCCTCTGATTCCCTGCCTCTGATTCCCAACCTCTGATTCCCCACCTCTGAATCCCCATATCTGATTGCCTGCCTCTGATTCCCTGCCTCTGATTCCCCGCCTCTGATTCCCCGCTTCTGATTCCCCAGCTCTGATTCCCCGCCTCTGAATCCCCAACTCTGACACCCTGCCTCTGATTCCCCAGCTCTGATTCCCCGCCTCTGATACCCCACCTCTGATTCCCTGCCTCTGATTTCCCGCCTTTGATTCCCCATCTCTGATTCACAACCTCTGATTCCCCACCTCTGATTCACCATATCTGATTCCCCGCCTCTGATTCCCCAACTCTGATTCCCCGCCTCTGATTCCCCAGCTCTGATTCCCCGCCTCTGATTCCCGGCATCCGATTCCCTGCCTCTGATTCACCGCCTCTGATTCCCCATCTCTGATTCCCCGCCTCTGATTCCCCGTGTCTGATTCCCTGCCTCTGATTCCCCGCCTCTGATTTCCCGCTTCTGATTCCCTGCCACTGATTCCCCGCCTCTGATTTCCCATCTCTGATTCCCCGCCTCTGATTCCCCGGCCTCTCATTCCCGGCCTCTCATTCCCGGCCTCTGATTCCCGGCCTCTGATTCCCCGCCTCTGGTTCCCCGCCTCTTTTTCGCTGCCTCTGATTTTCCATCTCTGATTCCGCACATCTGATTCCCTGCCTCTGATTCCCTGCCTCTGTTTCCCAACCTCTGATTCCCTACCTCGGATTCCCCATATCTGATTCCTCACCTCTGTTTCCCTGCATCTGATTCCCCGCCTCTGTTTCCCCATATCTAATTCCCCGCCTCTGATTCCCCAACTCTGATTCCCCGTCTCTGATTCACCAGCTCTGATTCCCCGCCTCTGATTCACCGTGTTTGATTCCCTGCCTCTGATTCCCCGCCTTTGATTCCCCATCTCTGATTCACTTCCTTTCATTCGCCACCTCTGATTCCCCATATCAGATTCCCCACCTCTGTTTCCCCGCCTCTGATTCCCCTTCTCTGTTTCCCCATATCTGATTCCCCGCCTCTGATTCCCCAACTCTGATTTCCATATATCTGATACCCCGCCTCTGTTTCTGCGCCTCTGATTCCCCGCCTCTGTTTCCCCATATCTGATTCCCCGCCTCTGATTCCCCTACTCTGATTCCCCGCCTCTGATTCCCCAGCTCTGATTCCCCGTGTTTGATTCCCCGCCTCTGATTCCCCATCTCTGATTCCCGGCCTCTGATTCCCGGCCTCTGATTCCCGGCCTCTCGTTCCCGGCCTCTGATTCCCGGCCTCTGATTCCCCGCCTCTGGTTCCCCGCCTCTGATTCCCCGCCTCTGATTCCCCAACTCTGATTCGCCGCCTCTGATTCCCCAGCTCTGTTTCCCCGCCTCTGAATCCCCGCCTCTGTTTCCCCATATCTAATTCCCCGCCTCTGATTCACAAACTCTGATTCCCCGCCTCTGATTCACCAGCTTTGATTCCCCGCCTCTGATTACCCATGTCTGATTCACCGCCTCTGATTCCCCACCTCTGATTACCCATCTCTGATTCCGCACATCCGATTCCCAGCCTCTGATTCCCCATCTCTGATTCCCCGCCTCTGATTCCCCAACTCTGATTCCCCACCTCCGATTCCCCAGCTCTGATTCCCCGCCTCTGATTCCCAGTGTTTGATTCCCTGCCTCTGATTCCCCGCCTCTGATTCCCCATCTCTGATTCACCGCCTTTGATTCGCCACCTCTGATTCCCCATATCTGATTCCTCGCCTCTGTTTACCCGCCTCTGATTCCCCGCCTCTGATTCCCCATATCTCATTCCCCAACTCTGATTCCCCATCTCTGATTCCCGGACTCTGATTCCCCACCTCTGATTCCCGGCCTCTGATTCCCTGCTTCTGATTCTGATTCCCTGCCTCTGATTACCCATCTCTGATTCCGCACATCTAATTCCCTGCCTCTGATTCCCCACCTCTGATTCCCCATATCTGATTCCCCGCCTCTGTTTCCCCGCCTCTGATTCCCCGCCTCTGTTTCCCCATATCTAAGTCCCCGCCTCTGATTCCCCAACTTTGGTTCCCCACCTCTGATTCCCCAGCTCTGATTCCCCGCCTCTGATTCCCCGCATCTGATTCCCTGCATCTGATTCCCAGCCTCTGATTCCCTGCCTCTGATTCCCAAACTCTGATTCCCCACCTCTGATTCCCCATATCTGATTCCCCGCCTCTGTTTCCCCGCCTCTGATTCCCCGCCTCTGTTTCCCCATATCTGATTCCCCACCTCTATTTGCCCGCCTCTGATTCCCCGCCTCTGTTTCCCCATATCTGATTACCCGCCTCTGAATCCCCAACTCTGATTCCCTGCCTCTAATTTCCCAACTCTGATTCCCCGCCTCTGATTCCCCGTGTCTGATTTCCTGCCTCTGATTCCCCGCCTCTGATTACCCATGTCTGATTCACCGCCTCTGATTCCCCACCTCTGATTCCCCATCTCTGATTCCGCACATCCGATTCACTGCCTCTGATTCCCTGCCTCTGATTCCCCGCGTCTTATTCCCTGCTTCTGATTCTGATTCCCTGCCTCTGATTCCCCATCTCTGATTCTGCACATCTGATTCGCTGCCTCTGATTCCCCACCTCTGATTCGCCATATCTCATTCCCCGCCTCTGTTTCCCCGCCTCTGATTCCCCGCCTCTGTTTCCCCATATCTAAGTCCCCGCCTCTGGTTCCCCGCCTCTGATTCGCTGCCTCTGATTCACCATCTCTGATTCCGCACATCTGATTCCCTGCCTTTGATTCCCCGCCTCTGACTCCCCGCCTCTGATTCCCTGCCTCTGTTTCCCAACCTCTGATTCCCCACCTCTGATTCCCCATATCTGATTCCCCACCTCTGTTTCCCCGCCTCTGTTTCGCCATATCTGAATCCCCACCTCTGTTTCCCCGCCTCTGATTCCCTGCCTCTGATTCCCCATCTCCGATCCCGCAAATCTGATTCCCTGCCTCTGATTCCCAACCTCTGATTCCCCAACTCTGATTCCCCATATCTGATTCCCCGCCTCTGTTTCCCCGCCTCTGATTCCCCGCCTCTGATTCCCCAACTCTGATTCCCCGCCTCTGATTCCCCAGCTCTGAATCCCCGCCTCTGATTCCCCGCGTCTGATTACCGGCCTCTGATTCCCCGCTCTGATTCCCCATCTCTGATTCACAACCTCTGATTCCCCACCTCTGATTCCCCATATCTGATTTGCCGCCTCTGTTTCCCCGCCTCTGATTCCCCACCTCTGATTCCCCGCCTCTGATTCGCCAGCTATGATTCCCCGCCTCTGATTCCCCGCGTCTGATTCCCTGCCTCTGATTCCCCGCCTCTGATTCCACATCTCTGATTCACCACCTCTGATTCCCCGCGTCTGATTCCCCGCCTCTGATTCCCCATCTCTGATTCCCCATCTCTGATTCCCCAATTCTGATTCACCGCATCTGATCCCCCAGCTCTGTTTCCTCGCCTCTGATTCCCTGCCTCTGATTCCCAACCTCTGATTCCCCACCTCTGATTTCCCATATTGATTCCCTGCCTCTGATTCCCCGCCTCTGATTCCCCAACTCTGATTCCCCGCCTCTGATTCCCCAGCTCTGATTCCCCGCCTCTGATTCCCCGTGTTTGATTCCCTGCCTCTGATTCCCGGCCTCTGATTCCCCATCTCTGATTCATCGCCTTTGATTCGCCACCTCTGATTCCCCATATCTGATTCCCCGCCTCTGTTTCCCCGCCTCTGATTCCCCGCCTCTGATTCCCCATATCTCATTCCCCGCCTCTGAATCCCCATCTCTGATTCCCGGACTCTGATTCCCCACCTCTGATTCCCGGCCTCTTATTCCCGGCAACTGATTCCGGCCTCTGATTCCCGGCCTCTGATTCCCTGCTTCTGATTCTGATTCCCTGCCTTTGATTCCCCATCTCTGATTCCGCACATCTGATTCACTGCCTCTGATTCCGCACATCTGATTCACTGCCTCTGATTCCCCATCTCTGATTCCCCGCCTCTGATTCCCCGCCTCTGTTTCCCAATATCTAAGTCCCCGCCTCTGATTCCCCAACTCTGATTCCCCATCTCTGATTCTCCAGCTCTGATTCCCCGCCTCACATTCCCCGCATCTGATTCCCTGCATCTGATTCCATGCCTCTGATTCCCTGCCTCTGATTCCCAACCTCTGATTCCCCACCACTGATTCCCCATATCTGATTCCCAGCCTCTGTTTCCCCGCCTCTGATTCCCCGCCTCTGTTTCCCCATATCTGATTCCCGGCCTCTGATTCCCCGCCTCTGATTCCCCGCCTCTGATTCGCTGCCTCTGTTTCCCCATATCTGATTCCCGGCCTCTGATTCCCGGCCTCTGATTCCCTGCCTCTGATTCCCCGCCTCTGATTCCCTGCCTCTGATTCCCGGCCTCTGTTTCCCCATATCTGATTCCCCGCCTCTGATTCCCCAGCTCTGATTCCCGGCCTCTGATTCCCGGCCTCTGATTCCCGGCCACTGATTCCCGGCCTCTGATTCCCCGCCTCTGGTTCCCCGCCTCCGATTCCCCGCCTCTGATTCCCCAACTCTGATTCCCCGCCTCTGATTCCCCAGCTCTGTTTACCCGCCTCTGATTCACCAGCTCTGATTCCCCGCCTCTGATTCCCCACATCTGATTCCCTGCCTCTGATTTCCCGCCTCTGATTCCCTGCCTCTGATTCCCAACCTCTGATTCCCCACCTCTGAATCCCCATATCTGATTGCCTGCCTCTGATTCCCTGCCTCTGATTCCCCGCCTCTGATTCCCCGCTTCTGATTCCCCAGCTCTGATTCCCCGCCTCTGAATCCCCAACTCTGACACCCTGCCTCTGATTCCCCAGCTCTGAATCCCCGCCTCTGATACCCCACCTCTGATTCCCTGCCTCTGATTTCCCGCCTTTGATTCCCCATCTCTGATTCACAACCTCTGATTCCCCACCTCTGATTCACCATATCTGATTCCCCGCCTCTGATTCCCCAACTCTGATACCCCGCCTCTGATTCCCCAGCTCTGATTCCCCGCCTCTGATTCCCGGCATCCGATTCCCTGCCTCTGATTCACCGCCTCTGATTCCCCATCTCTGATTCCCCGCCTCTGATTCCCCGTGTCTGATTCCCTGCCTCTGATTCCCCGCCTCTGATTTCCCGCTTCTGATTCCCTGCCACTGATTCCCCGCCTCTGATTTCCCATCTCTGATTCCCCGCCTCTGATTCCCCGGCCTCTCATTCCCAGCCTCTCATTCCCGGCCTCTGATTCCCGGCCTCTGATTCCCCGCCTCTGGTTCCCCGCCTCTTTTTCGCTGCCTCTGATTTTCCATCTCTGATTCCGCACATCTGATTCCCTGCCTCTGATTCCCTGCCTCTGTTTCCCAACCTCTGATTCCCTACCTCGGATTCCCCATATCTGATTCCTCACCTCTGTTTCCCTGCATCTGATTCCCCGCCTCTGTTTCCCCATATCTGATTCCCCGCCTCTGATTCCCCAACTCTGATTCCCCGTCTCTGATTCACCAGCTCTGATTCCCCGCCTCTGATTCCCCGTGTTTGATTCCCTGCCTCTGATTCCCCGCCTTTGATTCCCCATCTCTGATTCACTTCCTTTCATTCGCCACCTCTGATTCCCCATATCTGATTCCCCGCCTCTGATTCCCCAACTCTGATTTCCATATATCTGATACCCCGCCTCTGTTTCTGCGCCTCTGATTCCCCGCCTCTGTTTCCCCATATCTGATTCCCCTCCTCTGATTCCCCTACTCTGATTCCCCGCCTCTGATTCCCCAGCTCTGATTCCCCGTGTTTGATTCCCCGCCTCTGATTCCCCATCTCTGATTCCCGGCCTCTGATTCCCGGCCTCTGATTCCCGGCCTCTCGTTCCCGGCCTCTGATTCCCGGCCTCTGATTCCCCGCCTCTGGTTCCCCGCCTCTGATTCCCCGCCTCTGATTCCCCAACTCTGATTCGCCGCCTCTGATTCCCCAGCTCTGTTTCCCCGCCTCTGAATCCCCGCCTCTGTTTCCCCATATCTAATTCCCCGCCTCTGATTCACAAACTCTGATTCCCCGCCTCTGATTCACCAGCTTTGATTCCCCGCCTCTGATTACCCATGTCTGATTCACCGCCTCTGATTCCCCACCTCTGATTACCCATCTCTGATTCCGCACATCCGATTCCCAGCCTCTGATTCCCCATCTCTGATTCCCCGCCTCTGATTCCCCAACTCTGATTCCCCACCTCCGATTCCCCAGCTCTGATTCCCCGCCTCTGATTCCCCGTGTTTGATTCCCTGCCTCTGATTCCCCGCCTCTGATTCCCCATCTCTGATTCACCGCCTTTGATTCCCCACCTCTGATTCCCCATATCTGATTCCTCGCCTCTGTTTACCCGCCTCTGATTCCCCGCCTCTGATTCCCCATATCTCATTCCCCGCCTCTGATTCCCCATCTCTGATTCCCGGACTCTGATTCCCCACCTCTGATTCCCGGCCTCTGATTCCCTGCTTCTGATTCTGATTCCCTGCCTCTGATTCCCCATCTCTGATTCCGCACATCTAATTCCCTGCCTCTGATTCCCCACCTCTGATTCCCCATATATGATTCCCCGCCTCTGTTTCCCCACCTCTGATTCCCCGCCTCTGTTTCCCCATATCTAAGTCCCCGCCTCTGATTCCCCAACTTTGATTCCCCATCTCTGATTCTCCAGCTCTGATTCCCCGCCTCTCATTCCCCGCATCTGATTCCCTGCATCTGATTCCATGCCTCTGATTCCCTGCCTCTGATTCCCAACCTCTGATTCCCCACCACTGATTCCCCATATCTGATTCCCAGCCTCTGTTTCCCCGCCTCTGATTCCCCGCCTCTGTTTCCCCATATCTGATTCCCGGCCTCTGATACCCCGCCTCTGATTCCCCGCCTCTGATTCGCTGCCTCTGTTTCCCCATATCTGATTCCCGGCCTCTGATTCCCCGCCTCTGATTCCCTGCCTCTGATTCCCCGCCTCTGATTCCCTGCCTCTGATTCCCGGCCTCTGTTTCCCCATATCTGATTCCCCGCCTCTGATTCCCCAGCTCTGATTCCCGGCCTCTGATTCCCGGCCTCTGATTCCCGTCCTCTGATTCCCGGCCTCTGATTCCCCGCCTCTGGTTCCCCGCCTCCGATTCCCCGCCTCTGATTCCCCAACTCTGATTCCCCGCCTCTGATTCCCCAGCTCTGTTTACCCGCCTCTGATTCACCAGCTCTGATTCCCCGCCTCTGATTCCCCACATCTGATTCCCTGCCTCTGATTTCCCGCCTCTGATTCCCTGCCTCTGATTCCCAACCTCTGATTCCCCACCTCTGAATCCCCATATCTGATTGCCTGCCTCTGATTCCCTGCCTCTGATTCCCCGCCTCTGATTCCCCGCTTCTGATTCCCCAGCTCTGATTCCCCGCCTCTGAATCCCCAACTCTGACACCCTGCCTCTGATTCCCCAGCTCTGATTCCCCGCCTCTGATACCCCACCTCTGATTCCCTGCCTCTGATTTCCCGCCTTTGATTCCCCATCTCTGATTCACAACCTCTGATTCCCCACCTCTGATTCACCATATCTGATTCCCCGCCTCTGATTCCCCAACTCTGATTCCCCGCCTCTGATTCCCCAGCTCTGATTCCCCGCCTCTGATTCCCGGCATCCGATTCCCTGCCTCTGATTCACCGCCTCTGATTCCCCATCTCTGATTCCCCGCCTCTGATTCCCCGTGTCTGATTCCCTGCCTCTGATTCCCCGCCTCTGATTTCCCGCTTCTGATTCCCTGCCACTGATTCCCCGCCTCTGATTTCCCATCTCTGATTCCCCGCCTCTGATTCCCCGGCCTCTCATTCCCGGCCTCTCATTCCCGGCCTCTGGTTCCCGGCCTCTGATTCCCCGCCTCTGGTTCCCCGCCTCTTTTTCGCTGCCTCTGATTTTCCATCTCTGATTCCGCACATCTGATTCCCTGCCTCTGATTCCCTGCCTCTGTTTCCCAACCTCTGATTCCCTACCTCGGATTCCCCATATCTGATTCCTCACCTCTGTTTCCCTGCATCTGATTCCCCGCCTCTGTTTCCCCATATCTAATTCCCCGCCTCTGATTCCCCAACTCTGATTCCCCGTCTCTGATTCACCAGCTCTGATTCCCCGCCTCTGATTCACCGTGTTTGATTCCCTGCCTCTGATTCCCCGCCTTTGATTCCCCATCTCTGATTCACTTCCTTTCATTCGCCACCTCTGATTCCCCATATCAGATTCCCCACCTCTGTTTCCCCGCCTCTGATTCCCCTTCTCTGTTTCCCCATATCTGATTCCCCGCCTCTGATTCCCCAACTCTGATTTCCATATATCTGATACCCCGCCTCTGTTTCTGCGCCTCTGATTCCCCGCCTCTGTTTCCCCATATCTGATTCCCCGCCTCTGATTCCCCTACTCTGATTCCCCGCCTCTGATTCCCCAGCTCTGATTCCCCGTGTTTGATTCCCCGCCTCTGATTCCCCATCTCTGATTCCCGGCCTCTGATTCCCGGCCTCTGATTCCCGGCCTCTCGTTCCCGGCCTCTGATTCCCGGCCTCTGATTCCCCGCCTCTGGTTCCCCGCCTCTGATTCCCCGCCTCTGATTCCCCAACTCTGATTCGCCGCCTCTGATTCCCCAGCTCTGTTTCCCCGCCTCTGAATCCCCGCCTCTGTTTCCCCATATCTAATTCCCCGCCTCTGATTCACAAACTCTGATTCCCCGCCTCTGATTCACCAGCTTTGATTCCCCGCCTCTGATTACCCATGTCTGATTCACCGCCTCTGATTCCCCACCTCTGATTACCCATCTCTGATTCCGCACATCCGATTCCCAGCCTCTGATTCCCCATCTCTGATTCCCCGCCTCTGATTCCCCAACTCTGATTCCCCACCTCCGATTCCCCAGCTCTGATTCCCCGCCTCTGATTCCCAGTGTTTGATTCCCTGCCTCTGATTCCCCGCCTCTGATTCCCCATCTCTGATTCACCGCCTTTGATTCGCCACCTCTGATTCCCCATATCTGATTCCTCGCCTCTGTTTACCCGCCTCTGATTCCCCGCCTCTGATTCCCCATATCTCATTCCCCAACTCTGATTCCCCATCTCTGATTCCCGGACTCTGATTCCCCACCTCTGATTCCCGGCCTCTGATTCCCTGCTTCTGATTCTGATTCCCTGCCTCTGATTACCCATCTCTGATTCCGCACATCTAATTCCCTGCCTCTGATTCCCCACCTCTGATTCCCCATATCTGATTCCCCGCCTCTGTTTCCCCGCCTCTGATTCCCCGCCTCTGTTTCCCCATATCTAAGTCCCCGCCTCTGATTCCCCAACTTTGGTTCCCCACCTCTGATTCCCCAGCTCTGATTCCCCGCCTCTGATTCCCCGCATCTGATTCCCTGCATCTGATTCCCAGCCTCTGATTCCCTGCCTCTGATTCCCAAACTCTGATTCCCCACCTCTGATTCCCCATATCTGATTCCCCGCCTCTGTTTCCCCGCCTCTGATTCCCCGCCTCTGTTTCCCCATATCTGATTCCCCACCTCTATTTGCCCGCCTCTGATTCCCCGCCTCTGTTTCCCCATATCTGATTACCCGCCTCTGAATCCCCAACTCTGATTCCCTGCCTCTAATTTCCCAACTCTGATTCCCCGCCTCTGATTCCCCGTGTCTGATTTCCTGCCTCTGATTCCCCGCCTCTGATTACCCATGTCTGATTCACCGCCTCTGATTCCCCACCTCTGATTCCCCATCTCTGATTCCGCACATCCGATTCACTGCCTCTGATTCCCTGCCTCTGATTCCCCGCGTCTTATTCCCTGCTTCTGATTCTGATTCCCTGCCTCTGATTCCCCATCTCTGATTCTGCACATCTGATTCGCTGCCTCTGATTCCCCACCTCTGATTCGCCATATCTCATTCCCCGCCTCTGTTTCCCCGCCTCTGATTCCCCGCCTCTGTTTCCCCATATCTAAGTCCCCGCCTCTGGTTCCCCGCCTCTGATTCGCTGCCTCTGATTCACCATCTCTGATTCCGCACATCTGATTCCCTGCCTTTGATTCCCCGCCTCTGACTCCCCGCCTCTGATTCCCTGCCTCTGTTTCCCAACCTCTGATTCCCCACCTCTGATTCCCCATATCTGATTCCCCACCTCTGTTTCCCCGCCTCTGTTTCGCCATATCTGAATCCCCACCTCTGTTTCCCCGCCTCTGATTCCCTGCCTCTGATTCCCCATCTCCGATCCCGCAAATCTGATTCCCTGCCTCTGATTCCCAACCTCTGATTCCCCAACTCTGATTCCCCATATCTGATTCCCCGCCTCTGTTTCCCCGCCTCTGATTCCCCGCCTCTGATTCCCCAACTCTGATTCCCCGCCTCTGATTCCCCAGCTCTGAATCCCCGCCTCTGATTCCCCGCGTCTGATTACCGGCCTCTGATTCCCCGCTCTGATTCCCCATCTCTGATTCACAACCTCTGATTCCCCACCTCTGATTCCCCATATCTGATTTGCCGCCTCTGTTTCCCCGCCTCTGATTCCCCACCTCTGATTCCCCGCCTCTGATTCGCCAGCTATGATTCCCCGCCTCTGATTCCCCGCGTCTGATTCCCTGCCTCTGATTCCCCGCCTCTGATTCCACATCTCTGATTCACCACCTCTGATTCCCCGCGTCTGATTCCCCGCCTCTGATTCCCCATCTCTGATTCCCCATCTCTGATTCCCCAATTCTGATTCACCGCATCTGATCCCCCAGCTCTGTTTCCTCGCCTCTGATTCCCTGCCTCTGATTCCCAACCTCTGATTCCCCACCTCTGATTTCCCATATTGATTCCCTGCCTCTGATTCCCCGCCTCTGATTCCCCAACTCTGATTCCCCGCCTCTGATTCCCCAGCTCTGATTCCCCGCCTCTGATTCCCCGTGTTTGATTCCCTGCCTCTGATTCCCGGCCTCTGATTCCCCATCTCTGATTCATCGCCTTTGATTTGCCACCTCTGATTCCCCATATCTGATTCCCCGCCTCTGTTTCCCCGCCTCTGATTCCCCGCCTCTGATTCCCCATATCTCATTCCCCGCCTCTGAATCCCCATCTCTGATTCCCGGACTCTGATTCCCCACCTCTGATTCCCGGCCTCTTATTCCCGGCAACTGATTCCGGCCTCTGATTCCCGGCCTCTGATTCCCTGCTTCTGATTCTGATTCCCTGCCTTTGATTCCCCATCTCTGATTCCGCACATCTGATTCACTGCCTCTGATTCCGCACATCTGATTCACTGCCTCTGATTCCCCATCTCTGATTCCCCGCCTCTGATTCCCCGCCTCTGTTTCCCAATATCTAAGTCCCCGCCTCTGATTCCCCAACTCTGATTCCCCATCTCTGATTCTCCAGCTCTGATTCCCCGCCTCACATTCCCCGCATCTGATTCCCTGCATCTGATTCCATGCCTCTGATTCCCTGCCTCTGATTCCCAACCTCTGATTCCCCACCACTGATTCCCCATATCTGATTCCCAGCCTCTGTTTCCCCGCCTCTGATTCCCCGCCTCTGTTTCCCCATATCTGATTCCCGGCCTCTGATTCCCCGCCTCTGATTCCCCGCCTCTGATTCGCTGCCTCTGTTTCCCCATATCTGATTCCCGGCCTCTGATTCCCGGCCTCTGATTCCCTGCCTCTGATTCCCCGCCTCTGATTCCCTGCCTCTGATTCCCGGCCTCTGTTTCCCCATATCTGATTCCCCGCCTCTGATTCCCCAGCTCTGATTCCCGGCCTCTGATTCCCGGCCTCTGATTCCCGGCCACTGATTCCCGGCCTCTGATTCCCCGCCTCTGGTTCCCCGCCTCCGATTCCCCGCCTCTGATTCCCCAACTCTGATTCCCCGCCTCTGATTCCCCAGCTCTGTTTACCCGCCTCTGATTCACCAGCTCTGATTCCCCGCCTCTGATTCCCCACATCTGATTCCCTGCCTCTGATTTCCCGCCTCTGATTCCCTGCCTCTGATTCCCAACCTCTGATTCCCCACCTCTGAATCCCCATATCTGATTGCCTGCCTCTGATTCCCTGCCTCTGATTCCCCGCCTCTGATTCCCCGCTTCTGATTCCCCAGCTCTGATTCCCCGCCTCTGAATCCCCAACTCTGACACCCTGCCTCTGATTCCCCAGCTCTGAATCCCCGCCTCTGATACCCCACCTCTGATTCCCTGCCTCTGATTTCCCGCCTTTGATTCCCCATCTCTGATTCACAACCTCTGATTCCCCACCTCTGATTCACCATATCTGATTCCCCGCCTCTGATTCCCCAACTCTGATACCCCGCCTCTGATTCCCCAGCTCTGATTCCCCGCCTCTGATTCCCGGCATCCGATTCCCTGCCTCTGATTCACCGCCTCTGATTCCCCATCTCTGATTCCCCGCCTCTGATTCCCCGTGTCTGATTCCCTGCCTCTGATTCCCCGCCTCTGATTTCCCGCTTCTGATTCCCTGCCACTGATTCCCCGCCTCTGATTTCCCATCTCTGATTCCCCGCCTCTGATTCCCCGGCCTCTCATTCCCAGCCTCTCATTCCCGGCCTCTGATTCCCGGCCTCTGATTCCCCGCCTCTGGTTCCCCGCCTCTTTTTCGCTGCCTCTGATTTTCCATCTCTGATTCCGCACATCTGATTCCCTGCCTCTGATTCCCTGCCTCTGTTTCCCAACCTCTGATTCCCTACCTCGGATTCCCCATATCTGATTCCTCACCTCTGTTTCCCTGCATCTGATTCCCCGCCTCTGTTTCCCCATATCTGATTCCCCGCCTCTGATTCCCCAACTCTGATTCCCCGTCTCTGATTCACCAGCTCTGATTCCCCGCCTCTGATTCCCCGTGTTTGATTCCCTGCCTCTGATTCCCCGCCTTTGATTCCCCATCTCTGATTCACTTCCTTTCATTCGCCACCTCTGATTCCCCATATCTGATTCCCCGCCTCTGATTCCCCAACTCTGATTTCCATATATCTGATACCCCGCCTCTGTTTCTGCGCCTCTGATTCCCCGCCTCTGTTTCCCCATATCTGATTCCCCTCCTCTGATTCCCCTACTCTGATTCCCCGCCTCTGATTCCCCAGCTCTGATTCCCCGTGTTTGATTCCCCGCCTCTGATTCCCCATCTCTGATTCCCGGCCTCTGATTCCCGGCCTCTGATTCCCGGCCTCTCGTTCCCGGCCTCTGATTCCCGGCCTCTGATTCCCCGCCTCTGGTTCCCCGCCTCTGATTCCCCGCCTCTGATTCCCCAACTCTGATTCGCCGCCTCTGATTCCCCAGCTCTGTTTCCCCGCCTCTGAATCCCCGCCTCTGTTTCCCCATATCTAATTCCCCGCCTCTGATTCACAAACTCTGATTCCCCGCATCTGATTCACCAGCTTTGATTCCCCGCCTCTGATTACCCATGTCTGATTCACCGCCTCTGATTCCCCACCTCTTATTACCCATCTCTGATTCCGCACATCCGATTCCCAGCCTCTGATTCCCCATCTCTGATTCCCCGCCTCTGATTCCCCAACTCTGATTCCCCACCTCCGATTCCCCAGCTCTGATTCCCCGCCTCTGATTCCCCGTGTTTGATTCCCTGCCTCTGATTCCCCGCCTCTGATTCCCCATCTCTGATTCACCGCCTTTGATTCGCCACCTCTGATTCCCCATATCTGATTCCTCGCCTCTGTTTACCCGCCTCTGATACCCCGCCTCTGATTCCCCATATCTCATTCCCCGCCTCTGATTCCCCATCTCTGATTCCCGGACTCTGATTCCCCACCTCTGATTCCCGGCCTCTGATTCCCTGCTTCTGATTCTGATTCCCTGCCTCTGATTCCCCATCTCTGATTCCGCACATCTAATTCCCTGCCTCTGATTCCCCACCTCTGATTCCCCATATATGATTCCCCGCCTCTGTTTCCCCGCCTCTGATTCCCCGCCTCTGTTTCCCCATATCTAAGTCCCCGCCTCTGATTCCCCAACTTTGATTCCCCACCTCTGATTCCCCAGCTCTGATTCCCCGCCTCTGATTCCCTGCATCTGATTCCCTGCATCTGATTCCCAGCCTCTGATTCCCTGCCTCTGATTCCCAACCTCTGATTCCCCACCTCTGATTCCCCGCCTCTGATTCCCCACCTCTGTTTCCCCATATCTGATTCCCCGCCTCTATTTGCCCGCCTCTGATTCCCCGCCTCTGTTTCCCCATATCTGATTACCCGCCTCTGAATCCCCAACTCTGATTCCCTGCCTCTAATTTCCCAGCTCTGATTCCCCGCCTCTGATTCCCCGTGTCTGATGTCCTGCCTCTGATTCCCCGCCTCTGATTACCCATGTCTGATTCACCGCCTCTGATTCCCCACCTCTGATTCCCCATCTCTGATTCCGCACATCCGATTCACTGCCTCTGATTCCCCATCTCTGATTCCGCACATCTGATTCCCTGCCTCTGATTCCCCACCTCTGATTCCCCATATCTGATTCCCCGCCTCTGTTTCCCCGCCTCTCATTCCCCGCCTCTGTTTCCCCATATCTAATTCCCCACCTCTGATGCACCAACTCTGATTCCCCGCCTCTGATTCCCCAGCTCTGATTCCCCGCCTCTGATTCCCCGCATCCGATTCCCCATATCTGATTCCCCGCCTCTGTTTCCCCGCCTCTGATTCCCCGCCTCTGTTTCCCCATATCTGATTCCCCGCCTCTGATTCCCAACTATGATTCCCCGCGTTCTATTCCCTGCCTCTGATTCCCCGCCTGTGATTCCCCATCTCTGATTCACCACCTCTGATTCCCCACCTCTGATTACCCATATCTAATTCCCCGCCTCTGTTTGCCCGCCTCTGATTCCCCGCCTCTGTTTCCCCATATCTGATTCCCCGCCACTGAATCCGCAACTCTGATTCCCTGCCTCTGATTCCCCAGCTCTGATTGCCCGCCTCTGATTCCCCGCCTCTGATTCCCCATCTCAGATTCACCGCCTCTGATTCCCCACCTCTGATTCCCCATCTCTGATTCCGCACATCCGATTCCCTGCCTCTGATTCCCCGACTCTGATTCCCCACCTCTGATTCCCCAGCTCTGTTTCCCCGCCTCTGATTCCCCAACTCTGATTCCCCAGCTCTGTTTCCCCGCCTCCGATTCCCCGCCTCTGATTCCCCAACTCTGATTCCCCGCCTCTGATTCCCCAGCTCTGTTTACCCGCCTCTGATTCACCAGCTCTGATTCCCCGCCTCTGATTCCCCACATCTGATTCCCTGCCTCTGATTTCTCGCCTCTGATTCCCTGCCTCTGATTCCCAACCTCTGATTCCCCACCTCTGAATCCCCATATCTGATTGCCTGCCTCTGATTCCCTGCCTCTGATTCCCCGCCTCTGATTCCCCGCTTCTGATTCCCCAGCTCTGATTCCCCGCCTCTGAATCCCCAACTCTGACACCCTGCCTCTGATTCCCCAGCTCTGATTCCCCGCCTCTGATACCCCACCTCTGATTCCCTGCCTCTGATTTCCCGCCTTTGATTCCCCATCTCTGATTCACAACCTCTGATTCCCCACCTCTTATTCACCATATCTGATTCCCCGCCTCTGATTCCCCAACTCTGATTCCCCGCCTCTGATTCCCCAGCTCTGATTCCCCACCTCTGATTCCCCAGCTCTGATTCCCCGCCTCTGATTCCCGGCATCCGATTCCCTGCCTCTGATTCACCGCCTCTGATTCCCCATCTCTGATTCCCCGCCTCTGATTCCCCGTGTCTGATTCCCTGCCTCTGATTCCCCGCCTCTGATTTCCCGCTTCTGATTCCCTGCCACTGATTCCCCGCCTCTGATTTCCCATCTCTGATTCCCCGCCTCTGATTCCCCGGCCTCTCATTCCCGGCCTCTCATTCCCGGCCTCTATTTCCCGGCCTCTGATTCCCAGCCTCTGATTCCCTGCCTCTGTTTCCCAACCTCTGATTCCCTACCTCGGATTCCCCATATCTGATTCCTCACCTCTGTTTCCCTGCATCTGATTCCCCGCCTCTGTTTCCCCATATCTGATTCCCCGCCTCTGATTCCCCAACTCTGATTCCCCGTCTCTGATTCACCAGCTCTGATTCCCCGCCTCTGATTCACCGTGTTTGATTCCCTGCCTCTGATTCCCCGCCTTTGATTCCCCATCTCTGATTCACTTCCTTTCATTCGCCACCTCTGACTCCCCATATCAGATTCCCCGCCTCTGTTTCCCCGCCTCTGATTCCCCTTCTCTGTTTCCCCATATCTGATTCCCCGCCTCTGATTCCCCACCTCTGATTCCCCATATCAGATTCCACGCCTCTGTTTCTGCGCCTCTGATTCCCCGCCTCTGTTTCCCCATATCTGATTCCCCGCCTCTGATTCCCCTACTCTGATTCCCCGCCTCTGATTCCCCAGCTCTGATTCCCCGTGTTTGATTCCCCGCCTCTGATTCCCCATCTCTGATTCCCGGCCTCTGATTCCCGGCCTCTGATTCCCGGCCTCTCGTTCCCGGCCTCTGATTCCCGGCCTCTGATTCCCCGCCTCTGGTTCCCCGCCTCTGATTCCCCGCCTCTGATTCCCCAACTCTGATTCGCCGCCTCTGATTCCCCAGCTCTGTTTCCCCGCCTCTGAATCCCCGCCTCTGTTTCCCCATATCTAATTCCCCGCCTCTGATTCACAAACTCTGATTCCCCGCCTCTGATTCACCAGCTTTGATTCCCCGCCTCTGATTACCCATGTCTGATTCACCGCCTCTGATTCCCCACCTCTGATTACCCATCTCTGATTCCGCACATCCGATTCCCAGCCTCTGATTCCCCATCTCTGATTCCCCGCCTCTGATTCCCCAACTCTGATTCCCCACCTCCGATTCCCCAGCTCTGATTCCCCGCCTCTGATTCCCCGTGTTTGATTCCCTGCCTCTGATTCCCCGCCTCTGATTCCCCATCTCTGATTCACCGCCTTTGATTCCCCACCTCTGATTCCCCATATCTGATTCCTCGCCTCTGTTTACCCGCCTCTGATTCCCCGCCTCTGATTCCCCATATCTCATTCCCCGCCTCTGATTCCCCATCTCTGATTCCCGGACTCTGATTCCCCACCTCTGATTCCCGGCCTCTGATTCCCTGCTTCTGATTCTGATTCCCTGCCTCTGATTCCCCATCTCTGATTCCGCACATCTAATTCCCTGCCTCTGATTCCCCACCTCTGATTCCCCATATATGATTCCCCACCTCTGTTTCCCCGCCTCTGATTCCCCGCCTCTGTTTCCCCATATCTAAGTCCCCGCCTCTGATTCCCCAACTTTGATTCCCCACCTCTGATTCCCCAGCTCTGATTCCCCGCCTCTGATTCCCCGCATCTGATTCCCTGCATCTGATTCCCAGCCTCTGATTCCCTGCCTCTGATTCCCAACCTCTGATTCCCCACCTCTGATTCCCCGCCTCTGATTCCCCACCTCTGTTTCCCCATATCTGATTCCCCGCCTCTATTTGCCCGCCTCTGATTCCCCGCCTCTGTTTCCCCATATCTGATTACCCGCCTCTGAATCCCCAACTCTGATTCCATGCCTCTAATTTCCCAGCTCTGATTCCCCGCCTCTGATTCCCCGTGTCTGATTTCCTGCCTCTGATTCCCCGCCTCTGATTACCCATGTCTGATTCACCGCCTCTGATTCCCCACCTCTGATTCCCCATCTCTGATTCCGCACATCCGATTCACTGCCTCTGATTCCCCATCTCTGATTCCGCACATCTGATTCCCTGCCTCTGATTCCCCGCCTTTGATTCCCCCCATCTGATTCCCAGCCTTTGAATCCCCGTGTCTGATATCCTGCCTCTGATTCCCCGCCTCTGATTCCCCATCTCAGATTCACCGCCTCTGATTCCCCACCTCTGATTCCCCATCTCTGATTCCGCACATCCGATTCCCTGCCTCTGATTCCCCGACTCTGATTCCCCACCTCTGATTCCCCAGCTCTGTTTCCCCGCCTCTGATTCCCCAACTCTGATTCCACAGCTCTGTTTCCCCGCCTCCGATTCCCCGCCTCTGATTCCCCAACTCTGATTCCCCGCCTCTGATTCCCCAGCTCTGTTTACCCGCCTCTGATTCACCAGCTCTGATTCCCCGCCTCTGATTCCCCACATCTGATTCCCTGCCTCTGATTTCTCGCCTCTGATTCCCTGCCTCTGATTCCCAACCTCTGATTCCCCACCTCTGAATCCCCATATCTGATTGCCTGCCTCTGATTCCCTGCCTCTGATTCCCCGCCTCTGATTCCCCGCTTCTGATTCCCCAGCTCTGATTCCCCGCCTCTGAATCCCCAACTCTGACACCCTGCCTCTGATTCCCCAGCTCTGATTCCCCGCCTCTGATACCCCACCTCTGATTCCCTGCCTCTGATTTCCCGCCTTTGATTCCCCATCTCTGATTCACAACCTCTGATTCCCCACCTCTGATTCACCATATCTGATTCCCCGCCTCTGATTCCCCAACTCTGATTCCCCGCCTCTGATTCCCCAGCTCTGATTCCCCACCTCTGATTCCCCAGCTCTGATTCCCCGCCTCTGATTCCCGGCATCCGATTCCCTGCCTCTGATTCACCGCCTCTGATTCCCCATCTCTGATTCCCCGCCTCTGATTCCCCGTGTCTGATTCCCTGCCTCTGATTCCCCGCCTCTGATTTCCCGCTTCTGATTCCCTGCCACTGATTCCCCGCCTCTGATTTCCCATCTCTGATTCCCCGCCTCTGATTCCCCGGCCTCTCATTCCCGGCCTCTCATTCCCGGCCTCTATTTCCCGGCCTCTGATTCCCAGCCTCTGATTCCCTGCCTCTGTTTCCCAACCTCTGATTCCCTACCTCGGATTCCCCATATCTGATTCCTCACCTCTGTTTCCCTGCATCTGATTCCCCGCCTCTGTTTCCCCATATCTGATTCCCCGCCTCTGATTCCCCAACTCTGATTCCCCGTCTCTGATTCACCAGCTCTGATTCCCCGCCTCTGATTCACCGTGTTTGATTCCCTGCCTCTGATTCCCCGCCTTTGATTCCCCATCTCTGATTCACTTCCTTTCATTCGCCACCTCTGACTCCCCATATCAGATTCCCCGCCTCTGTTTCCCCGCCTCTGATTCCCCTTCTCTGTTTCCCCATATCTGATTCCCCGCCTCTGATTCCCCACCTCTGATTCCCCATATCAGATTCCCCGCCTCTGTTTCTGCGCCTCTGATTCCCCGCCTCTGTTTCCCCATATCTGATTCCCCGCCTCTGATTCCCCTACTCTGATTCCCCGCCTCTGATTCCCCAGCTCTGATTCCCCGTGTTTGATTCCCCGCCTCTGATTCCCCATCTCTGATTCCCGGCCTCTGATTCCCGGCCTCTGATTCCCGGCCTCTCGTTCCCGGCCTCTGATTCCCGGCCTCTGATTCCCCGCCTCTGGTTCCCCGCCTCTGATTCCCCGCCTCTGATTCCCCAACTCTGATTCGCCGCCTCTGATTCCCCAGCTCTGTTTCCCCGCCTCTGAATCCCCGCCTCTGTTTCCCCATATCTAATTCCCCGCCTCTGATTCACAAACTCTGATTCCCCGCCTCTGATTCACCAGCTTTGATTCCCCGCCTCTGATTACCCATGTCTGATTCACCGCCTCTGATTCCCCACCTCTGATTACCCATCTCTGATTCCGCACATCCGATTCCCAGCCTCTGATTCCCCATCTCTGATTCCCCGCCTCTGATTCCCCAACTCTGATTCCCCACCTCCGATTCCCCAGCTCTGATTCCCCGCCTCTGATTCCCCGTGTTTGATTCCCTGCCTCTGATTCCCCGCCTCTGATTCCCCATCTCTGATTCACCGCCTTTGATTCCCCACCTCTGATTCCCCATATCTGATTCCTCGCCTCTGTTTACCCGCCTCTGATTCCCCGCCTCTGATTCCCCATATCTCATTCCCCGCCTCTGATTCCCCATCTCTGATTCCCGGACTCTGATTCCCCACCTCTGATTCCCGGCCTCTGATTCCCTGCTTCTGATTCTGATTCCCTGCCTCTGATTCCCCATCTCTGATTCCGCACATCTAATTCCCTGCCTCTGATTCCCCACCTCTGATTCCCCATATATGATTCCCCACCTCTGTTTCCCCGCCTCTGATTCCCCGCCTCTGTTTCCCCATATCTAAGTCCCCGCCTCTGATTCCCCAACTTTGATTCCCCACCTCTGATTCCCCAGCTCTGATTCCCCGCCTCTGATTCCCCGCATCTGATTCCCTGCATCTGATTCCCAGCCTCTGATTCCCTGCCTCTGATTCCCAACCTCTGATTCCCCACCTCTGATTCCCCGCCTCTGATTCCCCACCTCTGTTTCCCCATATCTGATTCCCCGCCTCTATTTGCCCGCCTCTGATTCCCCGCCTCTGTTTCCCCATATCTGATTACCCGCCTCTGAATCCCCAACTCTGATTCCCTGCCTCTAATTTCCCAGCTCTGATTCCCCGCCTCTGATTCCCCGTGTCTGATTTCCTGCCTCTGATTCCCCGCCTCTGATTACCCATGTCTGATTCACCGCCTCTGATTCCCCACCTCTGATTCCCCATCTCTGATTCCGCACATCCGATTCACTGCCTCTGATTCCCCATCTCTGATTCCGCACATCTGATTCCCTGCCTCTGATTCCCCGCCTTTGATTCCCCCCATCTGATTCCCAGCCTTTGAATCCCCGTGTCTGATATCCTGCCTCTGATTCCCCGCCTCTGATTCCCCATCTCAGATTCACCGCCTCTGATTCCCCACCTCTGATTCCCCATCTCTGATTCCGCACATCCGATTCCCTGCCTCTGATTCCCCGACTCTGATTCCCCACCTCTGATTCCCCAGCTCTGTTTCCCCGCCTCTGATTCCCCAACTCTGATTCCCCAGCTCTGTTTCCCCGCCTCCGATTCCCCGCCTCTGATTCCCCAACTCTGATTCCCCGCCTCTGATTCCCCAGCTCTGTTTACCCGCCTCTGATTCACCAGCTCTGATTCCCCGCCTCTGATTCCCCACATCTGATTCCCTGCCTCTGATTTCCCGCCTCTGATTCCCTGCCTCTGATTCCCAACCTCTGATTCCCCACCTCTGAATCCCCATATCTGATTGCCTGCCTCTGATTCCCTGCCTCTGATTCCCCGCCTCTGATTCCCCGCTTCTCTTCCCCAGCTCTGATTCCCCGCCTCTGAATCCCCAACTCTGACACCCTGCCTCTGATTCCCCAGCTCTGATTCCCCGCCTCTGATACCCCACCTCTGATTCCCTGCCTCTGATTTCCCGCATTTGATTCCCCATCTCTGATTCACAACCTCTGATTCCCCACCTCTGATTCACCATATCTGATTCCCCGCCTCTGATTCCCCAACTCTGATTCCCCGCCTCTGATTCCCCAGCTCTGATTCCCCACCTCTGATTCCCCAGCTCTGATTCCCCGCCTCTGATTCCCGGCATCCGATTCCCTGCCTCTGATTCACCGCCTCTGATTCCCCATCTCTGATTCCCCGCCTCTGATTCCCCGTGTCTGATTCCCTGCCTCTGATTCCCCGCCTCTGATTTCCCGCTTCTGATTCCCTGCCACTGATTCCCCGCCTCTGATTTCCCATCTCTGATTCCCCGCCTCTGATTCCCCGGCCTCTCATTCCCGGCCTCTCATTCCCGGCCTCTGATTCCCGGCCTCTGATTCCCAGCCTCTGATTCCCTGCCTCTGTTTCCCAACCTCTGATTCCCTACCTCGGATTCCCCATATCTGATTCCTCACCTCTGTTTCCCTGCATCTGATTCCCCGCCTCTGTTTCCCCATATCTGATTCCCCGCCTCTGATTCCCCAACTCTGATTCCCCGTCTCTGATTCACCAGCTCTGATTCCCCGCCTCTGATTCACCGTGTTTGATTCCCTGCCTCTGATTCCCCGCCTTTGATTCCCCATCTCTGATTCACTTCCTTTCATTCGCCACCTCTGACTCCCCATATCAGATTCCCCGCCTCTGTTTCCCCGCCTCTGATTCCCCTTCTCTGTTTCCCCATATCTGATTCCCCGCCTCTGATTCCCCACCTCTGATTCCCCATATCAGATTCCCCGCCTCTGTTTCTGCGCCTCTGATTCCCCGCCTCTGTTTCCCCATATCTGATTCCCCGCCTCTGATTCCCCTACTCTGATTCCCCGCCTCTGATTCCCCAGCTCTGATTCCCCGTGTTTGATTCCCCGCCTCTGATTCCCCATCTCTGATTCCCGGCCTCTGATTCCCGGCCTCTGATTCCCGGCCTCTCGTTCCCGGCCTCTGATTCCCGGCCTCTGATTCCCCGCCTCTGGTTCCCCGCCTCTGATTCCCCGCCTCTGATTCCCCAACTCTGATTCGCCGCCTCTGATTCCCCAGCTCTGTTTACCCGCCTCTGAATCCCCGCCTCTGTTTCCCCATATCTAATTCCCCGCCTCTGATTCACAAACTCTGATTCCCCGCCTCTGATTCACCAGCTTTGATTCCCCGCCTCTGATTACCCATGTCTGATTCACCGCCTCTGATTCCCCACCTCTGATTACCCATCTCTGATTCCGCACATCCGATTCCCAGCCTCTGATTCCCCATCTCTGATTCCCCGCCTCTGATTCCCCAACTCTGATTCCCCACCTCCGATTCCCCAGCTCTGATTCCCCGCCTCTGATTCCCCGTGTTTGATTCCCTGCCTCTGATTCCCCGCCTCTGATTCCCCATCTCTGATTCACCGCCTTTGATTCCCCACCTCTGATTCCCCATATCTGATTCCTCGCCTCTGTTTACCCGCCTCTGATTCCCCGCCTCTGATTCCCCATATCTCATTCCCCGCCTCTGATTCCCCATCTCTGATTCCCGGACTCTGATTCCCCACCTCTGATTCCCGGCCTCTGATTCCCTGCTTCTGATTCTGATTCCCTGCCTCTGATTCCCCATCTCTGATTCCGCACATCTAATTCCCTGCCTCTGATTCCCCACCTCTGATTCCCCATATATGATTCCCCACCTCTGTTTCCCCACCTCTGATTCCCCGCCTCTGTTTCCCCATATCTAAGTCCCCGCCTCTGATTCCCCAACTTTGATTCCCCACCTCTGATTCCCCAGCTCTGATTCCCCGCCTCTGATTCCCCGCATCTGATTCCCTGCATCTGATTCCCAGCCTCTGATTCCCTGCCTCTGATTCCCAACCTCTGATTCCCCACCTCTGATTCCCCGCCTCTGATTCCCCACCTCTGTTTCCCCATATCTGATTCCCCGCCTTTATTTGCGCGCCTCTGATTCCCCGCCTCTGTTGACCCATATCTGATTACCCGCCTCTGAATCCCCAACTCTGATTCCCTGCCTTTAATTTCCCAGCTCTGATTCCCCGCCTCTGATTCCCCGTGTCTGATTTCCTGCCTCTGATTCCCCGCCTCTGATTACCCATGTCTGATTCACCGCCTCTGATTCCCCACCTCTGATTCCCCATCTCTGATTCCGCACATCCGATTCACTGCCTCTGATTCCCCATCTCTGATTCCGCACATCTGATTCCCTGCCTCTGATTCCCCACCTCTGATTCCCCATATCTGATTCCCCGCCTCTGTTTCCCCGCCTCTGATTCCCCGCCTCTGTTTCCCCATATCTAATTCCCCACCTCTGATGCACCAACTCTGATTCCCCGCCTCTGATTCCCCAGCTCTGATTCCCCGCCTCTGATTCCCCGCATCCGATTCCCCATATCTGATTCCCCGCCTCTGTTTCCCCGCCTCTGATTCCCCGCCTCTGTTTCCCCATATCTGATTCCCCGCCTCTGATTCCCAACTATGATTCCCCGCGTTCTATTCCCTGCCTCTGATTCCCCGCCTGTGATTCCCCATCTCTGATTCACCACCTCTGATTCCCCACCTCTGATTCCCCATATCTAATTCCCCGCCTCTGTTTGCCCGCCTCTGATTCCCCGCCTCTGTTTCCCCATATCTGATTCCCCGCCACTGAATCCCCAACTCTGATTGCCTGCCTCTGATTCCCCAGCTCTGATTCCCCGCCTTTGATTCCCCCCATCTGATTCCCAGCCTCTGAATCCCCGTGTCTGATATCCTGCCTCTGATTCCCCGCCTCTGATTCCCCATCTCAGATTCACCGCCTCTGATTCCCCACCTCTGATTCCCCATCTCTGATTCCGCACATCCGATTCCCTGCCTCTGATTCCCCGACTCTGATTCCCCACCTCTGATTCCCCAGCTCTGTTTCCCCGCCTCTGATTCCCCAACTCTGATTCCCCGCCTCTGATTCCCCACCTCTGTTTCCCCATATCTAAGTCCCCGCCTCTGATTCCCCAACTCTGATTCCCCATCTCTGTTTCCCCGCCTCTGATTCCCCAACTCTGATTCCCCGCCTCTGATTCCCCGCCTCTGTTTCCCCATATCTAAGTCCCCGCCTCTGATTCCCCAACTCTGATTCCCCAGCTCTGATTCCCCACCTCTGATTACCCGTGTTTGATTCCCTGCCTCTGACTCCCCGCCTCTGATTCCCCATCTCTGATTCACCGCCTTTGATTCGCCACCTCTGATTCCCCATATCTGATTCCTCGCCTCTGTTTCCCCGCCTCTGATTTCCCACCTCTGATTCCCCATATCTCATTCCCCAACTCTGATTCCCCATCTCTGATTCCCGGACTCTGATTCCCCACCTCTGATTCCCGGCCTCTGATTCGCTGCTTCTGATTCTGATTCACTGCCTCTGATTCCCCATCTCTGATTCCGCACATCTAATTCCCTGCCTCTGATTCCCCACCTCTGATTCCCCATATCTGATTCCGCGCCTCTGTTTCCCCGCCTCTGATTCCCCGCCTCTGTTTCCCCATATCTAAGTCCCCGCCTCTGATTCCCCAACTTTGGTTCCCCACCTCTGATTCCCCAGCTCTGATTCCCCGCCTCTGATTCCCCGCATCTGATTCCCTGCATCTGATTCCCAGCCTCTGATTCCCTGCCTCTGATTCCCAAACTCTGATTCCCCACCTCTGATTCCCCATATCTGATTCCCCGCCTCTGTTTCCCCGCCTCTGATTCCCCGCCTCTGTTTCCCCATATCTGATTCCCCACCTCTATTTGCCCGCCTCTGATTCCCCGCCTCTGTTTCCCCATATCTGATTACCCGCCTCTGAATCCCCAACTCTGATTCCCTGCCTCTAATTTCCCAGCTCTGATTCCCCGCCTCTGATTCCCCGCGTCTTATTCCCTGCTTCTGATTCTGATTCCCTGCCTCTGATTCCCCGCCTCTGATTACCCATGTCTGATTCACCGCCTCTGATTCCCCACCTCTGA
Organism: Narcine bancroftii; assembly: GCF_036971445.1. Taxonomy (NCBI): domain Eukaryota; kingdom Metazoa; phylum Chordata; class Chondrichthyes; order Torpediniformes; family Narcinidae; genus Narcine; species Narcine bancroftii. The sequence goes on along the minus strand of NC_091470.1, from coordinate 119,609,365 downwards.
TTCCCCATCTCTGATTCCGCACATCCGATTCACTGCCTCTGATTCCCCAGCTCTGATTCCCCGCCTCTGATTCCCCGCGTCTTATTCCCTGCTTCTGATTCTGATTCCCTGCCTCTGATTCCCCATCTCTGATTCTGCACATCTGATTCCCTGCCTCTGATTCCCCACCTCTGATTCGCCATATCTGATTCCCCGCCTCTGTTTCCCCGCCTCTGATTCCCCGCCTCTGTTTCCCCATATCTAAGTCCCCGCCTCTGATTCCCCAACTCTGATTCCCCACCTCTGATTCCCCAGCTCTGGTTCCCCGCCTCTGATTCGCTGCCTCTGATTCACCATCTCTGATTCCGCACATCTGATTCCCTGCCTCTGATTCCCCGCCTCTGACTCCCCGCCTCTGATTCCCTGCCTCTGTTCCCCAACCTCTGATTCCCCACCTCTGATTCCCCATATCTGATTCCCCACCTCTCTTTCCCTGCCTCTGATTCCCCGCCTCTGTTTCGCCATATCTGATTCCCCACCTCTGTTTCCCCGCCTCTGATTCCCCAGCTCTGATTCCCCACCTCTGATTCCCCGTGTTTGATTCCCTGCCTCTTATTCCCCGCCTCTGATTCCCCATCTCTGATTCACCGCCTTTGATTCGCCACCTCTGATTCCCCATATCTGATTCCTCGCCTCTGTTTCCCCGCCTCTGATTTCCCGCCTCTGATTCCCCATATCTCATTCCCCGCCTCTGATTCCCCATCTCTGATTCCCGGACTCTGATTCCCCACCTCTGATTCCCGGCCTCTGATTCGCTGCTTCTGATTCTGATTCCCTGCCTCTGATTCCCCATCTCTGATTCTGCACATCTAATTCCCTGCCTCTGATTCCCCACCTCTGATTCCCCATATCTGATTCCCCGCCTCTGTTTCCCCATATCTAAGTCCCCGCCTCTGATTCCCCAACTTTGGTTCCCCACCTCTGATTCCCCACCTCTGATTCCCCATCTCTGATTCCGCACATCCGATTCACTGCCTCTGATTCCCCATCTCTGATTCCGCACATTTGATTCCCTGCCTCTGATTCCCCACCTCTGATTCCCCATATCTGATTCCCCGCCTCTGTTTCCCCGCCTCTGATTCCCCGCCTCTGTTTCCCCATATCTAATTCCCCACCTCTGATGCACCAACTCTGATTCCCCGCCTCTGATTCCCCAGCTCTGATTCCCCGCCTCTGATTCCCCGCATCCGATTCCCCATATCTGATTCCCCGCCTCTGTTTCCCCGCCTCTGATTCCCCGCCTCTGTTTCCCCATATCTGATTCCCCGCCTCTGATTCCCAACTATGATTCCCCGCGTTCTATTCCCTGCCTCTGATTCCCCGCCTGTGATTCCCCATCTCTGATTCACCACCTCTGATTCCCCACCTCTGATTCCCCATATCTAATTCCCCGCCTCTGTTTGCCCGCCTCTGATTCCCCGCCTCTGTTTCCCCATATCTGATTCCCCGCCACTGAATCCCCAACTCTGATTGCCTGCCTCTGATTCCCCAGCTCTGATTCCCCGCCTTTGATTCCCCCCATCTGATTCCCAGCCTCTGAATCCCCGTGTCTGATATCCTGCCTCTGATTCCCCGCCTCTGATTCCCCATCTCAGATTCACCGCCTCTGATTCCCCACCTCTGATTCCCCATCTCTGATTCCGCACATCCGATTCCCTGCCTCTGATTCCCCGACTCTGATTCCCCACCTCTGATTCCCCAGCTCTGTTTCCCCGCCTCTGATTCCCCAACTCTGATTCCCCGCCTCTGATTCCCCACCTCTGTTTCCCCATATCTAAGTCCCCGCCTCTGATTCCCCAACTCTGATTCCCCATCTCTGTTTCCCCGCCTCTGATTCCCCAACTCTGATTCCCCGCCTCTGATTCCCCGCCTCTGTTTCCCCATATCTAAGTCCCCGCCTCTGATTCCCCAACTCTGATTCCCCAGCTCTGATTCCCCACCTCTGATTCCCCGTGTTTGATTCCCTGCCTCTGATTCCCCGCCTCTGATTCCCCATCTCTGATTCACCGCCTTTGATTCGCCACCTCTGATTCCCCATATCTGATTCCTCGCCTCTGTTTCCCCGCCTCTGATTTCCCACCTCTGATTCCCCATATCTCATTCCCCAACTCTGATTCCCCATCTCTGATTCCCGGACTCTGATTCCCCACCTCTGATTCCCGGCCTCTGATTCGCTGCTTCTGATTCTGATTCCCTGCCTCTGATTCCCCATCTCTGATTCCGCACATCTAATTCCCTGCCTCTGATTCCCCACCTCTGATTCCCCATATCTGATTCCCCGCCTCTGTTTCCCCGCCTCTGATTCCCCGCCTCTGTTTCCCCATATCTAAGTCCCCGCCTCTGATTCCCCAACTTTGGTTCCCCACCTCTGATTCCCCAGCTCTGATTCCCCGCCTCTGATTCCCCGCATCTGATTCCCTGCATCTGATTCCCAGCCTCTGATTCCCTGCCTCTGATTCCCAAACTCTGATTCCCCACCTCTGATTCCCCATATCTGATTCCCCGCCTCTGTTTCCCCGCCTCTGATTCCCCGCCTCTGTTTCCCCATATCTGATTCCCCACCTCTATTTGCCCGCCTCTGATTCCCCGCCTCTGTTTCCCCATATCTGATTACCCGCCTCTGAATCCCCAACTCTGATTCCCTGCCTCTAATTTCCCAGCTCTGATTCCCCGCCTCTGATTCCCCGCGTCTTATTCCCTGCTTCTGATTCTGATTCCCTGCCTCTGATTCCCCGCCTCTGATTACCCATGTCTGATTCACCGCCTCTGATTCCCCACCTCTGATTCCCCATCTCTGATTCCGCACATCCGATTCACTGCCTCTGATTCCCCAGCTCTGATTCCCCGCCTCTGATTCCCCGCGTCTTATTCCCTGCTTCTGATTCTGATTCCCTGCCTCTGATTCCCCATCTCTGATTCTGCACATCTGATTCCCTGCCTCTGATTCCCCACCTCTGATTCGCCATATCTGATTCCCCGCCTCTGTTTCCCCGCCTCTGATTCCCCGCCTCTGTTTCCCCATATCTAAGTCCCCGCCTCTGATTCCCCAACTCTGATTCCCCACCTCTGATTCCCCAGCTCTGGTTCCCCGCCTCTGATTCGCTGCCTCTGATTCACCATCTCTGATTCCGCACATCTGATTCCCTGCCTCTGATTCCCCGCCTCTGACTCCCCGCCTCTGATTCCCTGCCTCTGTTCCCCAACCTCTGATTCCCCACCTCTGATTCCCCATATCTGATTCCCCACCTCTCTTTCCCTGCCTCTGATTCCCCGCCTCTGTTTCGCCATATCTGATTCCCCACCTCTGTTTCCCCGCCTCTGATTCCCCACCTCTGATTCCCCATATCTGATTCCCCGCCTCTGAATCCCCATCTCTGATTCCCGGCCTCTGACTCCCCACCTCTGATTCCCCATCTCTGATTCCGCACATCCGATTCCCTGCCTCTGATTCCCCGACTCTGATTCCCCACCTCTGATTCCCCAGCTCTGTTTCCCCGCCTCTGATTCCCCGACTGTGATTCCCCACCTCTGATTCCCCAGCTCTGATTTCCCACCTCTGATTCCCCAGCTCTGATTCCCCACCTCTGATTCCCCGTGTTTGATTCCCTGCCTCTTATTCCCCGCCTCTGATTCCCCATCTCTGATTCACCGCCTTTGATTCGCCACCTCTGATTCCCCATATCTGATTCCTCGCCTCTGTTTCCCCGCCTCTGATTTCCCGCCTCTGATTCCCCATATCTCATTCCCCGCCTCTGATTCCCCATCTCTGATTCCCGGACTCTGATTCCCCACCTCTGATTCCCGGCCTCTGATTCGCTGCTTCTGATTCTGATTCCCTGCCTCTGATTCCCCATCTCTGATTCTGCACATCTAATTCCCTGCCTCTGATTCCCCACCTCTGATTCCCCATATCTGATTCCCCGCCTCTGTTATCCCATATCTAAGTCCCCGCCTCTGATTCCCCAACTTTGGTTCCCCACCTCTGATTCCCCAGCTCTGATTCCCCGCCTCTGATTCCCCGCATCTGATTCCCTGCATCTGATTCCCAGCCTCTGATTCCCTGCCTCTGATTCCCAAACTCTGATTCCCCACCTCTGATTCCCCATATCTGATTCCCCGCCTCTGTTTCCCCGCCTCTGATTCCCCGCCTCTGTTTCCCCATATCTGATTCCCCACCTCTATTTGCCCGCCTCTGATTCCCCGCTTCTGTTTCCCCATATCTGATTACCCGCCTCTGAATCCCCAACTCTGATTCCCTGCCTCTAATTTCACAGCTCTGATTCCCCGCCTCTGATTCCCCGTGTCTGATTTCCTGCCTCTGATTCACCGCCTCTGATTCCCCACCTCTGATTCCCCATCTCTGATTCCGCACATCCGATTCACTGCCTCTGATTCCCCAGCTCTGATTCCCCGCCTCTGATTCCCCGCGTCTTATTCCCTGCTTCTGATTCTGATTCCCTGCCTCTGATTCCCCATCTCTGATTCTGCACATCTGATTCCCTGCCTCTGATTCCCCACCTCTGATTCCCCATGTCTGATTCCCCGCCTCTGTTTCCCCGACTCTGATTCCCCGCCTCTGTTTCCCCATATCTAAGTCCCCGCCTCTGATTCCCCAACTCTGATTCCCCACCTCTGATTCCCCAGCTCTGGTTCCCCGCCTCTGATTCGCTGCCTCTGATTCACCATCTCTGATTCCGCACATCTGATTCCCTGCCTCTGATTCCCCGCCTCTGACTCCCCGCCTCTGATTCCCTGCCTCTGTTCCCCAACCTCTGATTCCCCACCTCTGATTCCCCATATCTGATTCCCCACCTCTGTTTCCCTGCCTCTGATTCCCCGCCTCTGTTTCGCCATATCTGATTCCCCACCTCTGTTTCCCCGACTCTGATTCCCTGCCTCTGATTCCCCATCTCCGATCCCGCAAATCTGATTCCCTGCCTCTGATTCCCCGCCTCTGATTCCCTGCCTCTGATTCCCAACCTCTGATTCCCCACCTCTGATTCCCCATATCTGATTCCCCGCCTCTGTTTCCCCGCCTCTGATTCCCCGCCTCTATTTCCCAGCCTCTGATTCCCCGCCTCTGATTCCCCAGCTCTGAATCCCCGCCTCTGATTCCCCGCGTCTGATTACCGGCCTCTGATTCCCCGCTCTGATTCCCCATCTCTGATTCACAACCTCTGATTCCCCACCTCTGATTCCCCACCTCTATTTCCCCATATCTCATTCCCCGCCTCTGAATCCCCAACTCTGATTCCCTGCCTCTGATTCCCAACCTCTGATTCCCCACCTCTGATTCCCCATATCTGATTCCCCGCCTCTGTTTCCCCGCCTCTGATTCCCCGCCTCTGTTTCCCCATATCGGATTCCCCGCCTCTATTTGCCCACCTCTGGTTCCCCACCTCTATTTCCCCATATCTCATTCCCCGCCTCTGAATCCCCAACTCTGATTCCCTGCATCTAATTCCCCAGCTCTAATTCCCCACCTCTGATTCCCCGTGTCTGATTTCCTGCCTCTGATTCCCCGCCTCTGATTACCCATGTCTGATTCACCGCCTCTGATTCCCCACCTCTGATTCCCCATCTCTGATTCCGCACATCCGTTTCCCTGCCTCTGATTCCCCGCCTCTGATTCACCGCCTCTGATTCCCGGCCTCTGATTTCCCGCCTCTGATTCCCTGCCACTGATACCCCGCCCCTGATTCCCCACCTCTGATTCCCCATATCTGATTCCCCGCCTCTGTTTCCCCGCCTCTGATTCCCCGCCTCTGATTCCCCATATCTCATTCCCCGCCTCTGAATCCCCATCTCTGATTCCCGGACTCTGATTCCCCACCTATGATTCCCGGCCTCTTATTCCCGGCATCTGATTCCGGCCTCTGATTCCCGGCCTCTTATTCCCTGCTTCTGATTCTGATTCCCTGCCTTTGATTCCCCATCTCTGATTCCGCACATCTGATTCCCTGCCTCTGATTCCCCGCCTCTGTTTCCCCGCCTCTGATTCCCCGCCTCTGTTTCCCCGCCTCTGATTCCCCGCCTCTGTTTCCCAATATCTAAGTCCCCGCCTCTGATTCCCCAACTCTGATTCCCCACCTCTGATTCCCCAGCTCTGATTCCCCGCCTCTGATTCCCCGCATCTGATTCCCTGCATCTGATTCCAAGCCTCTGATTCCCTGCCTCTGATTCCCTGCCTCTGATTCCCCACCTCTGATTCCCCATATCTGATTCCCCGCCTCTGTTTCCCCACCTCTGATTCCCCGCCTCTGTTTCACCATATCTGATTGCCGGCCTCTGATTCCCCGCCTCTGATTCCCCGCCTCTGATTCCTTGCCTCAGATACCTCATCTCCGATTCCGCACATCTGATTCCCTGCCTCTGATTCCCCGCCTCTGATTCCCCGCCTCTGATTCCCTGCCTCTGATTCCCAACCTCTGATTCCCCACCTCTGATTCCCCATGTTTGATTCCCCGCCTCTGTTTCCCCGCCTCTGATTCCCCGCCTCTGATTCCCCAACTCTAATTCCCGGCCTCTGATTCCCCGCCCCTGTTTCCCCATATCTGATTCCCCGCCTCTGATTCGCCAACTCTGATTCCCCGCCTCTGATTCCCCAGCTCTGATTCCCCGCCTCTGATTCCCCGTGTTTGATTCCCTGCCTCTGATTCCCCGCCTCTGATTCCCCATCTCTGATTCACCGCATTTGATTCGCCACCTCTGATTCCCCATATCTGATTCCTCGCCTCTGTTTCCCCGCCTCTGATTACCCGCCTCTGATTCTCCATATCTCATTCCGCGCCTCTGAATCCCCATCTCTGATTCCCGGACTCTGATTCCCCACCTCTGATTCCCGGCCTCTTATTCCCAGCATCTGATTCCAGGCCTCTGATTCCCGGCCTCTGATTCCCCACTTCTGATTCTGATTCCCTGCCTCTGATTCCCCATCTCTGATTCCGCACATCTGATTCCCTGCCTCTGATTCCCCACCTCTGATTCCCCATATCTGATTCCCCACCTCTGTTTCCCCGCCTCTGATTCCCCGCCTCTGTTTCCCCATATCTAATTCCCCACCTCTGATGCGCAAACTCTGATTCCCCGCCTCTGATTCCCCAGCTCTGATTCCCCGCCTCTGATTCCCCGCATCCGATTCCCCATATCTGATTCCCCGCCTCTGTTTCCCCATATCTGATTCCCCGCCTCTGATTCCCAACTATGATTCCCCGCCTCTGATACCCCAGCTCTGATTCCCTGCCTGATTCTCCGCGTTCTATTCCCTGCCTCTGATACCCCGCCTGTGGTTCCCCATCTCTGATTCACCACCTCTGATTCCCCACCTCTGATTCCCCATATCTAATTCCCCGCCTCTGTTTTCCCGCCTCTGATTCCCCGCCTCTGTTTCCCCATATCTGATTCCCCGCCTCTGAATCCCCAACTCTGATTCCCTGCCTCTGATTCCCCAGCTCTGATTCCCCGCCTTTGATTCCCCCCGTCTGATTCCCAGCCTCTGAATCCCCGTGTCTGATATCCTGCCTCTGATTCCCCGCCTCTGATTCCTCATCTCAGATTCACCGCCTCTGATTCCCCACCTCTGATTCCCCATCTCTGATTCCGCACATCCGATTCCCTGCCTCTGATTCCCCGACTCTGATTCCCTACCTCTGATTCCCCAGCTCTGATTCCCCGCCTCTGATTCCCCAACTCTGATTCCCCGCCTCTGATAACCCAGCTCTGATTCCCCGCCTCTGATTCCCCGTGTTTGATTCCCTGCCTCTGATTCCCCGCTTCTGATTCCCCATCTCTGATTCACCGCCTTTGATTCGCCACCTCTGATTCCCCATATCTGATTCCTCGCCTCTGTTTCCCCGCCTCTGTTTCCCCGCCTCTCATTCCCCGCCTCTGATTCCCCATCTCTGATTCCCGGACTCTGATTCCCCACCTCTGATTCCCGGCCTCTTATTCCCGGCATTAGATTCCGGCCTCTGATTCCCGGCCTCTGATTCCCTGCTTCTGATTCTGATTCCCTGCCTCTGATTCCCCATTTCTGATTCCGCACATCTAATTCCCTGCCTCTGATTCCCCACCTCTGATTCCCCATATCTGATTCCCCGCCTCTGTTTCCCCGCCTCTGATTCCCCACCTCTGCTTCCCCATATCTAAGACCCCGCCTCTGATTCCCCAACTCTGATTCCCCACCTCTGATTCCCCAGCTCTGATTACCCACCTCTGATTCCCCATATCTGATTCCCCGCCTCTGTTTCCCCGCCTCTGATTCCCCGCCACTGTTTCCCCATATCTGATTCCCCGCCTCTGAATCCCCAACTCTGACTCCCTGCATCTAATTCCCCAGCTCTGATTCCCCGCCTCTGATTCCCCGTGTCTGATTTCCTGCCTCTGATTCCCCGCCTCTGATTCCCCACCTCTGATTCCCCATCTCTGATTCCGCACATCCGATTCCCAGCCTCTGATTCCCCATCTCTGATTCCCCGCCTCTGATTCCCCAACTCTGATTCCCCACCTCCGATTCCCCAGCTCTGATTCCCCGCCTCTGATTCCCCGTGTTTGATTCCCTGCCTCTGATTCCCCGCCTCTGATTCCCCATCTCTGATTCACCGCCTTTGATTCGCCACCTCTGATTCCCCATATCTGATTCCTCGCCTCTGTTTACCCGCCTCTGATTCCCCGCCTCTGATTCCCCATATCTCATTCCCCGCCTCTGATTCCCCATCTCTGATTCCCGGACTCTGATTCCCCAACTCTGATTCCCGGACTCTGATTCCCTGCTTCTGATTCTGATTCCCTGCCTCTGATTCCCCATCTCTGATTCCGCACATCTAATTCCCTGCCTCTGATTCCCCACCTCTGATTCCCCATATATGATTCCCCGCCTCTGTTTCCCCGCCTCTGATTCCCCGCCTCTGTTTCCCCATATCTAAGTCCCCGCCTCTGATTCCCCAACTTTGATTCCCCACCTCTGATTCCCCAGCTCTGATTCCCTGCATCTGATTCCCAGCCTCTGATTCCCTGCCTCTGATTCCCAACCTCTGATTCCCCACCTCTGATTCCCCGCCTCTGATTCCCCACCTCTGTTTCCCCATATCTGATTCCCCGCCTCTATTTGCCCGCCTCTGATTCCCCGCCTCTGTTTCCCCATATCTGATTACCCGCCTCTGAATCCCCAACTCTGATTCCCAGCCTCTAATTTCCCAGCTCTGATTCCCCGCCTCTGATTCCCCGTGTCTGATTTCCTGCCTCTGATTCCCCGCCTCTGATTACCCATGTCTGATTCACCGCCTCTGATTCCCCACCTCTGATTCCCCATCTCTGATTCCGCACATCCGATTCACTGCCTCTGATTCCCCAGCTCTGATTCTGCACATCTGATTCACTGCCTCTGATTCCCCACCTCTGATTCCCCATATCTGATTCCCCGCCTCTGTTTCCCGGCCTCTTATTACCAGCATCTGATTCCAGGCCTCTGATTCCCGGCCTCTGATTCCCCGCTTCTGATTCTGATTCCCTGCCTCTGATTCCCCATCTCTGATTCCGCACATCTGATTCCCTGCCTCTGATTCCCCACCTCTGATTCCCCATATCTGATTCCCCGCCTCTGTTTCCCCGCCTCTGATTCCCCGCCTCTGTTTCCCCATATCTAATTCCCCACCTCTGATGCACCAACTCTGATTCCCCGCCTCTGATTCCCCAGCTCTGATTCCCCGCCTCTGATTCCCCGCATCCGATTCCCCATATCTGATTCCCCGCCTCTGTTTCCCCGCCTCTGATTCCCCGCCTCTGTTTCCCAACTATGATTCCCCGCCTCTGATTCCCCAGCTCTGATTCCCTGCCTCTGATTCCCCGCGTTCTATTCCCTGCCTCTGATTCCCCGCCTGTGATTCCCCATCTCTGATTCACCACCTCTGATTCCCCACCTCTGATTCCCCATATCTAATTCCCCGCCTCTGTTTGCCCACCTCTGATTCCCCGCCTCTGTTTCCCCATATCTGATTCCCCGCCTCTGATTCCCCGCCTCTGTTTCCCCATATCTAAGTCCCCGCCTCTGATTCCCCAACTCTGATTCCCCATCTCTGATTCCCCGCCTCTGATTCCCCAACTCTGATTCCCCACCTCTGATTCCCCAGCTCTGATTCCCCACCTCTGATTCCCCGTGTTTGATTCCCTGCCTCTGATTCCCCGCCTCTGATTCCCCATCTCTGATTCACCGCCTTTGATTCGCCACCTCTGATTCCCCATATCTGATTCCTCGCCTCTGTTTCCCCGCCTCTGATTTCCCGCCTCTGATTCCCCATATCTCATTCCCCAACTCTGATTCCCCATCTCTGATTCCCGGACTCTGATTCCCCACCTCTGATTCCCGGCCTCTGATTCGCTGCTTCTGATTCTGATTCCCTGCCTCTGATTCCCCATCTCTGATTCCGCACATCTAATTCCCTGCCTCTGATTCCCCACCTCTGATTCCCCATATCTGATTCCCCGCCTCTGTTTCCCCGCCTCTGATTCCCCGCCTCTGTTTCCCCATATCTAAGTCCCCGCCTCTGATTCCCCAACTTTGGTTCCCCACCTCTGATTCCCCAGCTCTGATTCCCCGCCTCTGATTCCCCGCATCTGATTCCCTGCATCTGATTCCCAGCCTCTGATTCCCTGCCTCTGATTCCCAAACTCTGATTCCCCACCTCTGATTCCCCATATCTGATTCCCCGCCTCTGTTTCCCCGCCTCTGATTCCCCGCCTCTGTTTCCCCATATCTGATTCCCCACCTCTATTTGCCCGCCTCTGATTCCCCGCCTCTGTTTCCCCATATCTGATTACCCGCCTCTGAATCCCCAACTCTGATTCCCTGCCTCTAATTTCCCAGCTCTGATTCCCCGCCTCTGATTCCCCGTGTCTGATTTCCTGCCTCTGATTCCCCGCCTCTGATTACCCATGTCTGATTCACCGCCTCTGATTCCCCACCTCTGATTCCCCATCTCTGATTCCGCACATCCGATTCACTGCCTCTGATTCCCCGCCTCTGATTCCCCATCTCTGATTCTGCACATCTGATTCGCTGCCTCTGATTCCCCACCTCTGATTCGCCATATCTCATTCCCCGCCTCTGTTTCCCCGCCTCTGATTCCCCGCCTCTGTTTCCCCATATCTAAGTCCCCGCCTCTGGTTCCCCGCCTCTGATTCGCTGCCTCTGATTCACCATCTCTGATTCCGCACATCTGATTCCCTGCCTTTGATTCCCCGCCTCTGACTCCCCGCCTCTGATTCCCTGCCTCTGTTTCCCAACCTCTGATTCCCCACCTCTGATTCCCCATATCTGATTCCCCACCTCTGTTTCCCCGCCTCTGTTTCGCCATATCTGATTCCCCACCTCTGTTTCCCCGCCTCTGATTCCCTGCCTCTGATTCCCCATCTCCGATCCCGCAAATCTGATTCCCTGCCTCTGATTCCCAACCTCTGATTCCCCACCTCTGATTCCCCATATCTGATTCCCCGCCTCTGTTTCCCCGCCTCTGATTCCCCGCCTCTGATTCCCCAACTCTGATTCCCCGCCTCTGATTCCCCAGCTCTGAATCCCCGCCTCTGATTCCCCGAGTCTTATTACCGGCCTCTGATTCCCCGCTCTGATTCACCATCTCTGATTCACAACCTCTGATTCCCCACCTCTGATTCCCCATATCTGATTTGCCGCCTCTGTTTCCCCGCCTCTGATTCCCCACCTCTGATTCCCCGCCTCTGATTCGCCAGCTATGATTCCCCGCCTCTGATTCCCCGCGTCTGATTCCCTGCCTCTGATTCCCCGCCTCTGATTCCACATCTCTGATTCACCACCTCTGATTCCCCGCGTCTGATTCCCCGCCTCTGATTCCCCATCTCTGATTCCCCATCTCTGATTCCCCAATTCTGATTCACCGCATCTGATCCCCCAGCTCTGTTTCCTCGCCTCTGATTCCCTGCCTCTGATTCCCAACCTCTGATTCCCCACCTCTGATTTCCCATATTGATTCCCTGCCTCTGATTCCCCGCCTCTGATTCCCCAACTCTGATTCCCCGCCTCTGATTCCCCAGCTCTGATTCCCCGCCTCTGATTCCCCGTGTTTGATTCCCTGCCTCTGATTCCCGGCCTCTGATTCCCCATCTCTGATTCATCGCCTTTGATTCGCCACCTCTGATTCCCCATATCTGATTCCCCGCCTCTGTTTCCCCGCCTCTGATTCCCCGCCTCTGATTCCCCATATCTCATTCCCCGCCTCTGAATCCCCATCTCTGATTCCCGGACTCTGATTCCCCACCTCTGATTCCCGGCCTCTTATTCCCGGCAACTGATTCCGGCCTCTGATTCCCGGCCTCTGATTCCCTGCTTCTGATTCTGATTCCCTGCCTTTGATTCCCCATCTCTGATTCCGCACATCTGATTCACTGCCTCTGATTCCCCATCTCTGATTCCCCGCCTCTGATTCCCCGCCTCTGTTTCCCAATATCTAAGTCCCAGCCTCTGATTCCCCAACTCTGATTCCCCATCTCTGATTCTCCAGCTCTGATTCCCCGCCTCTCATTCCCCGCATCTGATTCCCTGCATCTGATTCCATGCCTCTGATTCCCTGCCTCTGATTCCCAACCTCTGATTCCCCACCACTGATTCCCCATATCTGATTCCCAGCCTCTGTTTCCCCGCCTCTGATTCCCCGCCTCTGTTTCCCCATATCTGATTCCCGGCCTCTGATTCCCCGCCTCTGATTCCCCGCCTCTGATTCGCTGCCTCTGTTTCCCCATATCTGATTCCCGGCCTCTGATTCCCCGCCTCTGATTCCCTGCCTCTGATTCCCCGCCTCTGATTCCCTGCCTCTGATTCCCGGCCTCTGTTTCCCCATATCTGATTCCCCGCCTCTGATTCCCCAGCTCTGATTCCCGGCCTCTGATTCCCGGCCTCTGATTCCCGGCCTCTGATTCCCGGCCTCTGATTCCACGCCTCTGTTTCCCCGCCTCTGATTCCCCGCCTCTGTTTCCCCATATCTAAGTCCCCGCCTCTGATTCCCCAACTCTGATTCCCCACCTCTGATTCCCCAGCTCTGGTTCCCCGCCTCTGATTCGCTGCCTCTGATTCACCATCTCTGATTCCGCACATCTGATTCCCTGCCTCTGATTCCCCGCCTCTGACTCCCCGCCTCTGATTCCCTGCCTCTGTTCCCCAACCTCTGATTCCCCACCTCTGATTCCCCATATCTGATTCCCCACCTCTCTTTCCCTGCCTCTGATTCCCCGCCTCTGTTTCGCCATATCTGATTCCCCACCTCTGTTTCCCCGCCTCTGATTCCCCACCTCTGATTCCCCATATCTGATTCCCCGCCTCTGAATCCCCATCTCTGATTCCCGGCCTCTGACTCCCCACCTCTGATTCCCCATCTCTGATTCCGCACATCCGATTCCCTGCCTCTGATTCCCCGACTCTGATTCCCCACCTCTGATTCCCCAGCTCTGTTTCCCCGCCTCTGATTCCCCGACTGTGATTCCCCACCTCTGATTCCCCAGCTCTGATTTCCCACCTCTGATTCCCCAGCTCTGATTCCCCACCTCTGATTCCCCGTGTTTGATTCCCTGCCTCTTATTCCCCGCCTCTGATTCCCCATCTCTGATTCACCGCCTTTGATTCGCCACCTCTGATTCCCCATATCTGATTCCTCGCCTCTGTTTCCCCGCCTCTGATTTCCCGCCTCTGATTCCCCATATCTCATTCCCCGCCTCTGATTCCCCATCTCTGATTCCCGGACTCTGATTCCCCACCTCTGATTCCCGGCCTCTGATTCGCTGCTTCTGATTCTGATTCCCTGCCTCTGATTCCCCATCTCTGATTCTGCACATCTAATTCCCTGCCTCTGATTCCCCACCTCTGATTCCCCATATCTGATTCCCCGCCTCTGTTATCCCATATCTAAGTCCCCGCCTCTGATTCCCCAACTTTGGTTCCCCACCTCTGATTCCCCAGCTCTGATTCCCCGCCTCTGATTCCCCGCATCTGATTCCCTGCATCTGATTCCCAGCCTCTGATTCCCTGCCTCTGATTCCCAAACTCTGATTCCCCACCTCTGATTCCCCATATCTGATTCCCCGCCTCTGTTTCCCCGCCTCTGATTCCCCGCCTCTGTTTCCCCATATCTGATTCCCCACCTCTATTTGCCCGCCTCTGATTCCCCGCTTCTGTTTCCCCATATCTGATTACCCGCCTCTGAATCCCCAACTCTGATTCCCTGCCTCTAATTTCACAGCTCTGATTCCCCGCCTCTGATTCCCCGTGTCTGATTTCCTGCCTCTGATTCACCGCCTCTGATTCCCCACCTCTGATTCCCCATCTCTGATTCCGCACATCCGATTCACTGCCTCTGATTCCCCAGCTCTGATTCCCCGCCTCTGATTCCCCGCGTCTTATTCCCTGCTTCTGATTCTGATTCCCTGCCTCTGATTCCCCATCTCTGATTCTGCACATCTGATTCCCTGCCTCTGATTCCCCACCTCTGATTCCCCATGTCTGATTCCCCGCCTCTGTTTCCCCGACTCTGATTCCCCGCCTCTGTTTCCCCATATCTAAGTCCCCGCCTCTGATTCCCCAACTCTGATTCCCCACCTCTGATTCCCCAGCTCTGGTTCCCCGCCTCTGATTCGCTGCCTCTGATTCACCATCTCTGATTCCGCACATCTGATTCCCTGCCTCTGATTCCCCGCCTCTGACTCCCCGCCTCTGATTCCCTGCCTCTGTTCCCCAACCTCTGATTCCCCACCTCTGATTCCCCATATCTGATTCCCCACCTCTGTTTCCCTGCCTCTGATTCCCCGCCTCTGTTTCGCCATATCTGATTCCCCACCTCTGTTTCCCCGCCTCTGATTCCCTGCCTCTGATTCCCCATCTCGGATCCCGCAAATCTGATTCCCTGCCTCTGATTCCCCGCCTCTGATTCCCTGCCTCTGATTCCCAACCTCTGATTCCCCACCTCTGATTCCCCATATCTGATTCCCCGCCTCTGTTTCCCCGCCTCTGATTCCCCGCCTCTATTTCCCAGCCTCTGATTCCCCGCCTCTGATTCCCCAGCTCTGAATCCCCGCCTCTGATTCCCCGCGTCTGATTACCGGCCTCTGATTCCCCGCTCTGATTCCCCATCTCTGATTCACAACCTCTGATTCCCCACCTCTGATTCCCCACCTCTATTTCCCCATATCTCATTCCCCGCCTCTGAATCCCCAACTCTGATTCCCTGCCTCTGATTCCCAACCTCTGATTCCCCACCTCTGATTCCCCATATCTGATTCCCCGCCTCTGTTTCCCCGCCTCTGATTCCCCGCCTCTGTTTCCCCATATCGGATTCCCCGCCTCTATTTGCCCACCTCTGGTTCCCCACCTCTATTTCCCCATATCTCATTCCCCGCCTCTGAATCCCCAACTCTGATTCCCTGCATCTAATTCCCCAGCTCTAATTCCCCACCTCTGATTCCCCGTGTCTGATTTCCTGCCTCTGATTCCCCGCCTCTGATTACCCATGTCTGATTCACCGCCTCTGATTCCCCACCTCTGATTCCCCATCTCTGATTCCGCACATCCGTTTCCCTGCCTCTGATTCCCCGCCTCTGATTCACCGCCTCTGATTCCCGGCCTCTGATTTCCCGCCTCTGATTCCCTGCCACTGATACCCCGCCCCTGATTCCCCACCTCTGATTCCCCATATCTGATTCCCCGCCTCTGTTTCCCCGCCTCTGATTCCCCGCCTCTGATTCCCCATATCTCATTCCCCGCCTCTGAATCCCCATCTCTGATTCCCGGACTCTGATTCCCCACCTATGATTCCCGGCCTCTTATTCCCGGCATCTGATTCCGGCCTCTGATTCCCGGCCTCTTATTCCCTGCTTCTGATTCTGATTCCCTGCCTTTGATTCCCCATCTCTGATTCCGCACATCTGATTCCCTGCCTCTGATTCCCCGCCTCTGTTTCCCCGCCTCTGATTCCCCGCCTCTGTTTCCCCGCCTCTGATTCCCCGCCTCTGTTTCCCAATATCTAAGTCCCCGCCTCTGATTCCCCAACTCTGATTCCCCACCTCTGATTCCCCAGCTCTGATTCCCCGCCTCTGATTCCCCGCATCTGATTCCCTGCATCTGATTCCAAGCCTCTGATTCCCTGCCTCTGATTCCCTGCCTCTGATTCCCCACCTCTGATTCCCCATATCTGATTCCCCGCCTCTGTTTCCCCACCTCTGATTCCCCGCCTCTGTTTCACCATATCTGATTGCCGGCCTCTGATTCCCCGCCTCTGATTCCCCGCCTCTGATTCCTTGCCTCAGATACCCCATCTCCGATTCCGCACATCTGATTCCCTGCCTCTGATTCCCCGCCTCTGATTCCCCGCCTCTGATTCCCTGCCTCTGATTCCCAACCTCTGATTCCCCACCTCTGATTCCCCATGTTTGATTCCCCGCCTCTGTTTCCCCGCCTCTGATTCCCCGCCTCTGATTCCCCAACTCTAATTCCCGGCCTCTGATTCCCCGCCCCTGTTTCCCCATATCTGATTCCCCGCCTCTGATTCGCCAACTCTGATTCCCCGCCTCTGATTCCCCAGCTCTGATTCCCCGCCTCTGATTCCCCGTGTTTGATTCCCTGCCTCTGATTCCCCGCCTCTGATTCCCCATCTCTGATTCACCGCATTTGATTCGCCACCTCTGATTCCCCATATCTGATTCCTCGCCTCTGTTTCCCCGCCTCTGATTACCCGCCTCTGATTCTCCATATCTCATTCCGCGCCTCTGAATCCCCATCTCTGATTCCCGGACTCTGATTCCCCACCTCTGATTCCCGGCCTCTTATTCCCAGCATCTGATTCCAGGCCTCTGATTCCCGGCCTCTGATTCCCCACTTCTGATTCTGATTCCCTGCCTCTGATTCCCCATCTCTGATTCCGCACATCTGATTCCCTGCCTCTGATTCCCCACCTCTGATTCCCCATATCTGATTCCCCACCTCTGTTTCCCCGCCTCTGATTCCCCGCCTCTGTTTCCCCATATCTAATTCCCCACCTCTGATGCGCAAACTCTGATTCCCCGCCTCTGATTCCCCAGCTCTGATTCCCCGCCTCTGATTCCCCGCATCCGATTCCCCATATCTGATTCCCCGCCTCTGTTTCCCCATATCTGATTCCCCGCCTCTGATTCCCAACTATGATTCCCCGCCTCTGATACCCCAGCTCTGATTCCCTGCCTGATTCTCCGCGTTCTATTCCCTGCCTCTGATACCCCGCCTGTGGTTCCCCATCTCTGATTCACCACCTCTGATTCCCCACCTCTGATTCCCCATATCTAATTCCCCGCCTCTGTTTTCCCGCCTCTGATTCCCCGCCTCTGTTTCCCCATATCTGATTCCCCGCCTCTGAATCCCCAACTCTGATTCCCTGCCTCTGATTCCCCAGCTCTGATTCCCCGCCTTTGATTCCCCCCGTCTGATTCCCAGCCTCTGAATCCCCGTGTCTGATATCCTGCCTCTGATTCCCCGCCTCTGATTCCTCATCTCAGATTCACCGCCTCTGATTCCCCACCTCTGATTCCCCATCTCTGATTCCGCACATCCGATTCCCTGCCTCTGATTCCCCGACTCTGATTCCCCACCTCTGATTCCCCAGCTCTGATTCCCCGCCTCTGATTCCCCAACTCTGATTCCCCGCCTCTGATAACCCAGCTCTGATTCCCCGCCTCTGATTCCCCGTGTTTGATTCCCTGCCTCTGATTCCCCGCTTCTGATTCCCCATCTCTGATTCACCGCCTTTGATTCGCCACCTCTGATTCCCCATATCTGATTCCTCGCCTCTGTTTCCCCGCCTCTGTTTCCCCGCCTCTCATTCCCCGCCTCTGATTCCCCATCTCTGATTCCCGGACTCTGATTCCCCACCTCTGATTCCCGGCCTCTTATTCCCGGCATTAGATTCCGGCCTCTGATTCCCGGCCTCTGATTCCCTGCTTCTGATTCTGATTCCCTGCCTCTGATTCCCCATTTCTGATTCCGCACATCTAATTCCCTGCCTCTGATTCCCCACCTCTGATTCCCCATATCTGATTCCCCGCCTCTGTTTCCCCGCCTCTGATTCCCCACCTCTGCTTCCCCATATCTAAGACCCCGCCTCTGATTCCCCAACTCTGATTCCCCACCTCTGATTCCCCAGCTCTGATTACCCACCTCTGATTCCCCATATCTGATTCCCCGCCTCTGTTTCCCCGCCTCTGATTCCCCGCCACTGTTTCCCCATATCTGATTCCCCGCCTCTGAATCCCCAACTCTGACTCCCTGCATCTAATTCCCCAGCTCTGATTCCCCGCCTCTGATTCCCCGTGTCTGATTTCCTGCCTCTGATTCCCCGCCTCTGATTCCCCACCTCTGATTCCCCATCTCTGATTCCGCACATCCGATTCCCAGCCTCTGATTCCCCATCTCTGATTCCCCGCCTCTGATTCCCCAACTCTGATTCCCCACCTCCGATTCCCCAGCTCTGATTCCCCGCCTCTGATTCCCCGTGTTTGATTCCCTGCCTCTGATTCCCCGCCTCTGATTCCCCATCTCTGATTCACCGCCTTTGATTCGCCACCTCTGATTCCCCATATCTGATTCCTCGCCTCTGTTTACCCGCCTCTGATTCCCCGCCTCTGATTCCCCATATCTCATTCCCCGCCTCTGATTCCCCATCTCTGATTCCCGGACTCTGATTCCCCAACTCTGATTCCCGGACTCTGATTCCCTGCTTCTGATTCTGATTCCCTGCCTCTGATTCCCCATCTCTGATTCCGCACATCTAATTCCCTGCCTCTGATTCCCCACCTCTGATTCCCCATATATGATTCCCCGCCTCTGTTTCCCCGCCTCTGATTCCCCGCCTCTGTTTCCCCATATCTAAGTCCCCGCCTCTGATTCCCCAACTTTGATTCCCCACCTCTGATTCCCCAGCTCTGATTCCCTGCATCTGATTCCCAGCCTCTGATTCCCTGCCTCTGATTCCCAACCTCTGATTCCCCACCTCTGATTCCCCGCCTCTGATTCCCCACCTCTGTTTCCCCATATCTGATTCCCCGCCTCTATTTGCCCGCCTCTGATTCCCCGCCTCTGTTTCCCCATATCTGATTACCCGCCTCTGAATCCCCAACTCTGATTCCCAGCCTCTAATTTCCCAGCTCTGATTCCCCGCCTCTGATTCCCCGTGTCTGATTTCCTGCCTCTGATTCCCCGCCTCTGATTACCCATGTCTGATTCACCGCCTCTGATTCCCCACCTCTGATTCCCCATCTCTGATTCCGCACATCCGATTCACTGCCTCTGATTCCCCAGCTCTGATTCTGCACATCTGATTCACTGCCTCTGATTCCCCACCTCTGATTCCCCATATCTGATTCCCCGCCTCTGTTTCCCGGCCTCTTATTACCAGCATCTGATTCCAGGCCTCTGATTCCCGGCCTCTGATTCCCCGCTTCTGATTCTGATTCCCTGCCTCTGATTCCCCATCTCTGATTCCGCACATCTGATTCCCTGCCTCTGATTCCCCACCTCTGATTCCCCATATCTGATTCCCCGCCTCTGTTTCCCCGCCTCTGATTCCCCGCCTCTGTTTCCCCATATCTAATTCCCCACCTCTGATGCACCAACTCTGATTCCCCGCCTCTGATTCCCCAGCTCTGATTCCCCGCCTCTGATTCCCCGCATCCGATTCCCCATATCTGATTCCCCGCCTCTGTTTCCCCGCCTCTGATTCCCCGCCTCTGTTTCCCAACTATGATTCCCCGCCTCTGATTCCCCAGCTCTGATTCCCTGCCTCTGATTCCCCGCGTTCTATTCCCTGCCTCTGATTCCCCGCCTGTGATTCCCCATCTCTGATTCACCACCTCTGATTCCCCACCTCTGATTCCCCATATCTAATTCCCCGCCTCTGTTTGCCCACCTCTGATTCCCCGCCTCTGTTTCCCCATATCTGATTCCCCGCCTCTGATTCCCCGCCTCTGTTTCCCCATATCTAAGTCCCCGCCTCTGATTCCCCAACTCTGATTCCCCATCTCTGATTCCCCGCCTCTGATTCCCCAACTCTGATTCCCCACCTCTGATTCCCCAGCTCTGATTCCCCACCTCTGATTCCCCGTGTTTGATTCCCTGCCTCTGATTCCCCGCCTCTGATTCCCCATCTCTGATTCACCGCCTTTGATTCGCCACCTCTGATTCCCCATATCTGATTCCTCGCCTCTGTTTCCCCGCCTCTGATTTCCCGCCTCTGATTCCCCATATCTCATTCCCCAACTCTGATTCCCCATCTCTGATTCCCGGACTCTGATTCCCCACCTCTGATTCCCGGCCTCTGATTCGCTGCTTCTGATTCTGATTCCCTGCCTCTGATTCCCCATCTCTGATTCCGCACATCTAATTCCCTGCCTCTGATTCCCCACCTCTGATTCCCCATATCTGATTCCCCGCCTCTGTTTCCCCGCCTCTGATTCCCCGCCTCTGTTTCCCCATATCTAAGTCCCCGCCTCTGATTCCCCAACTTTGGTTCCCCACCTCTGATTCCCCAGCTCTGATTCCCCGCCTCTGATTCCCCGCATCTGATTCCCTGCATCTGATTCCCAGCCTCTGATTCCCTGCCTCTGATTCCCAAACTCTGATTCCCCACCTCTGATTCCCCATATCTGATTCCCCGCCTCTGTTTCCCCGCCTCTGATTCCCCGCCTCTGTTTCCCCATATCTGATTCCCCACCTCTATTTGCCCGCCTCTGATTCCCCGCCTCTGTTTCCCCATATCTGATTACCCGCCTCTGAATCCCCAACTCTGATTCCCTGCCTCTAATTTCCCAGCTCTGATTCCCCGCCTCTGATACCCCAGCTCTGATTCCCTGCCTGATTCTCCGCGTTCTATTCCCTGCCTCTGATACCCCGCCTGTGGTTCCCCATCTCTGATTCACCACCTCTGATTCCCCACCTCTGATTCCCCATATCTAATTCCCCGCCTCTGTTTTCCCGCCTCTGATTCCCCGCCTCTGTTTCCCCATATCTGATTCCCCGCCTCTGAATCCCCAACTCTGATTCCCTGCCTCTGATTCCCCAGCTCTGATTCCCCGCCTTTGATTCCCCCCGTCTGATTCCCAGCCTCTGAATCCCCGTGTCTGATATCCTGCCTCTGATTCCCCGCCTCTGATTCCTCATCTCAGATTCACCGCCTCTGATTCCCCACCTCTGATTCCCCATCTCTGATTCCGCACATCCGATTCCCTGCCTCTGATTCCCCGACTCTGATTCCCCACCTCTGATTCCCCAGCTCTGATTCCCCGCCTCTGATTCCCCAACTCTGATTCCCCGCCTCTGATAACCCAGCTCTGATTCCCCGCCTCTGATTCCCCGTGTTTGATTCCCTGCCTCTGATTCCCCGCTTCTGATTCCCCATCTCTGATTCACCGCCTTTGATTCGCCACCTCTGATTCCCCATATCTGATTCCTCGCCTCTGTTTCCCCGCCTCTGTTTCCCCGCCTCTCATTCCCCGCCTCTGATTCCCCATCTCTGATTCCCGGACTCTGATTCCCCACCTCTGATTCCCGGCCTCTTATTCCCGGCATTAGATTCCGGCCTCTGATTCCCGGCCTCTGATTCCCTGCTTCTGATTCTGATTCCCTGCCTCTGATTCCCCATTTCTGATTCCGCACATCTAATTCCCTGCCTCTGATTCCCCACCTCTGATTCCCCATATCTGATTCCCCGCCTCTGTTTCCCCGCCTCTGATTCCCCACCTCTGCTTCCCCATATCTAAGACCCCGCCTCTGATTCCCCAACTCTGATTCCCCACCTCTGATTCCCCAGCTCTGATTACCCACCTCTGATTCCCCATATCTGATTCCCCGCCTCTGTTTCCCCGCCTCTGATTCCCCGCCACTGTTTCCCCATATCTGATTCCCCGCCTCTGAATCCCCAACTCTGACTCCCTGCATCTAATTCCCCAGCTCTGATTCCCCGCCTCTGATTCCCCGTGTCTGATTTCCTGCCTCTGATTCCCCGCCTCTGATTCCCCACCTCTGATTCCCCATCTCTGATTCCGCACATCCGATTCCCAGCCTCTGATTCCCCATCTCTGATTCCCCGCCTCTGATTCCCCAACTCTGATTCCCCACCTCCGATTCCCCAGCTCTGATTCCCCGCCTCTGATTCCCCGTGTTTGATTCCCTGCCTCTGATTCCCCGCCTCTGATTCCCCATCTCTGATTCACCGCCTTTGATTCGCCACCTCTGATTCCCCATATCTGATTCCTCGCCTCTGTTTACCCGCCTCTGATTCCCCGCCTCTGATTCCCCATATCTCATTCCCCGCCTCTGATTCCCCATCTCTGATTCCCGGACTCTGATTCCCCAACTCTGATTCCCGGACTCTGATTCCCTGCTTCTGATTCTGATTCCCTGCCTCTGATTCCCCATCTCTGATTCCGCACATCTAATTCCCTGCCTCTGATTCCCCACCTCTGATTCCCCATATATGATTCCCCGCCTCTGTTTCCCCGCCTCTGATTCCCCGCCTCTGTTTCCCCATATCTAAGTCCCCGCCTCTGATTCCCCAACTTTGATTCCCCACCTCTGATTCCCCAGCTCTGATTCCCTGCATCTGATTCCCAGCCTCTGATTCCCTGCCTCTGATTCCCAACCTCTGATTCCCCACCTCTGATTCCCCGCCTCTGATTCCCCACCTCTGTTTCCCCATATCTGATTCCCCGCCTCTATTTGCCCGCCTCTGATTCCCCGCCTCTGTTTCCCCATATCTGATTACCCGCCTCTGAATCCCCAACTCTGATTCCCAGCCTCTAATTTCCCAGCTCTGATTCCCCGCCTCTGATTCCCCGTGTCTGATTTCCTGCCTCTGATTCCCCGCCTCTGATTACCCATGTCTGATTCACCGCCTCTGATTCCCCACCTCTGATTCCCCATCTCTGATTCCGCACATCCGATTCACTGCCTCTGATTCCCCAGCTCTGATTCTGCACATCTGATTCACTGCCTCTGATTCCCCACCTCTGATTCCCCATATCTGATTCCCCGCCTCTGTTTCCCGGCCTCTTATTACCAGCATCTGATTCCAGGCCTCTGATTCCCGGCCTCTGATTCCCCGCTTCTGATTCTGATTCCCTGCCTCTGATTCCCCATCTCTGATTCCGCACATCTGATTCCCTGCCTCTGATTCCCCACCTCTGATTCCCCATATCTGATTCCCCGCCTCTGTTTCCCCGCCTCTGATTCCCCGCCTCTGTTTCCCCATATCTAATTCCCCACCTCTGATGCACCAACTCTGATTCCCCGCCTCTGATTCCCCAGCTCTGATTCCCCGCCTCTGATTCCCCGCATCCGATTCCCCATATCTGATTCCCCGCCTCTGTTTCCCCGCCTCTGATTCCCCGCCTCTGTTTCCCAACTATGATTCCCCGCCTCTGATTCCCCAGCTCTGATTCCCTGCCTCTGATTCCCCGCGTTCTATTCCCTGCCTCTGATTCCCCGCCTGTGATTCCCCATCTCTGATTCACCACCTCTGATTCCCCACCTCTGATTCCCCATATCTAATTCCCCGCCTCTGTTTGCCCACCTCTGATTCCCCGCCTCTGTTTCCCCATATCTGATTCCCCGCCTCTGATTCCCCGCCTCTGTTTCCCCATATCTAAGTCCCCGCCTCTGATTCCCCAACTCTGATTCCCCATCTCTGATTCCCCGCCTCTGATTCCCCAACTCTGATTCCCCACCTCTGATTCCCCAGCTCTGATTCCCCACCTCTGATTCCCCGTGTTTGATTCCCTGCCTCTGATTCCCCGCCTCTGATTCCCCATCTCTGATTCACCGCCTTTGATTCGCCACCTCTGATTCCCCATATCTGATTCCTCGCCTCTGTTTCCCCGCCTCTGATTTCCCGCCTCTGATTCCCCATATCTCATTCCCCAACTCTGATTCCCCATCTCTGATTCCCGGACTCTGATTCCCCACCTCTGATTCCCGGCCTCTGATTCGCTGCTTCTGATTCTGATTCCCTGCCTCTGATTCCCCATCTCTGATTCCGCACATCTAATTCCCTGCCTCTGATTCCCCACCTCTGATTCCCCATATCTGATTCCCCGCCTCTGTTTCCCCGCCTCTGATTCCCCGCCTCTGTTTCCCCATATCTAAGTCCCCGCCTCTGATTCCCCAACTTTGGTTCCCCACCTCTGATTCCCCAGCTCTGATTCCCCGCCTCTGATTCCCCGCATCTGATTCCCTGCATCTGATTCCCAGCCTCTGATTCCCTGCCTCTGATTCCCAAACTCTGATTCCCCACCTCTGATTCCCCATATCTGATTCCCCGCCTCTGTTTCCCCGCCTCTGATTCCCCGCCTCTGTTTCCCCATATCTGATTCCCCACCTCTATTTGCCCGCCTCTGATTCCCCGCCTCTGTTTCCCCATATCTGATTACCCGCCTCTGAATCCCCAACTCTGATTCCCTGCCTCTAATTTCCCAGCTCTGATTCCCCGCCTCTGATTCCCCGTGTCTGATTTCCTGCCTCTGATTCCCCGCCTCTGATTACCCATGTCTGATTCACCGCCTCTGATTCCCCACCTCTGATTCCCCATCTCTGATTCCGCACATCCGATTCACTGCCTCTGATTCCCCGCCTCTGATTCCCCATCTCTGATTCTGCACATCTGATTCGCTGCCTCTGATTCCCCACCTCTGATTCGCCATATCTCATTCCCCGCCTCTGTTTCCCCGCCTCTGATTCCCCGCCTCTGTTTCCCCATATCTAAGTCCCCGCCTCTGGTTCCCCGCCTCTGATTCGCTGCCTCTGATTCACCATCTCTGATTCCGCACATCTGATTCCCTGCCTTTGATTCCCCGCCTCTGACTCCCCGCCTCTGATTCCCTGCCTCTGTTTCCCAACCTCTGATTCCCCACCTCTGATTCCCCATATCTGATTCCCCACCTCTGTTTCCCCGCCTCTGTTTCGCCATATCTGATTCCCCACCTCTGTTTCCCCGCCTCTGATTCCCTGCCTCTGATTCCCCATCTCCGATCCCGCAAATCTGATTCCCTGCCTCTGATTCCCAACCTCTGATTCCCCACCTCTGATTCCCCATATCTGATTCCCCGCCTCTGTTTCCCCGCCTCTGATTCCCCGCCTCTGATTCCCCAACTCTGATTCCCCGCCTCTGATTCCCCAGCTCTGAATCCCCGCCTCTGATTCCCCGAGTCTTATTACCGGCCTCTGATTCCCCGCTCTGATTCACCATCTCTGATTCACAACCTCTGATTCCCCACCTCTGATTCCCCATATCTGATTTGCCGCCTCTGTTTCCCCGCCTCTGATTCCCCACCTCTGATTCCCCGCCTCTGATTCGCCAGCTATGATTCCCCGCCTCTGATTCCCCGCGTCTGATTCCCTGCCTCTGATTCCCCGCCTCTGATTCCACATCTCTGATTCACCACCTCTGATTCCCCGCGTCTGATTCCCCGCCTCTGATTCCCCATCTCTGATTCCCCATCTCTGATTCCCCAATTCTGATTCACCGCATCTGATCCCCCAGCTCTGTTTCCTCGCCTCTGATTCCCTGCCTCTGATTCCCAACCTCTGATTCCCCACCTCTGATTTCCCATATTGATTCCCTGCCTCTGATTCCCCGCCTCTGATTCCCCAACTCTGATTCCCCGCCTCTGATTCCCCAGCTCTGATTCCCCGCCTCTGATTCCCCGTGTTTGATTCCCTGCCTCTGATTCCCGGCCTCTGATTCCCCATCTCTGATTCATCGCCTTTGATTCGCCACCTCTGATTCCCCATATCTGATTCCCCGCCTCTGTTTCCCCGCCTCTGATTCCCCGCCTCTGATTCCCCATATCTCATTCCCCGCCTCTGAATCCCCATCTCTGATTCCCGGACTCTGATTCCCCACCTCTGATTCCCGGCCTCTTATTCCCGGCAACTGATTCCGGCCTCTGATTCCCGGCCTCTGATTCCCTGCTTCTGATTCTGATTCCCTGCCTTTGATTCCCCATCTCTGATTCCGCACATCTGATTCACTGCCTCTGATTCCCCATCTCTGATTCCCCGCCTCTGATTCCCCGCCTCTGTTTCCCAATATCTAAGTCCCAGCCTCTGATTCCCCAACTCTGATTCCCCATCTCTGATTCTCCAGCTCTGATTCCCCGCCTCTCATTCCCCGCATCTGATTCCCTGCATCTGATTCCATGCCTCTGATTCCCTGCCTCTGATTCCCAACCTCTGATTCCCCACCACTGATTCCCCATATCTGATTCCCAGCCTCTGTTTCCCCGCCTCTGATTCCCCGCCTCTGTTTCCCCATATCTGATTCCCGGCCTCTGATTCCCCGCCTCTGATTCCCCGCCTCTGATTCGCTGCCTCTGTTTCCCCATATCTGATTCCCGGCCTCTGATTCCCCGCCTCTGATTCCCTGCCTCTGATTCCCCGCCTCTGATTCCCTGCCTCTGATTCCCGGCCTCTGTTTCCCCATATCTGATTCCCCGCCTCTGATTCCCCAGCTCTGATTCCCGGCCTCTGATTCCCGGCCTCTGATTCCCGGCCTCTGATTCCCGGCCTCTGATTCCACGCCTCTGGTTCCCCGCCTCCGATTCCCCGCCTCTGATTCCCCAACTCTGATTCCCCGCCTCTGATTCCCCAGCTCTGTTTACCCGCCTCTGATTCACCAGCTCTGATTCCCCGCCTCTGATTCCCCACATCTGATTCCCTGCCTCTGATTTCCCGCCTCTGATTCCCTGCCTCTGATTCCCAACCTCTGATTCCCCACCTCTGAATCCCCATATCTGATTGCCTGCCTCTGATTCCCTGCCTCTGATTCCCCGCCTCTGATTCCCCGCTTCTGATTCCCCAGCTCTGATTCCCCGCCTCTGAATCCCCAACTCTGACACCCTGCCTCTGATTCCCCAGCTCTGATTCCCCGCCTCTGATACCCCACCTCTGATTCCCTGCCTCTGATTTCCCGCCTTTGATTCCCCATCTCTGATTCACAACCTCTGATTCCCCACCTCTGATTCACCATATCTGATTCCCCGCCTCTGATTCCCCAACTCTGATTCCCCGCCTCTGATTCCCCAGCTCTGATTCCCCGCCTCTGATTCCCGGCATCCGATTCCCTGCCTCTGATTCACCGCCTCTGATTCCCCATCTCTGATTCCCCGCCTCTGATTCCCCGTGTCTGATTCCCTGCCTCTGATTCCCCGCCTCTGATTTCCCGCTTCTGATTCCCTGCCACTGATTCCCCGCCTCTGATTTCCCATCTCTGATTCCCCGCCTCTGATTCCCCGGCCTCTCATTCCCGGCCTCTCATTCCCGGCCTCTGATTCCCGGCCTCTGATTCCCCGCCTCTGGTTCCCCGCCTCTTTTTCGCTGCCTCTGATTTTCCATCTCTGATTCCGCACATCTGATTCCCTGCCTCTGATTCCCTGCCTCTGTTTCCCAACCTCTGATTCCCTACCTCGGATTCCCCATATCTGATTCCTCACCTCTGTTTCCCTGCATCTGATTCCCCGCCTCTGTTTCCCCATATCTGATTCCCCGCCTCTGATTCCCCAACTCTGATTCCCCGTCTCTGATTCACCAGCTCTGATTCCCCGCCTCTGATTCACCGTGTTTGATTCCCTGCCTCTGATTCCCCGCCTTTGATTCCCCATCTCTGATTCACTTCCTTTCATTCGCCACCTCTGATTCCCCATATCAGATTCCCCGCCTCTGTTTCCCCGCCTCTGATTCCCCTTCTCTGTTTCCCCATATCTGATTCCCCGCCTCTGATTCCCCAACTCTGATTTCCATATATCTGATACCCCGCCTCTGTTTCTGCGCCTCTGATTCCCCGCCTCTGTTTCCCCATATCTGATTCCCCGCCTCTGATTCCCCTACTCTGATTCCCCGCCTCTGATTCCCCAGCTCTGATTCCCCGTGTTTGATTCCCCGCCTCTGATTCCCCATCTCTGATTCCCGGCCTCTGATTCCCGGCCTCTGATTCCCGGCCTCTCGTTCCCGGCCTCTGATTCCCGGCCTCTGATTCCCCGCCTCTGGTTCCCCGCCTCTGATTCCCCGCCTCTGATTCCCCAACTCTGATTCGCCGCCTCTGATTCCCCAGCTCTGTTTCCCCGCCTCTGAATCCCCGCCTCTGTTTCCCCATATCTAATTCCCCGCCTCTGATTCACAAACTCTGATTCCCCGCCTCTGATTCACCAGCTTTGATTCCCCGCCTCTGATTACCCATGTCTGATTCACCGCCTCTGATTCCCCACCTCTGATTACCCATCTCTGATTCCGCACATCCGATTCCCAGCCTCTGATTCCCCATCTCTGATTCCCCGCCTCTGATTCCCCAACTCTGATTCCCCACCTCCGATTCCCCAGCTCTGATTCCCCGCCTCTGATTCCCCGTGTTTGATTCCCTGCCTCTGATTCCCCGCCTCTGATTCCCCATCTCTGATTCACCGCCTTTGATTCCCCACCTCTGATTCCCCATATCTGATTCCTCGCCTCTGTTTACCCGCCTCTGATTCCCCGCCTCTGATTCCCCATATCTCATTCCCCAACTCTGATTCCCCATCTCTGATTCCCGGACTCTGATTCCCCACCTCTGATTCCCGGCCTCTGATTCGCTGCTTCTGATTCTGATTCCCTGCCTCTGATTCCCCATCTCTGATTCCGCACATCTAATTCCCTGCCTCTGATTCCCCACCTCTGATTCCCCATATCTGATTCCCCGCCTCTGTTTCCCCGCCTCTGATTCCCCGCCTCTGTTTCCCCATATCTAAGTCCCCGCCTCTGATTCCCCAACTTTGGTTCCCCACCTCTGATTCCCCAGCTCTGATTCCCCGCCTCTGATTCCCCGCATCTGATTCCCTGCATCTGATTCCCAGCCTCTGATTCCCTGCCTCTGATTCCCAAACTCTTATTCCCCACCTCTGATTCCCCATATCTGATTCCCCGCCTCTGTTTCCCCGCCTCTGATTCCCCGCCTCTGTTTCCCCATATCTGATTCCCCACCTCTATTTGCCCGCCTCTGATTCCCCGCCTCTGTTTCCCCATATCTGATTACCCGCCTCTGAATCCCCAACTCTGATTCCCTGCCTCTAATTTCCCAGCTCTGATTCCCCGCCTCTGATTCCCCGTGTCTGATTTCCTGCCTCTGATTCCCCGCCTCTGATTACCCATGTCTGATTCACCGCCTCTGATTCCCCACCTCTGATTCCCCATCTCTGATTCCGCACATCCGATTCACTGCCTCTGATTCCCTGCCTCTGATTCCCCGCGTCTTATTCCCTGCTTCTGATTCTGATTCCCTGCCTCTGATTCCCCATCTCTGATTCTGCACATCTGATTCGCTGCCTCTGATTCCCCACCTCTGATTCGCCATATCTCATTCCCCGCCTCTGTTTCCCCGCCTCTGATTCCCCGCCTCTGTTTCCCCATATCTAAGTCCCCGCCTCTGGTTCCCCGCCTCTGATTCGCTGCCTCTGATTCACCATCTCTGATTCCGCACATCTGATTCCCTGCCTTTGATTCCCCGCCTCTGACTCCCCGCCTCTGATTCCCTGCCTCTGTTTCCCAACCTCTGATTCCCCACCTCTGATTCCCCATATCTGATTCCCCACCTCTGTTTCCCCGCCTCTGTTTCGCCATATCTGATTCCCCACCTCTGTTTCCCCGCCTCTGATTCCCTGCCTCTGATTCCCCATCTCCGATCCCGCAAATCTGATTCCCTGCCTCTGATTCCCAACCTCTGATTCCCCACCTCTGATTCCCCATATCTGATTCCCCGCCTCTGTTTCCCCGCCTCTGATTCCCCGCCTCTGATTCCCCAACTCTGATTCCCCGCCTCTGATTCCCCAGCTCTGAATCCCCGCCTCTGATTCCCCGCGTCTGATTACCGGCCTCTGATTCCCCGCTCTGATTCCCCATCTCTGATTCACAACCTCTGATTCCCCACCTCTGATTCCCCATATCTGATTTGCCGCCTCTGTTTCCCCGCCTCTGATTCCTCACCTCTGATTCCCCGCCTCTGATTCGCCAGCTATGATTCCCCGCCTCTGATTCCCCGCGTCTGATTCCCTGCCTCTGATTCCCCGCCTCTGATTCCACATCTCTGATTCACCACCTCTGATTCCCCGCGTCTGATTCCCCGCCTCTGATTCCCCATCTCTGATTCCCCATCTCTGATTCCCCATCTCTGATTCCCCAATTCTGATTCACCGCATCTGATCCCCCAGCTCTGTTTCCTCGCCTCTGATTCCCTGCCTCTGATTCCCAACCTCTGATTCCCCACCTCTGATTTCCCATATTGATTCCCTGCCTCTGATTCCCCGCCTCTGATTCCCCAACTCTGATTCCCCGCCTCTGATTCCCCAGCTCTGATTCCCCGCCTCTGATTCCCCGTGTTTGATTCCCTGCCTCTGATTCCCGGCCTCTGATTCCCCATCTCTGATTCATCGCCTTTGATTCGCCACCTCTGATTCCCCATATCTGATTCCCCGCCTCTGTTTCCCCGCCTCTGATTCCCCGCCTCTGATTCCCCATATCTCATTCCCCGCCTCTGAATCCCCATCTCTGATTCCCGGACTCTGATTCCCCACCTCTGATTCCCGGCCTCTTATTCCCGGCAACTGATTCCGGCCTCTGATTCCCGGCCTCTGATTCCCTGCTTCTGATTCTGATTCCCTGCCTTTGATTCCCCATCTCTGATTCCGCACATCTGATTCACTGCCTCTGATTCCCCATCTCTGATTCCCCGCCTCTGATTCCCCGCCTCTGATTCCCAATATCTAAGTCCCCGCCTCTGATTCCCCAACTCTGATTCCCCATCTCTATTTTCTCCAGCTCTGATTCCCCGCCTCTCATTCCCCGCATCTGATTCCCTGCATCTGATTCCATGCCTCTGATTCCCTGCCTCTGATTCCCAACCTCTGATTCCCCACCACTGATTCCCCATATCTGATTCCCAGCCTCTGTTTCCCCGCCTCTGATTCCCCGCCTCTGTTTCCCCATATCTGATTCCCGGCCTCTGATTCCCCGCCTCTGATTCCCCGCCTCTGATTCGCTGCCTCTGTTTCCCCATATCTGATTCCCGGCCTCTGATTCCCGGCCTCTGATTCCCTGCCTCTGATTCCCCGCCTCTGATTCCCTGCCTCTGATTCCCGGCCTCTGTTTCCCAATATCTGATTCCCCGCCTCTGATTCCCCAGCTCTGATTCCCGGCCTCTGATTCCCGGCCTCTGATTCCCGGCCTCTGATTCCCGGCCTCTGATTCCCCGCCTCTGGTTCCCCGCCTCCGATTCCCCGCCTCTGATTCCCCAACTCTGATTCCCCGCCTCTGATTCCCCAGCTCTGTTTACCCGCCTCTGATTCACCAGCTCTGATTCCCCGCCTCTGATTCCCCACATCTGATTCCCTGCCTCTGATTTCCCGCCTCTGATTCCCTGCCTCTGATTCCCAACCTCTGATTCCCCACCTCTGAATCCCCATATCTGATTGCCTGCCTCTGATTCCCTGCCTCTGATTCCCCGCCTCTGATTCCCCGCTTCTGATTCCCCAGCTCTGATTCCCCGCTTCTGAATCCCCAACTCTGACACCCTGCCTCTGATTCCCCAGCTCTGAATCCCCGCCTCTGATACCCCACCTCTGATTCCCTGCCTCTGATTTCCCGCCTTTGATTCCCCATCTCTGATTCACAACCTCTGATTCCCCACCTCTGATTCACCATATCTGATTCCCCGCCTCTGATTCCCCAACTCTGATACCCCGCCTCTGATTCCCCAGCTCTGATTCCCCGCCTCTGATTCCCGGCATCCGATTCCCTGCCTCAGATTCACCGCCTCTGATTCCCCATCTCTGATTCCCCGCCTCTGATTCCCCGTGTCTGATTCCCTGCCTCTGATTCCCCGCCTCTGATTTCCCGCTTCTGATTCCCTGCCACTGATTCCCCGCCTCTGATTTCCCATCTCTGATTCCCCGCCTCTGATTCCCCGGCCTCTCATTCCCGGCCTCTCATTCCCGGCCTCTGATTCCCGGCCTCTGATTCCCCGCCTCTGGTTCCCCGCCTCTTTTTCGCTGCCTCTGATTTTCCATCTCTGATTCCGCACATCTGATTCCCTGCCTCTGATTCCCTGCCTCTGTTTCCCAACCTCTGATTCCCTACCTCGGATTCCCCATATCTGATTCCTCACCTCTGTTTCCCTGCATCTGATTCCCCGCCTCTGTTTCCCCATATCTGATTCCCCGCCTCTGATTCCCCAACTCTGATTCCCCGTCTCTGATTCACCAGCTCTGATTCCCCGCCTCTGATTCCCCGTGTTTGATTCCCTGCCTCTGATTCCCCGCCTTTGATTCCCCATCTCTGATTCACTTCCTTTCATTCGCCACCTCTGATTCCCCATATCTGATTCCCCGCCTCTGATTCCCCAACTCTGATTTCCATATATCTGATACCCCGCCTCTGTTTCTGCGCCTCTGATTCCCCGCCTCTGTTTCCCCATATCTGATTCCCCTCCTCTGATTCCCCTACTCTGATTCCCCGCCTCTGATTCCCCAGCTCTGATTCCCCGTGTTTGATTCCCCGCCTCTGATTCCCCATCTCTGATTCCCGGCCTCTGATTCCCGGCCTCTGATTCCCGGCCTCTCGTTCCCGGCCTCTGATTCCCGGCCTCTGATTCCCCGCCTCTGGTTCCCCGCCTCTGATTCCCCGCCTCTGATTCCCCAACTCTGATTCGCCGCCTCTGATTCCCCAGCTCTGTTTCCCCGCCTCTGAATCCCCGCCTCTGTTTCCCCATATCTAATTCCCCGCCTCTGATTCACAAACTCTGATTCCCCGCCTCTGATTCACCAGCTTTGATTCCCCGCCTCTGATTACCCATGTCTGATTCACCGCCTCTGATTCCCCACCTCTGATTACCCATCTCTGATTCCGCACATCCGATTCCCAGCCTCTGATTCCCCATCTCTGATTCCCCGCCTCTGATTCCCCAACTCTGATTCCCCACCTCCGATTCCCCAGCTCTGATTCCCCGCCTCTGATTCCCCGCCTCTGATTCCCCATCTCTGATTCACCGCCTTTGATTCGCCACCTCTGATTCCCCATATCTGATTCCTCGCCTCTGTTTACCCGCCTCTGATTCCCCGCCTCTGATTCCCCATATCTCATTCCCCGCCTCTGATTCCCCATCTCTGATTCCCGGACTCTGATTCCCCACCTCTGATTCCCGGCCTCTGATTCCCTGCTTCTGATTCTGATTCCCTGCCTCTGATTCCCCATCTCTGATTCCGCACATCTAATTCCCTGCCTCTGATTCCCCACCTCTGATTCCCCATATATGATTCCCCGCCTCTGTTTCCCCGCCTCTGATTCCCCGCCTCTGTTTCCCCATATCTAAGTCCCCGCCTCTGATTCCCCAACTTTGATTCCCCACCTCTGATTCCCCAGCTCTGATTCCCCGCCTCTGATTCCCCGCATCTGATTCCCTGCATCTGATTCCCAGCCTCTGATTCCCTGCCTCTGATTCCCAACCTCTGATTCCCCACCTCTGATTCCCCGCCTCTGATTCCCCACCTCTGTTTCCCCATATCTGATTCCCCGCCTCTATTTGCCCGCCTCTGATTCCCCGCCTCTGTTTCCCCATATCTGATTACCCGCCTCTGAATCCCCAACTCTGATTCCCTGCCTCTAATTTCCCAGCTCTGATTCCCCGCCTCTGATTCCCCGTGTCTGATGTCCTGCCTCTGATTCCCCGCCTCTGATTACCCATGTCTGATTCACCG
Source organism: Narcine bancroftii (assembly GCF_036971445.1). NCBI lineage: Eukaryota > Metazoa > Chordata > Chondrichthyes > Torpediniformes > Narcinidae > Narcine > Narcine bancroftii. The sequence continues at coordinate 119,575,525 of NC_091470.1, read as the reverse complement.
CCTCTGATTCCCCACCTCTGATTCCCCATCTCTGATTCCGCACATCCGATTCACTGCCTCTGATTCCCCATCTCTGATTCCGCACATCTGATTCCCTGCCTCTGATTCCCCACCTCTGATTCCCCATATCTGATTCCCCGCCTCTGTTTCCCCGCCTCTGATTCCCCGCCTCTGTTTCCCCATATCTAATTCCCCACCTCTGATGCACCAACTCTGATTCCCCGCCTCTGATTCCCCAGCTCTGATTCCCCGCCTCTGATTCCCCGCATCCGATTCCCCATATCTGATTCCCCGCCTCTGTTTCCCCGCCTCTGATTCCCCGCCTCTGTTTCCCCATATCTGATTCCCCGCCTCTGATTCCCAACTATGATTCCACGCGTTCTATTCCCTGCCTCTGATTCCCCGCCTGTGATTCCCCATCTCTGATTCACCACCTCTGATTCCCCACCTCTGATTCCCCATATCTAATTCCCCGCCTCTGTTTGCCCGCCTCTGATTCCCCGCCTCTGTTTCCCCATATCTGATTCCCCGCCACTGAATCCCCAACTCTGATTCCCTGCCTCTGATTCCCCAGCTCTGATTCCCCGCCTTTGATTCCCCCCATCTGATTCCCAGCCTTTGAATCCCCGTGTCTGATATCCTGCCTCTGATTCCCCGCCTCTGATTCCCCATCTCAGATTCACCGCCTCTGATTCCCCACCTCTGATTCCCCATCTCTGATTCCGCACATCCGATTCCCTGCCGCTGATTCCCCGACTCTGATTCCCCACCTCTGATTCCCCAGCTCTGTTTCCCCGCCTCTGATTCCCCAACTCTGATTCCCCAGCTCTGTTTCCCCGCCTCCGATTCCCCGCCTCTGATTCCCCAACTCTGATTCCCCGCCTCTGATTCCCCAGCTCTGTTTACCCGCCTCTGATTCACCAGCTCTGATTCCCCGCCTCTGATTCCCCACATCTGATTCCCTGCCTCTGATTTCCCGCCTCTGATTCCCTGCCTCTGATTCCCAACCTCTGATTCCCCACCTCTGAATCCCCATATCTGATTGCCTGCCTCTGATTCCCTGCCTCTGATTCCCCGCCTCTGATTCCCCGCTTCTGATTCCCCAGCTCTGATTCCCCGCCTCTGAATCCCCAACTCTGACACCCTGCCTTTGATTCCCCAGCTCTGATTCCCCGCCTCTGATACCCCACCTCTGATTCCCTGCCTCTGATTTCCCGCCTTTGATTCCCCATCTCTGATTCACAACCTCTGATTCCCCACCTCTGATTCACCATATCTGATTCCCCGCCTCTGATTCCCCAACTCTGATTCCCCGCCTCTGATTCCCCAGCTCTGATTCCCCACCTCTGATTCCCCAGCTCTGATTCCCCGCCTCTGATTCCCGGCATCCGATTCCCTGCCTCTGATTCACCGCCTCTGATTCCCCATCTCTGATTCCCCGCCTCTGATTCCCCGTGTCTGATTCCCTGCCTCTGATTCCCCGCCTCTGATTTCCCGCTTCTGATTCCCTGCCACTGATTCCCCGCCTCTGATTTCCCATCTCTGATTCCCCGCCTCTGATTCCCCGGCCTCTCATTCCCGGCCTCTCATTCCCGGCCTCTGATTCCCGGCCTCTGATTCCCAGCCTCTGATTCCCTGCCTCTGTTTCCCAACCTCTGATTCCCTACCTCGGATTCCCCATATCTGATTCCTCACCTCTGTTTCCCTGCATCTGATTCCCCGCCTCTGTTTCCCCATATCTGATTCCCCGCCTCTGATTCCCCAACTCTGATTCCCCGTCTCTGATTCACCAGCTCTGATTCCCCGCCTCTGATTCACCGTGTTTGATTCCCTGCCTCTGATTCCCCGCCTTTGATTCCCCATCTCTGATTCACTTCCTTTCATTCGCCACCTCTGACTCCCCATATCAGATTCCCCGCCTCTGTTTCCCCGCCTCTGATTCCCCTTCTCTGTTTCCCCATATCTGATTCCCCGCCTCTGATTCCCCACCTCTGATTCCCCATATCAGATTCCCCGCCTCTGTTTCTGCGCCTCTGATTCCCCGCCTCTGTTTCCCCATATCTGATTCCCCGCCTCTGATTCCCCTACTCTGATTCCCCGCCTCTGATTCCCCAGCTCTGATTCCCCGTGTTTGATTCCCCGCCTCTGATTCCCCATCTCTGATTCCCGGCCTCTGATTCCCGGCCTCTGATTCCCGGCCTCTCGTTCCCGGCCTCTGATTCCCGGCCTCTGATTCCCCGCCTCTGGTTCCCCGCCTCTGATTCCCCGCCTCTGATTCCCCAACTCTGATTCGCCGCCTCTGATTCCCCAGCTCTGTTTCCCCGCCTCTGAATCCCCGCCTCTGTTTCCCCATATCTAATTCCCCGCCTCTGATTCACAAACTCTGATTCCCCGCCTCTGATTCACCAGCTTTGATTCCCCGCCTCTGATTACCCATGTCTGATTCACCGCCTCTGATTCCCCACCTCTGATTACCCATCTCTGATTCCGCACATCCGATTCCCAGCCTCTGATTCCCCATCTCTGATTCCCCGCCTCTGATTCCCCAACTCTGATTCCCCACCTCCGATTCCCCAGCTCTGATTCCCCGCCTCTGATTCCCCGTGTTTGATTCCCTGCCTCTGATTCCCCGCCTCTGATTCCCCATCTCTGATTCACCGCCTTTGATTCCCCACCTCTGATTCCCCATATCTGATTCCTCGCCTCTGTTTACCCGCCTCTGATTCCCCGCCTCTGATTCCCCATATCTCATTCCCCGCCTCTGATTCCCCATCTCTGATTCCCGGACTCTGATTCCCCACCTCTGATTCCCGGCCTCTGATTCCCTGCTTCTGATTCTGATTCCCTGCCTCTGATTCCCCATCTCTGATTCCGCACATCTAATTCCCTGCCTCTGATTCCCCACCTCTGATTCCCCATATATGATTCCCCACCTCTGTTTCCCCGCCTCTGATTCCCCGCCTCTGTTTCCCCATATCTAAGTCCCCGCCTCTGATTCCCCAACTTTGATTCCCCACCTCTGATTCCCCAGCTCTGATTCCCCGCCTCTGATTCCCCGCATCTGATTCCCTGCCTCTGATTCCCAACCTCTGATTCCCCACCTCTGATTCCCCGCCTCTGATTCCCCACCTCTGTTTCCCCATATCTGATTCCCCGCCTCTATTTGCCCGCCTCTGATTCCCCGCCTCTGTTTCCCCATATCTGATTACCCGCCTCTGAATCCCCAACTCTGATTCCCTGCCTCTAATTTCCCAGCTCTAATTCCCCGCCTCTGATTCCCCGTGTCTGATTTCCTGCCTCTGAATCCCCGCCTCTGATTACCCATGTCTGATTCACCGCCTCTGATTCCCCACCTCTGATTCCCCATCTCTGATTCCGCACATCCGATTCACTGCCTCTGATTCCCCATCTCTGATTCCGCACATCTGATTCCCTGCCTCTGATTCCCCGCCTTTGATTCCCCCCATCTGATTCCCAGCCTTTGAATCCCCGTGTCTGATATCCTGCCTCTGATTCCCCGCCTCTGATTCCCCATCTCAGATTCACCGCCTCTGATTCCCCACCTCTGATTCCCCATCTCTGATTCCGCACATCCGATTCCCTGCCTCTGATTCCCCGACTCTGATTCCCCACCTCTGATTCCCCAGCTCTGTTTCCCCGCCTCTGATTCCCCAACTCTGATTCCCCAGCTCTGTTTCCCCGCCTCCGATTCCCCGCCTCTGATTCCCCAACTCTGATTCCCCGCCTCTGATTCCCCAGCTCTGTTTACCCGCCTCTGATTCACCAGCTCTGATTCCCCGCCTCTGATTCCCCACATCTGATTCCCTGCCTCTGATTTCCCGCCTCTGATTCCCTGCCTCTGATTCCCAACCTCTGATTCCCCACCTCTGAATCCCCATATCTGATTGCCTGCCTCTGATTCCCTGCCTCTGATTCCCCGCCTCTGATTCCCCGCTTCTGATTCCCCAGCTCTGATTCCCCGCCTCTGAATCCCCAACTCTGACACCCTGCCTTTGATTCCCCAGCTCTGATTCCCCGCCTCTGATACCCCACCTCTGATTCCCTGCCTCTGATTTCCCGCCTTTGATTCCCCATCTCTGATTCACAACCTCTGATTCCCCACCTCTGATTCACCATATCTGATTCCCCGCCTCTGATTCCCCAACTCTGATTCCCCGCCTCTGATTCCCCAGCTCTGATTCCCCACCTCTGATTCCCCAGCTCTGATTCCCCGCCTCTGATTCCCGGCATCCGATTCCCTGCCTCTGATTCACCGCCTCTGATTCCCCATCTCTGATTCCCCGCCTCTGATTCCCCGTGTCTGATTCCCTGCCTCTGATTCCCCGCCTCTGATTTCCCGCTTCTGATTCCCTGCCACTGATTCCCCGCCTCTGATTTCCCATCTCTGATTCCCCGCCTCTGATTCCCCGGCCTCTCATTCCCGGCCTCTCATTCCCGGCCTCTGATTCCCGGCCTCTGATTCCCAGCCTCTGATTCCCTGCCTCTGTTTCCCAACCTCTGATTCCCTACCTCGGATTCCCCATATCTGATTCCTCACCTCTGTTTCCCTGCATCTGATTCCCCGCCTCTGTTTCCCCATATCTGATTCCCCGCCTCTGATTCCCCAACTCTGATTCCCCGTCTCTGATTCACCAGCTCTGATTCCCCGCCTCTGATTCACCGTGTTTGATTCCCTGCCTCTGATTCCCCGCCTTTGATTCCCCATCTCTGATTCACTTCCTTTCATTCGCCACCTCTGACTCCCCATATCAGATTCCCCGCCTCTGTTTCCCCGCCTCTGATTCCCCTTCTCTGTTTCCCCATATCTGATTCCCCGCCTCTGATTCCCCACCTCTGATTCCCCATATCAGATTCCACGCCTCTGTTTCTGCGCCTCTGATTCCCCGCCTCTGTTTCCCCATATCTGATTCCCCGCCTCTGATTCCCCTACTCTGATTCCCCGCCTCTGATTCCCCAGCTCTGATTCCCCGTGTTTGATTCCCCGCCTCTGATTCCCCATCTCTGATTCCCGGCCTCTGATTCCCGGCCTCTGATTCCCGGCCTCTCGTTCCCGGCCTCTGATTCCCGGCCTCTGATTCCCCGCCTCTGGTTCCCCGCCTCTGATTCCCCGCCTCTGATTCCCCAACTCTGATTCGCCGCCTCTGATTCCCCAGCTCTGTTTCCCCGCCTCTGAATCCCCGCCTCTGTTTCCCCATATCTAATTCCCCGCCTCTGATTCACAAACTCTGATTCCCCGCCTCTGATTCACCAGCTTTGATTCCCCGCCTCTGATTACCCATGTCTGATTCACCGCCTCTGATTCCCCACCTCTGATTACCCATCTCTGATTCCGCACATCCGATTCCCAGCCTCTGATTCCCCATCTCTGATTCCCCGCCTCTGATTCCCCAACTCTGATTCCCCACCTCCGATTCCCCAGCTCTGATTCCCCGCCTCTGATTCCCCGTGTTTGATTCCCTGCCTCTGATTCCCCGCCTCTGATTCCCCATCTCTGATTCACCGCCTTTGATTCCCCACCTCTGATTCCCCATATCTGATTCCTCGCCTCTGTTTACCCGCCTCTGATTCCCCGCCTCTGATTCCCCATATCTCATTCCCCGCCTCTGATTCCCCATCTCTGATTCCCGGACTCTGATTCCCTGCTTCTGATTCTGATTCCCTGCCTCTGATTCCCCATCTCTGATTCCGCACATCTAATTCCCTGCCTCTGATTCCCCACCTCTGATTCCCCATATATGATTCCCCACCTCTGTTTCCCCGCCTCTGATTCCCCGCCTCTGTTTCCCCATATCTAAGTCCCCGCCTCTGATTCCCCAACTTTGATTCCCCACCTCTGATTCCCCAGCTCTGATTCCCCGCCTCTGATTCCCCGCATCTGATTCCCTGCATCTGATTCCCAGCCTCTGATTCCCTGCCTCTGATTCCCAACCTCTGATTCCCCACCTCTGATTCCCCGCCTCTGATTCCCCACCTCTGTTTCCCCATATCTGATTCCCCGCCTCTATTTGCCCGCCTCTGATTCCCCGCCTCTGTTTCCCCATATCTGATTACCCGCCTCTGAATCCCCAACTCTGATTCCCTGCCTCTAATTTCCCAGCTCTGATTCCCCGCCTCTGATTCCCCGTGTCTGATTTCCTGCCTCTGATTCCCCGCCTCTGATTCCCCACCTCTGTTTCCCCATATCTGATTCCCCGCCTCTATTTGCCCGCCTCTGTTTCCCCATATCTGATTACCCGCCTCTGAATCCCCAACTCTGATTCCCTGCCTCTAATTTCCCAGCTCTGATTCCCCGCCTCTGATTCCCCGTGTCTGATTTCCTGCCTCTGATTCACCGCCTCTGATTCCCCACCTCTGATTCCCCATCTCTGATTCCGCACATCCGATTCACTGCCTCTGATTCCCCATCTCTGATTCCGCACATCTGATTCCCTGCCTCTGATTCCCCACCTCTGATTCCCCATATCTGATTCCCCGCCTCTGTTTCCCCGCCTCTGATTCCCCGCCTCTGTTTCCCCATATCTAATTCCCCACCTCTGATGCACCAACTCTGATTCCCCGCCTCTGATTCCCCAGCTCTGATTCCCCGCCTCTGATTCCCCGCATCCGATTCCCCATATCTGATTCCCCGCCTCTGTTTCCCCGCCTCTGATTCCCGGCCTCTGTTTCCCCATATCTGATTCCCCGCCTCTGATTCCCAACTATGATTCCCCGCGTTCTATTCCCTGCCTCTGATTCCCCGCCTGTGATTCCCCATCTCTGATTCACCACCTCTGATTCCCCACCTCTGATTCCCCATATCTAATTCCCCGCCTCTGTTTGCCCGCCTCTGATTCCCCGCCTCTGTTTCCCCATATCTGATTCCCCACCACTGAATCCCCAACTCTGATTGCCTGCCTCTGATTCCCCAGCTCTGATTCCCCGCCTTTGATTCCCCCCATCTGATTCCCAGCCTCTGAATCCCCGTGTCTGATATCCTGCCTCTGATTCCCCGCCTCTGATTCCCCATCTCAGATTCACCGCCTCTGATTCCCCACCTCTGATTCCCCATCTCTGATTCCGCACATCCGATTCCCTGCCTCTGATTCCCCGACTCTGATTCCCCACCTCTGATTCCCCAGCTCTGTTTCCCCGCCTCTGATTCCCCAACTCTGATTCCCCGCCTCTGATTCCCCACCTCTGTTTCCCCATATCTAAGTCCCCGCCTCTGATTCCCCAACTCTGATTCCCCATCTCTGTTTCCCCGCCTCTGATTCCCCAACTCTGATTCCCCGCCTCTGATTCCCCGCCTCTCTTTCCCCATATCTAAGTCCCCGCCTCTGATTCCCCAACTCTGATTCCCCAGCTCTGATTCCCCACCTCTGATTCCCCGTGTTTGATTCCCTGCCTCTGATTCCCCGCCTCTGATTCCCCATCTCTGATTCACCGCCTTTGATTCGCCACCTCTGATTCCCCATATCTGATTCCCCAACTCTGATTCCCCGCCTCTGATTCCCCACCTCTGTTTCCCCATATCTAAGTCCCCGCCTCTGATTCCCCAACTCTGATTCCCCATCTCTGTTTCCCCGCCTCGGATTCCCCAACTCTGATTCCCCGCCTCTGATTCCCCGCCTCTGTTTCCCCATATCTAAGTCCCCGCCTCTGATTCCCCAACTCTGATTCCCCAGCTCTGATTCCCCACCTCTGATTCCCCGTGTTTGATTCCCTGCCTCTGATTCCCCGCCTCTGATTCCCCATCTCTGATTCACCGCCTTTGATTCGCCACCTCTGATTCCCCATATCTGATTCCTCGCCTCTGTTTCCCCGCCTCTGATTTCCCACCTCTGATTCCCCATATCTCATTCCCCAACTCTGATTCCCCATCTCTGATTCCCGGACTCTGATTCCCCACCTCTGATTCCCGGCCTCTGATTCGCTGCTTCTGATTCTGATTCCCTGCCTCTGATTCCCCATCTCTGATTCCGCACATCTAATTCCCTGCCTCTGATTCCCCACCTCTGATTCCCCATATCTGATTCCCCGCCTCTGTTTCCCCGCCTCTGATTCCCCGCCTCTGTTTCCCCATATCTAAGTCCCCGCCTCTGATTCCCCAACTTTGGTTCCCCACCTCTGATTCCCCAGCTCTGATTCCCCGCCTCTGATTCCCCGCATCTGATTCCCTGCATCTGATTCCCAGCCTCTGATTCCCTGCCTCTGATTCCCAAACTCTGATTCCCCACCTCTGATTCCCCATATCTGATTCCCCGCCTCTGTTTCCCCGCCTCTGATTCCCCGCCTCTGTTTCCCCATATCTGATTCCCCACCTCTATTTGCCCGCCTCTGATTCCCCGCCTCTGTTTCCCCATATCTGATTACCCGCCTCTGAATCCCCAACTCTGATTCCCTGCCTCTAATTTCCCAGCTCTGATTCCCCGCCTCTGATTCCCCGCGTCTTATTCCCTGCTTCTGATTCTGATTCCCTGCCTCTGATTCCCCGCCTCTGATTACCCATGTCTGATTCACCGCCTCTGATTCCCCACCTCTGATTCCCCATCTCTGATTCCGCACATCCGATTCACTGCCTCTGATTCCCCAGCTCTGATTCCCCGCCTCTGATTCCCCGCGTCTTATTCCCTGCTTCTGATTCTGATTCCCTGCCTCTGATTCCCCATCTCTGATTCTGCACATCTGATTCCCTGCCTCTGATTCCCCACCTCTGATTCGCCATATCTGATTCCCCGCCTCTGTTTCCCCGCCTCTGATTCCCCGCCTCTGTTTCCCCATATCTAAGTCCCCGCCTCTGATTCCCCAACTCTGATTCCCCACCTCTGATTCCCCAGCTCTGGTTCCCCGCCTCTGATTCGCTGCCTCTGATTCACCATCTCTGATTCCGCACATCTGATTCCCTGCCTCTGATTCCCCGCCTCTGACTCCCCGCCTCTGATTCCCTGCCTCTGTTCCCCAACCTCTGATTCCCCACCTCTGATTCCCCATATCTGATTCCCCACCTCTGTTTCCCTGCCTCTGATTCCCCGCCTCTGTTTCGCCATATCTGATTCCCCACCTCTGTTTCCCCGCCTCTGATTCCCCACCTCTGATTCCCCATATCTGATTCCCCGCCTCTGAATCCCCATCTCTGATTCCCGGCCTCTGACTCCCCACCTCTGATTCCCCATCTCTGATTCCGCACATCCGATTCCCTGCCTCTGATTCCCCGACTCTGATTCCCCACCTCTGATTCCCCAGCTCTGTTTCCCCGCCTCTGATTCCCCGACTGTGATTCCCCACCTCTGATTCCCCAGCTCTGATTTCCCACCTCTGATTCCCCAGCTCTGATTCCCTGCCTCTGATTCCCCATCTCTGATTCCGCACATCTAATTCCCTGCCTCTGATTCCCCACCTCTGATTCCCCATATCTGATTCCCCGCCTCTGTTTCCCCGCCTCTGATTCCCCGCCTCTGTTTCCCCATATCTAAGTCCCCGCCTCTGATTCCCCAACTTTGGTTCCCCACCTCTGATTCCCCAGCTCTGATTCCCTGCCTCTGATTCCCCGCATCTGATTCCCTGCATCTGATTCCCAGCCTCTGATTCCCTGCCTCTGATTCCCAAACTCTGATTCCCCACCTCTGATTCCCCATATCTGATTCCCCGCCTCTGTTTCCCCGCCTCTGATTCCCCGCCTCTGTTTCCCCATATCTGATTCCCCACCTCTATTTGCCCGCCTCTGATTCCCCGCCTCTGTTTCCCCATATCTGATTACCCGCCTCTGAATCCCCAACTCTGATTCCCTGCCTCTAATTTCCCAGCTCTGATTCCCCGCCTCTGATTCCCCGCGTCTTATTCCCTGCTTCTGATTCTGATTCCCTGCCTCTGATTCCCCGCCTCTGATTACCCATGTCTGATTCACCGCCTCTGATTCCCCACCTCTGATTCCCCATCTCTGATTCCGCACATCCGATTCACTGCCTCTGATTCCCCAGCTCTGATTCCCCGCCTCTGATTCCCCGCGTCTTATTCCCTGCTTCTGATTCTGATTCCCTGCCTCTGATTCCCCATCTCTGATTCTGCACATCTGATTCCCTGCCTCTGATTCCCCACCTCTGATTCGCCATATCTGATTCCCCGCCTCTGTTTCCCCGCCTCTGATTCCCCGCCTCTGTTTCCCCATATCTAAGTCCCCGCCTCTGATTCCCCAACTCTGATTCCCCACCTCTGATTCCCCAGCTCTGGTTCCCCGCCTCTGATTCGCTGCCTCTGATTAACCATCTCTGATTCCGCACATCTGATTCCCTGCCTCTGATTCCCCGCCTCTGACTCCCCGCCTCTGATTCCCTGCCTCTGTTCCCCAACCTCTGATTCCCCACCTCTGATTCCCCATATCTGATTCCCCACCTCTGTTTCCCTGCCTCTGATTCCCCGCCTCTGTTTCGCCATATCTGATTCCCCACCTCTGTTTCCCCGCCTCTGATTCCCCACCTCTGATTCCCCATATCTGATTCCCCGCCTCTGAATCCCCATCTCTGATTCCCGGCCTCTGACTCCCCACCTCTGATTCCCCATCTCTGATTCCGCACATCCGATTCCCTGCCTCTGATTCCCCCACTCTGATTCCCCACCTCTGATTCCCCAGCTCTGTTTCCCCGCCTCTGATTCCCCGACTGTGATTCCCCACCTCTGATTCCCCAGCTCTGATTTCCCACCTCTGATTCCCCAGCTCTGATTCCCCACCTCTGATTCCCCGTGTTTGATTCCCTGCCTCTTATTCCCCGCCTCTGATTCCCCATCTCTGATTCACCGCCTTTGATTCGCCACCTCTGATTCCCCATATCTGACTCCTCGCCTCTGTTTCCCCGCCTCTGATTTCCCGCCTCTGATTCCCCATATCTCATTCCCCGCCTCTGATTCCCCATCTCTGATTCCCGGACTCTGATTCCCCACCTCTGATTCCCGGCCTCTGATTCGCTGCTTCTGATTCTGATTCCCTGCCTCTGATTCCCCATCTCTGATTCTGCACATCTAATTCCCTGCCTCTGATTCCCCACCTCTGATTCCCCATATCTGATTCCCCGCCTCTGTTTCCCCATATCTAAGTCCCCGCCTCTGATTCCCCAACTTTGGTTCCCCACCTCTGATTCCCCAGCTCTGATTCCCCGCCTCTGATTCCCCGCATCTGATTCCCTGCATCTGATTCCCAGCCTCTGATTCCCTGCCTCTGATTCCCAAACTCTGATTCCCCACCTCTGATTCCCCATATCTGATTCCCCGCCTCTGTTTCCCCGCCTCTGATTCCCCGCCTCTGTTTCCCCATATCTGATTCCCCACCTCTATTTGCCCGCCTCTGATTCCCCGCTTCTGTTTCCCCATATCTGATTACCCGCCTCTGAATCCCCAACTCTGATTCCCTGCCTCTAATTTCACAGCTCTGATTCCCCGCCTCTGATTCCCCGTGTCTGATTTCCTGCCTCTGATTCACCACCTCTGATTCCCCACCTCTGATTCCCCATCTCTGATTCCGCACATCCGATTCACTGCCTCTGATTCCCCAGCTCTGATTCCCCGCCTCTGATTCCCCGCGTCTTATTCCCTGCTTCTGATTCTGATTCCCTGCCTCTGATTCCCCATCTCTGATTCTGCACATCTGATTCCCTGCCTCTGATTCCCCACCTCTGATTCGCCATATCTGATTCCCCGCCTCTGTTTCCCCGACTCTGATTCCCCGCCTCTGTTTCCCCATATCTAAGTCCCCGCCTCTGATTCCCCAACTCTGATTCCCCACCTCTGATTCCCCAGCTCTGGTTCCCCGCCTCTGATTCGCTGCCTCTGATTCACCATCTCTGATTCCGCACATCTGATTCCCTGCCTGTGATTCCCCGCCTCTGACTCCCCGCCTCTGATTCCCTGCCTCTGTTCCCCAACCTCTGATTCCCCACCTCTGATTCCCCATATCTGATTCCCCACCTCTGTTTCCCTGCCTCTGATTCCCCGCCTCTGTTTCGCCATATCTGATTCCCCACCTCTGTTTCCCCGCCTCTGATTCCCTGCCTCTGATTCCCCATCTCCGATCCCGCAAATCTGATTCCCTGCCTCTGATTCCCCGCCTCTGATTCCCTGCCTCTGATTCCCAACCTCTGATTCCCCACCTCTGATTCCCCATATCTGATTCCCCGCCTCTGTTTCCCCGCCTCTGATTCCCCGCCTCTATTTCCCAGCCTCTGATTCCCCGCATCTGATTCCCCAGCTCTGAATCCCCGCCTCTGATTCCCCGCGTCTGATTACCGGCCTCTGATTCCCCGCTCTGAATCCCCATCTCTGATTCACAACCTCTGATTCCCCACCTCTGATTCCCCATATCTGATTTGCCGCCTCTGTTTCCCCGCCTCTGATTCCCCACCTCTGATTCCCCGCCTCTGATTCGCCAGCTATGATTCCCCGCCTCTGATTCCCCGCGTCTGATTCCCTGCCTCTGATTCCCCGCCTCTGATTCCACATCTCTGATTTCCCATAATGATTCCCTGCCTCTGATTCCCCGCCTCTGATTCCCCAACTCTGATTCCCCGCCTCTGATTCCCCAGCTCTGATTCCCCGCCTCTGATTCCCCGTGTTTGATTCCCTGCCTCTGATTCCCGGCCTCTGATTCCCCATCTCTGATTCATCGCCTTTGATTCGCCACATCTGATTCCCCATATCTGATTCCCCGCCTCTGTTTCCCTGCCTCTGATTCCCCGCCTCTGATTCCCCATATCTCATTCCCCGCCTCTGAATCCCCATCTCTGATTCACGGACTCTGATTCCCCACCTCTGATTCCCGGCCTCTTATTCCCGGCATCTGATTCCCGGCCTCTGATTCCCTGCTTCTGATTCTGATTCCCTGCCTTTGATTCCCCATCTCTGATTCCGCACATCTGATTCACTGCCTCTGATTCCCCATCTCTGATTCCCCATATCTGATTCCCCGCCTCTGTTTCCCCGCCTCTGATTCCCCGCCTCTGTTTCCCAATATCTAAGTCCCCGCCTCTGATTCCCCAACTCTGATTCCCCATCTCTGATTCCCCAGCTCTGATTCCACGCCTCTCATTCCCCGCATCTGATTCCCTGCATCTGATTCCATGCCTCTGATTCCCTGCCTCTGATTCCCAACCTCTGATTCCCCACCACTGATTCCCCATATCTGATTCCCAGCCTCTGTTTAACCGCCTCTGATTCCCCGCCGCTGTTTCCCCATATCTGATTCCCGGCCTCTGATTCCCCGCCTCTGATTCCCCGCCTCTGATTCCCTGCCTCTGATTCCCCATCTCCGATCCCGCAAATCTGATTCCCTGCCTCTGATTCCCCGCCTCTGATTCGCTGCCTCTGATTCCCCATCTCTGATTCCGCACATCTGATTCCCTGCCTCTGATTCCCTGCCTCTGATTCCCCATATCTGATACCCCGCCTCTGTTTCTGCGCCTCTGATTCCCCGCCTCTGATTCCCTGCCTCTGATTCCCGGCCTCTGTTTCCCCATATCTGATTCCCCGCCTCTGATTCCCCTACTCTGATTCCCCGCCTCTGATTCCCCAGCTCTGATTCCCGGCCTCTGATTCCCGGCCTCTGATTCCCGGCCTCTGATTCCCGGCCTCTGATTCCCCGCCTCCGATTCCCCGCCTCTGATTCCCCAACTCTGATTCCTCGCCTCTGATTCCCCAGCTCTGTTTACCCGCCTCTGATTTCCTGCCTCGGTTTCCCCATATCTAATTCCCCGCCTCTGATTCACAACTCTGATTGCCCGCCTCTGATTCACCAGCTCTGATTCCCCGCCTCTGATTCCCCACATCTGATTCCCTGCCTCTGATTTCCCGCCTCTGATTCCCTACCTCTGATTCCCAACCTCTGATTCCCCACCTCTGAATCCCCATATCTGATTGCCTGCCTCTGATTCCCTGCCTCTGATTCCCCGCCTCTGATTCCCCGCTTCTGATTCCCCAGCTCTGATTCCCCGCCTCTGAATCCCCAACTCTGACACCCTGCCTCTGATTCCCCAGCTCTGATTCCCCGCCTCTGATACCCCACCTCTGATTCCCTGCCTCTGATTTCCCGCCTGTGATTCCCCATCTCTGATTCACAACCTCTGATTCCCCACCTCTGATTCACCATATCTGATTCCCCGCCTCTGATTCCCCAACTCTGATTCCCCACCTCTGATTCCCCAGCTCTGATTCCCCGCCTCTGATTCCCCGTGTCTGATTCCCTGCCTCTGATTCCCCGCCTCTGATTTCCCGCCTCTGATTCCCTGCCACTGATTCCCCGCACCTGATTCCCCACCTCTGATTCCCCATATCCGATTCCCCAACTCTGATTCCCCGCCTCTGATTCCCCAGCTCTGATTCCCCGTGTTTGATTCCCCGCCTCTGATTTCCCATCTCTGATTCCCCGCCTCTGATTCCCCGGCCTCTCATTCTCGGCCTCTCATTCCCGGCCTCTGATTCCCGGCCTCTGATTCCCCGCCTCTGGTTCCCCGCCTCTTTTTCGCTGCCTCTGATTTTCCATCTCTGATTCCGCACATCTGATTCCCTGCCTCTGATTCCCTGCCTCTGTTTCCCAACCTCTGATTCCCTACCTCGGATTCCCCATATCTGATTCCTCACCTCTGTTTCCCTGCATCTGATTCCCCGCCTCTGTTTCCCCATATCTGATTCCCCGCCTCTGATTCCCCAACTCTGATTCCCCGTCTCTGATTCTCCAGCTCTGATTTCCCGCATCTGATTCACCGTGTTTGATTCCCTGCCTCTGATTCCCCGCCTTTGATTCCCCATCTCTGATTCACTTCCTTTCATTCCCCAACTCTGATTCCCCGCCTCTGATTCCCCGCCTCTGTTTCCCCATATCTGAATCCCCGCCTCTGATTCCCCTACTCTGATTCCCCGCCTCTGATTCCCCAGCTCTGATTCCCCGTGTTTGATTCCCCGCCTCTGATTCCCCATCTCTGATTCCCGGCCTCTGATTCCCGGCCTCTGATTCCTGGCCTCTCGTTCCCGGCCTCTGATTCCCGGCCTCTGATTCCCCGCCTCTGGTTCCCCGCCTCTGATTCCCCGCCTCTGATTCCCCGCCTCTGATTACCCATGTCTGATTCATTGCCTCTGATTCCCCACCTCTGATTCCCCATCTCTGATTCCGCACATCCGATTCACTGCCTCTGATTCCCCAGCTCTGATTCCCCGCCTCTGATTCCCCGCGTCTTATTCCCTGCTTCTGATTCTGATTCCCTGCCTCTGATTCCCCATCTCTGATTCTGCACATCTGATTCCCTGCCTCTGATTCCCCACCTCTGATTCCCCATATCTGATTCCCCGCCTCTGAATCCCCATCTCTGATTCCCGGACTCTGATTCCAGGCCTCTGATTCCCGGCCTCTGATTCCCCGCTTCTGATTCTGATTCCCTGCCTCTGATTCCCCATCTCTGATTCCGCACATCTGATTCCCTGCCTCTGATTCCCCACCTCTGATTCCCCATATCTGATTCCCCGCCTCTGTTTCCCCGCCTCTGATTCCCCGCCTCTGTTTCCCCATATCTAATTCCCCACCTCTGATGCACCAACTCTGATTCCCCGCCTCTGATTCCCCAGCTCTGATTCCCCACCTCTGATTCCCCGCATCCGATTCCCCATATCTGATTCCCCGCCTCTGTTTCCCCGCCTCTGATTCCCCGCCTCTGTTTCCCCGCCTCTGTTTCGCCGCCTCTGATTCCCCATATCTGATTCCCCGCCTCTGTTTCCCCGCCTCTGATTCCCCGCCTCTGTTTCCCCATATCTGATTCCCTGCCTCTGATTCCCCGCGTTCTATTCCCTGCCTCTGATTCCCCGCCTGTGATTCCCCATCTCTGATTCACCACCTCTGATTCCCCGCCTCTGATTCCCCAGCTCTGATTCCCCGCCTCTGATTCCCCACATCCGATTCCCCATATCTAATTCCCCGCCTCTGTTTGTCCGCCTCTGATTCCCCGCCTCTGTTTCCCCATATCTGATTCCCCGCCACTGAATCCCCAACTCTGATTCCCTGCCTCTGATTCCCCAGCTCTGATTCCCCGCCTTTGATTCCCCCCATCTGATTCCCAGCCTCTGAATCCCCGTGTCTGATATCCTGCCTCTGATTCCCCGCCTCTGATTCCCCATCTCAGATTCACCGCCTCTAATTCCCCACCTCTGATTCCCCATCTCTGATTCCGCACATCCGATTCCCTGCCTCTGATTCCCCGACTCTGATTTCCCACCTCTGATTCCCCAGCTCTGTTTCCCCGCCTCTGATTCCCCAACTCTGTTTCCCCATATCTAAGTCCCCGCCTCTGATTCCCCAACTCTGATTCCCCATCTCTGATTCCCCGCCTCTGATTCCCCAACTCTGATTCCCCACCTCTGATTCCCCAGCTCTGATTCCCCACCTCTGATTCCCCGTGTTTGATTCCCTGCCTGTGATTCCCCGCCTCTGATTCCCCATCTCTGATTCACCGCCTTTGATTCGCCACCTCTGATTCCCCATATCTGATTCCTCGCCTCTGTTTCCCCGCCTCTGATTTCCCGCCTCTGATTCCCCATATCTCATTCCCCAACTCTGATTCCCCATCTCTGATTCCCGGACTCTGATTCCCCACCTCTGATTCCCGGCCTCTGATTCGCTGCTTCTGATTCTGATTCCCTGCCTCTGATTCCCCATCTCTGATTCCGCACATCTAATTCCCTGCCTCTGATTCCCCACCTCTGATTCCCCATATCTGATTCCCCGCCTCTGTTTCCCCGCCTCTGATTCCCCGCCTCTGTTTCCCCATATCTAAGTCCCCGCCTCTGATTCCCCAACTTTGGTTCCCCACCTCTGATTCCCCAGCTCTGATTCCCCGCCTCTGATTCCCCGCATCTGATTCCCTGCATCTGATTCCCAGCCTCTGATTCCCTGCCTCTGATTCCCAAACTCTGATTCCCCACCTCTGATTCCCCATATCTGATTCCCCGCCTCTGTTTCCCAACCTCTGATTCCCTACCTCGGATTCCCCATATCTGATTCCTCACCTCTGTTTCCCTGCATCTGATTCCCCGCCTCTGTTTCCCCAACTCTGATTCCCCGTCTCTGATTCTCCAGCTCTGATTTCCCGCCTCTGATTCACCGTGTTTGATTCCCTGCCTCTGATTCCCCGCCTTTGATACCCCATCTCTGATTCACTTCCTTTCATTCGCCACCTCTGATTCCCCATATCAGATTCCCCGCCTCTGTTTCCCCATATCTGATTCCCCGCCTCTGATTCCCCGCCTCTGTTTCCCCATATCTGATTCCCCGCCTCTGATTCCCCTACTCTGATTCCCCGCCTCTGATTCCCCAGCTCTGATTCCCCGTGTTTGATTCCCCGCCTCTGATTCCCCATCTCTGATTCCCGGCCTCTGATTCCCGGCCTCTGATTCCTGGCCTCTCGTTCCCGGCCTCTGATTCCCGGCCTCTGATTCCCCGCCTCTGGTTCCCCGCCTCTGATTCCCCGCCTCTGATTCCCCGCCTCTGATTACCCATGTCTGATTCACCGCCTCTGATTCCCCACCTCTGATTCCCCATCTCTGATTCCGCACATCCGATTCACTGCCTCTGATTCCCCAGCTCTGATTCCCCGCCTCTGATTCCCCGCGTCTTATTCCCTGCTTCTGATTCTGATTCCCTGCCTCTGATTCCCCATCTCTGATTCTGCACATCTGATTCCATGCCTCTGATTCCCCACCTCTGATTCCCCATATCTGATTCCCCGCCTCTGAATCCCCATCTCTGATTCCCGGACTCTGATTCCCCACCTCTGATTCCCGGCCTCTTATTACCAGCATCTGATTCCAGGCCTCTGATTCCCGGCCTCTGATTCCCCGCTTCTGATTCTGATTCCCTGCCTCTGATTCCCCATCTCTGATTCCGCACATCTGATTCCCTGCCTCTGATTCCCCACCTCTGATTCCCCATTTCTGATTCCCCGCCTCTGTTTCCCCGCCTCTGATTCCCCGCCTCTGTTTCCCCATATCTAATTCCCCACCTCTGATGCACCAACTCTGATTCCCCGCCTCTGATTCCCCAGCTCTGATTCCCCGCCTCTGATTCCCCGCATCCGATTCCCCATATCTGATTCCCCGCCTCTGTTTCCCCGCCTCTGATTCCCCGCCTCTGTTTCCCCATATCTGATTCCCCGCCTCTGATTCCCAACTATGATTCCCCGCGTTCTATTCCCTGCCTCTGATTCCCCGCCTGTGATTCCCCATCTCTGATTCACCACCTCTGATTCCCCGCCTCTGATTCCCCAGCTCTGATTCCCCGCCTCTGATTCCCCGCATCCGATTCCCCATATCTAATTCCCCGCCTCTGTTTGCCCGCCTCTGATTCCCCGCCTCTGTTTCCCCATATCTGATTCCCCGCCACTGAATCCCCAACTCTGATTCCCTGCCTTTGATTCCCCAGCTCTGATTCCCCGCCTTTGATTCCCCCCATCTGATTCCCAGCCTCTGAATCCCCGTGTCTGATATCCTGCCTCTGATTCCCCGCCTCTGATTCCCCATCTCAGATTCACCGCCTCTGATTCCCCACCTCTGATTCCCCATCTCTGATTCCGCACATCCGATTCCCTGCCTCTGATTCCCCGACTCTGATTCCCCACCTCTGATTCCCCAGCTCTGTTTCCCCGCCTCTGATTCCCCAACTCTGATTCCCCGCCTCTGATTCCCCGCCTCTGTTTCCCCATATCTAAGTCCCCGCCTCTGATTCCCCAACTCTGATTCCCCATCTCTGATTCCCCGCCTCTGATTCCCCAACACTGATTCCCCACCTCTGATTCCCCAGCTCTGATTCCCCACCTCTGATTCCCCGTGTTTGATTCCCTGCCTCTGATTCCCCGCCTCTGTTTCCCCATATCTGATTCCCCGCCTCTGAATCCCCAACTCTGATTCCCTGCCTCTAATTTCCCAGCCCTGATTCCCCGCCTCTGATTCCCCATGTCTGATTTCCTGCCTCTGATTCCCCGCCTCCGATTACCCATGTCTGATTCACCGCCTCTGATTCCCCACCTCTGATTCCACATCTCTGATTCCGCACATCCGATTCCCTGCCTCTGATTCCCTGCCTCTGATTCACTGCCTCTGCTTCCCCAGCTCTGATTCCCCGCCTCTGATTCCCCGTGTCTTATCCCCTGCTTCTGATTCTGATTCCCTGCCTCTGATTCCCCATCTCTGATTCCGCACATCTGATTCCCTGCCTCTGACTCCCCACCTCTGATTCCCCATATCTGATTCCCCGCCTCTGTTTCCCCGCCTCTGATTCCCCGCCTCTGTTTCCCCATATCTAAGTCCCCGCCTCTGATTTCCCAACTCTGATTCCCCACCTCTGATTCCCCAGCTCTGATTCCCCGCCTCTGATCCCCGCATCTGATTCCCTGCATCTGATTCCCAGCCTCTGATTCCCTGCCTCTGATTCCCAACCTCTGATTCCCCACCTCTGATTCCCCATATCTGATTCCCCGCCTCTGTTTCCCCGTCTCTGATTCCCCGCCTCTGTTTCCCCATATCTGATTCTCCGCCTCTATTTGCCCACCTCTGATTCCCCACCTCTGTTTCCCCATATCTGATTCCCCGCCTCTGAATCCCCAAATCTGATTCCCTGCATCTAATTCCCCAGCTCTGATTCCCCGCCTCTGATTCCCCGTGTCTGATTTCCTGCCTCTTATTCCCCGCCTCTGATTCCCCATCTCTGATTCCCCGCCTCTGATTCACCGCCTCTGATTCCCGGCCTCTGATTTCCCGCATCTGATTCCCTGCCACTGATACCCCGCCCCTGATTCCCCACCTCTGATTCCCCATATCTGATTCCCCGCCTCTGTTTCCCCGCCTCTGATTCCCCGCCTCTGATTCCCCATATCTCATTCCCCGCCTCTGATTCCCCACCTCTGATTCCCCATCTCTGATTCCGCACATCCGATTCCCTGCCTCTGATTCCCCGCCTCTGATTCACTGCCTCTGATTCCCCAGCTCTGATTCCCCGCCTCTGATTCCCCGCGTCTTATTCCCTGCTTCTGATTCTGATTCCCTGCCTCTGATTCCCCATCTCTGATTCCGCACATCTGATTCCCTGCCTCTGATTCCCCACCTCTGATTCCCCATATCTGATTCCCCGCGTCTGTTTCCCCGCCTCTGATTCCCCGCCTCTGTTTCCCACATCTAAGTCCCCGCCTCTGATTCCCCAACTTTGATTCCCCACCTCTGATTCCCCAGCTCTGATTACCCACCTCTGATTCCCCATATCTGATTCCCCGCCTCTGTTTCCCCGCCTCTGATTCCCCGCCACTGTTTCCCCATATCTGATTCCCCGCCTCTGAATCCCCAACTCTGATTCCCTGCATCTAATTCCCCAGCTCTGATTCCCCGCCTCTGATTCCCCGTGTCTGATTTCCTGCCTCTGATTCCCCGCTTCTGATTACCCATGTCTGATTCACCGCCTCTGATTCCCCACCTCTGATTCCCCATCTCTGATTCCGCACATCCGATTCACATCCTCTAATTCCCCATCTCTGATTCCCCACCTCTGATTCCCCAACTTTGATTCCCCACCTCTGATTCCCCAGCTCTGATTCCCCGCCTCTGATTCCCCGCATCTGATTCCCTGCATCTGATTCCCAGCCTCTGATTCCCTGCCTCTGATTCCCAAACTCTGATTCCCCACCTCTGATTCCCCATATCTGATTCCCCGCCTCTGTTTCCCCGCCTCTGATTCCCCGCCTCTGTTTCCCCATATCTGATTCCCCGCCTCTATTTGCCCGCCTCTGATTCCCCGCCTCTGTTTCCCCATATCTGATTACCCGCCTCTGAATCCCCAACTCTGATTCTCTGCCTCTAATTTCCCAGCTCTGATTCCCCGCCTCTGATTCCCCGTGGCTGATTTCCTGCCTCTGATTCCCCGCCTCTGATTACCCATGTCTGATTCACCGCCTCTGATTCCCCACCTCTGATTCCCCATCTCTGATTCCGCACATCCGATTCACTGCCTTTGATTCCACCGCTCTGATTCCCCGCCTCTGATTCCCCGCTTCTTATTCCCTGCTTCTGATTCTGATTCCCTGCCTCTGATTCCCGATCTCTGATTCTGCACATCTGATTCCCTGCCTCTGATTCCCCACCTCTGATTCCCCATATCTGATTCCCCGCCTCTGTTTCCCCGCCTCTGATTCCCCGCCTCTGTTTCCCCATAGCTAAGTCCCCGCCACTGATTCCCCAACTCTGATTCCCCACCTCTGATTCCCCAGCTCTTATTCCCCGCCTCTGATTCCCCGCATCTGATTCCCTGCATCTGATTCCCAGCCTCTGATTCCCTGCCTCTGATTCCCAACCTCTGATTCCCCACCTCTGATTCCCCATATCTGATTCCCCGCCTCTGATTCCCCGCATCTGATTCCCTGCATCTGATTCCCAGCCTCTGATTCCCTGCCTCTGATTCCCAACCTCTGATTCCCCACCTCTGATTCCCCATATCTGATTCCCCGCCTCTGTTTCCCCGCCTCTGATTCCCCGCCTCTGTTTCCCCATATCTGATTCCCCGCCTCTATTTCCCCGCCTCTGATTCCCCGCCTCTGATTCCCCATATCTGATTCCCCGCCTCTGATTCCCCGCGTCTGATTACCGGCCTCTGATTCCCCGCTCTGATTCCCCATCTCTGATTCACAACCTCTGATTCCCCACCTCTGATTCCCCATATCTGATTTGCTGCCTCTGTTTCCACGCCTCTGATTCCCCACCTCTGATTCCCCGCCTGTGATTCGCCAGCTATGATTCCCCGCCTCTGATTCCCCGCGTCTGATTCCCTGCCTCTGATTCCCCGCCTCTGATTCCACATCTCTGATTCACCACCTCTGATTCCCCGCGTCTGATTCCCCGCCTCTGATTCCCCATCTCTGATTCCCTGTCTCTGATTCCCCAATTCTTATTCCCCGCCTCTGATTCCCTGCCTCTGATTCCCAACCTCTGATTCCCCACCTCTGATTTCCCATATTGATTCCCTGCCTCTGATTCCCTGCCTCTGATTCACCAGCTCTGATTCCCCGCCTCTGATTCCCCGTGTTTGATTCCCTGCCTCTGATTCCCGGCCTCTGATTCCCCATCTCTGATTCACCGTCTTTGATTCGCCACCTCTGATTCCCCATATCTGATTCCCCGCCTCTGTTACCCCGCCCCTGATTCCCCGCCTCTGTTTCCCCATATCTGATTCCCCGCCTCTGATTCCCAACTATGATTCCCCGCCTCTGATTCCCCTGCTCTGATTCCCTGCCTCTGATTCCCCGCGTTCTATTCCCTGCCACTGATTCCCCGCCTGTGATTCCCCATCTCTGATTCACCACCTCTGATTCCCCACCACTGATTCCCCATATCTAATTCCCCGCCTCTGTTTGCCCGCCTCTGATTCCCCGCCTCTGTTTCCCCATATCTGATTCCCGACCTCTGATTCACCGCCTCTGATTCCCGGCCTCTGATTTCCCGCATCTGATTCACTGCCTCTGCTTCCCCAGCTCTGATTCCCCGCCTCTGATTCCCCGCGTCTTATTCCCTGCTTCTGATTCTGATTCCCTGCCTCTGATTCCCCATCTCTGATTCCGCACATCTGATTCCCTGCCTCTGATTCCCCACCTCTGATTCACAATATCTGATTCCCCGCCTCTGTTTCCCGCCTCTGATTCCCCGCTTCTGTTTCCCCATATCTAAGTCCCCGCCTCTGATTCCCCAACTCTGATTCCCCACCTCTGATTCCCCAGCTCTGATTCCCCGCCTCTGATCCCCGCATCTGATTCCCTGCATCTGATTCCCAGCCTCTGATTCCCTGCCTCTGATTCCCAACCTCTGATTCCCCACCTCTGATTCCCCATATCTGATTCCCCGCCTCTGTTTCCCCGCCTCTGATTCCCCGCCTCTGTTTCCCCATATCGGATTCCCCGCCTCTATTTGCCCACCTCTGGTTCCCCACCTCTATTTCCCCATATCTGATTCCCCGCCTCTGAATCCCCAACTCTGATTCCCTGCATCTAATTCCCCAGCTCTAATTCCCCACCTCTGATTCCCCGTGTCTGATTTCCTGCCTCTGATTCCCCGCCTCTGATTACCCATGTCTGATTCACCGCCTCTGATTCCCCACCTCTGATTCCCCATCTCTGATTCCGCACATCCGTTTCCCTGCCTCTGATTCCCCGCCTCTGATTCCCCATATCTGATTCCCCGCCTCTGTTTCCCCGCCTCTGATTCCCCGCCTCTGATTCCCCATATCTCATTCCCCGCCTCTGAATCCCCATCTCTGATTCCCGGACTCTGATTCCCCACCTATGATTCCCGGCCTCTTATTCCCGGCATCTGATTCCGGCCTCTGATTCCCGGCCTCTTATTCCCTGCTTCTGATTCTGATTCCCTGCCTTTGATTCCCCATCTCTGATTCCGCACATCTGATTCCCTGCCTCTGATTCCCCACCTCTGATTCCCCATATCTGATTCCCCGCCTCTGTTTCCCCGCCTCTGATTCCCCGCCTCTGTTTCCCAATATCTAAGTCCCCGCCTCTGATTCCCCAGCTCTGATTCCCCGCCTCTGATTCCCCGCATCTGATTCCCTGCATCTGATTCCAAGCCTCTGATTCCCTGCCTCTGATTCCCTGCCTCTGATTCCCCACCTCTGATTCCCCATATCTGATTCCCCGCCTCTGTTTCCCCACCTCTGATTCCCCGCCTCTGTTTCACCATATCTGATTGCCGGCCTCTGATTCCCCGCCTCTGATTCCCCGCCTCTGATTCCTTGCCTCAGATACCCCATCTCCGATTCCGCACATCTGATTCCCTGCCTCTGATTCCCCGCCTCTGATTCCCCGCCTCTGATTCCCTGCCTCTGATTCCCAACCTCTGATTCCCCACCTCTGATTCCCCATGTTTGATTCCCCGCCTCTGTTTCCCCGCCTCTGATTCCCCGCCTCTGATTCCCCAACTCTAATTCCCGGCCTCTGATTCCCCGCCCCTGTTTCCCCATATCTGATTCCCCGCCTCTGATTCGCCAACTCTGATTCCCCGCCTCTGATTCCCCAGCTCTGATTCCCCGCCTCTGATTCCCCGTGTTTGATTCCCTGCCTCTGATTCCCCGCCTCTGATTCCCCATCTCTGATTCACCGCATTTGATTCGCCACCTCTGATTCCCCATATCTGATTCCTCGCCTCTGTTTCCCCGCCTCTGATTACCCGCCTCTGATTCTCCATATCTCATTCCGCGCCTCTGAATCCCCATCTCTGATTCCCGGACTCTGATTCCCCACCTCTGATTCCCGGCCTCTTATTCCCAGCATCTGATTCCAGGCCTCTGATTCCCGGCCTCTGATTCCCCGCTTCTGATTCTGATTCCCTGCCTCTGATTCCCCATCTCTGATTCCGCACATCTGATTCCCTGCCTCTGATTCCCCACCTCTGATTCCCCATATCTGATTCCCCACCTCTGTTTCCCCGCCTCTGATTCCCCGCCTCTGTTTCCCCATATCTAATTCCCCACCTCTGATGCGCAAACTCTGATTCCCCGCCTCTGATTCCCCAACTTTGATTCCCCACCTCTGATTCCCCAGCTCTGATTACCCACCTCTGATTCCCCATATCTGATTCCCCGCCTCTGTTTCCCCGCCTCTGATTCCCCGCCACTGTTTCCCCATATCTGATTCCCCGCCTCTGAATCCCCAACTCTGATTCCCTGCATCTAATTCCCCAGCTCTGATTCCCCGCCTCTGATTCCCCGTGTCTGATTTCCTGCCTCTGATTCCCCGCTTCTGATTACCCATGTCTGATTCACCGCCTCTGATTCCCCACCTCTGATTCCCCATCTCTGATTCCGCACATCCGATTCACATCCTCTAATTCCCCATCTCTGATTCCCCACCTCTGATTCCCCAACTTTGATTCCCCACCTCTGATTCCCCAGCTCTGATTCCCCGCCTCTGATTCCCCGCATCTGATTCCCTGCATCTGATTCCCAGCCTCTGATTCCCTGCCTCTGATTCCCAAACTCTGATTCCCCACCTCTGATTCCCCATATCTGATTCCCCGCCTCTGTTTCCCCGCCTCTGATTCCCCGCCTCTGTTTCCCCATATCTGATTCCCCGCCTCTATATGCCCGCCTATGATTCCCCGCCTCTGTTTCCCCATATCTGATTACCCGCCTCTGAATCCCCAACTCTGATTCTCTGCCTCTAATTTCCCAGCTCTGATTCCCCGCCTCTGATTCCCCGTGTCTGATTTCCTGCCTCTGATTCCCCGCCTCTGATTACCCATGTCTGATTCACCGCCTCTGATTCCCCACCTCTGATTCCCCATCTCTGATTCCGCACATCCGATTCACTGCCTTTGATTCCACCGCTCTGATTCCCCGCCTCTGATTCCCCGCGTCTTATTCCCTGCTTCTGATTCTGATTCCCTGCCTCTGATTCCCGATCTCTGATTCTGCACATCTGATTCCCTGCCTCTGATTCCCCACCTCTGATTCCCCATATCTGATTCCCCGCCTCTGTTTCCCCGCCTCTGATTCCCCGCCTCTGTTTCCCCATAGCTAAGTCCCCGCCACTGATTCCCCAACTCTGATTCCCCACCTCTGATTCCCCAGCTCTGATTCCCCGCCTCTGATTCCCCGCATCTGATTCCCTGCATCTGATTCCCAGCCTCTGATTCCCTGCCTCTGATTCCCAACCTCTGATTCCCCACCTCTGATTCCCCATATCTGATTCCCCGCCTCTGTTTCCCCGCCTCTGATTCCCCGCCTCTGTTTCCCCATATCTGATTCCCCGCCTCTATTTCCCCGCCTCTGATTCCCCGCCTCTGATTCCCCATATCTGATTCCCCGCCTCTGATTCCCCGCGTCTGATTACCGGCCTCTGATTCCCCGCTCTGATTCCCCATCTCTGATTCACAACCTCTGATTCCCCACCTCTGATTCCCCATATCTGATTTGCTGCCTCTGTTTCCACGCCTCTGATTCCCCACCTCTGATTCCCCGCCTGTGATTCGCCAGCTATGATTCCCCGCCTCTGATTCCCCGCGTCTGATTCCCTGCCTCTGATTCCCCGCCTCTGATTCCACATCTCTGATTCACCACCTCTGATTCCCCGCGTCTGATTCCCCGCCTCTGATTCCCCATCTCTGATTCCCTGTCTCTGATTCCCCAATTCTTATTCCCCGCCTCTGATTCCCTGCCTCTGATTCCCAACCTCTGATTCCCCACCTCTGATTTCCCATATTGATTCCCTGCCTCTGATTCCCTGCCTCTGATTCACCAGCTCTGATTCCCCGCCACTGATTCCCCGTGTTTGATTCCCTGCCTCTGATTCCCGGACTCTGATTCCCCATCTCTGATTCACCGTCTTTGATTCGCCACCTCTGATTCCCCATATCTGATTCCCCGCCTCTGTTACCCCGCCCCTGATTCCCCGCCTCTGTTTCCCCATATCTGATTCCCCGCCTCTGATTCCCAACTATGATTCCCCGCCTCTGATTCCCCTGCTCTGATTCCCTGCCTCTGATTCCCCGCGTTCTATTCCCTGCCACTGATTCCCCGCCTGTGATTCCCCATCTCTGATTCACCACCTCTGATTCCCCACCACTGATTCCCCATATCTAATTCCCCGCCTCTGTTTGCCCGCCTCTGATTCCCCGCCTCTGTTTCCCCATATCTGATTCCCGACCTCTGATTCACCGCCTCTGATTCCCGGCCTCTGATTTCCCGCATCTGATTCACTGCCTCTGCTTCCCCAGCTCTGATTCCCCGCCTCTGATTCCCCGCGTCTTATTCCCTGCTTCTGATTCTGATTCCCTGCCTCTGATTCCCCATCTCTGATTCCGCACATCTGATTCCCTGCCTCTGATTCCCCACCTCTGATTCACAATATCTGATTCCCCGCCTCTGTTTCCCGCCTCTGATTCCCCGCTTCTGTTTCCCCATATCTAAGTCCCCGCCTCTGATTCCCCAACTCTGATTCCCCACCTCTGATTCCCCAGCTCTGATTCCCCGCCTCTGATCCCCGCATCTGATTCCCTGCATCTGATTCCCAGCCTCTGATTCCCTGCCTCTGATTCCCAACCTCTGATTCCCCACCTCTGATTCCCCATATCTGATTCCCCGCCTCTGTTTCCCCGCCTCTGATTCCCCGCCTCTGTTTCCCCATATCGGATTCCCCGCCTCTATTTGCCCACCTCTGGTTCCCCACCTCTATTTCCCCATATCTGATTCCCCGCCTCTGAATCCCCAACTCTGATTCCCTGCATCTAATTCCCCAGCTCTAATTCCCCACCTCTGATTCCCCGTGTCTGATTTCCTGCCTCTGATTCCCCGCCTCTGATTACCCATGTCTGATTCACCGCCTCTGATTCCCCACCTCTGATTCCCCATCTCTGATTCCGCACATCCGTTTCCCTGCCTCTGATTCCCCGCCTCTGATTCCCCATATCTGATTCCCCGCCTCTGTTTCCCCGCCTCTGATTCCCCGCCTCTGATTCCCCATATCTCATTCCCCGCCTCTGAATCCCCATCTCTGATTCCCGGACTCTGATTCCCCACCTATGATTCCCGGCCTCTTATTCCCGGCATCTGATTCCGGCCTCTGATTCCCGGCCTCTTATTCCCTGCTTCTGATTCTGATTCCCTGCCTTTGATTCCCCATCTCTGATTCCGCACATCTGATTCCCTGCCTCTGATTCCCCACCTCTGATTCCCCATATCTGATTCCCCGCCTCTGTTTCCCCGCCTCTGATTCCCCGCCTCTGTTTCCCAATATCTAAGTCCCCGCCTCTGATTCCCCAACTCTGAATCCCCACCTCTGATTCCCCAGCTCTGATTCCCCGCCTCTGATTCCCCGCATCTGATTCCCTGCATCTGATTCCAAGCCTCTGATTCCCTGCCTCTGATTCCCTGCCTCTGATTCCCCACCTCTGATTCCCCATATCTGATTCCCCGCCTCTGTTTCCCCACCTCTGATTCCCCGCCTCTGTTTCACCATATCTGATTGCCGGCCTCTGATTCCCCGCCTCTGATTCCCCGCCTCTGATTCCTTGCCTCAGATACCCCATCTCCGATTCCGCACATCTGATTCCCTGCCTCTGATTCCCCGCCTCTGATTCCCCGCCTCTGATTCCCTGCCTCTGATTCCCAACCTCTGATTCCCCACCTCTGATTCCCCATGTTTGATTCCCCGCCTCTGTTTCCCCGCCTCTGATTCCCCGCCTCTGATTCCCCAACTCTAATTCCCGGCCTCTGATTCCCCGCCCCTGTTTCCCCATATCTGATTCCCCGCCTCTGATTCGCCAACTCTGATTCCCCGCCTCTGATTCCCCAGCTCTGATTCCCCGCCTCTGATTCCCCGTGTTTGATTCCCTGCCTCTGATTCCCCGCCTCTGATTCCCCATCTCTGATTCACCGCATTTGATTCGCCACCTCTGATTCCCCATATCTGATTCCTCGCCTCTGTTTCCCCGCCTCTGATTACCCGCCTCTGATTCTCCATATCTCATTCCGCGCCTCTGAATCCCCATCTCTGATTCCCGGACTCTGATTCCCCACCTCTGATTCCCGGCCTCTTATTCCCAGCATCTGATTCCAGGCCTCTGATTCCCGGCCTCTGATTCCCCGCTTCTGATTCTGATTCCCTGCCTCTGATTCCCCATCTCTGATTCCGCACATCTGATTCCCTGCCTCTGATTCCCCACCTCTGATTCCCCATATCTGATTCCCCACCTCTGTTTCCCCGCCTCTGATTCCCCGCCTCTGTTTCCCCATATCTAATTCCCCACCTCTGATGCGCAAACTCTGATTCCCCGCCTCTGATTCCCCAGCTCTGATTCCCCGCCTCTGATTCCCCGCATCCGATTCCCCATATCTGATTCCCCGCCTCTGATTCCCCATATCTGATTCCCCGCCGCTGTTTCCCCGCCTCTGATTCCCCGCCTCTGTTTCCCCATAGCTAAGTCCCCGCCACTGATTCCCCAACTCTGATTCCCCACCTCTGATTCCCCAGCTCTGATTCCCCGCCTCTGATTCCCCGCATATGATTCCCTGCATCTGATTCCCAGCCTCTGATTCCCTGCCTCTGATTCCCAACCTCTGATTCCCCACCTCTGATTCCCCATATCTGATTCCCCGCCTCTGTTTCCCCGCCTCTGATTCCCCGCCTCTGTTTCCCCATATCTGATTCCCCGCCTCTATTTCCCCGCCTCTGATTCCCCGCCTCTGATTCCCCATATCTGATTCCCCGCCTCTGATTCCCCGCGTCTGATTACCGGCCTCTGATTCCCCGCTCTGATTCCCCATCTCTGATTCACAACCTCTGATTCCCCACCTCTGATTCCCCATATCTGATTTGCTGCCTCTGTTTCCACGCCTCTGATTCCCCACCTCTGATTCCCCGCCTGTGATTCGCCAGCTATGATTCCCCGCCTCTGATTCCCCGCGTCTGATTCCCTGCCTCTGATTCCCCGCCTCTGATTCCACATCTCTGATTCACCACCTCTGATTCCCCGCGTCTGATTCCCCGCCTCTGATTCCCCATCTCTGATTCCCTGTCTCTGATTCCCCAATTCTTATTCCCCGCCTCTGATTCCCTGCCTCTGATTCCCAACCTCTGATTCCCCACCTCTGATTTCCCATATTGATTCCCTGCCTCTGATTCCCTGCCTCTGATTCACCAGCTCTGATTCCCCGCCTCTGATTCCCCGTGTTTGATTCCCTGCCTCTGATTCCCGGCCTCTGATTCCCCATCTCTGATTCACCGTCTTTGATTCGCCACCTCTGATTCCCCATATCTGATTCCCCGCCTCTGTTACCCCGCCCCTGATTCCCCGCCTCTATTTCCCCATATCTGATTCCCCGCCTCTGATTCCCAACTATGATTCCCCGCCTCTGAATCCCCAACTCTGATTCCCTGCATCTAATTCCCCAGCTCTAATTCCCCACCTCTGATTCCCCGTGTCTGATTTCCTGCCTCTGATTCCCCGCCTCTGATTACCCATGTCTGATTCACCGCCTCTGATTCCCCACCTCTGATTCCCCATCTCTGATTCCGCACATCCGTTTCCCTGCCTCTGATTCCCCGCCTCTGATTCCCCATATCTGATTCCCCGCCTCTGTTTCCCCGCCTCTGATTCCCCGCCTCTGATTCCCCATATCTCATTCCCCGCCTCTGAATCCCCATCTCTGATTCCCGGACTCTGATTCCCCACCTATGATTCCCGGCCTCTTATTCCCGGCATCTGATTCCGGCCTCTGATTCCCGGCCTCTTATTCCCTGCTTCTGATTCTGATTCCCTGCCTTTGATTCCCCATCTCTGATTCCGCACATCTGATTCCCTGCCTCTGATTCCCCACCTCTGATTCCCCATATCTGATTCCCCGCCTCTGTTTCCCCGCCTCTGATTCCCCGCCTCTGTTTCCCAATATCTAAGTCCCCGCCTCTGATTCCCCAACTCTGAATCCCCACCTCTGATTCCCCAGCTCTGATTCCCCGCCTCTGATTCCCCGCATCTGATTCCCTGCATCTGATTCCAAGCCTCTGATTCCCTGCCTCTGATTCCCTGCCTCTGATTCCCCACCTCTGATTCCCCATATCTGATTCCCCGCCTCTGTTTCCCCACCTCTGATTCCCCGCCTCTGTTTCACCATATCTGATTGCCGGCCTCTGATTCCCCGCCTCTGATTCCCCGCCTCTGATTCCTTGCCTCAGATACCCCATCTCCGATTCCGCACATCTGATTCCCTGCCTCTGATTCCCCGCCTCTGATTCCCCGCCTCTGATTCCCTGCCTCTGATTCCCAACCTCTGATTCCCCACCTCTGATTCCCCATGTTTGATTCCCCGCCTCTGTTTCCCCGCCTCTGATTCCCCGCCTCTGATTCCCCAACTCTAATTCCCGGCCTCTGATTCCCCGCCCCTGTTTCCCCATATCTGATTCCCCGCCTCTGATTCGCCAACTCTGATTCCCCGCCTCTGATTCCCCAGCTCTGATTCCCCGCCTCTGATTCCCCGTGTTTGATTCCCTGCCTCTGATTCCCCGCCTCTGATTCCCCATCTCTGATTCACCGCATTTGATTCGCCACCTCTGATTCCCCATATCTGATTCCTCGCCTCTGTTTCCCCGCCTCTGATTACCCGCCTCTGATTCTCCATATCTCATTCCGCGCCTCTGAATCCCCATCTCTGATTCCCGGACTCTGATTCCCCACCTCTGATTCCCGGCATCTTATTCCCAGCATCTGATTCCAGGCCTCTGATTCCCGGCCTCTGATTCCCCGCTTCTGATTCTGATTCCCTGCCTCTGATTCCCCATCTCTGATTCCGCACATCTGATTCCCTGCATCTGATTCCCCACCTCTGATTCCCCATATCTGATTCCCCACCTCTGTTTCCCCGCCTCTGATTCCCCGCCTCTGTTTCCCCATATCTAATTCCCCACCTCTGATGCGCAAACTCTGATTCCCCGCCTCTGATTCCCCAGCTCTGATTCCCCGCCTCTGATTCCCCGCATCCGATTCCCCATATCTGATTCCCCGCCTCTGTTTCCCCATATCTGATTCCCCGCCTCTGATTCCCAACTATGATTCCCCACCTCTGATACCCCAGCTCTGATTCCCTGCCTGATTCTCCGCGTTCTATTCCCTGCCTCTGATACCCCGCCTGTGGTTCCCCATCTCTGATTCACCACCTCTGATTCCCCACCTCTGATTCCCCATATCTAATTCCCCGCCTCTGTTTGCCCGCCTCTGATTCCCCGCCTCTGTTTCCCCATATCTGATTCCCCGCCTCTGAATCCCCAACTCTGATTCCCTGCCTCTGATTCCCCAGCTCTGATTCCCCGCCTTTGATTCCCCCCGTCTGATTCCCAGCCTCTGAATCCCCGTGTCTGATATCCTGCCTCTGATTCCCCGCCTCTGATTCCTCATCTCAGATTCACCGCCTCTGATTCCCCACCTCTGATTCCCCATCTCTGATTCCGCACATCCGATTCCCTGCCTCTGATTCCCCGACTCTGATTCCCCACCTCTGATTCCCCAGCTCTGATTCCCCGCCTCTGATTCCCCAACTCTGATTCCCCGCCTCTGATAACCCAGCTCTGATTCCCCGCCTCTGATTCCCAGTGTTTGATTCCCTGCCTCTGATTCCCCGCCTCTGATTCCCCATCTCTGATTCACCGCCTTTGATTCGCCACCTCTGATTCCCCATATCTGATTCCTCGCCTCTGTTTCCCCGCCTCTGTTTCCCCGCCTCTCATTCCCCGCCTCTGATTCCCCATCTCTGATTCCCGGACTCTGATTCCCCACCTCTGATTCCCGGCCTCTTATTCCCGGCATCAGATTCCGGCCTCTGATTCCCGGCCTCTGATTCCCTGCTTCTGATTCTGATTCCCTGCCTCTGATTCCCCATTTCTGATTCCGCACATCTAATTCCCTGCCTCTGATTCCCCACCTCTGATTCCCCATATCTGATTCCCCGCCTCTGTTTCCCCGCCTCTGATTCCCCACCTCTGCTTCCCCATATCTAAGACCCCGCCTCTGATTCCCCAACTCTGATTCCCCACCTCTGATTCCCCAGCTCTGATTACCCACCTCTGATTCCCCATATCTGATTCCCCGCCTCTGTTTCCCCGCCTCTGATTCCCCGCCACTGTTTCCCCATATCTGATTCCCCGCCTCTGAATCCCCAACTCTGACTCCCTGCATCTAATTCCCCAGCTCTGATTCCCCGCCTCTGATTCCCCTTGTCTGATTTCCTGCCTCTGATTCCCCGCCTCTGATTCCCCACCTCTGATTCCCCATCTCTGATTCCGCACATCCGATTCCCAGCCTCTGATTCCCCATCTCTGATTCCCCGCCTCTGATTCCCCAACTCTGATTCCCCACCTCCGATTCCCCAGCTCTGATTCCCCGCCTCTGATTCCCCGTGTTTGATTCCCTGCCTCTGATTCCCCGCCTCTGATTCCCCATCTCTGATTCACCGCCTTTGATTCGCCACCTCTGATTCCCCATATCTGATTCCTCGCCTCTGTTTACCCGCCTCTGATTCCCCGCCTCTGATTCCCCATATCTCATTCCCCGCCTCTGATTCCCCATCTCTGATTCCCGGACTCTGATTCCCCAACTCTGATTCCCGGCCTCTGATTCCCTGCTTCTGATTCTGATTCCCTGCCTCTGATTCCCCATCTCTGATTCCGCACATCTAATTCCCTGCCTCTGATTCCCCACCTCTGATTCCCCATATATGATTCCCCGCCTCTGTTTCCCCGCCTCTGAATCCCCGCCTCTGTTTCCCCATATCTAAGTCCCCGCCTCTGATTCCCCAACTTTGATTCCCCACCTCTGATTCCCCAGCTCTGATTCCCTGCATCTGATTCCCAGCCTCTGATTCCCTGCCTCTGATTCCCAACCTCTGATTCCCCACCTCTGATTCCCCGCCTCTGATTCCCCACCTCTGATTCCCCGCCTGTGATTCGCCAGCTATGATTCCCCGCCTCTGATTCCCCGCGTCTGATTCCCTGCCTCTGATTCCCCGCCTCTGATTCCACATCTCTGATTCACCACCTCTGATTCCCCGCGTCTGATTCCCCGCCTCTGATTCCCCATCTCTGATTCCCTGTCTCTGATTCCCCAATTCTTATTCCCCGCCTCTGATTCCCTGCCTCTGATTCCCAACCTCTGATTCCCCACCTCTGATTTCCCATATTGATTCCCTGCCTCTGATTCCCTGCCTCTGATTCACCAGCTCTGATTCCCCGCCTCTGATTCCCCGTGTTTGATTCCCTGCCTCTGATTCCCGGCCTCTGATTCCCCATCTCTGATTCACCGTCTTTGATTCGCCACCTCTGATTCCCCATATCTGATTCCCCGCCTCTGTTACCCCGCCCCTGATTCCCCGCCTCTGTTTCCCCATATCTGATTCCCCGCCTCTGATTCCCAACTATGATTCCCCGCCTCTGATTCCCCTGCTCTGATTCCCTGCCTCTGATTCCCCGCGTTCTATTCCCTGCCACTGATTCCCCGCCTGTGATTCCCCATCTCTGATTCACCACCTCTGATTCCCCACCACTGATTCCCCATATCTAATTCCCCGCCTCTGTTTGCCCGCCTCTGATTCCCCGCCTCTGTTTCCCCATATCTGATTCCCGACCTCTGATTCACCGCCTCTGATTCCCGGCCTCTGATTTCCCGCATCTGATTCACTGCCTCTGCTTCCCCAGCTCTGATTCCCCGCCTCTGATTCCCCGCGTCTTATTCCCTGCTTCTGATTCTGATTCCCTGCCTCTGATTCCCCATCTCTGATTCCGCACATCTGATTCCCTGCCTCTGATTCCCCACCTCTGATTCACAATATCTGATTCCCCGCCTCTGTTTCCCGCCTCTGATTCCCCGCTTCTGTTTCCCCATATCTAAGTCCCCGCCTCTGATTCCCCATATCTGATTCCCCGCCTCTGTTTCCCCGCCTCTGATTCCCCGCCTCTGTTTCCCCATATCGGATTCCCCGCCTCTATTTGCCCACCTCTGGTTCCCCACCTCTATTTCCCCATATCTGATTCCCCGCCTCTGAATCCCCAACTCTGATTCCCTGCATCTAATTCCCCAGCTCTAATTCCCCACCTCTGATTCCCCGTGTCTGATTTCCTGCCTCTGATTCCCCGCCTCTGATTACCCATGTCTGATTCACCGCCTCTGATTCCCCACCTCTGATTCCCCATCTCTGATTCCGCACATCCGTTTCCCTGCCTCTGATTCCCCGCCTCTGATTCCCCATATCTGATTCCCCGCCTCTGTTTCCCCGCCTCTGATTCCCCGCCTCTGATTCCCCATATCTCATTCCCCGCCTCTGAATCCCCATCTCTGATTCCCGGACTCTGATTCCCCACCTATGATTCCCGGCCTCTTATTCCCGGCATCTGATTCCGGCCTCTGATTCCCGGCCTCTTATTCCCTGCTTCTGATTCTGATTCCCTGCCTTTGATTCCCCATCTCTGATTCCGCACATCTGATTCCCTGCCTCTGATTCCCCACCTCTGATTCCCCATATCTGATTCCCCGCCTCTGTTTCCCCGCCTCTGATTCCCCGCCTCTGTTTCCCAATATCTAAGTCCCCGCCTCTGATTCCCCAACTCTGAATCCCCACCTCTGATTCCCCAGCTCTGATTCCCCGCCTCTGATTCCCCGCATCTGATTCCCTGCATCTGATTCCAAGCCTCTGATTCCCTGCCTCTGATTCCCTGCCTCTGATTCCCCACCTCTGATTCCCCATATCTGATTCCCCGCCTCTGTTTCCCCACCTCTGATTCCCCGCCTCTGTTTCACCATATCTGATTGCCGGCCTCTGATTCCCCGCCTCTGATTCCCCGCCTCTGATTCCTTGCCTCAGATACCCCATCTCCGATTCCGCACATCTGATTCCCTGCCTCTGATTCCCCGCCTCTGATTCCCCGCCTCTGATTCCCTGCCTCTGATTCCCAACCTCTGATTCCCCACCTCTGATTCCCCATGTTTGATTCCCCGCCTCTGTTTCCCCGCCTCTGATTCCCCGCCTCTGATTCCCCAACTCTAATTCCCGGCCTCTGATTCCCCGCCCCTGTTTCCCCATATCTGATTCCCCGCCTCTGATTCGCCAACTCTGATTCCCCGCCTCTGATTCCCCAGCTCTGATTCCCCGCCTCTGATTCACCGTGTTTGATTCCCTGCCTCTGATTCCCCGCCTCTGATTCCCCATCTCTGATTCACCGCATTTGATTCGCCACCTCTGATTCCCCATATCTGATTCCTCGCCTCTGTTTCCCCGCCTCTGATTACCCGCCTCTGATTCTCCATATCTCATTCCGCGCCTCTGAATCCCCATCTCTGATTCCCGGACTCTGATTCCCCACCTCTGATTCCCGGCCTCTTATTCCCAGCATCTGATTCCAGGCCTCTGATTCCCGTCCTCTGATTCCCCGCTTCTGATTCTGATTCCCTGCCTCTGATTCCCCATCTCTGATTCCGCACATCTGATTCCCTGCCTCTGATTCCCCACCTCTGATTCCCCATATCTGATTCCCCACCTCTGTTTCCCCGCCTCTGATTCCCCGCCTCTGTTTCCCCATATCTAATTCCCCACCTCTGATGCGCAAACTCTGATTCCCCGCCTCTGATTCCCCAGCTCTGATTCCCCGCCTCTGATTCCCCGCATCCGATTCCCCATATCTGATTCCCCGCCTCTGTTTCCCCATATCTGATTCCCCGCCTCTGATTCCCAACTATGATTCCCCACCTCTGATACCCCAGCTCTGATTCCCTGCCTGATTCTCCGCGTTCTATTCCCTGCCTCTGATACCCCGCCTGTGGTTCCCCATCTCTGATTCACCACCTCTGATTCCCCACCTCTGATTCCCCATATCTAATTCCCCGCCTCTGTTTGCCCGCCTCTGATTCCCCGCCTCTGTTTCCCCATATCTGATTCCCCGCCTCTGAATCCCCAACTCTGATTCCCTGCCTCTGATTCCCCAGCTCTGATTCCCCGCCTTTGATTCCCCCCGTCTGATTCCCAGCCTCTGAATCCCCGTGTCTGATATCCTGCCTCTGATTCCCCGCCTCTGATTCCTCATCTCAGATTCACCGCCTCTGATTCCCCACCTCTGATTCCCCATCTCTGATTCCGCACATCCGATTCCCTGCCTCTGATTCCCCGACTCTGATTCCCCACCTCTGATTCCCCAGCTCTGATTCCCCGCCTCTGATTCCCCAACTCTGATTCCCCGCCTCTGATAACCCAGCTCTGATTCCCCGCCTCTGATTCCCAGTGTTTGATTCCCTGCCTCTGATACCCCGCCTCTGATTCCCCATCTCTGATTCACCGCCTTTGATTCGCCACCTCTGATTCCCCATATCTGATTCCTCGCCTCTGTTTCCCCGCCTCTGTTTCCCCGCCTCTCATTCCCCGCCTCTGATTCCCCATCTCTGATTCCCGGACTCTGATTCCCCACCTCTGATTCCCGGCCTCTTATTCCCGGCATCAGATTCCGGCCTCTGATTCCCGGCCTCTGATTCCCTGCTTCTGATTCTGATTCCCTGCCTCTGATTCCCCATTTCTGATTCCGCACATCTAATTCCCTGCCTCTGATTCCCCACCTCTGATTCCCCATATCTGATTCCCCGCCTCTGTTTCCCCGCCTCTGATTCCCCACCTCTGCTTCCCCATATCTAAGACCCCGCCTCTGATTCCCCAACTCTGATTCCCCACCTCTGATTCCCCAGCTCTGATTACCCACCTCTGATTCCCCATATCTGATTCCCCGCCTCTGTTTCCCCGCCTCTGATTCCCCGCCACTGTTTCCCCATATCTGATTCCCCGCCTCTGAATCCCCAACTCTGACTCCCTGCATCTAATTCCCCAGCTCTGATTCCCCGCCTCTGATTCCCCTTGTCTGATTTCCTGCCTCTGATTCCCCGCCTCTGATTCCCCACCTCTGATTCCCCATCTCTGATTCCGCACATCCGATTCCCTGCCTCTGATTCCCCGACTCTGATTCCCCACCTCTGATTCCCCAGCTCTGTTTCCCCGCCTCTGATTCCCCAACTCTGATTCCCCGCCTCTGATTCCCCGCCTCTGTTTCCCCATATCTAAGTCCCCGCCTCTGATTCCCCAACTCTGATTCCCCATCTCTGATTCCCCGCCTCTGATTCCCCAACACTGATTCCCCACCTCTGATTCCCCAGCTCTGATTCCCCACCTCTGATTCCCCGTGTTTGATTCCCTGCCTCTGATTCCCCGCCTCTGTTTCCCCATATCTGATTCCCCGCCTCTGAATCCCCAACTCTGATTCCCTGCCTCTAATTTCCCAGCCCTGATTCCCCGCCTCTGATTCCCCATGTCTGATTTCCTGCCTCTGATTCCCCGCCTCTGATTACCCATGTCTGATTCACCGCCTCTGATTCCCCACCTCTGATTCCACATCTCTGATTCCGCACATCCGATTCCCTGCCTCTGATTCCCTGCCTCTGATTCACTGCCTCTGCTTCCCCAGCTCTGATTCCCCGCCTCTGATTCCACGTGTCTTATCCCCTGCTTCTGATTCTGATTCCCTGCCTCTGATTCCCCATCTCTGATTCCGCACATCTGATTCCCTGCCTCTGACTCCCCACCTCTGATTCCCCATATCTGATTCCCCGCCTCTGTTTCCCCGCCTCTGATTCCCCGCCTCTGTTTCCCCATATCTAAGTCCCCGCCTCTGATTTCCCAACTCTGATTCCCCACCTCTGATTCCCCAGCTCTGATTCCCCGCCTCTGATCCCCGCATCTGATTCCCTGCATCTGATTCCCAGCCTCTGATTCCCTGCCTCTGATTCCCAACCTCTGATTCCCCACCTCTGATTCCCCATATCTGATTCCCCGCCTCTGTTTCCCCGTCTCTGATTCCCCGCCTCTGTTTCCCCATATCTGATTCCCCGCCTCTATTTGCCCACCTCTGATTCCCCACCTCTGTTTCCCCATATCTGATTCCCCGCCTCTGAATCCCCAAATCTGATTCCCTGCATCTAATTCCCCAGCTCTGATTCCCCGCCTCTGATTCCCCGTGTCTGATTTCCTGCCTCTTATTCCCCGCCTCTGATTCCCCATCTCTGATTCCCCGCCTCTGATTCACCGCCTCTGATTCCCGGCCTCTGATTTCCCGCATCTGATTCCCTGCCACTGATACCCCGCCCCTGATTCCCCACCTCTGATTCCCCATATCTGATTCCCCGCCTCTGTTTCCCCGCCTCTGATTCCCCGCCTCTGATTCCCCATATCTCATTCCCCGCCTCTGATTCCCCACCTCTGATTCCCCATCTCTGATTCCGCACATCCGATTCCCTGCCTCTGATTCCCCGCCTCTGATTCACTGCCTCTGATTCCCCAGCTCTGATTCCCCGCCTCTGATTCCCCGCGTCTTATTCCCTGCTTCTGATTCTGATTCCCTGCCTCTGATTCCCCATCTCTGATTCCGCACATCTGATTCCCTGCCTCTGATTCCCCACCTCTGATTCCCCATATCTGATTCCCCGCGTCTGTTTCCCCGCCTCTGATTCCCCGCCTCTGTTTCCCACATCTAAGTCCCCGCCTCTGATTCCCCAACTTTGATTCCCCACCTCTGATTCCCCAGCTCTGATTACCCACCTCTGATTCCCCATATCTGATTCCCCGCCTCTGTTTCCCCGCCTCTGATTCCCCGCCACTGTTTCCCCATATCTGATTCCCCGCCTCTGAATCCCCAACTCTGATTCCCTGCATCTAATTCCCCAGCTCTGATTCCCCGCCTCTGATTCCCCGTGTCTGATTTCCTGCCTCTGATTCCCCGCTTCTGATTACCCATGTCTGATTCACCGCCTCTGATTCCCCACCTCTGATTCCCCATCTCTGATTCCACACATCCGATTCACATCCTCTAATTCCCCATCTCTGATTCCCCACCTCTGATTCCCCAACTTTGATTCCCCACCTCTGATTCCCCAGCTCTGATTCCCCGCCTCTGATTCCCCGCATCTGATTCCCTGCATCTGATTCCCAGCCTCTGATTCCCTGCCTCTGATTCCCAAACTCTGATTCCCCACCTCTGATTCCCCATATCTGATTCCCCGCCTCTGTTTCCCCGCCTCTGATTCCCCGCCTCTGTTTCCCCATATCTGATTCCCCGCCTCTATTTGCCCGCCTCTGATTCCCCGCCTCTGTTTCCCCATATCTG
This sequence comes from Narcine bancroftii, assembly GCF_036971445.1. NCBI lineage: Eukaryota > Metazoa > Chordata > Chondrichthyes > Torpediniformes > Narcinidae > Narcine > Narcine bancroftii. The sequence continues at coordinate 119,535,794 of NC_091470.1, read as the reverse complement.
ATTACCCGCCTCTGAATCCCCAACTCTGATTCTCTGCCTCTAATTTCCCAGCTCTGATTCCCCGCCTCTGATTCCCCGTGTCTGATTTCCTGCCTCTGATTCCCCGCCTCTGATTACCCATGTCTGATTCACCGCCTCTGATTCCCCACCTCTGATTCCCCATCTCTGATTCCGCACATCCGATTCACTGCCTTTGATTCCACCGCTCTGATTCCCCGCGTCTTATTCCCTGCTTCTGATTCTGATTCCCTGCCTCTGATTCCCGATCTCTGATTCTGCACATCTGATTCCCTGCCTCTGATTCCCCACCTCTGATTCCCCATATCTGATTCCCCGCCTCTGTTTCCCCGCCTCTGATTCCCCGCCTCTGTTTCCCCATAGCTAAGTCCCCGCCACTGATTCCCCAACTCTGATTCCCCACCTCTGATTCCCCAGCTCTGATTCCCCGCCTCTGATTCCCCGCATCTGATTCCCTGCATCTGATTCCCAGCCTCTGATTCCCTGCCTCTGATTCCCAACCTCTTATTCTCCACCTCTGATTCCCCATATCTGATTCCCCGCCTCTGTTTCCCCGCCTCTGATTCCCCGCCTCTGTTTCCCCATATCTGATTCCCCGCCTCTATTTCCCCGCCTCTGATTCCCCGCCTCTGATTCCCCATATCTGATTCCCCGCCTCTGATTCGCCGCGTCTGATTACCGGCCTCTGATTCCCCGCTCTGATTCCCCATCTCTGATTCACAACCTCTGATTCCCCACCTCTGATTCCCCATATCTGATTTGCTGCCTCTGTTTCCACGCCTCTGATTCCCCACCTCTGATTCCCCGCCTGTGATTCGCCAGCTATGATTCCCCGCCTCTGATTCCCCGCGTCTGATTCCCTGCCTCTGATTCCCCGCCTCTGATTCCACATCTCTGATTCACCACCTCTGATTCCCCGCGTCTGATTCCCCGCCTCTGATTCCCCATCTCTGATTCCCTGTCTCTGATTCCCCAATTCTTATTCCCCGCCTCTGATTCCCTGCCTCTGATTCCCAACCTCTGATTCCCCACCTCTGATTTCCCATATTGATTCCCTGCCTCTGATTCCCTGCCTCTGATTCACCAGCTCTGATTCCCCGCCTCTGATTCCCCGTGTTTGATTCCCTGCCTCTGATTCCCGGCCTCTGATTCCCCATCTCTGATTCACCGTCTTTGATTCGCCACCTCTGATTCCCCATATCTGATTCCCCGCCTCTGTTACCCCGCCCCTGATTCCCCGCCTCTGTTTCCCCATATCTGATTCCCCGCCTCTGATTCCCAACTATGATTCCCCGCCTCTGATTCCCCTGCTCTGATTCCCTGCCTCTGATTCCCCGCGTTCTATTCCCTGCCACTGATTCCCCGCCTGTGATTCCCCATCTCTGATTCACCACCTCTGATTCCCCACCACTGATTCCCCATATCTAATTCCCCGCCTCTGTTTGCCCGCCTCTGATTCCCCGCCTCTGTTTCCCCATATCTGATTCCCGACCTCTGATTCACCGCCTCTGATTCCCGGCCTCTGATTTCCCGCATCTGATTCACTGCCTCTGCTTCCCCAGCTCTGATTCCCCGCCTCTGATTCCCCGCGTCTTATTCCCTGCTACTGATTCTGATTCCCTGCCTCTGATTCCCCATCTCTGATTCCGCACATCTGATTCCCTGCCTCTGATTCCCCACCTCTGATTCACAATATCTGATTCCCCGCCTCTGTTTCCCGCCTCTGATTCCCCGCTTCTGTTTCCCCATATCTAAGTCCCCGCCTCTGATTCCCCAACTCTGATTCCCCACCTCTGATTCCCCAGCTCTGATTCCCCGCCTCTGATCCCCGCATCTGATTCCCTGCATCTGATTCCCAGCCTCTGATTCCCTGCCTCTGATTCCCAACCTCTGATTCCCCACCTCTGATTCCCCATATCTGATTCCCCGCCTCTGTTTCCCCGCCTCTGATTCCCCGCCTCTGTTTCCCCATATCGGATTCCCCGCCTCTATTTGCCCACCTCTGGTTCCCCACCTCTATTTCCCCATATCTGATTCCCCGCCTCTGAATCCCCAACTCTGATTCCCTGCATCTAATTCCCCAGCTCTAATTCCCCACCTCTGATTCCCCGTGTCTGATTTCCTGCCTCTGATTCCCCGCCTCTGATTACCCATGTCTGATTCACCGCCTCTGATTCCCCACCTCTGATTCCCCATCTCTGATTCCGCACATCCGTTTCCCTGCCTCTGATTCCCCGCCTCTGATTCCCCATATCTGATTCCCCGCCTCTGTTTCCCCGCCTCTGATTCCCCGCCTCTGATTCCCCATATCTCATTCCCCGCCTCTGAATCCCCATCTCTGATTCCCGGACTCTGATTCCCCACCTATGATTCCCGGCCTCTTATTCCCGGCATCTGATTCCGGCCTCTGATTCCCGGCCTCTTATTCCCTGCTTCTGATTCTGATTCCCTGCCTTTGATTCCCCATCTCTGATTCCGCACATCTGATTCCCTGCCTCTGATTCCCCACCTCTGATTCCCCATATCTGATTCCCCGCCTCTGTTTCCCCGCCTCTGATTCCCCGCCTCTGTTTCCCAATATCTAAGTCCCCGCCTCTGATTCCCCAACTCTGAATCCCCACCTCTGATTCCCCAGCTCTGATTCCCCGCCTCTGATTCCCCGCATCTGATTCCCTGCATCTGATTCCAAGCCTCTGATTCCCTGCCTCTGATTCCCTGCCTCTGATTCCCCACCTCTGATTCCCCATATCTGATTCCCCGCCTCTGTTTCCCCACCTCTGATTCCCCGCCTCTGTTTCACCATATCTGATTGCCGGCCTCTGATTCCCCGCCTCTGATTCCCCGCCTCTGATTCCTTGCCTCAGATACCCCATCTCCGATTCCGCACATCTGATTCCCTGCCTCTGATTCCCCGCCTCTGATTCCCCGCCTCTGATTCCCTGCCTCTGATTCCCAACCTCTGATTCCCCACCTCTGATTCCCCATGTTTGATTCCCCGCCTCTGTTTCCCCGCCTCTGATTCCCCGCCTCTGATTCCCCAACTCTAATTCCCGGCCTCTGATTCCCCGCCCCTGTTTCCCCATATCTGATTCCCCGCCTCTGATTCGCCAACTCTGATTCCCCGCCTCTGATTCCCCAGCTCTGATTCCCCGCCTCTGATTCCCCGTGTTTGATTCCCTGCCTCTGATTCCCCGCCTCTGATTCCCCATCTCTGATTCACCGCATTTGATTCGCCACCTCTGATTCCCCATATCTGATTCCTCGCCTCTGTTTCCCCGCCTCTGATTACCCGCCTCTGATTCTCCATATCTCATTCCGCGCCTCTGAATCCCCATCTCTGATTCCCGGACTCTGATTCCCCACCTCTGATTCCCGGCCTCTTATTCCCAGCATCTGATTCCAGGCCTCTGATTCCCGGCCTCTGATTCCCCGCTTCTGATTCTGATTCCCTGCCTCTGATTCCCCATCTCTGATTCCGCACATCTGATTCCCTGCCTCTGATTCCCCACCTCTGATTCCCCATATCTGATTCCCCACCTCTGTTTCCCCGCCTCTGATTCCCCGCCTCTGTTTCCCCATATCTAATTCCCCACCTCTGATGCGCAAACTCTGATTCCCCGCCTCTGATTCCCCAGCTCTGATTCCCCGCCTCTGATTCCCCGCATCCGATTCCCCATATCTGATTCCCCGCCTCTGTTTCCCCATATCTGATTCCCCGCCTCTGATTCCCAACTATGATTCCCCACCTCTGATACCCCAGCTCTGATTCCCTGCCTGATTCTCCGCGTTCTATTCCCTGCCTCTGATACCCCGCCTGTGGTTCCCCATCTCTGATTCACCACCTCTGATTCCCCACCTCTGATTCCCCATATCTAATTCCCCGCCTCTGTTTGCCCGCCTCTGATTCCCCGCCTCTGTTTCCCCATATCTGATTCCCCGCCTCTGAATCCCCAACTCTGATTCCCTGCCTCTGATTCCCCAGCTCTGATTCCCCGCCTTTGATTCCCCCCGTCTGATTCCCAGCCTCTGAATCCCCGTGTCTGATATCCTGCCTCTGATTCCCCGCCTCTGATTCCTCATCTCAGATTCACCGCCTCTGATTCCCCACCTCTGATTCCCCATCTCTGATTCCGCACATCCGATTCCCTGCCTCTGATTCCCCGACTCTGATTCCCCACCTCTGATTCCCCAGCTCTGATTCCCCGCCTCTGATTCCCCAACTCTGATTCCCCGCCTCTGATAACCCAGCTCTGATTCCCCGCCTCTGATTCCCAGTGTTTGATTCCCTGCCTCTGATTCCCCGCCTCTGATTCCCCATCTCTGATTCACCGCCTTTGATTCGCCACCTCTGATTCCCCATATCTGATTCCTCGCCTCTGTTTCCCCGCCTCTGTTTCCCCGCCTCTCATTCCCCGCCTCTGATTCCCCATCTCTGATTCCCGGACTCTGATTCCCCACCTCTGATTCCCGGCCTCTTATTCCCGGCATCAGATTCCGGCCTCTGATTCCCGGCCTCTGATTCCCTGCTTCTGATTCTGATTCCCTGCCTCTGATTCCCCATTTCTGATTCCGCACATCTAATTCCCTGCCTCTGATTCCCCACCTCTGATTCCCCATATCTGATTCCCCGCCTCTGTTTCCCCGCCTCTGATTCCCCACCTCTGCTTCCCCATATCTAAGACCCCGCCTCTGATTCCCCAACTCTGATTCCCCACCTCTGATTCCCCAGCTCTGATTACCCACCTCTGATTCCCCATATCTGATTCCCCGCCTCTGTTTCCCCGCCTCTGATTCCCCGCCACTGTTTCCCCATATCTGATTCCCCGCCTCTGAATCCCCAACTCTGACTCCCTGCATCTAATTCCCCAGCTCTGATTCCCCGCCTCTGATTCCCCTTGTCTGATTTCCTGCCTCTGATTCCCCGCCTCTGATTCCCCACCTCTGATTCCCCATCTCTGATTCCGCACATCCGATTCCCAGCCTCTGATTCCCCATCTCTGATTCCCCGCCTCTGATTCCCCAACTCTGATTCCCCACCTCCGATTCCCCAGCTCTGATTCCCCGCCTCTGATTCCCCGTGTTTGATTCCCTGCCTCTGATTCCCCGCCTCTGATTCCCCATCTCTGATTCACCGCCTTTGATTCGCCACCTCTGATTCCCCATATCTGATTCCTCGCCTCTGTTTACCCGCCTCTGATTCCCCGCCTCTGATTCCCCATATCTCATTCCCCGCCTCTGATTCCCCATCTCTGATTCCCGGACTCTGATTCCCCAACTCTGATTCCCGGCCTCTGATTCCCTGCTTCTGATTCTGATTCCCTGCCTCTGATTCCCCATCTCTGATTCCGCACATCTAATTCCCTGCCTCTGATTCCCCACCTCTGATTCCCCATATATGATTCCCCGCCTCTGTTTCCCCGCCTCTGAATCCCCGCCTCTGTTTCCCCATATCTAAGTCCCCGCCTCTGATTCCCCAACTTTGATTCCCCACCTCTGATTCCCCAGCTCTGATTCCCTGCATCTGATTCCCAGCGTCTGATTCCCTGCCTCTGATTCCCAACCTCTGATTCCCCACCTCTGATTCCCCGCCTCTGATTCCCCACCTCTGATTCCCCGCCTGTGATTCGCCAGCTATGATTCCCCGCCTCTGATTCCCCGCGTCTGATTCCCTGCCTCTGATTCCCCGCCTCTGATTCCACATCTCTGATTCACCACCTCTGATTCCCCGCGTCTGATTCCCCGCCTCTGATTCCCCATCTCTGATTCCCTGTCTCTGATTCCCCAATTCTTATTCCCCGCCTCTGATTCCCTGCCTCTGATTCCCAACCTCTGATTCCCCACCTCTGATTTCCCATATTGATTCCCTGCCTCTGATTCCCTGCCTCTGATTCACCAGCTCTGATTCCCCGCCTCTGATTCCCCGTGTTTGATTCCCTGCCTCTGATTCCCGGCCTCTGATTCCCCATCTCTGATTCACCGTCTTTGATTCGCCACCTCTGATTCCCCATATCTGATTCCCCGCCTCTGTTACCCCGCCCCTGATTCCCCGCCTCTGTTTCCCCATATCTGATTCCCCGCCTCTGATTCCCAACTATGATTCCCTGCCTCTGATTCCCCGCGTTCTATTCCCTGCCACTGATTCCCCGCCTGTGATTCCCCATCTCTGATTCACCACCTCTGATTCCCCACCACTGATTCCCCATATCTAATTCCCCGCCTCTGTTTGCCCGCCTCTGATTCCCCGCCTCTGTTTCCCCATATCTGATTCCCGACCTCTGATTCACCGCCTCTGATTCCCGGCCTCTGATTTCCCGCATCTGATTCACTGCCTCTGCTTCCCCAGCTCTGATTCCCCGCCTCTGATTCCCCGCGTCTTATTCCCTGCTTCTGATTCTGATTCCCTGCCTCTGATTCCCCATCTCTGATTCCGCACATCTGATTCCCTGCCTCTGATTCCCCACCTCTGATTCACAATATCTGATTCCCCGCCTCTGTTTCCCGCCTCTGATTCCCCGCTTCTGTTTCCCCATATCTAAGTCCCCGCCTCTGATTCCCCAACTCTGATTCCCCACCTCTGATTCCCCAGCTCTGATTCCCCGCCTCTGATCCCCGCATCTGATTCCCTGCATCTGATTCCCAGCCTCTGATTCCCTGCCTCTGATTCCCAACCTCTGATTCCCCACCTCTGATTCCCCATATCTGATTCCCCGCCTCTGTTTCCCCGCCTCTGATTCCCCGCCTCTGTTTCCCCATATCGGATTCCCCGCCTCTATTTGCCCACCTCTGGTTCCCCACCTCTATTTCCCCATATCTGATTCCCCGCCTCTGAATCCCCAACTCTGATTCCCTGCATCTAATTCCCCAGCTCTAATTCCCCACCTCTGATTCCCCGTGTCTGATTTCCTGCCTCTGATTCCCCGCCTCTGATTACCCATGTCTGATTCACCGCCTCTGATTCCCCACCTCTGATTCCCCATCTCTGATTCCGCACATCCGTTTCCCTGCCTCTGATTCCCCGCTTCTGATTCCCCATATCTGATTCCCCGCCTCTGTTTCCCCGCCTCTGATTCCCCGCCTCTGATTCCCCATATCTCATTCCCCGCCTCTGAATCCCCATCTCTGATTCCCGGACTCTGATTCCCCACCTATGATTCCCGGCCTCTTATTCCCGGCATCTGATTCCGGCCTCTGATTCCCGGCCTCTTATTCCCTGCTTCTGATTCTGATTCCCTGCCTTTGATTCCCCATCTCTGATTCCGCACATCTGATTCCCTGCCTCTGATTCCCCACCTCTGATTCCCCATATCTGATTCCCCGCCTCTGTTTCCCCGCCTCTGATTCCCCGCCTCTGTTTCCCAATATCTAAGTCCCCGCCTCTGATTCCCCAACTCTGAATCCCCACCTCTGATTCCCCAGCTCTGATTCCCCGCCTCTGATTCCCCGCATGTGATTCCCTGCATCTGATTCCAAGCCTCTGATTCCCTGCCTCTGATTCCCTGCCTCTGATTCCCCACCTCTGATTCCCCATATCTGATTCCCCGCCTCTGTTTCCCCACCTCTGATTCCCCGCCTCTGTTTCACCATATCTGATTGCCGGCCTCTGATTCCCCGCCTCTGATTCCCCGCCTCTGAATCCTTGCCTCAGATACCCCATCTCCGATTCCGCACATCTGATTCCCTGCCTCTGATTCCCCGCCTCTGATTCCCCGCCTCTGATTCCCTGCCTCTGATTCCCAACCTCTGATTCCCCACCTCTGATTCCCCATGTTTGATTCCCCGCCTCTGTTTCCCCGCCTCTGATTCCCCGCCTCTGATTCCCCAACTCTAATTCCCGGCCTCTGATTCCCCGCCCCTGTTTCCCCATATCTGATTCCCCGCCTCTGATTCGCCAACTCTGATTCCCCGCCTCTGATTCCCCAGCTCTGATTCCCCGCCTCTGATTCCCCGTGTTTGATTCCCTGCCTCTGATTCCCCGCCTCTGATTCCCCATCTCTGATTCACCGCATTTGATTCGCCACCTCTGATTCCCCATATCTGATTCCTCGCCTCTGTTTCCCCGCCTCTGATTACCCGCCTCTGATTCTCCATATCTCATTCCGCGCCTCTGAATCCCCATCTCTGATTCCCGGACTCTGATTCCCCACCTCTGATTCCCGGCCTCTTATTCCCAGCATCTGATTCCAGGCCTCTGATTCCCGGCCTCTGATTCCCCGCTTCTGATTCTGATTCCCTGCCTCTGATTCCCCATCTCTGATTCCGCACATCTGATTCCCTGCCTCTGATTCCCCACCTCTGATTCCCCATATCTGATTCCCCACCTCTGTTTCCCCGCCTCTGATTCCCCGCCTCTGTTTCCCCATATCTAATTCCCCACCTCTGATGCGCAACCTCTGATTCCCCGCCTCTGATTCCCCAGCTCTGATTCCCCGCCTCTGATTCCCCGCATCCGATTCCCCATATCTGATTCCCCGCCTCTGTTTCCCCATATCTGATTCCCCAGCTCTGATTCCCTGCCTGATTCTCCGCGTTCTATTCCCTGCCTCTGATACCCCGCCTGTGGTTCCCCATCTCTGATTCACCACCTCTGATTCCCCACCTCTGATTCCCCATATCTAATTCCCCGCCTCTGTTTGCCCGCCTCTGATTCCCCGCCTCTGTTTCCCCATATCTGATTCCCCGCCTCTGAATCCCCAACTCTGATTCCCTGCCTCTGATTCCCCAGCTCTGATTCCCCGCCTTTGATTCCCCCCGTCTGATTCCCAGCCTCTGAATCCCCGTGTCTGATATCCTGCCTCTGATTCCCCGCCTCTGATTCCTCATCTCAGATTCACCGCCTCTGATTCCCCACCTCTGATTCCCCATCTCTGATTCCGCACATCCGATTCCCTGCCTCTGATTCCCCGACTCTGATTCCCCACCTCTGATTCCCCAGCTCTGATTCCCCGCCTCTGATTCCCCAACTCTGATTCCCCGCCTCTGATAACCCAGCTCTGATTCCCCGCCTCTGATTCCCAGTGTTTGATTCCCTGCCTCTGATTCCCCGCCTCTGATTCCCCATCTCTGATTCACCGCCTTTGATTCGCCACCTCTGATTCCCCATATCTGATTCCTCGCCTCTGTTTCCCCGCCTCTGTTTCCCCGCCTCTCATTCCCCGCCTCTGATTCCCCATCTCTGATTCCCGGACTCTGATTCCCCACCTCTGATTCCCGGCCTCTTATTCCCGGCATCAGATTCCGGCCTCCGATTCCCGGCCTCTGATTCCCTGCTTCTGATTCTGATTCCCTGCCTCTGATTCCCCATTTCTGATTCCGCACATCTAATTCCCTGCCTCTGATTCCCCACCTCTGATTCCCCATATCTGATTCCCCGCCTCTGTTTCCCCGCCTCTGATTCCCCACCTCTGCTTCCCCATATCTAAGACCCCGCCTCTGATTCCCCAACTCTGATTCCCCACCTCTGATTCCCCAGCTCTGATTACCCACCTCTGATTCCCCATATCTGATTCCCCGCCTCTGTTTCCCCGCCTCTGATTCCCCGCCACTGTTTCCCCATATCTGATTCCCCGCCTCTGAATCCCCAACTCTGACTCCCTGCATCTAATTCCCCAGCTCTGATTCCCCGCCTCTGATTCCCCTTGTCTGATTTCCTGCCTCTGATTCCCCGCCTCTGATTCCCCACCTCTGATTCCCCATCTCTGATTCCGCACATCCGATTCCCAGCCTCTGATTCCCCATCTCTGATTCCCCGCCTCTGATTCCCCAACTCTGATTCCCCACCTCCGATTCCCCAGCTCTGATTCCCCGCCTCTGATTCCCCGTGTTTGATTCCCTGCCTCTGATTCCCCGCCTCTGATTCCCCATCTCTGATTCACCGCCTTTGATTCGCCACCTCTGATTCCCCATATCTGATTCCTCGCCTCTGTTTACCCGCCTCTGATTCCCCGCCTCTGATTCCCCATATCTCATTCCCCGCCTCTGATTCCCCATCTCTGATTCCCGGACTCTGATTCCCCAACTCTGATTCCCGGCCTCTGATTCCCTGCTTCTGATTCTGATTCCCTGCCTCTGATTCCCCATCTCTGATTCCGCACATCTAATTCCCTGCCTCTGATTCCCCACCTCTGATTCCCCATATATGATTCCCCGCCTCTGTTTCCCCACCTCTGAATCCCCGCCTCTGTTTCCCCATATCTAAGTCCCCGCCTCTGATTCCCCAACTTTGATTCCCCACCTCTGATTCCCCAGCTCTGATTCCCTGCATCTGATTCCCAGCCTCTGATTCCCTGCCTCTGATTCCCAACCTCTGATTCCCCACCTCTGATTCCCCGCCTCTGATTCCCCACCTCTGTTTCCCCATATCTGATTCCCCGCCTCTATTTGCCCGCCTCTGATTCCCCGCCTCTGTTTCCCCATATCTGATTACCCGCCTCTGAATCCCCAACTCTGATTCCCAGCCTCTAATTTCCCAGCTCTGATTCCCCGCCTCTGATTCCCCGTGTCTGATTTCCTGCCTCTGATTCCCCGCCTCTGATTACCCATGTCTGATTCACCGCCTCTGATTCCCCACCTCTGATTCCCCATCTCTGATTCCGCACATCCGATTCACTGCCTCTGATTCCCCAGCTCTGATTCTGCACATCTGATTCACTGCCTCTGATTCCCCACCTCTGATTCCCCATATCTGATTCCCCGCCTCTGTTTCCCGGCCTCTTATTACCAGCATCTGATTCCAGGCCTCTGATTCCCGGCCTCTGATTCCCCGCTTCTGATTCTGATTCCCTGCCTCTGATTCCCCATCTCTGATTCCGCACATCTGATTCCCTGCCTCTGATTCCCCACCTCTGATTCCCCATATCTGATTCCCCGCCTCTGTTTCCCCGCCTCTGATTCCCCGCCTCAGTTTCCCCACCTCTGATGCACCAACTCTGATTCCCCGCCTCTGATTCCCCAGCTCTGATTCCCCGCCTCTGATTCCCCGCATCCGATTCCCCATATCTGATTCCCCGCCTCTGTTTCCCCGCCTCTGATTCCCCGCCTCTGTTTCCCAACTATGATTCCCCGCCTCTGATTCCCCAGCTCTGATTCCCTGCCTCTGATTCCCCGCGTTCTATTCCCTGCCTCTGATTCCCCGCCTGTGATTCCCCATCTCTGATTCACCACCTCTGATTCCCCACCTCTGATTCCCCATATCTAATTCCCCGCCTCTGTTTGCCCACCTCTGATTCCCCGCCTCTGTTTCCCCATATCTGATTCCCCGCCTCTGATTCCCCGCCTCTGTTTCCCCATATCTAAGTCCCCGCCTCTGATTCCCCAACTCTGATTCCCCATCTCTGATTCCCCGCCTCTGATTCCCCAACTCTGATTCCCCACCTCTGATTCCCCAGCTCTGATTCCCCACCTCTGATTCCCCGTGTTTGATTCCCTGCCTCTGATTCCCCGCCTCTGATTCCCCATCTCTGATTCACCGCCTTTCATTCGCCACCTCTGATTCCCCATATCTGATTCCTCGCCTCTGTTTCCCCGCCTCTGATTTCCCGCCTCTGATTCCCCATATCTCATTCCCCAACTCTGATTCCCCATCTCTGATTCCCGGACTCTGATTCCCCACCTCTGATTCCCGGCCTCTGATTCCCCATCTCTGATTCCGCACATCTAATTCCCTGCCTCTGATTCCCCACCTCTGATTCCCCATATCTGATTCCCCGCCTCTGTTTCCCCGCCTCTGATTCCCCGCCTCTGTTTCCCCATATCTAAGTCCCCGCCTCTGATTCCCCAACTTTGGTTCCCCACCTCTGATTCCCCAGCTCTGATTCCCCGCCTCTGATTCCCCGCATCTGATTCCCTGCATCTGATTCCCAGCCTCTGATTCCCTGCCTCTGATTCCCAAACTCTGATTCCCCACCTCTGATTCCCCATATCTGATTCCCCGCCTCTGTTTCCCCGCCTCTGATTCCCCGCCTCTGTTTCCCCATATCTGATTCCCCACCTCTATTTGCCCGCCTCTGATTCCCCGCCTCTGTTTCCCCATATCTGATTACCCGCCTCTGGTTCCCCGCCTCTGATTCGCTGCCTCTGATTCACCATCTCTGATTCCGCACATCTGATTCCCTGCCTTTGATTCCCCGCCTCTGACTCCCCGCCTCTGATTCCCTGCCTCTGTTTCCCAACCTCTGATTCCCCACCTCTGATTCCCCATATCTGATTCCCCACCTCTGTTTCCCCGCCTCTGTTTCGCCATATCTGATTCCCCACCTCTGTTTCCCCGCCTCTGATTCCCTGCCTCTGATTCCCCATCTCCGATCCCGCAAATCTGATTCCCTGCCTCTGATTCCCAACCTCTGATTCCCCTCCTCTGATTCCCCTACTCTGATTCCCCGCCTCTGATTCCCCAGCTCTGATTCCCCGTGTTTGATTCCCCGCCTCTGATTCCCCATCTCTGATTCCCGGCCTCTGATTCCCGGCCTCTGATTCCCGGCCTCTCGTTCCCGGCCTCTGATTCCCGGCCTCTGATTCCCCGCCTCTGGTTCCCCGCCTCTGATTCCCCGCCTCTGATTCCCCAACTCTGATTCGCCGCCTCTGATTCCCCAGCTCTGTTTCCCCGCCTCTGAATCCCCGCCTCTGTTTCCCCATATCTAATTCCCCGCCTCTGATTCACAAACTCTGATTCCCCGCCTCTGATTCACCAGCTTTGATTCCCCGCCTCTGATTACCCATGTCTGATTCACCGCCTCTGATTCCCCACCTCTGATTACCCATCTCTGATTCCGCACATCCGATACCCAGCCTCTGATTCCCCATCTCTGATTCCCCGCCTCTGATTCCCCAACTCTGATTCCCCACCTCCGATTCCCCAGCTCTGATTCCCCGCCTCTGATTCCCCGTGTTTGATTCCCTGCCTCTGATTCCCCGCCTCTGATTCCCCATCTCTGATTCACCGCCTTTGATTCGCCACCTCTGATTCCCCATATCTGATTCCTCGCCTCTGTTTACCCGCCTCTGATTCCCCGCCTCTGATTCCCCATATCTCATTCCCCGCCTCTGATTCCCCATCTCTGATTCCCGGACTCTGATTCCCCACCTCTGATTCCCGGCCTCTGATTCCCTGCTTCTGATTCTGATTCCCTGCCTCTGATTCCCCATCTCTGATTCCGCACATCTAATTCCCTGCCTCTGATTCCCCACCTCTGATTCCCCATATATGATTCCCCGCCTCTGTTTCCCCGCCTCTGATTCCCCGCCTCTGTTTCCCCATATCTAAGTCCCCGCCTCTGATTCCCCAACTTTGATTCCCCACCTCTGATTCCCCAGCTCTGATTCCCCGCCTCTGATTCCCCGCATCTGATTCCCTGCATCTGATTCCCAGCCTCTGATTCCCTGCCTCTGATTCCCAACCTCTGATTCCCCACCTCTGATTCCCCGCCTCTGATTCCCCACCTCTGTTTCCCCATATCTGATTCCCCGCCTCTATTTGCCCGCCTCTGATTCCCCGCCTCTGTTTCCCCATATCTGATTACCCGCCTCTGAATCCCCAACTCTGATTCCCTGCCTCTAATTTCCCAGCTCTGATTCCCCGCCTCTGATTCCCCGTGTCTGATGTCCTGCCTCTGATTCCCCGCCTCTGATTACCCATGTCTGATTCACCGCCTCTGATTCCCCACCTCTGATTCCCCATCTCTGATTCCGCACATCCGATTCACTGCCTCTGATTCCCCATCTCTGATTCCGCACATCTGATTCCCTGCCTCTGATTCCCCACCTCTGATTCCCCATATCTGATTCCCCGCCTCTGTTTCCCCGCCTCTGATTCCCCGCCTCTGTTTCCCCATATCTAATTCCCCACCTCTGATGCACCAACTCTGATTCCCCGCCTCTGATTCCCCAGCTCTGATTCCCCGCCTCTGATTCCCCGCATCCGATTCCCCATATCTGATTCCCCGCCTCTGTTTCCCCGCCTCTGATTCCCCGCCTCTGTTTCCCCATATCTGATTCCCCGCCTCTGATTCCCAACTATGATTCCCCGCGTTCTATTCCCTGCCTCTGATTCCCCGCCTGTGATTCCCCATCTCTGATTCACCACCTCTGATTCCCCACCTCTGATTCCCCATATCTAATTCCCCGCCTCTGTTTGCCCGCCTCTGATTCCCCGCCTCTGTTTCCCCATATCTGATTCCCCGCCACTGAATCCCCAACTCTGATTCCCTGCCTCTGATTCCCCAGCTCTGATTCCCCGCCTTTGATTCCCCCCATCTGATTCCCAGCCTTTGAATCCCCGTGTCTGATATCCTGCCTCTGATTCCCCGCCTCTGATTCCCCATCTCAGATTCACCGCCTCTGATTCCCCACCTCTGATTCCCCATCTCTGATTCCGCACATCCGATTCCCTGCCTCTGATTCCCCGACTCTGATTCCCCACCTCTGATTCCCCAGCTCTGTTTCCCCGCCTCTGATTCCCCAACTCTGATTCCCCAGCTCTGTTTCCCCGCCTCCGATTCCCCGCCTCTGATTCCCCAACTCTGATTCCCCGCCTCTGATTCCCCAGCTCTGTTTACCCGCCTCTGATTCACCAGCTCTGATTCCCCGCCTCTGATTCCCCACATCTGATTCCCTGCCTCTGATTTCCCGCCTCTGATTCCCTGCCTCTGATTCCCAACCTCTGATTCCCCACCTCTGAATCCCCATATCTGATTGCCTGCCTCTGATTCCCTGCCTCTGATTCCCCGCCTCTGATTCCCCGCTTCTGATTCCCCAGCTCTGATTCCCCGCCTCTGAATCCCCAACTCTGACACCCTGCCTCTGATTCCCCAGCTCTGATTCCCCGCCTCTGATACCCCACCTCTGATTCCCTGCCTCTGATTTCCCGCCTTTGATTCCCCATCTCTGATTCACAACCTCTGATTCCCCACCTCTGATTCACCATATCTGATTCCCCGCCTCTGATTCCCCAACTCTGATTCCCCGCCTCTGATTCCCCAGCTCTGATTCCCCACCTCTGATTCCCCAGCACTGATTCCCCGCCTCTGATTCCCGGCATCCGATTCCCTGCCTCTGATTCACCGCCTCTGATTCCCCATCTCTGATTCCCCGCCTCTGATTCCCCGTGTCTGATTCCCTGCCTCTGATTCCCCGCCTCTGATTTCCCGCTTCTGATTCCCTGCCACTGATTCCCCGCCTCTGATTTCCCATCTCTGATTCCCCGCCTCTGATTCCCCGGCCTCTCATTCCCGGCCTCTCATTCCCGGCCTCTGATTCCCGGCCTCTGATTCCCAGCCTCTGATTCCCTGCCTCTGTTTCCCAACCTCTGATTCCCTACCTCGGATTCCCCATATCTGATTCCTCACCTCTGTTTCCCTGCATCTGATTCCCCGCCTCTGTTTCCCCATATCTGATTCCCCGCCTCTGATTCCCCAACTCTGATTCCCCGTCTCTGATTCACCAGCTCTGATTCCCCGCCTCTGATTCACCGTGTTTGATTCCCTGCCTCTGATTCCCCGCCTTTGATTCCCCATCTCTGATTCACTTCCTTTCATTCGCCACCTCTGACTCCCCATATCAGATTCCCCGCCTCTGTTTCCCCGCCTCTGATTCCCCTTCTCTGTTTCCCCATATCTGATTCCCCGCCTCTGATTCCCCACCTCTGATTCCCCATATCAGATTCCCCGCCTCTGTTTCTGCGCCTCTGATTCCCCGCCTCTGTTTCCCCATATCTGATTCCCCGCCTCTGATTCCCCTACTCTGATTCCCCGCCTCTGATTCCCCAGCTCTGATTCCCCGTGTTTGATTCCCCGCCTCTGATTCCCCATCTCTGATTCCCGGCCTCTGATTCCCGGCCTCTGATTCCCGGCCTCTCGTTCCCGGCCTCTGATTCCCGGCCTCTGATTCCCCGCCTCTGGTTCCCCGCCTCTGATTCCCCGCCTCTGATTCCCCAACTCTGATTCGCCGCCTCTGATTCCCCAGCTCTGTTTCCCCGCCTCTGAATCCCCGCCTCTGTTTCCCCATATCTAATTCCCCGCCTCTGATTCACAAACTCTGATTCCCCGCCTCTGATTCACCAGCTTTGATTCCCCGCCTCTGATTACCCATGTCTGATTCACCGCCTCTGATTCCCCACCTCTGATTACCCATCTCTGATTCCGCACATCCGATTCCCAGCCTCTGATTCCCCATCTCTGATTCCCCGCCTCTGATTCCCCAACTCTGATTCCCCACCTCCGATTCCCCAGCTCTGATTCCCCGCCTCTGATTCCCCGTGTTTGATTCCCTGCCTCTGATTCCCCGCCTCTGATTCCCCATCTCTGATTCACCGCCTTTGATTCCCCACCTCTGATTCCCCATATCTGATTCCTCGCCTCTGTTTACCCGCCTCTGATTCCCCGCCTCTGATTCCCCATATCTCATTCCCCGCCTCTGATTCCCCATCTCTGATTCCCGGACTCTGATTCCCCACCTCTGATTCCCGGCCTCTGATTCCCTGCTTCTGATTCTGATTCCCTGCCTCTGATTCCCCATCTCTGATTCCGCACATCTAATTCCCTGCCTCTGATTCCCCACCTCTGATTCCCCATATATGATTCCCCACCTCTGTTTCCCCGCCTCTGATTCCCCGCCTCTGTTTCCCCATATCTAAGTCCCCGCCTCTGATTCCCCAACTTTGATTCCCCACCTCTGATTCCGCAGCTCTGATTCCCCGCCTCTGATTCCCCGCATCTGATTCCCTGCATCTGATTCCCAGCCTCTGATTCCCTGCCTCTGATTCCCAACCTCTGATTCCCCACCTCTGATTCCCCGCCTCTGATTCCCCACCTCTGTTTCCCCATATCTGATTCCCCGCCTCTATTTGCCCGCCTCTGATTCCCCGCCTCTGTTTCCCCATATCTGATTACCCGCCTCTGAATCCCCAACTCTGATTCCCTGCCTCTAATTTCCCAGCTCTGATTCCCCGCCTCTGATTCCCCGTGTCTGATTTCCTGCCTCTGATTCCCCGCCTCTGATTACCCATGTCTGATTCACCGCCTCTGATTCCCCACCTCTGATTCCCCATCTCTGATTCCACACATCCGATTCACTGCCTCTGATTCCCCATCTCTGATTCCGCACATCTGATTCCCTGCCTCTGATTCCCCACCTCTGATTCCCCATATCTGATTCCCCGCCTCTGTTTCCCCGCCTCTGATTCCCCGCCTCTGTTTCCCCATATCTAATTCCCCACCTCTGATGCACCAACTCTGATTCCCCGCCTCTGATTCCCCAGCTCTGATTCCCCGCCTCTGATTCCCCGCATCCGACTCCCCATATCTGATTCCCCGCCTCTGTTTCCCCGCCTCTGATTCCCCGCCTCTGTTTCCCCATATCTGATTCCCCGCCTCTGATTCCCAACTATGATTCCCCGCGTTCTATTCCCTGCCTCTGATTCCCCGCCTGTGATTCCCCATCTCTGATTCACCACCTCTGATTCCCCACCTCTGATTCCCCATATCTAATTCCCTGCCTCTGTTTGCCCGCCTCTGATTCCCCGCCTCTGTTTCCCCATATCTGATTCCCCGCCACTGAATCCCCAACTCTGATTGCCTGCCTCTGATTCCCCAGCTCTGATTCCCCGCCTTTGATTCCCCCCATCTGATTCCCAGCCTCTGAATCCCCGTGTCTGATATCCTGCCTCTGATTCCCCGCCTCTGATTCCCCATCTCAGATTCACCGCCTCTGATTCCCCACCTCTGATTCCCCATCTCTGATTCCGCACATCCGATTCCCTGCCTCTGATTCCCCGACTCTGATTCCCCACCTCTGATTCCCCAGCTCTGTTTCCCCGCCTCTGATTCCCCAACTCTGATTCCCCGCCTCTGATTCCCCACCTCTGTTTCCCCATATCTAAGTCCCCGCCTCTGATTCCCCAACTCTGATTCCCCATCTCTGTTTCCCCGCCTCTGATTCCCCAACTCTGATTCCCCGCCTCTGATTCCCCGCCTCTGTTTCCCCATATCTAAGTCCCCGCCTCTGATTCCCCAACTCTGATTCCCCAGCTCTGATTCCCCACCTCTGATTCCCCGTGTTTGATTCCCTGCCTCTGATTCCCCGCCTCTGATTCCCCATCTCTGATTCACCGCCTTCGATTCGCCACCTCTGATTCCCCATATCTGATTCCTCGCCTCTGTTTCCCCGCCTCTGATTTCCCACCTCTGATTCCCCATATCTCATTCCCCAACTCTGATTCCCCATCTCTGATTCCCGGACTCTGATTCCCCACCTCTGATTCCCGGCCTCTGATTCGCTGCTTCTGATTCTGATTCCCTGCCTCTGATTCCCCATCTCTGATTCCGCACATCTAATTCCCTGCCTCTGATTCCCCACCTCTGATTCCCCATATCTGATTCCCCGCCTCTGTTTCCCCGCCTCTGATTCCCCGCCTCTGTTTCCCCATATCTAAGTCCCCGCCTCTGATTCCCCAACTTTGGTTCCCCACCTCTGATTCCCCAGCTCTGATTCCCCGCCTCTGATTCCCCGCATCTGATTCCCTGCATCTGATTCCCAGCCTCTGATTCCCTGCCTCTGATTCCCAAACTCTGATTCCCCACCTCTGATTCCCCATATCTGATTCCCCGCCTCTGTTTCCCCGCCTCTGATTCCCCGCCTCTGTTTCCCCATATCTGATTCCCCACCTCTATTTGCCCGCCTCTGATTCCCCGCCTCTGTTTCCCCATATCTGATTACCCGCCTCTGAATCCCCAACTCTGATTCCCTGCCTCTAATTTCCCAGCTCTGATTCCCCGCCTCTGATTCCCCGCGTCTTATTCCCTGCTTCTGATTCTGATTCCCTGCCTCTAATTCCCCGCCTCTGATTACCCATGTCTGATTCACCGCCTCTGATTCCCCACCTCTGATTCCCCATCTCTGATTCCGCACATCCGATTCACTGCCTCTGATTCCCCAGCTCTGATTCCCCGCCTCTGATTCCCCGCGTCTTATTCCCTGCTTCTGATTCTGATTCCCTGCCTCTGATTCCCCATCTCTGATTCTGCACATCTGATTCCCTGCCTCTGATTCCCCACCTCTGATTCGCCATATCTGATTCCCCGCCTCTGTTTCCCCGCCTCTGATTCCCCGCCTCTGTTTCCCCATATCTAAGTCCCCGCCTCTGATTCCCCAACTCTGATTCCCCACCTCTGATTCCCCAGCTCTGGTTCCCCGCCTCTGATTCGCTGCCTCTGATTCACCATCTCTGATTCCGCACATCTGATTCCCTGCCTCTGATTCCCCGCCTCTGACTCCCCGCCTCTGATTCCCTGCCTCTGTTCCCCAACCTCTGATTCCCCACCTCTGATTCCCCATATCTGATTCCCCACCTCTGTTTCCCCGCCTCTGATTCCCCGCCTCTGTTTCCCCATATCTGATTCCCCGCCACTGAATCCCCAACTCTGATTGCCTGCCTCTGATTCCCCAGCTCTGATTCCCCGCCTTTGATTCCCCCCATCTGATTCCCAGCCTCTGAATCCCCGTGTCTGATATCCTGCCTCTGATTCCCCGCCTCTGATTCCCCATCTCAGATTCACCGCCTCTGATTCCCCACCTCTGATTCCCCATCTCTGATTCCGCACATCCGATTCCCTGCCTCTGATTCCCCGACTCTGATTCCCCACCTCTGATTCCCCAGCGCTGTTTCCCCGCCTCTGATTCCCCAACTCTGATTCCCCGCCTCTGATTCCCCACCTCTGTTTCCCCATATCTAAGTCCCCGCCTCTGATTCCCCAACTCTGATTCCCCATCTCTGTTTCCCCGCCTCTGATTCCCCAACTCTGATTCCCCGCCTCTGATTCCCCGCCTCTGTTTCCCCATATCTAAGTCCCCGCCTCTGATTCCCCAACTCTGATTCCCCAGCTCTGATTCCCCACCTCTGATTCCCCGTGTTTGATTCCCTGCCTCTGATTCCCCGCCTCTGATTCCCCATCTCTGATTCACCGCCTTCGATTCGCCACCTCCGATTCCCCATATCTGATTCCTCGCCTCTGTTTCCCCGCCTCTGATTTCCCACCTCTGATTCCCCATATCTCATTCCCCAACTCTGATTCCCCATCTCTGATTCCCGGACTCTGATTCCCCACCTCTGATTCCCGGCCTCTGATTCGCTGCTTCTGATTCTGATTCCCTGCCTCTGATTCCCCATCTCTGATTCCGCACATCTAATTCCCTGCCTCTGATTCCCCACCTCTGATTCCCCATATCTGATTCCCCGCCTCTGTTTCCCCGCCTCTGATTCCCCGCCTCTGTTTCCCCATATCTAAGTCCCCGCCTCTGATTCCCCAACTTTGGTTCCCCACCTCTGATTCCCCAGCTCTGATTCCCCGCCTCTGATTCCCCGCATCTGATTCCCTGCATCTGATTCCCAGCCTCTGATTCCCTGCCTCTGATTCCCAAACTCTGATTCCCCACCTCTGATTCCCCATATCTGATTCCCCGCCTCTGTTTCCCCGCCTCTGATTCCCCGCCTCTGTTTCCCCATATCTGATTCCCCACCTCTATTTGCCCGCCTCTGATTCCCCGCCTCTGTTTCCCCATATCTGATTACCCGCCTCTGAATCCCCAACTCTGATTCCCTGCCTCTAATTTCCCAGCTCTGATTCCCCGCCTCTGATTCCCCGCGTCTTATTCCCTGCTTCTGATTCTGATTCCCTGCCTCTAATTCCCCGCCTCTGATTACCCATGTCTGATTCACCGCCTCTGATTCCCCACCTCTGATTCCCCATCTCTGATTCCGCACATCCGATTCACTGCCTCTGATTCCCCAGCTCTGATTCCCCGCCTCTGATTCCCCGCGTCTTATTCCCTGCTTCTGATTCTGATTCCCTGCCTCTGATTCCCCATCTCTGATTCTGCACATCTGATTCCCTGCCTCTGATTCCCCACCTCTGATTCGCCATATCTGATTCCCCGCCTCTGTTTCCCCGCCTCTGATTCCCCGCCTCTGTTTCCCCATATCTAAGTCCCCGCCTCTGATTCCCCAACTCTGATTCCCCACCTCTGATTCCCCAGCTCTGGTTCCCCGCCTCTGATTCGCTGCCTCTGATTCACCATCTCTGATTCCGCACATCTGATTCCCTGCCTCTGATTCCCCGCCTCTGACTCCCCGCCTCTGATTCCCTGCCTCTGTTCCCCAACCTCTGATTCCCCACCTCTGATTCCCCATATCTGATTCCCCACCTCTGTTTCCCTGCCTCTGATTCCCCGCCTCTGTTTCGCCATATCTGATTCCCCACCTCTGTTTCCCCGCCTCTGATTCCCCACCTCTGATTCCCCATATCTGATTCCCCACCTCTGAATCCCCATCTCTGATTCCCGGCCTCTGACTCCCCACCTCTGATTCCCCATCTCTGATTCCGCACATCCGATTCCCTGCCTCTGATTCCCCGACTCTGATTCCCCACCTCTGATTCCCCAGCTCTGTTTCCCCGCCTCTGATTCCCCGACTCTGATTCCCCACCTCTGATTCCCCAGCTCTGATTTCCCACCTCTGATTCCCCAGCTCTGATTCCCCACCTCTGATTCCCCGTGTTTGATTCCCTGCCTCTTATACCCCGCCTCTGATTCCCCATCTCTGATTCACCGCCTTTGATTCGCCACCTCTGATTCCCCATATCTGATTCCTCGCCTCTGTTTCCCCGCCTCTGATTTCCCGCCTCTGATTCCCCATATCTCATTCCCCGCCTCTGATTCCCCATCTCTGATTCCCGGACTCTGATTCCCCACCTCTGATTCCCGGCCTCTGATTCGCTGCTTCTGATTCTGA
Source organism: Narcine bancroftii (assembly GCF_036971445.1). Taxonomy (NCBI): domain Eukaryota; kingdom Metazoa; phylum Chordata; class Chondrichthyes; order Torpediniformes; family Narcinidae; genus Narcine; species Narcine bancroftii. The sequence goes on along the minus strand of NC_091470.1, from coordinate 119,514,001 downwards.
TTCCCTGCCTCTGATTCCCCATCTCTGATTCTGCACATCTAATTCCCTGCCTCTGATTCCCCACCTCTGATTCCCCATATCTGATTCCCCGCCTCTGTTTCCCCATATCTAAGTCCCCGCCTCTGATTCCCCAACTTTGGTTCCCCACCTCTGATTCCCCAGCTCTGATTCCCCGCCTCTGATTCCCCGCATCTGATTCCCTGCATCTGATTCCCAGCCTCTGATTCCCTGCCTCTGATTCCCAAACTCTGATTCCCCACCTCTGATTCCCCATATCTGATTCCCCGCCTATGTTTCCCCGCCTCTGATTCCCCGCCTCTGTTTCCCCATATCTGATTCCCCACCTCTATTTGCCCGCCTCTGATTCCCCGCTTCTGTTTCCCCATATCTGATTACCCGCCTCTGAATCCCCAACTCTGATTCCCTGCCTCTAATTTCACAGCTCTGATTCCCCGCCTCTGATTCCCCGTGTCTGATTTCCTGCCTCTGATTCACCGCCTCTGATTCCCCACCTCTGATTCCCCATCTCTGATTCCGCACATCCGATTCACTGCCTCTGATTCCCCAGCTCTGATTCCCCGCCTCTGATTCCCCGCGTCTTATTCCCTGCTTCTGATTCTGATTCCCTGCCTCTGATTCCCCATCTCTGATTCTGCACATCTGATTCCCTGCCTCTGATTCCCCACCTCTGATTCGCCATATCTGATTCCCCGCCTCTGTTTCCCCGACTCTGATTCCCCGCCTCTGTTTCCCCATATCTAAGTCCCCGCCTCTGATTCCCCAACTCTGATTCCCCACCTCTGATTCCCCAGCTCTGGTTCCCCGCCTCTGATTCGCTGCCTCTGATTCACCATCTCTGATTCCGCACATCTGATTCCCTGCCTCTGATTCCCCGCCTCTGACTCCCCGCCTCTGATTCCCTGCCTCTGTTCCCCAACCTCTGATTCCCCACCTCTGATTCCCCATATCTGATTCCCCACCTCTGTTTCCCTGCCTCTGATTCCCCGCCTCTGTTTCGCCATATCTGATTCCCCACCTCTGTTTCCCCGCCTCTGATTCCCTGCCTCTGATTCCCCATCTCCGATCCCGCAAATCTGATTCCATGCCTCTGATTCCCTGCCTCTGATTCCCCGCCGCTGTTTCCCCATATCTGATTCCCGGCCTCTGATTCCCCGCCTCTGATTCCCTGCCTCTGATTCCCCATCTCCGATCCCGCAAATCTGATTCCCTGCCTCTGATTCCCCGCCTCTGATTCCCTGCCTCTGATTCCCAACCTCTGATTCCCCACCTCTGATTCCCCATATCTGATTCCCCGCCTCTGGTTCCCCGCCTCTGATTCCCCGCCTCTATTTCCCAGCCTCTGATTCCCCGCCTCTGATTCCCCAGCTCTGAATCCCCGCCTCTGATTCCCCGCGTCTGATTACCGGCCTCTGATTCCCCGCTCTGATTCCCCATCTCTGATTCACAACCTCTGATTCCCCACCTCTGATTCCCCATATCTGATTTGCCGCCTCTGTTTCCCCGCCTCTGATTCCCCACCTCTGATTCCCCGCCTCTGATTCGCCAGCTATGATTCCCCGCCTCTGATTCCCCGCGTCTGATTCCCTGCCTCCGATTCCCCGCCTCTGATTCCACATCTCTGATTTCCCATAATGATTCCCTGCCTCTGATTTCCCGCCTCTGATTCCCCAACTCTGATTCCCCGCCTCTGATTCCCCAGCTCTGATACCCCGCCTCTGATTCCCCGTGTTTGATTCCCTGCCTCTGATTCCCGGCCTCTGATTCCCCATCTCTGATTCATCGCCTTTGATTCGCCACATCTGATTCCCCATAACTGATTCCCCGCCTCTGTTTCCCTGCCTCTGATTCCCCGCCTCTGATTCCCCATATCTCATTCCCCGCCTCTGAATCCCCATCTCTGATTCACGGACTCTGATTCCCCACCTCTGATTCCCGGCCTCTTATTCCCGGCATCTGATTCCCGGCCACTGATTCCCTGCTTCTGATTCTGATTCCCTGCCTTTGATTCCCCATCTCTGATTCCGCACATCTGATTCACTGCCTCTGATTCCCCATCTCTGATTCCCCATATCTGATTCCCCGCCTCTGTTTCCCCGCCTCTGATTCCCCGCCTCTGTTTCCCAATATCTAAGTCCCCGCCTCTGATTCCCCAACTCTGATTCCCCATCTCTGATTCCCCAGCTCTGATTCCCCGCCTCTCATTCCCCGCATCTGATTCCCTGCATCTGATTCCATGCCTCTGATTCCCTGCCTCTGATTCCCCGCCGCTGTTTCCCCATATCTGATTCCCGGCCTCTGATTCCCCGCCTCTGATTCCCCGCCTCTGATTCCCTGCCTCTGATTCCCCATCTCCGATCCCGCAAATCTGATTCCCTGCCTCTGATTCCCCGCCTCTGATTCGCTGCCTCTGATTCCCCATCTCTGATTCCGCACATCTGATTCCCTGCCTCTGATTCCCTGCCTCTGATTCCCCATATCTGATACCCCGCCTCTGTTTCTGCGCCTCTGATTCCCCGCCTCTGATTCCCTGCCTCTGATTCCCGGCCTCTGTTTCCCCATATCTGATTCCCCGCCTCTGATTCCCCTACTCTGATTCCCCGCCTCTGATTCCCCAGCTCTGATTCCCGGCCTCTGATTCCCGGCCTCTGATTCCCGGCCTCTGATTCCCGGCCTCTGATTCCCCGCCTCTGGTTCCCCGCCTCCGATTCCCCGCCTCTGATTCCCCAACTCTGATTCCTCGCCTCTGATTCCCCAGCTCTGATTCCCCGCCTCTGATTCCCCACATCTGATTCCCTGCCTCTGATTTCCCGCCTCTGATTCCCTACCTCTGATTCCCAACCTCTGATTCCCCACCTCTGAATCCCCATATCTGATTGCCTGCCTCTGATTCCCTGCCTCTGATTCCCCGCCTCTGATTCCCCGCTTCTGATTCCCCAGCTCTGATTCCCCGCCTCTGAATCCCCAACTCTGACACCCTGCCTCTGATTCCCCAGCTCTGATTCCCCGCCTCTGATACCCCACCTCTGATTCCCTGCCTCTGATTTCCCGCCTGTGATTCCCCATCTCTGATTCACAACCTCTGATTCCCCACCTCTGATTCACCATATCTGATTCCCCGCCTCTGATTCCCCAACTCTGATTCCCCACCTCTGATTCCCCAGCTCTGATTCCCCGCCTCTGATTCCCCGTGTCTGATTCCCTGCCTCTGATTCCCCGCCTCTGATTTCCCGCCTCTGATTCCCTGCCACTGATTCCCCGCACCTGATTCCCCACCTCTGATTCCCCATATCCGATTCCCCAACTCTGATTCCCCGCCTCTGATTCCCCAGCTCTGATTCCCCGTGTTTGATTCCCCGCCTCTGATTTCCCATCTCTGATTCCCCGCCTCTGATTCCCCGGCCTCTCATTCTCGGCCTCTCATTCCCGGCCTCTGATTCCCGGCCTCTGATTCCCCGCCTCTGGTTCCCCGCCTCTTTTTCGCTGCCTCTGATTTTCCATCTCTGATTCCGCACATCTGATTCCCTGCCTCTGATTCCCTGCCTCTGTTTCCCAACCTCTGATTCCCTACCTCGGATTCCCCATATCTGATTCCTCACCTATGTTTCCCTGCATCTGATTCCCCGCCTCTGTTTCCCCATATCTGATTCCCCGCCTCTGATTCCCCAACTCTGATTCCCCGTCTCTGATTCTCCAGCTCTGATTTCCGCGCCTCTGATTCACCGTGTTTGATTCCCTGCCTCTGATTCCCCGCCTTTGATTCCCCATCTCTGATTCACTTCCTTTCATTCCCCAACTCTGATTCCCCGCCTCTGATTCCCCGCCTCTGTTTCCCCATATCTGATTCCCCGCCTCTGATTCCCCTACTCTGATTCCCCGCCTCTGATTCCCCAGCTCTGATTCCCCGTGTTTGATTCCCCGCCTCTGATTCCCCATCTCTGATTCCCGGCCTCTGATTCCCGGCCTCTGATTCCTGGCCTCTCGTTCCCGGCCTCTGATTCCCGGCCTCTGATTCCCCGCCTCTGGTTCCCCGCCTCTGATTCCCCGCCTCTGATTCCCCGCCTCTGATTACCCATGTCTGATTCACCGCCTCTGATTCCCCACCTCTGATTCCCCATCTCTGATTCCGCACATCCGATTCACTGCCTCTGATTCCCCAGCTCTGATTCCCCGCCTCTGATTCCCCGCGTCTTATTCCCTGCTTCTGATTCTGATTCCCTGCCTCTGATTCCCCATCTCTGATTCTGCACATCTGATTCCCTGCCTCTGATTCCCCACCTCTGATTCCCCATATCTGATTCCCCGCCTCTGAATCCCCATCTCTGATTCCCGGACTCTGATTCCCCACCTCTGATTCCCGGCCTCTTATTACCAGCATCTGATTCCAGGCCTCTGATTCCCGGCCTCTGATTCCCCGCTGCTGATTCTGATTCCCTGCCTCTGATTCCCCATCTCTGATTCCGCACATCTGATTCCCTGCCTCTGATTCCCCACCTCTGATTCCCCATTTCTGATTCCCCGCCTCTGTTTCCCCGCCTCTGATTCCCCGCCTCTGTTTCCCCATATCTAATTCCCCACCTCTGATGCACCAACTCTGATTCCCCGCCTCTGATTCCCCAGCTCTGATTCCCCGCCTCTGATTCCCCGCATCCGATTCCCCATATCTGATTCCCCGCCTCTGTTTCCCCGCCTCTGATTCCCCGCCTCTGTTTCCCCATATCTGATTCCCCGCCTCTGATTCCCAACTATGATTCCCCGCGTTCTATTCCCTGCCTCTGATTCCCCGCCTGTGATTCCCCATCTCTGATTCACCACCTCTGATTCCCCGCCTCTGATTCCCCAGCTCTGATTCCCCGCCTCTGATTCCCCTCATCCGATTCCCCATATCTAATTCCCCGCCTCTGTTTGCCCGCCTCTGATTCCCCGCCTCTGTTTCCCCATATCTGATTCCCCGCCACTGAATCCCCAACTCTGATTCCCTGCCTCTGATTCCCCAGCTCTGATTCCCCGCCTTTGATTCCCCCCATCTGATTCCCAGCCTCTGAATCCCCGTGTCTGATATCCTGCCTCTGATTCCCCGCCTCTGATTCCCCATCTCAGATTCACCGCCTCTGATTCCCCACCTCTGATTCCCCATCTCTGATTCCGCACATCCGATTCCCTGCCTCTGATTCCCCGACTCTGATTCCCCACCTCTGATTCCCCAGCTCTGTTTCCCCGCCTCTGATTCCCCAACTCTGATTCCCCGCCTCTGATTCCCCGCCTCTGTTTCCCCATATCTAAGTCCCCGCCTCTGATTCCCCAACTCTGATTCCCCATCTCTGATTCCCCGCCTCTGATTCCCCAACTCTGATTCCCCACCTCTGATTCCCCAGCTCTGATTCCCCACCTCTGATTCCCCGTGTTTGATTCCCTGCCTCTGATTCCCCGCCTCTGTTTCCCCATATCTGATTCCCCGCCTCTGAATCCCCAACTCTGATTCCCTGCCTCTAATTTCCCAGCCCTGATTCCCCGCCTCTGATTCCCCATGTCTGATTTCCTGCCTCTGATTCCCCGCCTCTGATTACCCATGTCTGATTCACCGCCTCTGATTCCCCACCTCTGATTCCACATCTCTGATTCCGCACATCCGATTCCCTGCCTCTGATTCCCTGCCTCTGATTCACTGCCTCTGCTTCCCCAGCTCTGATTCCCCGCCTCTGATTCCCCGTGTCTTATCCCCTGCTTCTGATTCTGATTCCCTGCCTCTGATTCCCCATCTCTGATTCCGCACATCTGATTCCCTGCCTCTGACTCCCCACCTCTGATTCCCCATATCTGATTCCCCGCCTCTGTTTCCCCGCCTCTGATTCCCCGCCTCTGTTTCCCCATATCTAAGTCCCCGCCTCTGATTTCCCAACTCTGATTCCCCACCTCTGATTCCCCAGCTCTGATTCCCCGCCTCTGATTCCCCGCATCTGATTCCCTGCATCTGATTCCCAGCCTCTGATTCCCTGCCTCTGATTCCCAACCTCTGATTCCCCACCTCTGATTCCCCATATCTGATTCCCCGCCTCTGTTTCCCCGTCTCTGATTCCCCGCCTCTGTTTCCCCATATCTGATTCCCCGCCTCTATTTGCCCACCTCTGATTCCCCACCTCTGTTTCCCCATATCTGATTCCCCGCCTCTGAATCCCCAAATCTGATTCCCTGCATCTAATTCCCCAGCTCTGATTCCCCGCCTCTGATTCCCCGTGTCTGATTTCCTGCCTCTTATTCCCCGCCTCTGATTCCCCATCTCTGATTCCCCGCCTCTGATTCACCGCCTCTGATTCCCGGCCTCTGATTTCCCGCATCTGATTCCCTGCCACTGATACCCCGCCCCTGATTCCCCACCTCTGATTCCCCATATCTGATTCCCCGCCTCTGTTTCCCAGCCTCTGATTCCCCGCCTCTGATTCCCCATATCTCATTCCCCGCCTCTGATTCCCCACCTCTGATTCCCCATCTCTGATTCCGCACATCCGATTCCCTGCCTCTGATTCCCCGCCTCTGATTCACTGCCTCTGATTCCCCAGCTCTGATTCCCCGCCTCTGATTCCCCGCGTCTTATTCCCTGCTTCTGATTCTGATTCCCTGCCTCTGATTCCCCATCTCTGATTCCGCACATCTGATTCCCTGCCTCTGATTCCCCACCTCTGATTCCCCATATCTGATTCCCCGCGTCTGTTTCCCCGCCTCTGATTCCCCGCCTCTGTTTCCCACATCTAAGTCCCCGCCTCTGATTCCCCAACTTTGATTCCCCACCTCTGATTCCCCAGCTCTGATTACCCACCTCTGATTCCCCATATCTGATTCCCCGCCTCTGTTTCCCCGCCTCTGATTCCCCGCCACTGTTTCCCCATATCTGATTCCCCGCCTCTGAATCCCCAACTCTGATTCCCTGCATCTAATTCCCCAGCTCTGATTCCCCGCCTCTGATTCCCCGTGTCTGATTTCCTGCCTCTGATTCCCCGCTTCTGATTACCCATGTCTGATTCACCGCCTCTGATTCCCCACCTCTGATTCCCCATCTCTGATTCCGCACATCCGATTCACAGCCTCTGATTCCCCATCTCTGATTCCCCACCTCTGATTCCCCAACTTTGATTCCCCACCTCTGATTCCCCAGCTCTGATTCCCCGCCTCTGATTCCCCGCATCTGATTCACTGCATCTGATTCCCAGCCTCTGATTCCCTGCCTCTGATTTCCAAACTCTGATTCCCCACCTCTGATTCCCCATATCTGATTCCCCGCCTCTGTTTCCCCGCCTCTGATTCCCCGCCTCTGTTTCCCCATATCTGATTCCCCGCCTCTATTTGCCCGCCTCTGATTCCCCGCCTCTGTTTCCCCATATCTGATTACCCGCCTCTGAATCCCCAACTCTGATTCTCTGCCTCTAATTTCCCAGCTCTGATTCCCCGCCTCTGATTCCCCGTGTCTGATTTCCTGCCTCTGATTCCCCGCCTCTGATTACCCATGTCTGATTCACCGCCTCTGATTCCCCACCTCTGATTCCCCATCTCTGATTCCGCACATCCGATTCACTGCCTTTGATTCCACCGCTCTGATTCCCCGCCTCTGATTCCACGCGTCTTATTCCCTGCTTCTGATTCTGATTCCCTGCCTCTGATTCCCGATCTCTGATTCTGCACATCTGATTCCCTGCCTCTGATTCCCCACCTCTGATTCCCCATATCTGATTCCCCGCCTCTGTTTCCCCGCCTCTGATTCCCCGCCTCTGTTTCCCCATAGCTAAGTCCCCGCCACTGATTCCCCAACTCTGATTCCCCACCTCTGATTCCCCAGCTCTGATTCCCCGCCTCTGATTCCCCGCATCTGATTCCCTGCATCTGATTCCCAGCCTCTGATTCCCTGCCTCTGATTCCCAACCTCTGATTCCCCACCTCTGATTCCCCATATCTGATTCCCCGCCTCTGTTTCCCCGCCTCTGATTCCCCGCCTCTGTTTCCCCATATCTGATTCCCCGCCTCTATTTCCCCGCCTCTGATTCCCCGCCTCTGATTCCCCATATCTGATTCCCCGCCTCTGATTCGCCGCGTCTGATTACCGGCCTCTGATTCCCCGCTCTGATTCCCCATCTCTGATTCACAACCTCTGATTCCCCACCTCTGATTCCCCATATCTGATTTGCTGCCTCTGTTTCCACGCCTCTGATTCCCCACCTCTGATTCCCCGCCTGTGATTCGCCAGCTATGATTCCCCGCCTCTGATTCCCCGCGTCTGATTCCCTGCCTCTGATTCCCCGCCTCTGATTCCACATCTCTGATTCACCACCTCTGATTCCCCGCGTCTGATTCCCCGCCTCTGATTCCCCATCTCTGATTCCCTGTCTCTGATTCCCCAATTCTTATTCCCCGCCTCTGATTCCCTGCCTCTGATTCCCAACCTCTGATTCCCCACCTCTGATTTCCCATATTGATTCCCTGCCTCTGATTCCCTGCCTCTGATTCACCAGCTCTGATTCCCCGCCTCTGATTCCCCGTGTTTGATTCCCTGCCTCTGATTCCCGGCCTCTGATTCCCCATCTCTGATTCACCGTCTTTGATTCGCCACCTCTGATTCCCCATATCTGATTCCCCGCCTCTGTTACCCCGCCCCTGATTCCCCGCCTCTGTTTCCCCATATCTGATTCCCCGCCTCTGATTCCCAACTATGATTCCCCGCCTCTGATTCCCCTGCTCTGATTCCCTGCCTCTGATTCCCCGCGTTCTATTCCCTGCCACTGATTCCCCGCCTGTGATTCCCCATCTCTGATTCACCACCTCTGATTCCCCACCACTGATTCCCCATATCTAATTCCCCGCCTCTGTTTGCCCGCCTCTGATTCCCCGCCTCTGTTTCCCCATATCTGATTCCCGACCTCTGATTCACCGCCTCTGATTCCCGGACTCTGATTTCCCGCATCTGATTCACTGCCTCTGCTTCCCCAGCTCTGATTCCCCGCCTCTGATTCCCCGCGTCTTATTCCCTGCTTCTGATTCTGATTCCCTGCCTCTGATTCCCCATCTCTGATTCCGCACATCTGATTCCCTGCCTCTGATTCCCCACCTCTGATTCACAATATCTGATTCCCCGCCTCTGTTTCCCGCCTCTGATTCCCCGCTTCTGTTTCCCCATATCTAAGTCCCCGCCTCTGATTCCCCAACTCTGATTCCCCACCTCTGATTCCCCAGCTCTGATTCCCCGCCTCTGATCCCCGCATCTGATTCCCTGCATCTGATTCCCAGCCTCTGATTCCCTGCCTCTGATTCCCAACCTCTGATTCCCCACCTCTGATTCCCCATATCTGATTCCCCGCCTCTGTTTCCCCGCCTCTGATTCCCCGCCTCTGTTTCCCCATATCGGATTCCCAGCCTCTATTTGCCCACCTCTGGTTCCCCACCTCTATTTCCCCATATCTGATTCCCCGCCTCTGAATCCCCAACTCTGATTCCCTGCATCTAATTCCCCAGCTCTAATTCCCCACCTCTGATTCCGCGTGTCTGATTTCCTGCCTCTGATTCCCCACCTCTGATTACCCATGTCTGATTCACCGCCTCTGATTCCCCACCTCTGATTCCCCATCTCTGATTCCGCACATCCGTTTCCCTGCCTCTGATTCCCCGCCTCTGATTCACCGCCTCTGATTCCCGGCCTCTGATTTCCCGCCTCTGATTCCCTGCCACTGATACCCCGCCCCTGATTCCCCACCTCTGATTCCCCATATCTGATTCCCCGCCTCTGTTTCCCCGCCTCTGATTCCCCGCCTCTGATTCCCCATATCTCATTCCCCGCCTCTGAATCCCCATCTCTGATTCCCGGACTCTGATTCCCCACCTATGATTCCCGGCCTCTTATTCCCGGCATCTGATTCCGGCCTCTGATTCCCGGCCTCTTATTCCCTGCTTCTGATTCTGATTCCCTGCCTTTGATTCCCCATCTCTGATTCCGCACATCTGATTCCCTGCCTCTGATTCCCCACCTCTGATTCCCCATATCTGATTCCCCGCCTCTGTTTCCCCGCCTCTGATTCCCCGCCTCTGTTTCCCAATATCTAAGTCCCCGCCTCTGATTCCCCAACTCTGATTCCCCACCTCTGATTCCCCAGCTCTGATTCCCCGCCTCTGATTCCCCGCATCTGATTCCCTGCATCTGATTCCAAGCCTCTGATTCCCTGCCTCTGATTCCCTGCCTCTGATTCCCCACCTCTGATTCCCCATATCTGATTCCCCGCCTCTGTTTCCCCACCTCTGATTCCCCGCCTCTGTTTCACCATATCTGATTGCCGGCCTCTGATTCCCCGCCTCTGATTCCCCGCCTCTGATTCCTTGCCTCAGATACCCCATCTCCGATTCCGCACATCTGATTCCCTGCCTCTGATTCCCCGCCTCTGATTCCCCGCCTCTGATTCCCTGCCTCTGATTCCCAACCTCTGATTCCCCACCTCTGATTCCCCATGTTTGATTCCCCGCCTCTGTTTCCCCGCCTCTGATTCCCCGCCTCTGATTCCCCAACTCTAATTCCCGGCCTCTGATTCCCCGCCCCTGTTTCCCCATATCTGATTCCCCGCCTCTGATTCGCCAACTCTGATTCCCCGCCTCTGATTCCCCAGCTCTGATTCCCCGCCTCTGATTCCCCGTGTTTGATTCCCTGCCTCTGATTCCCCGCCTCTGATTCCCCATCTCTGATTCACCGCATTTGATTCGCCACCTCTGATTCCCCATATCTGATTCCTCGCCTCTGTTTCCCCGCCTCTGATTACCCGCCTCTGATTCTCCATATCTCATTCCGCGCCTCTGAATCCCCATCTCTGATTCCCTGACTCTGATTCCCCACCTCTGATTCCCGGCCTCTTATTCCCAGCATCTGATTCCAGGCCTCTGATTCCCGGCCTCTGATTCCCCGCTTCTGATTCTGATTCCCTGCCTCTGATTCCCCATCTCTCATTCCGCACATCTGATTCCCTGCCTCTGATTCCCCACATCTGATTCCCCATATCTGATTCCCCACCTCTGTTTCCCCGCCTCTGATTCCCCGCCTCTGTTTCCCCATATCTAATTCCCCACCTCTGATGCGCAAACTCTGATTCCCCGCCTCTGATTCCCCAGCTCTGATTCCCCGCCTCTGATTCCCCGCATCCGATTCCCCATATCTGATTCCCCGCCTCTGTTTCCCCATATCTGATTCCCCGCCTCTGATTCCCAACTATGATTCCCCACCTCTGATACCCCAGCTCTGATTCCCTGCCTGATTCTCCGCGTTCTATTCCCTGCCTCTGATACCCCGCCTGTGGTTCCCCATCTCTGATTCACCACCTCTGATTCCCCACCTCTGATTCCCCATATCTAATTCCCCGCCTCTGTTTGCCCGCCTCTGATTCCCCGCCTCTGTTTCCCCATATCTGATTCCCCGCCTCTGAATCCCCAACTCTGATTCCCTGCCTCTGATTCCCCAGCTCTGATTCCCCGCCTTTGATTCCCCCCGTCTGATTCCCAGCCTCTGAATCCCCGTGTCTGATATCCTGCCTCTGATTCCCCGCCTCTGATTCCTCATCTCAGATTCACCGCCTCTGATTCCCCACCTCTGATTCCCCATCTCTGATTCCGCACATCCGATTCCCTGCCTCTGATTCCCCGACTCTGATTCCCCACCTCTGATTCCCCAGCTCTGATTCCCCGCCTCTGATTCCCCAACTCTGATTCCCCGCCTCTGATAACCCAGCTCTGATTCCCCGCCTCTGATTCCCCGTGTTTGATTCCCTGCCTCTGATTCCCCGCCTCTGATTCCCCATCTCTGATTCACCGCCTTTGATTCGCCACCTCTGATTCCCCATATCTGATTCCTCGCCTCTGTTTCCCCGCCTCTGTTTCCCCGCCTCTCATTCCCCGCCTCTGATTCCCCATCTCTGATTCCCGGACTCTTATTCCCCACCTCTGATTCCCGGCCTCTTATTCCCGGCATCAGATTCCGGCCTCTGATTCCCGGCCTCTGATTCCCTGCTTCTGATTCTGATTCCCTGCCTCTGATTCCCCATTTCTGATTCCGCACATCTAATTCCCTGCCTCTGATTCCCCACCTCTGATTCCCCATATCTGATTCCCCGCCTCTGTTTCCCCGCCTCTGATTCCCCACCTCTGCTTCCCCATATCTAAGACCCCGCCTCTGATTCCCCAACTCTGATTCCCCACCTCTGATTCCCCAGCTCTGATTACCCACCTCTGATTCCCCATATCTGATTCCCCGCCTCTGTTTCCCCGCCTCTGATTCCCCGCCACTGTTTCCCCATATCTGATTCCCCGCCTCTGAATCCCCAACTCTGACTCCCTGCATCTAATTCCCCAGCTCTGATTCCCCGCCTCTGATTCCCCGTGTCTGATTTCCTGCCTCTGATTCCCCGCCTCTGATTCCCCACCTCTGATTCCCCATCTCTGATTCCGCACATCCGATTCCCAGCCTCTGATTCCCCATCTCTGATTCCCCGCCTCTGATTCCCCAACTCTGATTCCCCACCTCCGATTCCCCAGCTCTGATTCCCCGCCTCTGATTCCCCGTGTTTGATTCCCTGCCTCTGATTCCCCGCCTCTGATTCCCCATCTCTGATTCACCGCCTTTGATTCGCCACCTCTGATTCCCCATATCTGATTCCTCGCCTCTGTTTACCCGCCTCTGATTCCCCGCCTCTGATTCCCCATATCTCATTCCCCGCCTCTGATTCCCCATCTCTGATTCCCGGACTCTGATTCCCCAACTCTGATTCCCGGCCTCTGATTCCCTGCTTCTGATTCTGATTCCCTGCCTCTGATTCCCCATCTCTGATTCCGCACATCTAATTCCCTGCCTCTGATTCCCCACCTCTGATTCCCCATATATGATTCCCCGCCTCTGTTTCCCCGCCTCTGATTCCCCGCCTCTGTTTCCCCATATCTAAGTCCCCGCCTCTGATTCCCCAACTTTGATTCCCCACCTCTGATTCCCCAGCTCTGATTCCCTGCATCTGATTCCCAGCCTCTGATTCCCTGCCTCTGATTCCCAACCTCTGATTCCCCACCTCTGATTCCCCGCCTCTGATTCCCCACCTCTGTTTCCCCATATCTGATTCCCCGCCTCTATTTGCCCGCCTCTGATTCCCCGCCTCTGTTTCCCCATATCTGATTACCCGCCTCTGAATCCCCAACTCTGATTCCCAGCCTCTAATTTCCCAGCTCTGATTCCCCGCCTCTGATTCCCCGTGTCTGATTTCCTGCCTCTGATTCCCCGCCTCTGATTACCCATGTCTGATTCACCGCCTCTGATTCCCCACCTCTGATTCCCCATCTCTGATTCCGCACATCCGATTCACTGCCTCTGATTCCCCAGCTCTGATTCTGCACATCTGATTCACTGCCTCTGATTCCCCACCTCTGATTCCCCATATCTGATTCCCCGCCTCTGTTTCCCGGCCTCTTATTACCAGCATCTGATTCCAGGCCTCTGATTCCCGGCCTCTGATTCCCCGCTTCTGATTCTGATTCCCTGCCTCTGATTCCCCATCTCTGATTCCGCACATCTGATTCCCTGCCTCTGATTCCCCACCTCTGATTCCCCATATCTGATTCCCCGCCTCTGTTTCCCCGCCTCTGATTCCCCGCCTCTGTTTCCCCATATCTAATTCCCCACCTCTGATGCACCAACTCTGATTCCCCGCCTCTGATTCCCCAGCTCTGATTCCCCGCCTCTGATTCCCCGCATCCGATTCCCCATATCTGATTCCCCGCCTCTGTTTCCCCGCCTCTGATTCCCCGCCTCTGTTTCCCAACTATGATTCCCCGCCTCTGATTCCCCAGCTCTGATTCCCTGCCTCTGATTCCCCGCGTTCTATTCCCTGCCTCTGATTCCCCGCCTGTGATTCCCCATCTCTGATTCACCACCTCTGATTCCCCACCTCTGATTCCCCATATCTAATTCCCCGCCTCTGTTTGCCCACCTCTGATTCCCCGCCTCTGTTTCCCCATATCTGATTCCCCGCCTCTGATTCCCCGCCTCTGTTTCCCCATATCTAAGTCCCCGCCTCTGATTCCCCAACTCTGATTCCCCATCTCTGATTCCCCGCCTCTGATTCCCCAACTCTGATTCCCCACCTCTGATTCCCCAGCTCTGATTCCCCACCTCTGATTCCCCGTGTTTGATTCCCTGCCTCTGATTCCCCGCCTCTGATTCCCCATCTCTGATTCACCGCCTTTCATTCGCCACCTCTGATTCCCCATATCTGATTCCTCGCCTCTGTTTCCCCGCCTCTGATTTCCCGCCTCTGATTCCCCATATCTCATTCCCCAACTCTGATTCCCCATCTCTGATTCCCGGACTCTGATTCCCCACCTCTGATTCCCGGCCTCTGATTCGCTGCTTCTGATTCTGATTCCCTGCCTCTGATTCCCCATCTCTGATTCCGCACATCTAATTCCCTGCCTCTGATTCCCCACCTCTGATTCCCCATATCTGATTCCCCGCCTCTGTTTCCCCGCCTCTGATTCCCCGCCTCTGTTTCCCCATATCTAAGTCCCCGCCTCTGATTCCCCAACTTTGGTTCCCCACCTCTGATTCCCCAGCTCTGATTCCCCGCCTCTGATTCCCCGCATCTGATTCCCTGCATCTGATTCCCAGCCTCTGATTCCCTGCCTCTGATTCCCAAACTCTGATTCCCCACCTCTGATTCCCCATATCTGATTCCCCGCCTCTGTTTCCCCGCCTCTGATTCCCCGCCTCTGTTTCCCCATATCTGATTCCCCACCTCTATTTGCCCACCTCTGATTCCCCGCCTCTGTTTCCCCATATCTGATTACCCGCCTCTGAATCCCCAACTCTGATTCCCTGCCTCTAATTTCCCAGCTCTGATTCCCCGCCTCTGATTCCCCGTGTCTGATTTCCTGCCTCTGATTCCCCGCCTCTGATTACCCATGTCTGATTCACCGCCTCTGATTCCCCACCTCTGATTCCCCATCTCTGATTCCGCACATCCGATTCACTGCCTCTGATTCCCCGCCTCTGATTCCCCATCTCTGATTCTGCACATCTGATTCGCTGCCTCTGATTCCCCACCTCTGATTCGCCATATCTCATTCCCCGCCTCTGTTTCCCCGCCTCTGATTCCCCGCCTCTGTTTCCCCATATCTAAGTCCCCGCCTCTGGTTCCCCGCCTCTGATTCGCTGCCTCTGATTCACCATCTCTGATTCCGCACATCTGATTCCCTGCCTTTGATTCCCCGCCTCTGACTCCCCGCCTCTGATTCCCTGCCTCTGTTTCCCAACCTCTGATTCCCCACCTCTGATTCCCCATATCTGATTCCCCACCTCTGTTTCCCCGCCTCTGTTTCGCCATATCTGATTCCCCACCTCTGTTTCCCCGCCTCTGATTCCCTGCCTCTGATTCCCCATCTCCGATCCCGCAAATCTGATTCCCTGCCTCTGATTCCCAACCTCTGATTCCCCACCTCTGATTCCCCATATCTGATTCCCCGCCTCTGTTTCCCCGCCTCTGATTCCCCGCCTCTGATTCCCCAACTCTGATTCCCCGCCTCTGATTCCCCAGCTCTGAATCCCCGCCTCTGATTCCCCGAGTCTGATTACCGGCCTCTGATTCCCCGCTCTGATTCCCCATCTCTGATTCACAACCTCTGATTCCCCACCTCTGATTCCCCATATCTGATTTGCCGCCTCTGTTTCCCCGCCTCTGATTCCCCACCTCTGATTCCCCGCCTCTGATTCGCCAGCTATGATTCCCCGCCTCTGATTCCCCGCGTCTGATTCCCTGCCTCTGATTCCCCGCCTCTGATTCCACATCTCTGATTCACCACCTCTGATTCCCCGCGTCTGATTCCCCGCCTCTGATTCCCCATCTCTGATTCCCCATCTCTGATTCCCCAATTCTGATTCACCGCATCTGATCCCCCAGCTCTGTTTCCTCGCCTCTGATTCCCTGCCTCTGATTCCCAACCTCTGATTCCCCACCTCTGATTTCCCATATTGATTCCCTGCCTCTGATTCCCCGCCTCTGATTCCCCAACTCTGATTCCCCGCCTCTGATTCCCCAGCTCTGATTCCCCGCCTCTGATTCCCCGTGTTTGATTCCCTGCCTCTGATTCCCGGCCTCTGATTCCCCATCTCTGATTCATCGCCTTTGATTCGCCACCTCTGATTCCCCATATCTGATTCCCCGCCTCTGTTTCCCCGCCTCTGATTCCCCGCCTCTGATTCCCCATATCTCATTCCCCGCCTCTGAATCCCCATCTCTGATTCCCGGACTCTGATTCCCCACCTCTGATTCCCGGCCTCTTATTCCCGGCAACTGATTCCGGCCTCTGATTCCCGGCCTCTGATTCCCTGCTTCTGATTCTGATTCCCTGCCTTTGATTCCCCATCTCTGATTCCGCACATCTGATTCACTGCCTCTGATTCCCCGCCTCTGATTCCCCATATCTCATTCCCCGCCTCTGAATCCCCATCTCTGATTCCCGGACTCTGATTCCCCACCTCTGATTCCCGGCCTCTTATTCCCGGCAACTGATTCCGGCCTCTGATTCCCGGCCTCTGATTCCCTGCTTCTGATTCTGATTCCCTGCCTTTGATTCCCCATCTCTGATTCCGCACATCTGATTCACTGCCTCTGATTCCCCATCTCTGATTCCCCGCCTCTGATTCCCCGCCTCTGTTTCCCAATATCTAAGTCCCCGCCTCTGATTCCCCAACTCTGATTCCCCATCTCTGATTCTCCAGCTCTGATTCCCCGCCTCTCATTCCCCGCATCTGATTCCCTGCATCTGATTCCATGCCTCTGATTCCCTGCCTCTGATTCCCAACCTCTGATTCCCCACCACTGATTCCCCATATCTGATTCCCAGCCTCTGTTTCCCCGCCTCTGATTCCCCACCTCTGTTTCCCCATATCTGATTCCCGGCCTCTGATTCCCCGCCTCTGATTCCCCGCCTCTGATTCGCTGCCTCTGTTTCCCCATATCTGATTCCCGGCCTCTGATTCCCGGCCTCTGATTCCCTGCCTCTGATTCCCCGCCTCTGATTCCCTGCCTCTGATTCCCGGCCTCTGTTTCCCCATATCTGATTCCCCGCCTCTGATTCCCCAGCTCTGATTCCCGGCCTCTGATTCCCGGCCTCTGATTCCCGGCCTCTGATTCCCGGCCTCTGATTCCCGGCCTCTGATTCCCCGCCTCTGGTTCCCCGCCTCCGATTCCCCGCCTCTGATTCCCCAACTCTGATTCCCCGCCTCTGATTCCCCAGCTCTGTTTACCCGCCTCTGATTCACCAGCTCTGATTCCCCGCCTCTGATTCCCCACATCTGATTCCCTGCCTCTGATTTCCCGCCTCTGATTCCCTGCCTCTGATTCCCAACCTCTGATTCCCCACCTCTGAATCCACATATCTGATTGCCTGCCTCTGATTCTCTGCCTCTGATTCCCCGCCTCTGACTCCCCGCTTCTGATTCCCCAGCTCTGATTCCCCGCCTCTGAATCCCCAACTCTGACACCCTGCCTCTGATTCCCCAGCTCTGAATCCCCGCCTCTGATACCCCACCTCTGATTCCCTGCCTCTGATTTCCCGCCTTTGATTCCCCATCTCTGATTCACAACCTCTGATTCCCCACCTCTGATTCACCATATCTGATTCCCCGCCTCTGATTCCCCAACTCTGATACCCCGCCTCTGATTCCCCAGCTCTGATTCCCCGCCTCTGATTCCCGGCATCCGATTCCCTACCTCTGATTCACCGCCTCTGATTCCCCATCTCTGATTCCCCGCCTCTGATTCCCCGTGTCTGATTCCCTGCCTCTGATTCCCCGCCTCTGATTTCCCGCTTCTGATTCCCTGCCACTGATTCCCCGCCTCTGATTTCCCATCTCTGATTCCCCGCCTCTGATTCCCCGGCCTCTCATTCCCGGCCTCTCATTCCCGGCCTCTGATTCCCGGCCTCTGATTCCCCGCCTCTGGTTCCCCGCCTCTTTTTCGCTGCCTCTGATTTTCCATCTCTGATTCCGCACATCTGATTCCCTGCCTCTGATTCCCTGCCTCTGTTTCCCAACCTCTGATTCCCTACCTCGGATTCCCCATATCTGATTCCTCACCTCTGTTTCCCTGCATCTGATTCCCCGCCTCTGTTTCCCCATATCTGATTCCCCGCCTCTGATTCCCCAACTCTGATTCCCCGTCTCTGATTCACCAGCTCTGATTCCCCGCCTCTGATTCACCGTGTTTGTTTCCCGGCCTCTGATTCCCCGCCTCTGATTCCCCGCCTCTGATTCGCTGCCTCTGTTTCCCCATATCTGATTCCCGGCCTCTGATTCCCCGCCTCTGATTCCCTGCCTCTGATTCCCCGCCTCTGATTCCCTGCCTCTGATTCCCGGCCTCTGTTTCCCCATATCTGATTCCCCGCCTCTGATTCCCCAGCTCTGATTCCCGGCCTCTGATTCCCGGCCTCTGATTCCCGGCCTCTGATTCCCGGCCTCTGATTCCCCGCCTCTGGTTCCCCGCCTCCGATTCCCCGCCTCTGATTCCCCAACTCTGATTCCCCGCCTCTGATTCCCCAGCTCTGTTTACCCGCCTCTGATTCACCAGCTCTGATTCCCCGCCTCTGATTCCCCACATCTGATTCCCTGCCTCTGATTTCCCGCCTCTGATTCCCTGCCTCTGATTCCCAACCTCTGATTCCCCACCTCTGAATCCCCATATCTGATTGCCTGCCTCTGATTCCCTGCCTCTGATTCCCCGCCTCTGATTCCCCGCTTCTGATTCCCCAGCTCTGATTCCCCGCCTCTGAATCCCCAACTCTGACACCCTGCCTCTGATTCCCCAGCTCTGATTCCCCGCCTCTGATACCCCACCTCTGATTCCATGCCTCTGATTTCCCGCCTTTGATTCCCCATCTCTGATTCACAACCTCTGATTCCCCACCTCTGATTCACCATATCTGATTCCCCGCCTCTGATTCCCCAACTCTGATTCCCCGCCTCTGATTCCCCAGCTCTGATTCCCCGCCTCTGATTCCCGGCATCCGATTCCCTGCCTCTGATTCACCGCCTCTGATTCCCCATCTCTGATTCCCCGCCTCTGATTCCCCGTGTCTGATTCCCTGCCTCTGATTCCCCGCCTCTGATTTCCCGCTTCTGATTCCCTGCCACTGATTCCCCGCCTCTGATTTCCCATCTCTGATTCCCCGCCTCTGATTCCCCGGCCTCTCATTCCCGGCCTCTCATTCCCGGCCTCTGATTCCCGGCCTCTGATTCCCCGCCTCTGGTTCCCCGCCTCTTTTTCGCTGCCTCTGATTTTCCATCTCTGATTCCGCACATCTGATTCCCTGCCTCTGATTCCCTGCCTCTGTTTCCCAACCTCTGATTCCCTACCTCGGATTCCCCATATCTGATTCCTCACCTCTGTTTCCCTGCATCTGATTGCCCGCCTCTGTTTCCCCATATCTGATTCCCCGCCTCTGATTCCCCAACTCTGATTCCCCGTCTCTGATTCACCAGCTCTGATTCCCCGCCTCTGATTCACCGTGTTTGATTCCCTGCCTCTGATTCCCCGCCTTTGATTCCCCATCTCTGATTCACTTCCTTTCATTCGCCACCTCTGATTCCCCATATCAGATTCCCCGCCTCTGTTTCCCCGCCTCTGATTCCCCTTCTCTGTTTCCCCATATCTGATTCCCCGCCTCTGATTCCCCAACTCTGATTTCCATATATCTGATACCCCGCCTCTGTTTCTGCGCCTCTGATTCCCCGCCTCTGTTTCCCCATATCTGATTCCCCGCCTCTGATTCCCCTACTCTGATTCCCCGCCTCTGATTCCCCAGCTCTGATTCCCCGTGTTTGATTCCCCGCCTCTGATTCCCCATCTCTGATTCCCGGCCTCTGATTCCCGGCCTCTGATTCCCGGCCTCTCGTTCCCGGCCTCTGATTCCCGGCCTCTGATTCCCCGCCTCTGGTTCCCCGCCTCTGATTCCCCGCCTCTGATTCCCCAACTCTGATTCGCCGCCTCTGATTCCCCAGCTCTGTTTCCCCGCCTCTGAATCCCCGCCTCTGTTTCCCCATATCTAATTCCCCGCCTCTGATTCACAAACTCTGATTCCCCTCCTCTGATTCACCAGCTTTGATTCCCCGCCTCTGATTACCCATGTCTGATTCAGCGCCTCTGATTCCCCACCTCTGATTCCCGGCCTCTGATTCCCCGCCTCTGATTCCCTGCCTCTGATTCCCGGCCTCTGTTTCCCCATATCTGATTCCCCGCCTCTGATTCCCCAGCTCTGATTCCCGGCCTCTGATTCCCGGCCTCTGATTCCCGGCCTCTGATTCCCGGCCTCTGATTCCCCGCCTCTGGTTCCCCGCCTCCGATTCCCCGCCTCTGATTCCCCAACTCTGATTCCCCGCCTCTGATTCCCCAGCTCTGTTTACCCGCCTCTGATTCACCAGCTCTGATTCCCCGCCTCTGATTCCCCACATCTGATTCCCTGCCTCTGATTTCCCGCCTCTGATTCCCTGCCTCTGATTCCCAACCTCTGATTCCCCACCTCTGAATCCACATATCTGATTGCCTGCCTCTGATTCTCTGCCTCTGATTCCCCGCCTCTGACTCCCCGCTTCTGATTCCCCAGCTCTGATTCCCCGCCTCTGAATCCCCAACTCTGACACCCTGCCTCTGATTCCCCAGCTCTGAATCCCCGCCTCTGATACCCCACCTCTGATTCCCTGCCTCTGATTTCCCGCCTTTGATTCCCCATCTCTGATTCACAACCTCTGATTCCCCACCTCTGATTCACCATATCTGATTCCCCGCCTCTGATTCCCCAACTCTGATACCCCGCCTCTGATTCCCCAGCTCTGATTCCCCGCCTCTGATTCCCGGCATCCGATTCCCTACCTCTGATTCACCGCCTCTGATTCCCCATCTCTGATTCCCCGCCTCTGATTCCCCGTGTCTGATTCCCTGCCTCTGATTCCCCGCCTCTGATTTCCCGCTTCTGATTCCCTGCCACTGATTCCCCGCCTCTGATTTCCCATCTCTGATTCCCCGCCTCTGATTCCCCGGCCTCTCATTCCCGGCCTCTCATTCCCGGCCTCTGATTCCCGGCCTCTGATTCCCCGCCTCTGGTTCCCCGCCTCTTTTTCGCTGCCTCTGATTTTCCATCTCTGATTCCGCACATCTGATTCCCTGCCTCTGATTCCCTGCCTCTGTTTCCCAACCTCTGATTCCCTACCTCGGATTCCCCATATCTGATTCCTCACCTCTGTTTCCCTGCATCTGATTCCCCGCCTCTGTTTCCCCATATCTGATTCCCCGCCTCTGATTCCCCAACTCTGATTCCCCGTCTCTGATTCACCAGCTCTGATTCCCCGCCTCTGATTCACCGTGTTTGTTTCCCGGCCTCTGATTCCCCGCCTCTGATTCCCCGCCTCTGATTCGCTGCCTCTGTTTCCCCATATCTGATTCCCGGCCTCTGATTCCCCGCCTCTGATTCCCTGCCTCTGATTCCCCGCCTCTGATTCCCTGCCTCTGATTCCCGGCCTCTGTTTCCCCATATCTGATTCCCCGCCTCTGATTCCCCAGCTCTGATTCCCGGCCTCTGATTCCCGGCCTCTGATTCCCGGCCTCTGATTCCCGGCCTCTGATTCCCCGCCTCTGGTTCCCCGCCTCCGATTCCCCGCCTCTGATTCCCCAACTCTGATTCCCCGCCTCTGATTCCCCAGCTCTGTTTACCCGCCTCTGATTCACCAGCTCTGATTCCCCGCCTCTGATTCCCCACATCTGATTCCCTGCCTCTGATTTCCCGCCTCTGATTCCCTGCCTCTGATTCCCAACCTCTGATTCCCCACCTCTGAATCCCCATATCTGATTGCCTGCCTCTGATTCCCTGCCTCTGATTCCCCGCCTCTGATTCCCCGCTTCTGATTCCCCAGCTCTGATTCCCCGCCTCTGAATCCCCAACTCTGACACCCTGCCTCTGATTCCCCAGCTCTGATTCCCCGCCTCTGATACCCCACCTCTGATTCCATGCCTCTGATTTCCCGCCTTTGATTCCCCATCTCTGATTCACAACCTCTGATTCCCCACCTCTGATTCACCATATCTGATTCCCCGCCTCTGATTCCCCAACTCTGATTCCCCGCCTCTGATTCCCCAGCTCTGATTCCCCGCCTCTGATTCCCGGCATCCGATTCCCTGCCTCTGATTCACCGCCTCTGATTCCCCATCTCTGATTCCCCGCCTCTGATTCCCCGTGTCTGATTCCCTGCCTCTGATTCCCCGCCTCTGATTTCCCGCTTCTGATTCCCTGCCACTGATTCCCCGCCTCTGATTTCCCATCTCTGATTCCCCGCCTCTGATTCCCCGGCCTCTCATTCCCGGCCTCTCATTCCCGGCCTCTGATTCCCGGCCTCTGATTCCCCGCCTCTGGTTCCCCGCCTCTTTTTCGCTGCCTCTGATTTTCCATCTCTGATTCCGCACATCTGATTCCCTGCCTCTGATTCCCTGCCTCTGTTTCCCAACCTCTGATTCCCTACCTCGGATTCCCCATATCTGATTCCTCACCTCTGTTTCCCTGCATCTGATTGCCCGCCTCTGTTTCCCCATATCTGATTCCCCGCCTCTGATTCCCCAACTCTGATTCCCCGTCTCTGATTCACCAGCTCTGATTCCCCGCCTCTGATTCACCGTGTTTGATTCCCTGCCTCTGATTCCCCGCCTTTGATTCCCCATCTCTGATTCACTTCCTTTCATTCGCCACCTCTGATTCCCCATATCAGATTCCCCGCCTCTGTTTCCCCGCCTCTGATTCCCCTTCTCTGTTTCCCCATATCTGATTCCCCGCCTCTGATTCCCCAACTCTGATTTCCATATATCTGATACCCCGCCTCTGTTTCTGCGCCTCTGATTCCCCGCCTCTGTTTCCCCATATCTGATTCCCCGCCTCTGATTCCCCTACTCTGATTCCCCGCCTCTGATTCCCCAGCTCTGATTCCCCGTGTTTGATTCCCCGCCTCTGATTCCCCATCTCTGATTCCCGGCCTCTGATTCCCGGCCTCTGATTCCCGGCCTCTCGTTCCCGGCCTCTGATTCCCGGCCTCTGATTCCCCGCCTCTGGTTCCCCGCCTCTGATTCCCCGCCTCTGATTCCCCAACTCTGATTCGCCGCCTCTGATTCCCCAGCTCTGTTTCCCCGCCTCTGAATCCCCGCCTCTGTTTCCCCATATCTAATTCCCCGCCTCTGATTCACAAACTCTGATTCCCCTCCTCTGATTCACCAGCTTTGATTCCCCGCCTCTGATTACCCATGTCTGATTCAGCGCCTCTGATTCCCCACCTCTGATTACCCATCTCTGATTCCGCACATCCGATTCCCAGCCTCTGATTCCCCATCTCTGATTCCCCGCCTCTGATTCCCCAACTCTGATTCCCCACCTTCGATTCCCCAGCTCTGATTCCCCGCCTCTGATTCCCCGTGTTTGATTCCCTGCCTCTGATTCCCCGCCTCTGATTCCCCATCTCTGATTCACCGCCTTTGATTCGCCACCTCTGATTCCCCATATCTGATTCCTCGCCTCTGTTTACCCGCCTCTGATTCCCCGCCTCTGATTCCCCATATCTCATTCCCCAACTCTGATTCCCCATCTCTGATTCCCGGACTCTGATTCCCCACCTCTGATTCCCGGCCTCTGATTCCCTGCTTCTGATTCTGATTCCCTGCCTCTGATTACCCATCTCTGATTCCGCACATCTAATTCCCTGCCTCTGATTCCCCACCTCTGATTCCCCATATCTGATTCCCCGCCTCTGTTTCCCCGCCTCTGATTCCCCGCCTCTGTTTCCCCATATCTAAGTCCCCGCCTCTGATTCCCCAACTTTGGTTCCCCACCTCTGATTCCCCAGCTCTGATTCCCCGCCTCTGATTCCCCGCATCTGATTCCCTGCATCTGATTCCCAGCCTCTGATTCCCTGCCTCTGATTCCCAAACTCTGATTCCCCACCTCTGATTCCCCACATCTGATTCCCCGCCTCTGTTTCCCCGCCTCTGATTCCCCGCCTCTGTTTCCCCATATCTGATTCCCCACCTCTATTTGCCCGCCTCTGATTCCCCGCCTCTGTTTCCCCATATCTGATTACCCGCCTCTGAATCCCCAACTCTGATTCCCTGCCTCTAATTTCCCAGCTCTGATTCCCCGCCTCTGATTCCCCGTGTCTGATTTCCTGCCTCTGATTCCCCGCCTCTGATTACCCATGTCTGATTCACCGCCTCTGATTCCCCACCTCTGATTCCCCATCTCTGATTCCGCACATCCGATTCACTGCCTCTGATTCCCTGCCTCTGATTCCCCGCGTCTTATTCCCTGCTTCTGATTCTGATTCCCTGCCTCTGATTCCCCATCTCTGATTCTGCACATCTGATTCGCTGCCTCTGATTCCCCACCTCTGATTCGCCATATCTCATTCCCCGCCTCTGTTTCCCCGCCTCTGATTCCCCGCCTCTGTTTCCCCATATCTAAGTCCCCGCCTCTGGTTCCCCGCCTCTGATTCGCTGCCTCTGATTCACCATCTCTGATTCCGCACATCTGATTCCCTGCCTTTGATTCCCCGCCTCTGACTCCCCGCCTCTGATTCCCTGCCTCTGTTTCCCAACCTCTGATTCCCCACCTCTGATTCCCCATATCTGATTCCCCACCTCTGTTTCCCCGCCTCTGTTTCGCCATATCTGATTCCCCACCTCTGTTTCCCCGCCTCTGATTCCCTGCCTCTGATTCCCCATCTCCGATCCCGCAAATCTGATTCCCTGCCTCTGATTCCCAACCTCTGATTCCCCACCTCTGATTCCCCATATCTGATTCCCCGCCTCTGTTTCCCCGCCTCTGATTCCCCGCCTCTGATTCCCCAACTCTGATTCCCCGCCTCTGATTCCCCAGCTCTGAATCCCCGCCTCTGATTCCCCGCGTCTGATTACCGGCCTCTGATTCCCCGCTCTGATTCCCCATCTCTGATTCACAACCTCTGATTCCCCACCTCTGATTCCCCATATCTGATTTGCCGCCTCTGTTTCCCCGCCTCTGATTCCCCACCTCTGATTCCCCGCCTCTGATTCGCCAGCTATGATTCCCCGCCTCTGATTCCCCGCGTCTGAATCCCTGCCTCTGATTCCCCGCCTCTGATTCCACATCTCTGATTCACCACCTCTGATTCCCCGCGTCTGATTCCCCGCCTCTGATTCCCCATCTCTGATTCCCCATCTCTGATTCCCCAATTCTGATTCACCGCATCTGATCCCCCAGCTCTGTTTCCTCGCCTCTGATTCCCTGCCTCTGATTCCCAACCTCTGATTCCCCACCTCTGATTTCCCATATTGATTCCCTGCCTCTGATTCCCCGCCTCTGATTCCCCAACTCTGATTCCCCGCCTCTGATTCCCCAGCTCTGATTCCCCGCCTCTGATTCCCCGTGTTTGATTCCCTGCCTCTGATTCCCGGCCTCTGATTCCCCATCTCTGATTCATCGCCTTTGATTCGCCACCTCTGATTCCCCATATCTGATTCCCCGCCTCTGTTTCCCCGCCTCTGATTCCCCGCCTCTGATTCCCCATATCTCATTCCCCGCCTCTGAATCCCCACCTCTGATTCCCGGCCTCTTATTCCCGGCAACTGATTCCGGCCTCTGATTCCCGGCCTCTGATTCCCTGCTTCTGATTCTGTTTCCCTGCCTTTGATTCCCCATCTCTGATTCCGCACATCTGATTCACTGCCTCTGATTCCCCATCTCTGATTCCCCGCCTCTGATTCCCCGCCTCTGTTTCCCAATATCTAAGTCCCCGCCTCTGATTCCCCAACTCTGATTCCCCATCTCTGATTCTCCAGCTCTGATTCCCCGCCTCTCATTCCCCGCATCTGATTCCCTGCATCTGATTCCATGCCTCTGATTCCCTGCCTCTGATTCCCAACCTCTGATTCCCCACCACTGATTCCCCATATCTGATTCCCAGCCTCTGTTTCCCCGCCTCTGATTCCCCGCCTCTGTTTCCCCATATCTGATTCCCGGCCTCTGATTCCCCGCCTCTGATTCCCCGCCTCTGATTCGCTGCCTCTGTTTCCCCATATCTGATTCCCGGCCTCTGATTCCCGGCCTCTGATTCCCTGCCTCTGATTCCCCGCCTCTGATTCCCTGCCTCTGATTCCCGGCCTCTGTTTCCCCATATCTGATTCCCCGCCTCTGATTCCCCAGCTCTGATTCCCGGCCTCTGATTCCCGGCCTCTGATTCCCGGCCTCTGATTCCCGGCCTCTGATTCCCCGCCTCTGGTTCCCCGCCTCCGATTCCCCGCTTCTGATTCCCCAACTCTGATTCCCCGCCTCTGATTCCCCAGCTCTGTTTACCCGCCTCTGATTCACCAGCTCTGATTCCCCGCCTCTGATTCCCCACATCTGATTCCCTGCCTCTGATTTCCCGCCTCTGATTCCCTGCCTCTGATTCCCAACCTCTGATTCCCCACCTCTGAATCCCCATATCTGATTGCCTGCCTCTGATTCCCTGCCTCTGATTCCCCGCCTCTGATTCCCCGCTTCTGATTCCCCAGCTCTGATTCCCCGCCTCTGAATCCCCAACTCTGACACCCTGCCTCTGATTCCCCAGCTCTGAATCCCCGCCTCTGATACCCCACCTCTGATTCCCTGCCTCTGATTTCCCGCCTTTGATTCCCCATCTCTGATTCACAACCTCTGATTCCCCACCTCTGATTCACCATATCTGATTCCCCGCCTCTGATTCCCCAACTCTGATACCCCGCCTCTGATTCCCCAGCTCTGATTCCCCGCCTCTGATTCCCGGCATCCGATTCCCTGCCTCTGATTCACCGCCTCTGATTCCCCATCTCTGATTCCCCGCCTCTGATTCCCCGTGTCTGATTCCCTGCCTCTGATTCCCCGCCTCTGATTTCCCGCTTCTGATTCCCTGCCACTGATTCCCCGCCTCTGATTTCCCATCTCTGATTCCCCGCCTCTGATTCCCCGGCCTCTCATTCCCGGCCTCTCATTCCCGGCCTCTGATTCCCGGCCTCTGATTCCCCGCCTCTGGTTCCCCGCCTCTTTTTCGCTGCCTCTGATTTTCCATCTCTGATTCCGCACATCTGATTCCCTGCCTCTGATTCCCTGCCTCTGTTTCCCAACCTCTGATTCCCTACCTCGGATTCCCCATATCTGATTCCTCACCTCTGTTTCCCTGCATCTGATTCCCCGCCTCTGTTTCCCCATATCTGATTCCCCGCCTCTGATTCCCCAACTCTGATTCCCCTTCTCTGATTCACCAGCTCTGATTCCCCGCCTCTGATTCACCGTGTTTGATTCCCTGCCTCTGATTCCCCGCCTTTGATTCCCCATCTCTGATTCACTTCCTTTCATTCGCCACCTCTGATTCCCCATATCTGATTCCCCGCCTCTGATTCCCCAACTCTGATTTCCATATATCTGATACCCCGCCTCTGTTTCTGCGCCTCTGATTCCCCGCCTCTGTTTCCCCATATCTGATTCCCCTCCTCTGATTCCCCTACTCTGATTCCCCGCCTCTGATTCCCCAGCTCTGATTCCCCGTGTTTGATTCCCCGCCTCTGATTCCCCATCTCTGATTCCCGGCCTCTGATTCCCGGCCTCTGATTCCCGGCCTCTCGTTCCCGGCCTCTGATTCCCGGCCTCTGATTCCCCGCCTCTGGTTCCCCACCTCTGATTCCCCGCCTCTGATTCCCCAACTCTGATTCGCCGCCTCTGATTCCCCAGCTCTGTTTCCCCGCCTCTGAATCCCCGCCTCTGTTTCCCCATATCTAATTCCCCGCCTCTGATTGACAAACTCTGATTCACCGCCTCTGATTCCCCACCTCTGATTACCCATCTCTGATTCCGCACATCCGATTCGCAGCCTCTGATTCCCCATCTCTGATTCCCCGCCTCTGATTCCCCAACTCTGATTCCCCACCTCCGATTCCCCAGCTCTGATTCCCCGCCTCTGATTCCCCGTGTTTGATTCCCTGCCTCTGATTCCCCGCCTCTGATTCCCCATCTCTGATTCACCGCCTTTGATTCGCCACCTCTGATTCCCCATATCTGATTCCTCGCCTCTGTTTACCCGCCTCTGATTCCCCGCCTCTGATTCCCCATATCTCATTCCCCGCCTCTGATTCCCCATCTCTGATTCCCGGACTCTGATTCCCCACCTCTGATTCCCGGCCTCTGATTCCCTGCTTCTGATTCTGATTCCCTGCCTCTGATTCCCCATCTCTGATTCCGCACATCTAATTCCCTGCCTCTGATTCCCCACCTCTGATTCCCCATATATGATTCCCCGCCTCTGTTTCCCCGCCTCTGATTCCCCGCCTCTGTTTCCCCATATCTAAGTCCCCGCCTCTGATTCCCCAACTTTGATTCCCCACCTCTGATTCCCCAGCTCTGATTCCCCGCCTCTGATTCCCCGCATCTGATTCCCTGCATCTGATTCCCAGCCTCTGATTCCCTGCCTCTGATTCCCAACCTCTGATTCCCCACCTCTGATTCCCCGCCTCTGATTCCCCACCTCTGTTTCCCCATATCTGATTCCCCGCCTCTATTTGCCCGCCTCTGATTCCCCGCCTCTGTTTCCCCATATCTGATTACCCGCCTCTGAATCCCCAACTCTGATTCCCTGCCTCTAATTTCCCAGCTCTGATTCCCCGCCTCAGATTCCCCGTGTCTGATGTCCTGCCTCTGATTCCCCGCCTCTGATTACCCATGTCTGATTCACCGCCTCTGATTCTTCACCTCTGATACCCCATCTCTGATTCCGCACATCCGATTCACTGCCTCTGATTCCCCATCTCTGATTCCGCACATCTGATTCCCTGCCTCTGATTCCCCACCTCTGATTCCCCATATCTGATTCCCCGCCTCTGTTTCCCCGCCTCTGATTCCCCGCCTCTGTTTCCCCATATCTAATTCCCCACCTCTGATGCACCAACTCTGATTCCCCGCCTCTGATTCCCCAGCTCTGATTCCCCGCCTCTGATTCCCCGCATCCGATTCCCCATATCTGATTCCCCGCCTCTGTTTCCCCGCCTCTGATTCCCCGCCTCTGTTTCCCCATATCTGATTCCCCGCCTCTGATTCCCAACTATGATTCCCCGCGTTCTATTCCCTGCCTCTGATTCCCCGCCTGTGATTCCCCATCTCTGATTCACCACCTCTGATTCCCCACCTCTGATTCCCCATATCTAATTCCCCGCCTCTGATTCCCCATCTCAGATTCACCGCCTCTGATTCCCCACCTCTGATTCCCCATCTCTGATTCCGCACATCCGATTCCCTGCCTCTGATTCCCCATCTCTGATTCACCACCTCTGATTCCCCACCTCTGATTCCCCATATCTAATTCCCCGCCTCTCTTTGCCCGCCTCTGATTCCCCTCCTCTGTTTCCCCATATCTGATTCCCCGCCACTGAATCCCCAACTCTGATTCCCTGCCTCTGATTCCCCAGCTCTGATTCCCCGCCTTTGATTCCCCCCATCTGATTCCCAGCCTTTGAATCCCCGTGTCTGATATCCTGCCTCTGATTCCCCGCCTCTGATTCCCCATCTCAGATTCACCGCCTCTGATTCCCCACCTCTGATTCCCCATCTCTGATTCCGCACATCCGATTCCCTGCCTCTGATTCCCCGCCTCCGATTCCCCGCCTCTGATTCCCCAACTCTGATTCCCCGCCTCTGATTCCCCAGCTCTGTTTACCCGCCTCTGATTCACCAGCTCTGATTCCCCGCCTCTGATTCCCCACATCTGATTCCCTGCCTCTGATTTCCCGCCTCTGATTCCCTGCCTCTGATTCCCAACCTCTGATTCCCCACCTCTGAATCCCCATATCTGATTGCCTGCCTCTGATTCCCTGCCTCTGATTCCCCGCCTCTGATTCCCCGCTTCTGATTCCCCAGCTCTGATTCCCCGCCTCTGAATCCCCAACTCTGACACCCTGCCTCTGATTCCCCAGCTCTGATTCCCCGCCTCTGATACCCCACCTCTGATTCCCTGCCTCTGATTTCCCGCCTTTGATTCCCCATCTCTGATTCACAACCTCTGATTCCCCACCTCTGATTCACCATATCTGATTCCCCGCCTCTGATTCCCCAACTCTGATTCCCCGCCTCTGATTCCCCAGCTCTGATTCCCCACCTCTGATTCCCCAGCTCTGATACCCCGCCTCTGATTCCCGGCATCCGATTCCCTGCCTCTGATTCACCGCCTCTGATTCCCCATCTCTGATTCCCCGCCTCTGATTCCCCGTGTCTGATTCCCTGCCTCTGATTCCCCGCCTCTGATTTCCCGCTTCTGATTCCTTGCCACTGATTCCCCGCCTCTGATTTCCCATCTCTGATTCCCCGCCTCTGATTCCCCGGCCTCTCATTCCCGGCCTCTCATTCCCGGCCTCTGATTCCCGGCCTCTGATTCCCAGCCTCTGATTCCCTGCCTCTGTTTCCCAACCTCTGATTCCCTACCTCGGATTCCCCATATCTGATTCCTCACCTCTGTTTCCCTGCATCTGATTCCCCGCCTCTGTTTCCCCATATCTGATTCCCCGCCTCTGATTCCCCAACTCTGATTCCCCGTCCCTGATTCACCAGCTCTGATTCCCCGCCTCTGATTCACCGTGTTTGATTCCCTGCCTCTGATTCCCCGCCTTTGATTCCCCATCTCTGATTCACTTCCTTTCATTCGCCACCTCTGACTCCCCATATCAGATTCCCCGCCTCTGTTTCCCCGCCTCTGATTCCCCTTCTCTGTTTCCCCATATCTGATTCCCCGCCTCTGATTCCCCACCTCTGATTCCCCATATCAGATTCCCCGCCTCTGTTTCTGCGCCTCTGATTCCCCGCCTCTGTTTCCCCATATCTGATTCCCCGCCTCTGATTCCCCTACTCTGATTCCCCGCCTCTGATTCCCCAGCTCTGATTCCCCGTGTTTGATTCCCCGCCTCTGATTCCCCATCTCTGATTCCCGGCCTCTGATTCCCGGCCTCTGATTCCCGGCCTCTCGTTCCCGGCCTCTGATTCCCGGCCTCTGATTCCCCGCCTCTGGTTCCCCGCCTCTGATTCCCCGCCTCTGATTCCCCAACTCTGATTCGCCGCCTCTGATTCCCCAGCTCTGTTTCCCCGCCTCTGAATCCCCGCCTCTGTTTCCCCATATCTAATTCCCCGCCTCTGATTCACAAACTCTGATTCCCCGCCTCTGATTCACCAGCTTTGATTCCCCGCCTCTGATTACCCATGTCTGATTCACCGCCTCTGATTCCCCACCTCTGATTACCCATCTCTGATTCCGCACATCCGATTCCCAGCCTCTGATTCCCCATCTCTGATTCCCCGCCTCTGATTCCCCAACTCTGATTCCCCACCTCCGATTCCCCAGCTCTGATTCCCCGCCTCTGATTCCCCGTGTTTGATTCCCTGCCTCTGATTCCCCGCCTCTGATTCCCCATCTCTGATTCACCGCCTTTGATTCCCCACCTCTGATTCCCCATATCTGATTCCTCGCCTCTGTTTACCCGCCTCTGATTCCCCGCCTCTGATTCCCCATATCTCATTCCCCGCCTCTGATTCCCCATCTCTGATTCCCGGACTCTGATTCCCCACCTCTGATTCCCGGCCTCTGATTCCCTGCTTCTGATTCTGATTCCCTGCCTCTGATTCCCCATCTCTGATTCCACACATCTAATTCCCTGCCTCTGATTCCCCACCTCTGATTCCCCATATATGATTCCCCACCTCTGTTTCCCCGCCTCTGATTCCCCGCCTCTGTTTCCCCATATCTAAGTCCCCGCCTCTGATTCCCCAACTTTGATTCCCCACCTCTGATTCCCCAGCTCTGATTCCCCGCCTCTGATTCCCCGCATCTGATTCCCTGCATCTGATTCCCAGCCTCTGTTTCCCCGCCTCTGATTCCCCGCCTCTGTTTCCCCATATCTGATTCCCGGCCTCTGATTCCCCGCCTCTGATTCCCCGCCTCTGATTCGCTGCCTCTGTTTCCCCATATCTGATTCCCGGCCTCTGATTCCCGGCCTCTGATTCCCTGCCTCTGATTCCCCGCCTCTGATTCCCTGCCTCTGATTCCCGGCCTCTGTTTCCCCATATCTGATTCCCCGCCTCTGATTCCCCAGCTCTGATTCCCGGCCTCTGATTCCCGGCCTCTGATTCCTGGCCTCTGATTCCCGGCCTCTGATTCCCCGCCTCTGGTTCCCCGCCTCCGATTCCCCGCCTCTGATTCCCCAACTCTGATTCCCCGCCTCTGATTCCCCAGCTCTGTTTACCCGCCTCTGATTCACCAGCTCTGATTCCCCGCCTCTGATTCCCCACATCTGATTCCCTGCCTCTGATTTCCCGCCTCTGATTCCCTGCCTCTGATTCCCAACCTCTGATTCCCCACCTCTGAATCCCCATATCTGATTGCCTGCCTCTGATTCCCTGCCTCTGATTCCCCGCCTCTGATACCCCACCTCTGATTCCCTGCCTCTGATTTCCCGCCTTTGATTCCCCATCTCTGATTCACAACCTCTGATTCCCCACCTCTGATTCACCATATCTGATTCCCCGCCTCTGATTCCCCAACTCTGATTCCCCGCCTCTGATTCCCCAGCTCTGATTCCCCACCTCTGATTCCCCAGCTCTGATACCCCGCCTCTGATTCCCGGCATCCGATTCCCTGCCTCTGATTCACCGCCTCTGATTCCCCATCTCTGATTCCCCGCCTCTGATTCCCCGTGTCTGATTCCCTGCCTCTGATTCCCCGCCTCTGATTTCCCGCTTCTGATTCCTTGCCACTGATTCCCCGCCTCTGATTTCCCATCTCTGATTCCCCGCCTCTGATTCCCCGGCCTCTCATTCCCGGCCTCTCATTCCCGGCCTCTGATTCCCGGCCTCTGATTCCCAGCCTCTGATTCCCTGCCTCTGTTTCCCAACCTCTGATTCCCTACCTCGGATTCCCCATATCTGATTCCTCACCTCTGTTTCCCTGCATCTGATTCCCCGCCTCTGTTTCCCCATATCTGATTCCCCGCCTCTGATTCCCCAACTCTGATTCCCCGTCCCTGATTCACCAGCTCTGATTCCCCGCCTCTGATTCACCGTGTTTGATTCCCTGCCTCTGATTCCCCGCCTTTGATTCCCCATCTCTGATTCACTTCCTTTCATTCGCCACCTCTGACTCCCCATATCAGATTCCCCGCCTCTGTTTCCCCGCCTCTAATTCCCCTTCTCTGTTTCCCCATATCTGATTCCCCGCCTCTGATTCCCCACCTCTGATTCCCCATATCAGATTCCCCGCATCTGTTTCTGCGCCTCTGATTCCCCGCCTCTGTTTCCCCATATCTGATTCCCCGCCTCTGATTCCCCTACTCTGATTCCCCGCCTCTGATTCCCCAGCTCTGATTCCCCGTGTTTGATTCCCCGCCTCTGATTCCCCATCTCTGATTCCCGGCCTCTGATTCCCGGCCTCTGATTCCCGGCCTCTCGTTCCCGGCCTCTGATTCCCGGCCTCTGATTCCCCGCCTCTGGTTCCCCGCCTCTGATTCCCCGCCTCTGATTCCCCAACTCTGATTCGTCGCCTCTGATTCCCCAGCTCTGTTTCCCCGCCTCTGAATCCCCGCCTCTGTTTCCCCATATCTAATTCCCCGCCTCTGATTCACAAACTCTGATTCCCCGCCTCTGATTCACCAGCTTTGATTCCCCGCCTCTGATTACCCATGTCTGATTCACCGCCTCTGATTCCCCACCTCTGATTACCCATCTCTGATTCCGCACATCCGATTCCCAGCCTCTGATTCCCCATCTCTGATTCCCCGCCTCTGATTCCCCAACTCTGATTCCCCACCTCCGATTCCCCAGCTCTGATTCCCCGCCTCTGATTCCCCGTGTTTGATTCCCTGCCTCTGATTCCCCGCCTCTGATTCCCCATCTCTGATTCACCGCCTTTGATTCCCCACCTCTGATTCCCCATATCTGATTCCTCGCCTCTGTTTACCCGCCTCTGATTCCCCGCCTCTGATTCCCCATATCTCATTCCCCGCCTCTGATTCCCCATCTCTGATTCCCGGACTCCGATTCCCCACCTCTGATTCCCGGCCTCTGATTCCCTGCTTCTGATTCTGATTCCCTGCCTCTGATTCCCCATCTCTGATTCCACACATCTAATTCCCTGCCTCTGATTCCCCACCTCTGATTCCCCATATATGATTCCCCACCTCTGTTTCCCCGCCTCTGATTCCCCGCCTCTGTTTCCCCATATCTAAGTCCCCGCCTCTGATTCCCCAACTTTGATTCCCCACCTCTGATTCCCCAGCTCTGATTCCCCGCCTCTGATTCCCCGCATCTGATTCCCTGCATCTGATTCCCAGCCTCTGTTTCCCCGCCTCTGATTCCCCGCCTCTGTTTCCCCATATCTGATTCCCGGCCTCTGATTCCCCGCCTCTGATTCCCCGCCTCTGATTCGCTGCCTCTGTTTCCCCATATCTGATTCCCGGCCTCTGATTCCCGGCCTCTGATTCCCTGCCTCTGATTCCCCGCCTCTGATTCCCTGCCTCTGATTCCCGGCCTCTGTTTCCCCATATCTGATTCCCCGCCTCTGATTCCCCAGCTCTGATTCCCGGCCTCTGATTCCCGGCCTCTGATTCCCGGCCTCTGATTCCCGGCCTCTGATTCCCCGCCTCTGGTTCCCCGCCTCCGATTCCCCGCCTCTGATTCCCCAACTCTGATTCCCCGCCTCTGATTCCCCAGCTCTGTTTACCCGCCTCTGATTCACCAGCTCTGATTCCCCGCCTCTGATTCCCCACATCTGATTCCCTGCCTCTGATTTCCCGCCTCTGATTCCCTGCCTCTGATTCCCAACCTCTGATTCCCCACCTCTGAATCCCCATATCTGATTGCCTGCCTCTGATTCCCTGCCTCTGATTCCCCGCCTCTGATTCCCCGCTTCTGATTCCCCAGCTCTGATTCCCCGCCTCTGAATCCCCAACTCTGACACCCTGCCTCTGATTCCCCAGCTCTGAATCCCCGCCTCTGATACCCCACCTCTGATTCCCTGCCTCTGATTTCCCGCCTTTGATTCCCCATCTCTGATTCACAACCTCTGATTCCCCACCTCTGATTCACCATATCTGATTCCCCGCCTCTGATTCCCCAACTCTGATACCCCGCCTCTGATTCCCCAGCTCTGATTCCCCGCCTCTGATTCCCGGCATCCGATTCCCTGCCTCTGATTCACCGCCTCTGATTCCCCATCTCTGATTCCCCGCCTCTGATTCCCCGTGTCTGATTCCCTGCCTCTGATTCCCCGCCTCTGATTTCCCGCTTCTGATTCCCTGCCACTGATTCCCCGCCTCTGATTTCCCATCTCTGATTCCCCGCCTCTGATTCCCCGGCCTCTCATTCCCGGCCTCTCATTCCCGGCCTCTGATTCCCGGCCTCTGATTCCCCGCCTCTGGTTCCCCGCCTCTTTTTCGCTGCCTCTGATTTTCCATCTCTGATTCCGCACATCTGATTCCCTGCCTCTGATTCCCTGCCTCTGTTTCCCAACCTCTGATTCCCTACCTCGGATTCCCCATATCTGATTCCTCACCTCTGTTTCCCTGCATCTGATTCCCCGCCTCTGTTTCCCCATATCTGATTCCCCGCCTCTGATTCCCCAACTCTGATTCCCCGTCTCTGATTCACCAGCTCTGATTCCCCGCCTCTGATTCACCGTGTTTGATTCCCTGCCTCTGATTCCCCGCCTTTGATTCCCCATCTCTGATTCACTTCCTTTCATTCGCCACCTCTGATTCCCCATATCTGATTCCCCGCCTCTGATTCCCCAACTCTGATTTCCATATATCTGATACCCCGCCTCTGTTTCTGCGCCTCTGATTCCCCGCCTCTGTTTCCCCATATCTGATTCCCCTCCTCTGATTCCCCTACTCTGATTCCCCGCCTCTGATTCCCCAGCTCTGATTCCCCGTGTTTGATTCCCCGCCTCTGATTCCCCATCTCTGATTCCCGGCCTCTGATTCCCGGCCTCTGATTCCCGGCCTCTCGTTCCCGGCCTCTGATTCCCGGCCTCTGATTCCCCGCCTCTGGTTCCCCACCTCTGATTCCCCGCCTCTGATTCCCCAACTCTGATTCGCCGCCTCTGATTCCCCAGCTCTGTTTCCCCGCCTCTGAATCCCCGCCTCTGTTTCCCCATATCTAATTCCCCGCCTCTGATTGACAAACTCTGATTCCCCGCCTCTGATTCACCAGCTTTGATTCCCCGCCTCTGATTACCCATGTCTGATTCACCGCCTCTGATTCCCCACCTCTGATTACCCATCTCTGATTCCGCACATCCGATTCCCAGCCTCTGATTCCCCATCTCTGATTCCCCGCCTCTGATTCCCCAACTCTGATTCCCCACCTCCGATTCCCCAGCTCTGATTCCCCGCCTCTGATTCCCCGTGTTTGATTCCCTGCCTCTGATTCCCCGCCTCTGATTCCCCATCTCTGATTCACCGCCTTTGATTCGCCACCTCTGATTCCCCATATCTGATTCCTCGCCTCTGTTTACCCGCCTCTGATTCCCCGCCTCTGATTCCCCATATCTCATTCCCCGCCTCTGATTCCCCATCTCTGATTCCCGGACTCTGATTCCCCACCTCTGATTCCCGGCCTCTGATTCCCTGCTTCTGATTCTGATTCCCTGCCTCTGATTCCCCATCTCTGATTCCGCACATCTAATTCCCTGCCTCTGATTCCCCACCTCTGATTCCCCATATATGATTCCCCGCCTCTGTTTCCCCGCCTCTGATTCCCCGCCTCTGTTTCCCCATATCTAAGTCCCCGCCTCTGATTCCCCAACTTTGATTCCCCACCTCTGATTCCCCAGCTCTGATTCCCCGCCTCTGATTCCCCGCATCTGATTCCCTGCATCAGATTCCCAGCCTCTGATTCCCTGCCTCTGATTCCCAACCTCTGATTCCCCACCTCTGATTCCCCGCCTCTGATTCCCCACCTCTGTTTCCCCATATCTGATTCCCCGCCTCTATTTGCCCGCCTCTGATTCCCCGCCTCTGTTTCCCCATATCTGATTACCCGCCTCCGAATCCCCAACTCTGATTCCCTGCCTCTAATTTCCCAGCTCTGATTCCCCGCCTCTGATTCCCCGTGTCTGATGTCCTGCCTCTGATTCCCCGCCTCTGATTACCCATGTCTGATTCACCGCCTCTGATTCCCCACCTCTGATTCCCCATCTCTGATTCCGCACATCCGATTCACTGCCTCTGATTCCCCATCTCTGATTCCGCACATCTGATTCCCTGCCTCTGATTCCCCACCTCTGATTCCCCATATCTGATTCCCCGCCTCTGTTTCCCCGCCTCTGATTCCCCGCCTCTGTTTCCCCATATCTAATTGCCCACCTCTGATGCACCAACTCTGATTCCCCGCCTCTGATTCCCCAGCTCTGATTCCCCGCCTCTGATTCCCCGCATCCGATTCCCCATATCTGATTCCCCGCCTCTGTTTCCCCGCCTCTGATTCCCCGCCTCTGTTTCCCCATATCTGATTCCCCGCCTCTGATTCCCAACTATGATTCCCCGCGTTCTATTCCCTGCCTCTGATTCCCCGCCTGTGATTCCCCATCTCTGATTCACCACCTCTGATTCCCCACCTCTGATTCCCCATATCTAATTCCCCGCCTCTCTTTGCCCGCCTCTGATTCCCCTCCTCTGTTTCCCCATATCTGATTCCCCGCCACTGAATCCCCAACTCTGATTCCCTGCCTCTGATTCCCCAGCTCTGATTCCCCGCCTTTGATTCCCCCCATCTGATTCCCAGCCTTTGAATCCCCGTGTCTGATATCCTGCCTCTGATTCCCCGCCTCTGATTCCCCATCTCAGATTCACCGCCTCTGATTCCCCACCTCTGATTCCCCATCTCTGATTCCGCACATCCGATTCCCTGCCTCTGATTCCCCATCTCTGATTCACCACCTCTGATTCCCCACCTCTGATTCCCCATATCTAATTCCCCGCCTCTCTTTGCCCGCCTCTGATTCCCCTCCTCTGTTTCCCCATATCTGATTCCCCGCCACTGAATCCCCAACTCTGATTCCCTGCCTCTGATTCCCCAGCTCTGATTCCCCGCCTTTGATTCCCCCCATCTGATTCCCAGCCTTTGAATCCCCGTGTCTGATATCCTGCCTCTGATTCCCCGCCTCTGATTCCCCATCTCAGATTCACCGCCTCTGATTCCCCACCTCTGATTCCCCATCTCTGATTCCGCACATCCGATTCCCTGCCTCTGATTCCCCGCCTCCGATTCCCCGCCTCTGATTCCCCAACTCTGATTCCCCGCCTCTGATTCCCCAGCTCTGTTTACCCGCCTCTGATTCACCAGCTCTGATTCCCCGCCTCTGATTCCCCACATCTGATTCCCTGCCTCTGATTTCCCGCCTCTGATTCCCTGCCTCTGATTCCCAACCTCTGATTCCCCACCTCTGAATCCCCATATCTGATTGCCTGCCTCTGATTCCCTGCCTCTGATTCCCCGCCTCTGATTCCCCGCTTCTGATTCCCCAGCTCTGATTCCCCGCCTCTGAATCCCCAACTCTGACACCCTGCCTCTGATTCCCCAGCTCTGATTCCCCGCCTCTGATACCCCACCTCTGATTCCCTGCCTCTGATTTCCCGCCTTTGATTCCCCATCTCTGATTCACAACCTCTGATTCCCCACCTCTGATTCACCATATCTGATTCCCCGCCTCTGATTCCCCAACTCTGATTCCCCGCCTCTGATTCCCCAGCTCTGATTCCCCACCTCTGATTCCCCAGCTCTGATTCCCCGCCTCTGATTCCCGGCATCCGATTCCCTGCCTCTGATTCACCGCCTCTGATTCCCCATCTCTGATTCCCCGCCTCTGATTCCCCGTGTCTGATTCCCTGCCTCTGATTCCCCGCCTCT
Organism: Narcine bancroftii; assembly: GCF_036971445.1. NCBI lineage: Eukaryota > Metazoa > Chordata > Chondrichthyes > Torpediniformes > Narcinidae > Narcine > Narcine bancroftii. Next base: position 119,474,983 of record NC_091470.1, on the reverse strand, counting down.
GATTTCCCGCTTCTGATTCCCTGCCACTGATTCCCCGCCTCTGATTTCCCATCTCTGATTCCCCGCCTCTGATTCCCCGGCCTCTCATTCCCGGCCTCTCATTCCCGGCCTCTGATTCCCGGCCTCTGATTCCCAGCCTCTGATTCCCTGCCTCTGTTTCCCAACCTCTGATTCCCTACCTCGGATTCCCCATATCTGATTCCTCACCTCTGTTTCCCTGCATCTGATTCCCCGCCTCTGTTTCCCCATATCTGATTCCCCGCCTCTGATTCCCCAACTCTGATTCCCCGTCTCTGATTCACCAGCTCTGATTCCCCGCCTCTGATTCACCGTGTTTGATTCCCTGCCTCTGATTCCCCGCCTTTGATTCCCCATCTCTGATTTACTTCCTTTCATTCGCCACCTCTGACTCCCCATATCAGATTCCCCGCCTCTGTTTCCCCGCCTCTGATTCCCCTTCTCTGTTTCCCCATATCTGATTCCCCGCCTCTGATTCCCCACCTCTGATTCCCCATATCAGATTCCCCGCCTCTGTTTCTGCGCCTCTGATTCCCCGCCTCTGTTTCCCCATATCTGATTCCCCGCCTCTGATTCCCCTACTCTGATTCCCCGCCTCTGATTCCCCAGCTCTGATTCCCCGTGTTTGATTCCCCGCCTCTGATTCCCCATCTCTGATTCCCGGCCTCTGATTCCCGGCCTCTGATTCCCGGCCTCTCGTTCCCGGCCTCTGATTCCCGGCCTCTGATTCCCCGCCTCTGGTTCCCCGCCTCTGATTCCCCGCCTCTGATTCCCCAACTCTGATTCGCCGCCTCTGATTCCCCAGCTCTGTTTCCCCGCCTCTGAATCCCCGCCTCTGTTTCCCCATATCTAATTCCCCGCCTCTGATTCACAAACTCTGATTCCCCGCCTCTGATTCACCAGCTTTGATTCCCCGCCTCTGATTACCCATGTCTGATTCACCGCCTCTGATTCCCCACCTCTGATTACCCATCTCTGATTCCGCACATCCGATTCCCAGCCTCTGATTCCCCATCTCTGATTCCCCGCCTCTGATTCCCCAACTCTGATTCCCCACCTCCGATTCCCCAGCTCTGATTCCCCGCCTCTGATTCCCCGTGTTTGATTCCCTGCCTCTGATTCCCCGCCTCTGATTCCCCATCTCTGATTCACCGCCTTTGATTCCCCACCTCTGATTCCCCATATCTGATTCCTCGCCTCTGTTTACCCGCCTCTGATTCCCCGCCTCTGATTCCCCATATCTCATTCCCCGCCTCTGATTCCCCATCTCTGATTCCCGGACTCTGATTCCCCACCTCTGATTCCCGGCCTCTGATTCCCTGCTTCTGATTCTGATTCCCTGCCTCTGATTCCCCATCTCTGATTCCACACATCTAATTCCCTGCCTCTGATTCCCCACCTCTGATTCCCCATATATGATTCCCCACCTCTGTTTCCCCGCCTCTGATTCCCCGCCTCTGTTTCCCCATATCTAAGTCCCCGCCTCTGATTCCCCAACTTTGATTCCCCACCTCTGATTCCCCAGCTCTGATTCCCCGCCTCTGATTCCCCGCATCTGATTCCCTGCATCTGATTCCCAGCCTCTGATTCCCTGCCTCTGATTCCCAACCTCTGATTCCCCACCTCTGATTCCCCGCCTCTGATTCCCCACCTCTGTTTCCCCATATCTGATTCCCCGCCTCTATTTGCCCGCCTCTGATTCCCCGCCTCTGTTTCCCCATATCTGATTACCCGCCTCTGAATCCCCAACTCTGATTCCCTGCCTCTAATTTCCCAGCTCTGATTCCCCGCCTCTGATTCCCCGTGTCTGATTTCCTGCCTCTGATTCCCCGCCTCTGATTACCCATGTCTGATTCACCGCCTTTGATTCCCCATCTCTGATTCACTTCGTTTCATTCGCCACCTCTGACTCCCCATATCAGATTCCCCGCCTCTGTTTCCCCGCCTCTGATTCCCCTTCTCTGTTTCCCCATATCTGATTCCCCGCCTCTGATTCCCCACCTCTGATTCCCCATATCAGATTCCCCGCCTCTGTTTCTGCGCCTCTGATTCCCCGCCTCTGTTTCCCCATATCTGATTCCCCGCCTCTGATTCCCCTACTCTGATTCCCCGCCTCTGATTCCCCAGCTCTGATTCCCCGTGTTTGATTCCCCGCCTCTGATTCCCCATCTCTGATTCCCGGCCTCTGATTCCCGGCCTCTGATTCCCGGCCTCTCGTTCCCGGCCTCTGATTCCCGGCCTCTGATTCCCCGCCTCTGGTTCCCCGCCTCTGATTCCCCGCCTCTGATTCCCCAACTCTGATTCGCCGCCTCTGATTCACCAGCTTTGATTCCCCGCCTCTGATTACCCATGTCTGATTCACCGCCTCTGATTCCCCACCTCTGATTACCCATCTCTGATTCCGCACATCCGATTCCCAGCCACTGATTCCCCATCTCTGATTCCCCGCCTCTGATTCCCCAACTCTGATTCCCCACCTCCGATTCCCCAGCTCTGATTCCCCGCCTCTGATTCCCCGTGTTTGATTCCCTGCCTCTGATTCCCCGCCTCTGATTCCCCATCTCTGATTCACCGCCTTTGATTCCCCACCTCTGATTCCCCATATCTGATTCCTCGCCTCTGTTTACCCGCCTCTGATTCCCCGCCTCTGATTCCCCATATCTCATTCCCCGCCTCTGATTCCCCATCTCTGATTCCCGGACTCTGATTCCCCACCTCTGATTCCCGGCCTCTGATTCCCTGCTTCTGATTCTGATTCCCTGCCTCTGATTCCCCATCTCTGATTCCACACATCTAATTCCCTGCCTCTGATTCCCCACCTCTGATTCCCCATATATGATTCCCCACCTCTGTTTCCCCGCCTCTGATTCCCCGCCTCTGTTTCCCCATATCTAAGTCCCCGCCTCTGATTCCCCAACTTTGATTCCCCACCTCTGATTCCCCAGCTCTGATTCCCCGCCTCTGATTCCCCGCATCTGATTCCCTGCATCTGATTCCCAGCCTCTGATTCCCTGCCTCTGATTCCCAACCTCTGATTCCCCACCTCTGATTCCCCGCCTCTGATTCCCCACCTCTGTTTCCCCATATCTGATTCCCCGCCTCTATTTGCCCGCCTCTGATTCCCCGCCTCTGTTTCCCCATATCTGATTACCCGCCTCTGAATCCCCAACTCTGATTCCCTGCCTCTAATTTCCCAGCTCTGATTCCCCGCCTCTGATTCTCCGTGTCTGATTTCCTGCCTCTGATTCCCCGCCTCTGATTACCCATGTCTGATTCACCGCCTCTGATTCCCCACCTCTGATTCCCCATCTCTGATTCCGCACATCCGATTCACTGCCTCTGATTCCCCATCTCTGATTCCGCACATCTGATTCCCTGCCTCTGATTCCCCACCTCTGATTCCCCATATCTGATTCCCCGCCTCTGTTTCCCCGCCTCTGATTCCCCGCCTCTGTTTCCCCATATCTAATTCCCCACCTCTGATGCACCAACTCTGATTCCCCGCCTCTGATTCCCCAGCTCTGATTCCCCGCCTCTGATTCCCCGCATCCGATTCCCCATATCTGATTCCCCGCCTCTGTTTCCCCGCCTCTGATTCCCCGCCTCTGTTTCCCCATATCTGATTCCCCGCCTCTGATTCCCAACTATGATTCCCCGCGTTCTATTCCCTGCCTCTGATTCCCCGCCTGTGATTCCCCATCTCTGATTCACCACCTCTGATTCCCCACCTCTGATTCCCCATATCTAATTCCCCGCCTCTGTTTGCCCGCCTCTGATTCCCCGCCTCTGTTTCCCCATATCTGATTCCCCGCCACTGAATCCCCAACTCTGATTGCCTGCCTCTGATTCCCCAGCTCTGATTCCCCGCCTTTGATTCCCCCCATCTGATTCCCAGCCTCTGAATCCCCGTGTCTGATATCCTGCCTCTGATTCCCCGCCTCTGATTCCCCATCTCAGATTCACCGCCTCTGATTCCCCACCTCTGATTCCCCATCTCTGATTCCGCACATCCGATTCCCTGCCTCTGATTCCCCGACTCTGATTCCCCACCTCTGATTCCCCAGCTCTGTTTCCCCGCCTCTGATTCCCCAACTCTGATTCCCCGCCTCTGATTCCCCACCTCTGTTTCCCCATATCTAAGTCCCCGCCTCTGATTCCCCAACTCTGATTCCCCATTTCTGTTTCCCCGCCTCTGATTCCCCAACTCTGATTCCCCGCCTCTGATTCCCCGCCTCTGTTTCCCCATATCTAAGTCCCCGCCTCTGATTCCCCAACTCTGATTCCCCAGCTCTGATTCCCCACCTCTGATTCCCCGTGTTTGATTCCCTGCCTCTGATTCCCCGCCTCTGATTCCCCATCTCTGATTCACCGCCTTTGATTCGCCACCTCTGATTCCCCATATCTGATTCCTCGCCTCTGTTTCCCCGCCTCTGATTTCCCGCCTCTGATTCCCCATATCTCATTCCCCAACTCTGATTCCCCATCTCTGATTCCCGGACTCTGATTCCCCACCTCTGATTCCCGGCCTCTGATTCGCTGCTTCTGATTCTGATTCCCTGCCTCTGATTCCCCATCTCTGATTCCGCACATCTAATTCCCTGCCTCTGATTCCCCACCTCTGATTCCCCATATCTGATTCCCCGCCTCTGTTTCCCCGCCTCTGATTCCCCGCCTCTGTTTCCCCATATCTAAGTCCCCGCCTCTGATTCCCCAACTTTGGTTCCCCACCTCTGATTCCCCAGCTCTGATTCCCCGCCTCTGATTCCCCGCATCTGATTCCCTGCATCTGATTCCCAGCCTCTGATTCCCTGCCTCTGATTCCCAAACTATGATTCCCCACCTCTGATTCCCCATATCTGATTCCCCGCCTCTGTTTCCCCGCCTCTGATTCCCCGCCTCTGTTTCCCCATATCTGATTCCCCACCTCTATTTGCCCGCCTCTGATTCCCCGCCTCTGTTTCCCCATATCTGATTACCCGCCTCTGAATCCCCAACTCTGATTCCCTGCCTCTAATTTCCCAGCTCTGATTCCCCGCCTCTGATTCCCCGCGTCTTATTCCCTGCTTCTGATTCTGATTCCCTGCCTCTGATTCCCCGCCTCTGATTACCGATGTCTGATTCACCGCCTCTGATTCCCCACCTCTGATTCCCCATCTCTGATTCCGCACATCCGATTCACTGCCTCTGATTCCCCAGCTCTGATTCCCCGCCTCTGATTCCCCGCCTCTGATTCCCCGCCTCTGTTTCCCCATATCTAAGTCCCCGCCTCTGATTCCCCCACTTTGGTTCCCCACCTCTGATTCCCCAGCTCTGATTCCCCGCCTCTGATTCCCCGCATCTGATTCCCTGCATCTGATTCCCAGCCTCTGATTCCCTGCCTCTGATTCCCAAACTCTGATTCCCCACCTCTGATTCCCCATATCTGATTCCCCGCCTCTGTTTCCCCGCCTCTGATTCCCCGCCTCTGTTTCCCCATATCTGATTCCCCACCTCTATTTGCCCGCCTCTGATTCCCCGCCTCTGTTTCCCCATATCTGATTACCCGCCTCTGAATCCCCAACTCTGATTCCCTGCCTCTAATTTCCCAGCTCTGATTCCCCGCCTCTGATTCCCCGCGTCTTATTCCCTGCTTCTGATTCTGATTCCCTGCCTCTGATTCCCCGCCTCTGATTACCCATGTCTGATTCACCGCCTCTGATTCCCCACCTCTGATTCCCCATCTCTGATTCCGCACATCCGATTCACTGCCTCTGATTCCCCAGCTCTGATTCCCCGCCTCTGATTCCCCGCGTCTTATTCCCTGCTTCTGATTCTGATTCCCTGCCTCTGATTCCCCATCTCTGATTCTGCACATCTGATTCCCTGCCTCTGATTCCCCACCTCTGATTCGCCATATCTGATTCCCCGCCTCTGTTTCCCCGCCTCTGATTCCCCGCCTCTGTTTCCCCATATCTAAGTCCCCGCCTCTGATTCCCCAACTCTGATTCCCCACCTCTGATTCCCCAGCTCTGGTTCCCCGCCTCTGATTCGCTGCCTCTGATTCACCATCTCTGATTCCGCACATCTGATTCACTGCCTCTGATTCCCCGCCTCTGACTCCCCGCCTCTGATTCCCTGCCTCTGTTCCCCAACCTCTGATTCCCCACCTCTGATTCCCCATATCTGATTCCCCACCTCTGTTTCCCTGCCTCTGATTCCCTGCCTCTGTTTCGCCATATCTGATTCCCCACCTCTGTTTCCCCGCCTCTGATTCCCCACCTCTGATTCCCCATATCTGATTCCCCGCCTCTGAATCCCCATCTCTGATTCCCGGCCTCTGACTCCCCACCTCTGATTCCCCATCTCTGATTCCGCACATCCGATTCCCTGCCTCTGATTCCCCGACTCTGATTCCCCACCTCTGATTCCCCAGCTCTGTTTCCCCGCCTCTGATTCCCCGACTCTGATTCCCCACCTCTGATTCCCCAGCTCTGATTTCCCACCTCTGATTCCCCAGCTCTGATTCCCCACCTCTGATTCCCCATCTCTGATTCACCGCCTTTGATTCGCCACCTCTGATTCCCCATATCTGATTCCTCGCCTCTGTTTCCCCGCCTCTGATTTCCCGCCTCTGATTCCCCATATCTCATTCCCCGCCTCTGATTCCCCATCTCTGATTCCCGGACTCTGATTCCCCACCTCTGATTCCCGGCCTCTGATTCGCTGCTTCTGATTCTGATTCCCTGCCTCTGATTCCCCATCTCTGATTCCGCACATCTAATTCCCTGCCTCTGATTCCCCACCTCTGATTCCCCATATCTGATTCCCCGCCTCTGTTTCCCCATATCTAAGTCCCCGCCTCTGATTCCCCAACTTTGGTTCCCCACCTCTGATTCCCCAGCTCTGATTCCCCGCCTCTGATTCCCCGCATCTGATTCCCTGCATCTGATTCCCAGCCTCTGATTCCCTGCCTCTGATTCCCAAACTCTGATTCCCCACCTCTGATTCCCCATATCTGATTCCCCGCCTCTGTTTCCCCGCCTCTGATTCCCCGCCTCTGTTTCCCCATATCTGATTACCCACCTCTATTTGCCCGCCTCTGATTCCCCGCTTCTGTTTCCCCATATCTGATTACCCGCCTCTGAATCCCCAACTCTGATTCCCTGCCTCTAATTTCACAGCTCTGATTCCCCGCCTCTGATTCCCCGTGTCTGATTTCCTGCCTCTGATTCACCGCCTCTGATTCCCCACCTCTGATTCCCCATCTCTGATTCCGCACATCCGATTCACTGCCTCTGATTCCCCAGCTCTGATTCCCCGCCTCTGATTCCCCGCGTCTTATTCCCTGCTTCTGATTCTGATTCCCTGCCTCTGATTCCCCATCTCTGATTCTGCACATCTGATTCCCTGCCTCTGATTCCCCACCTCTGATTCGCCATATCTGATTCCCCGCCTCTGTTTCCCCGACTCTGATTCCCCGCCTCTGTTTCCCCATATCTAAGTCCCCGCCTCTGATTCCCCAACTCTGATTCCCCACCTCTGATTCCCCAGCTCTGGTTCCCCGCCTCTGATTCGCTGCCTCTGATTCACCATCTCTGATTCCGCACATCTGATTCCCTGCCTCTGATTCCCCGCCTCTGACTCCCCGCCTCTGATTCCCTGCCTCTGTTCCCCAACCTCTGATTCCCCACCTCTGATTCCCCATATCTGATTCCCCACCTCTGTTTCCCTGCCTCTGATTCCCCGCCTCTGTTTCGCCATATCTGATTCCCCACCTCTGTTTCCCCGCCTCTGATTCCCTGCCTCTGATTCCCCATCTCCGATCCCGCAAATCTGATTCCCTGCCTCTGATTCCCCGCCTCTGATTCCCTGCCTCTGATTCCCAACCTCTGATTCCCCACCTCTGATTCCCCATATCTGATTCCCCGCCTCTGTTTCCCCGCCTCTGATTCCCCGCCTCTATTTCCCAGCCTCTGATTCCCCGCCTCTGATTCCCCAGCTCTGAATCCCCGCCTCTGATTCCCCGCGTCTGATTACCGGCCTCTGATTCCCCGCTCTGATTCCCCATCTCTGATTCACAACCTCTGATTCCCCACCTCTGATTCCCCACCTCTGATTCCCCGCCTCTGATTCGCCAGCTATGATTCCCCGCCTCTGATTCCCCGCGTCTGATTCCCTGCCTCTGATTCCCCGCCTCTGATTCCACATCTCTGATTTCCCATAATGATTCCCTGCCTCTGATTCCCCGCCTCTGATTCCCCATCTCTGATTCCCGGCCTCTGATTCCCGGCCTCTGATTCCTGGCCTCTCGTTCCCGGCCTCTGATTCCCGGCCTCTGATTCCCCGCCTCTGGTTCCCCGCCTCTGATTCCCCGCCTCTGATTCCCCGCCTCTGATTACCCATGTCTGATTCACCGCCTCTGATTCCCCACCTCTGATTCCCCATCTCTGATTCCGCACATCCGATTCACTGCCTCTGATTCCCCAGCTCTGATTCCCCGCCTCTGATTCCCCGCGTCTTATTCCCTGCTTCTGATTCTGATTCCCTGCCTCTGATTCCCCATCTCTGATTCTGCACATCTGATTCCCTGCCTCTGATTCCCCACCTCTGATTCCCCATATCTGATTCCCCGCCTCTGAATCCCCATCTCTGATTCCCGGACTCTGATTCCCCACCTCTGATTCCCGGCCTCTTATTACCAGCATCTGATTCCAGGCCTCTGATTCCCGGCCTCTGATTCCCCGCTTCTGATTCTGATTCCCTGCCTCTGATTCCCCATCTCTGATTCCGCACATCTGATTCCCTGCCTCTGATTCCCCACCTCTGATTCCCCATTTCTGATTCCCCGCCTCTGTTTCCCCGCCTCTGATTCCCCGCCTCTGTTTCCCCATATCTAATTCCCCACCTCTGATGCACCAACTCTGATTCCCCGCCTCTGATTCCCCAGCTCTGATTCCCCGCCTCTGATTCCCCGCATCCGATTCCCCATATCTGATTCCCCGCCTCTGTTTCCCCGCCTCTGATTCCCCGCCTCTGTTTCCCCATATCTGATTCCCCGCCACTGATTCCCAACTATGATTCCCCGCGTTCTATTCCCTGCCTCTGATTCCCCGCCTGTGATTCCCCATCTCTGATTCACCACCTCTGATTCCCCGCCTCTGATTCCCCAGCTCTGATTCCCCGCCTCTGATTCCCCGCATCCGATTCCCCATATCTAATTCCCCGCCTCTGTTTGCCCGCCTCTGATTCCCCGCCTCTGTTTCCCCATATCTGATTCCCCGCCACTGAATCCCCAACTCTGATTCCCTGCCTCTGATTCCCCAGCTCTGATTCCCCGCCTTTGATTCCCCCCATCTGATTCCCAGCCTCTGAATCCCCGTGTCTGATATCCTGCCTCTGATTCCCCGCCTCTGATTCCCCATCTCAGATTCACCGCCTCTGATTCCCCACCTCTGATTCCCCATCTCTGATTCCGCACATCCGATTCCCTGCCTCTGATTCCCCGACTCTGATTCCCCACCTCTGATTCCCCAGCTCTGTTTCCCCGCCTCTGATTCCCCAACTCTGATTCCCCGCCTCTGATTCCCCGCCTCTGTTTCCCCATATCTAAGTCCCCGCCTCTGATTCCCCAACTCTGATTCCCCGTCTCTGATTCCCGGCCTCTGATTCCCCAACTCTGATTCCCCACCTCTGATTCCCCAGCTCTGATTCCCCACCTCTGATTCCCCGTGTTTGATTCCCTGCCTCTGATTCCCCGCCTCTGATTCCCCATCTCTGATTCACCGCCTTTGATTCGCCACCTCTGATTCCCCATATCTGATTCCCCACCTCTGTTTCCCCGCCTCTGTTTCCCCGCCTCTGATTTCCCGCCTCTGATTCCCCATATCTGATTCCCCACCTCTGTTTCCCTGCCTCTGATTCCCCGCCTCTGTTTCGCCATATCTGATTCCCCACCTCTGTTTCCCCGCCTCTGATTCCCTGCCTCTGATTCCCCATCTCCGATCCCGCAAATCTGATTCCCTGCCTCTGATTCCCCGCCTCTGATTCCCTGCCTCTGATTCCCAACCTCTGATTCCCCACCTCTGATTCCCCGCCTCTGATTCCCTGCCTCTGATTCCCCATCTCCGATCGCGCAAATCTGATTCCCTGCCTCTGATTCCCCGCCTCTGATTCCCTGCCTCTGATTCCCAACCTCTGATTCCCCACCTCTGATTCCCCATATCTGATTCCCCGCCTCTGTTTCCCCGCCTCTGATTCCCCACCTCTATTTCCCCGCCTCTGATTCCCCGCCTCTGATTCCCCAACTCTGATTCCCCGCCTCTGATTCCCCAGCTCTGAATCCCCGCCTCTGATTCCTCGTGTCTGATTACCGGCCTCTGATTCCCCGCTCTGATTCCCCATCTCTGATTCACAACCTCTGATTCCCCACCTCTGATTCCCCATATCTGATTTGCCGCCTCTGTTTCCCCGCCTCTGATTCCCCACCTCTGATTCCCCGCCTCTGATTCGCCAGCTATGATTCCCCGCCTCTGATTCCCCGCGTCTGATTCCCTGCCTCTGATTCCCCGCCTCTGATTCCCCATTTCTGATTCCCCATCTCTGATTCCCCAATTCTGATTCACCGCCTCTGATTCCCCATCTCTGATTCCCCATCTCTGATTCCCCAATTCTGATTCCCAACCTCTGATTCCCCACCTCTGATTTCCCATAATGATTCCCTGCCTCAGATTCCCCGCCTCTGATTCCCCAACTCTGATTCCCCGCCTCTGATTCCCCGTGTTTGATTCCCTGCCTCTGATTCCCGGCCTCTGATTCCCCATCTCTGATTCATCGCCTTTGATTCGCCACCTCTGATTCCCCATATCTGATTCCCCGCCTCTGTTTCCCCGCCTCTGATTCCCCGCCTCTGATTCCCCATATCTCATTCCCCGCCTCTGAATCCCCATCTCTGATTCCCGGACTCTGATTCCCCACCTCTGATTCCCGGCCTCTTATTCCCGGCATCTGATTCCGGCCTCTGATTCCCGGCCTCCGATTCCCTGCTTCTGATTCTGATTCCCTGCCTTTAATTCCCCATCTCTGATTCCGCACATCTGATTCACTGCCTCTGATTCCCCATCTCTGATTCCCCATATCTGATTCCCCGCCTCTGTTTCCCCGCCTCTGATTCCCCGCCTCTGTTTCCCAATATCTAAGTCCCCGCCTCTGATTCCCCAACTCTGATTCCCCATCTCTGATTCCCCAGCTCTGATTCCCCGCCTCTCATTCCCCGCATCTGATTCCCTGCATCTGATTCCATGCCTCTGATTCCCTGCCTCTGATTCCCAACCTCTGATTCCCCACCACTGATTCCCCATATCTGATTCCCAGCCTCTGTTTCCCCGCCTCTGATTCCCCGCCTCTGTTTCCCCATATCTGATTCCAGGCCTCAGATTCCCCGCCTCTGATTCCCCGCCTCTGATTCCCTGCCTCTGATTCCCCATCTCCGATCCCGCAAATCTGATTCCCTGCCTCTGATTCCCCGCCTCTGATTCGCTGCCTCTGATTCCCCATCTCTGATTCCGCACATCTGATTCCCCGCCTCTGATTCCCCAACTCTGATTCCCCGCCTCTGATTCCCCGTGTTTGATTCCCTGCCTCTGATTCCCGGCCTCTGTTTCCCCATATCTGATTCCCCGCCTCTGATTCCCCTACTCTGATTCCCCGCCTCTGATTCCCCAGCTCTGATTCCCGGCCTCTGATTCCCGGCCTCTGATTCCCGGCCTCTGATTCCCGGCCTCTGATTCCCCGCCTCTGGTTCCCCGCCTCCGATTCCCCGCCTCTGGTTCCCCGCCTCCGATTCCCCGCCTCTGATTCCCCGCCTCTGATTCCCCAGCTCTGTTTACCCGCCTCTGATTTCCCGCCTCGGTTTCCCCATATCTAATTCCCCGCCTCTGATTCACAACTCTGATTCCCCGCCTCTGATTCACCAGCTCTGATTCCCCACCCCTGAATCCCCATATCTGATTGCCTGCCTCTGATTCCCTGCCTCTGATTCCCCGCCTCTGATTCCCCGCTTCTGATTCCCCAGCTCTGATTCCCCGCCTCTGATACCCCACCTCTGATTCCCTGCCTCTGATTCCCGGCATCCGATTCCCTGCCTCTGATTCACCGCCTCTGATTCCCCATCTCTGATTCCCCGCCTCTGATTCCCCGTGTCTGATTCCCTGCCTCTGATTCCCCGCCTCTGATTTCCCGCCTCTGATTCCCTGCCACTGATTCCCCGCCCCTGATTCCCCACCTCTGATTCCCCATATCCGATTCCCCAACTCTGATTCCCCGCCTCTGATTCCCCAGCTCTGATTCCCCGTGTTTGATTCCCCGCCTCTGATTTCCCATCTCTGATTCCCCGCCTCTGATTCCCCGGCCTCTCATTCTCGGCCTCTCATTCCCGGCCTCTCATTCCCGGCCTCTGATTCCCCGCCTCTGGTTCCCCGCCTCTTTTTCGCTGCCTCCGATTTTCCATCTCTGATTCCGCACATCTGATTCCCTGCCTCTGATTCCCTGCCTCTGTTTCCCCATATCTGATTCCCCGCCTCTGATTCCCCAACTCTGATTCCCCGTCTCTGATTCTCCAGCTCTGATTCCCCGCCTCTGATTCACCGTGTTTGATTCCCTGCCTCTGATTCCCCGCCTCTGTTTCCCCATATCTGATTCCCCGCCTCTGTTTCCCCGCCTCTGATTCCCCTTCTCTGTTTCCCCATATCTGATTCCCCGCCTCTGATTCCCCAACTCTGATTTCCATATATCTGATACCCCGCCTCTGTTTCTGCGCCTCTGATTCCCCGCCTCTGATTCCCTGCCTCTGATTCCCCGCCTCTGTTTCCCCATATCTGATTCCCCGCCTCTGATTCCCCTACTCTGATTCCCCGCCCCTGATTCCCCAGCTCTGATTCCCGGCCTCTGATTCCCGGCCTCTGATTCCCGGCCTCTCGTTCCCGGCCTCTGATTCCCGGCCTCTGATTCCCCGCCTCTGGTTCCCCACCTCTGATTCCCCGCCTCTGATTCCCCAACTCTGATTCGCCGCCTCTGATTCCCCAGCTCTGTTTCCCCGCCTCTGAATCCCCGCCTCTGTTTCCCCATATCTAATTCCCCGCCTCTGATTCACAAACTCTGATTCCCCGCCTCTGATTCACCAGCTCTGATTCCCCGCCTCTGATTCCCCACATCTGATTCCCTGCCTCTGATTGCCCGCCTCTGATTCCCTGCCTCTGATTCCCAACCTCTGATTCCCCACCTCTGAATCCCCATATCTGATTACCCGCCTCTGAATCCCCAACTCTGATTCCCTGCCTCTAATTTCCCAGCTCTGATTCCCCGCCTCTGATTCCCCGTGTCTGATTTCCTGCCTCTGATTCCCCGCCTCTGATTACCCATGTCTGATTCACCGCCTCTGATTCCCCACCTCTGATTCCCCATCTCTGATTCCCCAATTCTGATTCCCCGCCTCTGATTCCCCGTGTTTGATTCCCTGCCTCTGATTCCCGGCCTCTGATTCCCCATCTCTGATTCACCGCCTTTGATTCGCCACCTCTGATTCCCCATATCTGATTCCCCGCCTCTGTTTCACCGCCTCTGATTCCCCGCCTCTGATTCCCCATATCTCATTCCCCGCCTCTGAATCCCCATCTCTGATTCACGGACTCTGATTCCCCACCTCTGATTCCCGGCCTCTTATTCCCGGCATCTGATTCCGGCCTCTGATTCCCGGCCTCTGATTCCCTGCTTCTGATTCTGATTCCCTGCCTTTGATTCCCCATCTCTGATTCCGCACATCTGATTCCCTGCCTCTGATTCCCCATCTCTGATTCCCCATATCTGATTCCCCGCCTCTGTTTCCCTGCCTCTGATTCCCCGCCTCTGTTTCCCAATATCTAAGTCCCCGCCTCTGATTCCCCAACTCTGATTCCCCACCTCTGATTCCCCAGCTCTGATTCCCCGCCTCTGATACCCCGCATCTGATTCCCTGCATCTGATTCCAAGCCTCTGATTCCCTGCGTCTGATTCCCAACCTCTGATTCCCCACCTCTGATTCCCCATATCTGATTCCCAGCCTCTGTTTCCCCGCCTCTGATTCCCCGCCTCTGTTTCCCCATATCTGATTCCCGGCCTCTGATTCCCCGCCTCTGATTCCCCGCCTCTGATTCCCTGCCTCTGATTCCCCATCTCCGATTCCGCACATCTGATTCCCTGCCTCTGATTCCCCGCCTCTGATTCCCCGCCTCTGATTCCCCGCCTCTGATTCCCCGCCTCTGTTTCCCCGCCTCTGATTCCCCAACTCTAATTCCCCGCCTCTGATTCCCCATATCTGATTCCCCGCCTCTGTTTCCCCGCCTCTGATTCCCCGCCCCTGTTTCCCCATATCTGATTCCCTGCCTCTGATTCCCCAACTTTCATTCCCAGCCTCTGATTCCCCAGCTCTGATACCACGCCTCTGATTCCCCGTGTTTGATTCCCTGCCTCTGATTCCCCGCCTCTGATTCCCCATCTCTGATTCACCGCCTTTGATTCGCCACCTCTGATTCCCCATATCTGATTCCCCACCTCTGTTTCCCCGCCTCTGATTCCCCGCCTCTGATTCTCCATATCTCATTCCCCGCCTCTGAATCCCCATCACTGATTCCCGGACTCTGATTCCCCACCTCTGATTCCCGGCCTCTTATTCCCAGCATCTGTTTCCAGGCCTCTGATTCCCGGCCTCTTACTCCCCGCTTCTGATTCTGATTCCCCGCCTCTGATTCCCCATCTCTGCTTCCGCACATCTGATTACCTGCCTCTGATTTCCCACCTCTGATTCCCCATATCTGATTCCCCGCCTCTGTTTCCACGCCTCTGATTCCCCGCTTCTGTTTCCCCATATCTAATTCCCCACCTCTGATGCCCCAACTCTGATTCCCCGCCTCTGATTCCCCAGCTTTGATTCCCCGCCTCTGATTCCCCGCATCCGATTCCCCATATCTGATTCCCCGCCTCTGTTTCCCCGCCCCTGATTCCCCGCCTCTGTTTCCCCATATCTGATTCCCCGCCTCTGATTCCCCGCCTGTGATTCCCCATCTCTGATTCACCACCTCTGATTCCCCACCACTGATTCCCCATATCTAATTCCCCGCCTCTGTTTGCCCGCCTCTGATTCCCCGCCTCTGTTTCCCCATATCTGATTCCCCGCCTCTGAATCCCCAACTCTGATTCGCTGCCTCTGATTCCCCAGCTTCATTCCCCGCCTTTGATTCCCCCCGTCTGATTCCCAGCCTCTGAATCCCCGTGTCTGATAACCTGCCTCTGATTCCCCGCCTCTGATTCCCCATCTCAGATTCACCGCCTCTGATTCCCCACCTCTGATTCCCCATCTCTGATTCCGCACATCCGATTCCCTGCCTCTGATTCCCCGACTCTGATTCCCCACCTCTGATTCCCCAGCTCTGATTCCTCTCCTCTGATTCCCCAACTCTGATTCCGCACATCTGATTCCCTGCCTTTGATTCCCCGCCTCTGACTCCCCGCCTCTGATTCCCTGCCTCTGTTTCCCAACCTCTGATTCCCCACCTCTGTTTCCCCATATCTGATTCCCCACCTCTGTTTCCCTGCCTCTGATTCCCCGCCTCTGATTCCCCATATCTCATTCCCCGCCTCTGAATCCCCATCTCTGATTCACGGACTCTGATTCCCCACCTCTGATTCCCGGCCTCTTATTCCCGGCATCTGATTCCGGCCTCTGATTCCCGGCCTCTGATTCCCTGCTTCTGATTCTGATTCCCTGCCTTTGATTCCCCATCTCTGATTCCGCACATCTGATTCCCTGCCTCTGATTCCCCATCTCTGATTCCCCATATCTGATTCCCCGCCTCTGTTTCCCTGCCTCTGATTCCCCGCCTCTGTTTCCCAATATCTAAGTCCCCGCCTCTGATTCCCCAACTCTGATTCCCCACCTCTGATTCCCCAGCTCTGATTCCCCGCCTCTGATACCCCGCATCTGATTCCCTGCATCTGATTCCAAGCCTCTGATTCCCTGCGTCTGATTCCCAACCTCTGATTCCCCACCTCTGATTCCCCATATCTGATTCCCAGCCTCTGTTTCCCCGCCTCTGATTCCCCGCCTCTGTTTCCCCATATCTGATTCCCGGCCTCTGATTCCCCGCCTCTGATTCCCCGCCTCTGATTCCCTGCCTCTGATTCCCCATCTCCGATTCCGCACATCTGATTCCCTGCCTCTGATTCCCCGCCTCTGATTCCCCGCCTCTGATTCCCCGCCTCTGATTCCCCGCCTCTGTTTCCCCGCCTCTGATTCCCCAACTCTAATTCCCCGCCTCTGATTCCCCATATCTGATTCCCCGCCTCTGTTTCCCCGCCTCTGATTCCCCGCCCCTGTTTCCCCATATCTGATTCCCTGCCTCTGATTCCCCAACTTTCATTCCCAGCCTCTGATTCCCCAGCTCTGATACCACGCCTCTGATTCCCCGTGTTTGATTCCCTGCCTCTGATTCCCCGCCTCTGATTCCCCATCTCTGATTCACCGCCTTTGATTCGCCACCTCTGATTCCCCATATCTGATTCCCCACCTCTGTTTCCCCGCCTCTGATTCCCCGCCTCTGATTCTCCATATCTCATTCCCCGCCTCTGAATCCCCATCACTGATTCCCGGACTCTGATTCCCCACCTCTGATTCCCGGCCTCTTATTCCCAGCATCTGTTTCCAGGCCTCTGATTCCCGGCCTCTTACTCCCCGCTTCTGATTCTGATTCCCCGCCTCTGATTCCCCATCTCTGCTTCCGCACATCTGATTACCTGCCTCTGATTTCCCACCTCTGATTCCCCATATCTGATTCCCCGCCTCTGTTTCCACGCCTCTGATTCCCCGCTTCTGTTTCCCCATATCTAATTCCCCACCTCTGATGCCCCAACTCTGATTCCCCGCCTCTGATTCCCCAGCTTTGATTCCCCGCCTCTGATTCCCCGCATCCGATTCCCCATATCTGATTCCCCGCCTCTGTTTCCCCGCCCCTGATTCCCCGCCTCTGTTTCCCCATATCTGATTCCCCGCCTCTGATTCCCCGCCTGTGATTCCCCATCTCTGATTCACCACCTCTGATTCCCCACCACTGATTCCCCATATCTAATTCCCCGCCTCTGTTTGCCCGCCTCTGATTCCCCGCCTCTGTTTCCCCATATCTGATTCCCCGCCTCTGAATCCCCAACTCTGATTCGCTGCCTCTGATTCCCCAGCTTCATTCCCCGCCTTTGATTCCCCCCGTCTGATTCCCAGCCTCTGAATCCCCGTGTCTGATAACCTGCCTCTGATTCCCCGCCTCTGATTCCCCATCTCAGATTCACCGCCTCTGATTCCCCACCTCTGATTCCCCAGCTCTGATTCCTCTCCTCTGATTCCCCAACTCTGATTCCGCACATCTGATTCCCTGCCTTTGATTCCCCGCCTCTGACTCCCCGCCTCTGATTCCCTGCCTCTGTTTCCCAACCTCTGATTCCCCACCTCTGTTTCCCCATATCTGATTCCCCACCTCTGTTTCCCTGCCTCTGATTCCCCGCCTCTGTTTCGCCATATCTGATTCCCCACCTCTGTTTCCCCGCCTCTGATTCCCTGCCTCTGATTCCCCATCTCCGATCCCGCAAATCTGATTCCCTGCCTCTGATTCCCCGCCTCTGATTCCCTGCCTCTGATTCCCAACCTCTGATTCCCCACCTCTGATTCCCCGCCTCTGATTCCCCGCCTCTGTTTCCCCATATCTGATTCCCCACTTCCATTTCCCCGCCTCTGATTCCCCGCCTCTGATTCCCCAACTCTGATTCCCCGCCTCTGATTCCCCAGCTCTGAATCCCCGCCTCTGATTCCCCGCGTCTGATTACCGGCCTCTGATTCCCCGCTCTGATTCCCCATCTCTGATTCACAACCTCTGATTCCCCACCTCTGATTCCCCATATCTGATTTGCCCCCTCTGTTTCCCCGCCTCTGATTCCCCACCTCTGATTCCCCGCCTCTGATTCGCCAGCTATGATTCCCCGCCTCTGATTCCCTGCCTCTGATTCCCCGCCTCTGATTCCACATCTCTGATTCACCACCTCTGATTCCCCGCCCCTGATTCCCCGCCTCTGTTTCCCCATATCTGATTCCCCGCCTCTGATTCCCCGCCTGTGATTCCCCATCTCTGATTCACCACCTCTGATTCCCCACCACTGATTCCCCATATCTAATTCCCCGCCTCTGTTTGCCCGCCTCTGATTCCCCGCCTCTGTTTCCCCATATCTGATTCCCCGCCTCTGAATCCCCAACTCTGATTCGCTGCCTCTGATTCCCCAGCTTCATTCCCCGCCTTTGATTCCCCCCGTCTGATTCCCAGCCTCTGAATCCCCGTGTCTGATAACCTGCCTCTGATTCCCCGCCTCTGATTCCCCATCTCAGATTCACCGCCTCTGATTCCCCACCTCTGATTCCCCATCTCTGATTCCGCACATCCGATTCCCTGCCTCTGATTCCCCGACTCTGATTCCCCACCTCTGATTCCCCAGCTCTGATTCCTCTCCTCTGATTCCCCAACTCTGATTCCGCACATCTGATTCCCTGCCTTTGATTCCCCGCCTCTGACTCCCCGCCTCTGATTCCCTGCCTCTGTTTCCCAACCTCTGATTCCCCACCTCTGTTTCCCCATATCTGATTCCCCACCTCTGTTTCCCTGCCTCTGATTCCCCGCCTCTGTTTCGCCATATCTGATTCCCCACCTCTGTTTCCCCGCCTCTGATTCCCTGCCTCTGATTCCCCATCTCCGATCCCGCAAATCTGATTCCCTGCCTCTGATTCCCCGCCTCTGATTCCCTGCCTCTGATTCCCAACCTCTGATTCCCCACCTCTGATTCCCCGCCTCTGATTCCCCGCCTCTGTTTCCCCATATCTGATTCCCCACTTCCATTTCCCCGCCTCTGATTCCCCGCCTCTGATTCCCCAACTCTGATTCCCCGCCTCTGATTCCCCAGCTCTGAATCCCCGCCTCTGATTCCCCGCGTCTGATTACCGGCCTCTGATTCCCCGCTCTGATTCCCCATCTCTGATTCACAACCTCTGATTCCCCACCTCTGATTCCCCATATCTGATTTGCCCCCTCTGTTTCCCCGCCTCTGATTCCCCACCTCTGATTCCCCGCCTCTGATTCGCCAGCTATGATTCCCCGCCTCTGATTCCCTGCCTCTGATTCCCCGCCTCTGATTCCACATCTCTGATTCACCACCTCTGATTCCCCGCGTCTGATTCCCCGCCTCTGATTCCCCATCTCTGATTCCCCATCTCTGATTCCCCAATTCTGATTCACCGCCTCTGATTCCCCAGCTCTGTTTCCTCGCCTCTGATTCCCTGCCTCTGATTCCCAACCTCTGATTCCCCACCTCTGATTTCCCATATTGATTCCCTGCCTCTGATTCCCTGCCTCTGATTCCCCAACTCTGATTCCCCGCCTCTGATTCCCCAGCTCTGATTCCCCGCCTCTGATTCCCCGTGTTTGATTCCCTGCCTCTGATTCCCGGCCTCTGATTCCCCATCTCTGATTCATCGCCTTTGATTCGCCACCTCTGATTCCCCATATCTGATTCCCCGCCTCTGTTTCCCCGCCTCTGATTCCCCGCCTCTGATTCCCCATATCTCATTCCCCGCCTCTGAATCCCCATCTCTGATTCCCGGACTCTGATTCCCCACCTCTGATTCCCGGCCTCTGATTCCCCACCTCTGATTCCCGGCCTCTGATTCCCCACCTCTGATTCCCCGCCTCTGATTCCCCGCCTCTGTTTCCCAATATCTAAGTCCCCGCCTCTGATTCCCCAACTCTGATTCCCCATCTCTGATTCCCCAGCTCTGATTCCCCGCCTCTCATTCCCCGCATCTGATTCCCTGCATCTGATTCCATGCCTCTGATTCCCTGCCTCTGATTCCCAACCTCTGATTCCCCACCACTGATTCCCCATATCTGATACCCAGCCTCTGTTTCCCCGCCTCTGATTCCCCGCCTCTGTTTCCCCATATCTGATTCCCGGCCTCTGATTCCCCGCCTCTGATTCCCCGCCTCTGATTCCCTGCCTCTGTTTCCCCATCTCCGATCCCGCAAATCTGATTCCCTGCCTCTGATTCCCCGCCTCCGATTCGCTGCCTCTGTTTCCCCATATCTGATTCCCGGCCTCTGATTCCCCGCCTCTGATTCCCTGCCTCTGATTCCCCATATCTGATACCCCGCCTCTGTTTCTGCGCCTCTGATTCCCCGCCTCTGATTCCCCTACTCTGATTCCCCGCCTCTGATTCCCCGCCTCTGATTCCCCAACTCTGATTCCCCGCCTCTGATTCCCCAGCTCTGTTTACCCGCCTCTGATTTCCCGCCTCGGTTTCCCCATATCTAATTCCCCGCCTCTGATTCACAACTCTGATTCCCCGCCTCTGATTCCCCACATCTGATTCCCTGCCTCTGATTTCCCGCCTCTGATTCCCTGCCTCTGATTCCCAACCTCTGATTCCCCACCTCTGAATCCCCATATCTGATTGCCTGCCTCTGATTCCCTGCCTCTGATTCCCCGCCTCTGATTCCCCGCTTCTGATTCCCCAGCTCTGATTCCCCGCCTCTGAATCCCCAACTCTGACACCCTGCCTCTGATTCCCCAGCTCTGATTCCCCGCCTCTGATTTCCCGCCTGTGATTCCCCATCTTTGATTCACAACCTCTGATTCCCCACCTCTGATTCACCATATCTGATTCCCCGCCTCTGATTCCCCAACTCTGATTCCCCGCCTCTGATTCCCCAGCTCTGATTCCCCGCCTCTGATTCCCGGCATCCGATTCCCTGCCTCTGATTCACCGCCTCTGATTCCCCACCTCTGATTCACCATATCTGATTCCCCGCCTCTGATTCCCCAACTCTGATTCCCCGCCTCTGATTCCCCAGCTCTGATTCCCCGCCTCTGATTCCCGGCATCCGATTCCCTGCCTCTGATTCACCGCCTCTGATTCCCCATCTCTGATTCCCCGCCTCTGATTCCCCGTGTCTGATTCCCTGCCTCTGATTCCCCGCCTCTGATTTCCCGCCTCTGATTCCCTGCCACTGATTACCCGCCCCTGATTCCCCACCTCTGATTCCCCATATCCGATTCCCCAACTCTGATTCCCCGCCTCTGATTCCCCAGCTCTGATTCCCCGTGTTTGATTCCCCGCCTCTGATTCCCCAACTCTGATTCCCCGCCTCTGTTTCCCCGCCTCTGATTCCCCGCCTCTGTTTCCCAATATCTAAGTCCCCGCCTCTGATTCCCCAACTCTTATTCCCCATCTCTGATTCCCCAGCTCTGATTCCCCGCCTCTCATTCCCCGCATCTGATTCCCTGCATCTGATTCCATGCCTCTGATTCCCTGCCTCTGATTCCCAACCTCTGATTCCCCACCACTGATTCCCCATATCTGATTCCCAGCCTCTGTTTCCCCGCCTCTGATTCCCCGCCTCTGTTTCCCCATATCTGATTCCAGGCCTCTGATTCCCCACCTCTGATTCCCAGCCTCTGATTCCCTGCCTCTGATTCCCCATCTCCGATCCCGCAAATCTGATTCCCTGCCTCTGATTCCCCGCCTCTGATTCGCTGCCTCTGATTCCCCGCCTCTGATTCCCTGCCTCTGATTCCCCGCCTCTGATTCCCCTACTCTGATTCCCCGCCCCTGATTCCCCAGCTCTGATTCCCGGCCTCTGATTCCCGGCCTCTGATTCCCGGCCTCTCGTTCCCGGCCTCTGATTCCCGGCCTCTGATTCCCTGACTCTGGTTCCCCGCCTCTGATTCCCCGCCTCTGATTCCCCAACTCTGATTCGCCGCCTCTGATTCCCCAGCTCTGTTTCCCCGCCTCTGAATCCCCGCCTCTGTTTCCCCATATCTCATTCCCCGCCTCTGATTCACAAACTCTGATTCCCCGCCTCTGATTCACCAGCTCTGATTCCCCGCCTCTGATTCCCCACATCTGATTCCCTGCCTCTGATTGCCCGCCTCTGATTCCCTGCCTCTGATTCCCAACCTCTGATTCCCCACCTCTGAATCCCCATATCTGATTACCCGCCTCTGAATCCCCAACTCTGATTCCCTGCCTCTAATTTCCCAGCTCTGATTCCCCGCCTCTGATTCCCCGTGTCTGATTTCCTGCCTCTGATTCCCCGCCTCTGATTACCCATGTCTGATTCACCGCCTCTGATTCCCCACCTCTGATTCCCCATCTCTGATTCCCCAATTCTGATTCCCCGCCTCTGATTCCCCGTGTTTGATTCCCTGCCTCTGATTCCCGGCCTCTGATTCCCCATCTCTGATTCACCGCCTTTGATTCGCCACCTCTGATTCCCCATATCTGATTCCCCGCCTCTGTTTCACCGCCTCTGATTCCCCGCCTCTGATTCACGGACTCTGATTCCCCACCTCTGATTCCCGGCCTCTTATTCCCGGCATCTGATTCCGGCCTCTGATTCCCGGCCTCTGATTCCCTGCTTCTGATTCTGATTCCCTGCCTTTGATTCCCCATCTCTGATTCCGCACATCTGATTCCCTGCCTCTGATTCCCCATCTCTGATTCCCCATATCTGATTCCCCGCCTCTGTTTCCCTGCCTCTGATTCCCCGCCTCTGTTTCCCAATATCTAAGTCCCCGCCTCTGATTCCCCAACTCTGATTCCCCACCTCTGATTCCCCAGCTCTGATTCCCCGCCTCTGATTCCCCGCATCTGATTCCCTGCATCTGATTCCAAGCCTCTGATTCCCTGCGTCTGATTCCCAACCTCTGATTCCCCACCTCTGATTCCCCATATCTGATTCCCAGCCTCTGTTTCCCCGCCTCTGATTCCCCGCCTCTGTTTCCCCATATCTGATTCCCGGCCTCTGATTCCCCGCCTCTGATTCCCCGCCTCTGATTCCCTGCCTCTGATTCCCCATCTCCGATTCCGCACATCTGATTCCCTGCCTCTGATTCCCCGCCTCTGATTCCCCGCCTCTGATTCCCTGCCTCTGATTCCCAACCTCTGATTCCCCACCTCTGATTCCCCGTATTTGATTCCCCGCCTCTGTTTCCCCGCCTCTGATTCCCCGCCTCTGATTCCCCAACTCTAATTCCCCGCCTCTGATTCCCCATATCTGATTCCCCGCCTCTGTTTCCCCGCCTCTGATTCCCCGCCCCTGTTTCCCCATATCTGATTCCCTGCCTCTGATTCCCCAACTTTGATTCCCAGCCTCTGATTCCCCAGCTCTGATACCACGCCTCTGATTCCCCGTGTTTGATTCCCTGCCTCTGATTCCCCGCCTTTGATTCCCCATCTCTGATTCACCGCCTTTTATTCGCCACCTCTGATTCCCCATATCTGATTCCCCACCTCTGTTTCCCCGCCTCTGATTCCCCGCCTCTGATTCTCCATATCTCATTCCCCGCCTCTGAATCCCCATCACTGATTCCCGGACTCTGATTCCCCACCTCTGATTCCCGGCCTCTTATTCCCAGCATCTGTTTCCAGGCCTCTGATTCCCGGCCTCTTACTCCCCGCTTCAGATTCTGATTCCCCGCCTCTGATTCCCCATCTCTGCTTCCGCACATCTGATTACCTGCCTCTGATTTCCCACCTCTGATTCCCCATATCTGATTCCCCGCCTCTGTTTCCACGCCTCTGATTCCCCACCTCTGTTTCCCCATATCTAATTCCCCACCTCTGATGCCCCAACTCTGATTCCCAGCCTCTGATTCCCCAGCTCTGATTCCCCGCCTCTGATTCCCCGCATCCGATTCCCCATATCTGATTCCCCGCCTCTGTTTCCCCGCCCCTGATTCCCCGCCTCTGTTTCCCCATATCTGATTCCCCACCACTGATTCCCCATATCTAATTCCCCGCCTCTGTTTGCCCGCCTCTGATTCCCCGCCTCTGTTTCCCCATATTTGATTCCCCGCCTCTGAATCCCCAACTCTGATTCGCTGCCTCTGATTCCCCAGCTTCATTCCCCGCCTTTGATTCCCCCCGTCTGATTCCCAGCCTCTGAATCCCCGTGTCTAATAACCTGCCTCTGATTCCCCGCCTCTGATTCCCCATCTCAGATTCACCGCCTCTGATTCCCCACCTCTGATTCCCCATCTCTGATTCCGCACATCCGATTCCCTGCCTCTGATTCCCCGACTCTGATTCCCCACCTCTGATTCCCCAGCTCTGATTCCTCTCCTCTGATTCCCCAACTCTGATTCCGCACATCTGATTCCCTGCCTTTGATTCCCCGCCTCTGACTCCCCGCCTCTGATTCCCTGCCTCTGTTTCCCAACCTCTGATTCCCCACCTCTGATTCCCCATATCTGATTCCCCACCTCTGTTTCCCTGCCTCTGATTCCCCGCCTCTGTTTCGCCATATCTGATTCCCCACCTCTGTTTCCCCGCCTCTGATTCCCTGCCTCTGATTCCCCATCTCCGATCCCGCAAATCTGATTCCCTGCCTCTGATTCCCCGCCTCTGATTCCCTGCCTCTGATTCCCAACCTCTGATTCCCCACCTCTGATTCCCCATATCTGATTCCCCGCCTCTGTTTCCCCGCCTCTGATTCCCCGCCTCTGTTTCCCCATATCTGATTCCCCGCCTCTATTTCCCCGCCTCTGATTCCCCGCCTCTGATTCCCCAACTCTGATTCCCCGCCTCTGATTCCCCAGCTCTGAATCCCCGCCTCTGATTCCCCGCGTCTGATTACCGGCCTCTGATTCCCCGCTCTGATTCCCCATCTCTGATTCACAACCTCTGATTCCCCACCTCTGATTCCCCATATCTGATTTGCCCCCTCTGTTTCCCCGCCTCTGATTCCCCACCTCTGATTCCCCGCCTCTGATTCGCCAGCTATGATTCCCCGCCTCTGATTCCCTGCCTCTGATTCCCCGCCTCTGATTCCACATCTCTGATTCACCACCTCTGATTCCCCGCGTCTGATTCCCCGCCTCTGATTCCCCATCTCTGATTCCCCATCTCTGATTCCCCAATTCTGATTCACCGCCTCTGATTCCCCAGCTCTGTTTCCTCGCCTCTGATTCCCTGCCTCTGATTCCCAACCTCTGATTCCCCACCTCTGATTTCCCATATTGATTCCCTGCCTCTGATTCCCCGCCTCTGATTCCCCAACTCTGATTCCCCGCCTCTGATTCCCCAGCTCTGATTCCCCGCCTCTGATTCCCCGTGTTTGATTCCCTGCCTCTGATTCCCCGCCTCTGATTCCCCATCTCTGATTCATCGCCTTTGATTCGCCACCTCTGATTCCCCATATCTGATTCCCCGCCTCTGTTTCCCCGCCTCTGATTCCCCGCCTCTGATTCCCCATATCTCATTCCCCACCTCTGAATCCCCATCTCTGATTCCCGGACTCTGATTCCCCACCTCTGATTCCCGGCCTCTGATTCCCCACCTCTGATTCCCCGCCTCTGATTCCCCGCCTCTGTTTCCCAATATCTAAGTCCCCGCCTCTGATTCCCCAACTCTGATTCCCCATCTCTGATTCCCCAGCTCTGATTCCCGGCCTCTGTTTCCCCATATCTGATTCCCGGCCTCTGATTCCCCGCCTCTGATTCCCCGCCTCTGATTCCCTGCCTCTGTTTCCCCATCTCCGATCCCGCAAATCTGATTCCCTGCCTCTGATTCCCCGCCTCTGATTCGCTGCCTCTGTTTCCCCATATCTGATTCCCGGCCTCTGATTCCCCGCCTCTGATTCCCCGCCTCTGATTCCCCAACTCTGATTCCCCGCCTCTGATTCCCCAGCTCTGTTTACCCGCCTCTGATTTCCCGCCTCGGTTTCCCCATATCTAATTCCCCGCCTCTGATTCACAACTCTGATTCCCCGCCTCTGATTCACCAGCTCTGATTCCCCGCCTCTGATTCCCCACATCTGATTCCCTGCCTCTGATTTCCCGCCTCTGATTCCCTGCCTCTGATTCCCAACCTCTGATTCCCCACCTCTGAATCCCCATATCTGATTGCCTGCCTCTGATTCCCTGCCTCTGATTCCCCGCCTCTGATTCCCCGCTTCTGATTCCCCAGCTCTGATTCCCCGCCTCTGAATCCCCAACTCTGACACCCTGCCTCTGATTCCCCAGCTCTGATTCCCCGCCTCTGATACCCCACCTCTGATTCCCTGCCTCTGATTTCCCGCCTGTGATTCCCCATCTCTGATTCACAACCTCTGATTCCCCACCTCTGATTCACCATATCTGATTCCCCGCCTCTGATTCCCCAACTCTGATTCCCCGCCTCTGATTCCCCAGCTCTGATTCCCCGCCTCTGATTCCCGGCATCCGATTCCCTGCCTCTGATTCACCGCCTCTGATTCCCCATCTCTGATTCCCCGCCTCTGATTCCCCGTGTCTGATTCCCTGCCTCTGATTCCCCGCCTCTGATTTCCCGCCTCTGATTCCCTGCCACTGATTACCCGCCCCTGATTCCCCACCTCTGATTCCCCATATCCGATTCCCCAACTCTGATACCCCGCCTCTGATTCCCCAGCTCTGATTCCCCGTGTTTGATTCCCCGCCTCTGATTTCCCATCTCTGATTCCCCGCCTCTGATTCCCCGGCCTCTCATTCCCGGCCTCTCATTCCCGGCCTCTCATTCCCGGCCTCTGATTCCCAGCCTCTGATTCCCTGCCTCTGTTTCCCAACCTCTGATTCCCTACCTCGGATTCCCCATATCTGATTCCTCACCTCTGTTTCCCTGCATCTGATTCCCCGCCTCTGTTTCCCCATATCTGATTCCCCGCCTCTGATTCCCCAACTCTGATTCCCCGTCTCTGATTCTCCAGCTCTGATTCCCCGCCTCTGATTCACCGTGTTTGATTCCCTGCCTCTGATTCCCCGCCTTTGATTCCCCATCTCTGATTCACTTCCTTTCATTCGCCACCTCTGATTCCCCATATCAGATTCCCCGCCTCTGATTCCCCGCCTCTGATTCCCCAACTCTGATTTCCATATATCTGATACCCCGCCTCTGTTTCTGCGCCTCTGATTCCCCGCCTCTGATTCCCAGCCTCTGATTCCCCGCCTCTGTTTCCCCATATCTGATTCCCCGCCTCTGATTCCCCATCTCTGATTCCCGGCCTCTGATTCCCGGCCTCTGATTCCCGGCCTCTCGTTCCCGGCCTCTGATTCCCGGCCTCTGATTCCCCGCCTCTGGTTCCCCGCCTCTGATTCCCCGCCTCTGATTCCCCAACTCTGATTCGCCGCCTCTGATTCCCCAGCTCTGTTTCCCCGCCTCTGAATCCCCGCCTCTGTTTCCCCATATCTAATTCCCCGCCTCTGATTCACAAACTCTGATTCCCCGCCTCTGATTCACCAGCTTTGATTCCCCGCCTCTGATTACCCATGTCTGATTCACCGCCTCTGATTCCCCACCTCTGATTACCCATCTCTGATTCCGCACATCCGATTCCCCGCCTCTGATTCCCCAACTCTGATTCCCCACCTCCGATTCCCCAGCTCTGATTCCCCGCCTCTGATTCCCCGTGTTTGATTCCCTGCCTCTGATTCCCCGCCTCTGATTCCCCATCTCTGATTCACCGCCTTTGATTCGCCATATCTCATTCCCCGCCTCTGATTCCCCATCTCTGATTCCCGGACTCTGATTCCCCACCTCTGATTCCCGGCCTCTGATTCGCTGCTTCTGATTCTGAATCCCTGCCTCTGATTCCCCATCTCTGATTCCGCACATCTAATTCCCCGCCTCTGTTTCCCCGCCTCTGATTCCCCGCCTCTGTTTCCCCATATCTAAGTCCCCGCCTCTGATTCCCCAACTTTGATTCCCCACCTCTGATTCCCCAGCTCTGATTCCCCGCCTCTGATTCCCCGCATCTGATTCCCTGCATCTGATTCCCAGCCTCTGATTCCCTGCCTCCGATTCCCAACCTCTGATTCCCCACCTCTGATTCCCCGCCTCTGATTCCCCACCTCTGTTTCCCCATATCTGATTCCCCGCCTCTATTTGCCCGCCTCTGATTCCCCGCCTCTGTTTCCCCATATCTGATTACCCGCCTCTGAATCCCCAACTCTGATTCCCTGCCTCTAATTTCCCAGCTCTGATTCCCCGCCTCTGATTCCCCGTGTCTGATTTCCTGCCTCTGATTCCCCGCCTCTGATTACCCATGTCTGATTCACCGCCTCTGATTCCCCACCTCTGATTCCCCATCTCTGATTCCGCACATCCGATTCACTGCCTCTGATTCCCCAGCTCTGATTCCCCGCCTCTGATTCCCCGCGTCTTATTCCCTGCTTCTGATTCTGATTCCCTGCCTCTGATTCCCCATCTCTGATTCTGCACATCTGTTTCCCCGCCTCTGATTCCCCACCTCTGATTCCCCATATCTGATTCCCCGCCTCTGAATCCCTATCTCTGATTCCCGGACTCTGATTCCCCACCTCTGATTCCCGGCCTCTTATTACCAGCATCTGATTCCAGGCCTCTGATTCCCGGCCTCTGATTCCCCGCTTCTGATTCTGATTCCCTGCCTCTGATTCCCCATCTCTGATTCCGCACATCTGATTCCCTGCCTCTGATTCCCCGCCTCTGTTTCCCCATATCTAATTCCCCACCTCTGATGCACCAATTCTGATTCCCCGCCTCTGATTCCCCAGCTCTGATTCCCCGCCTCTGATTCCCCACCTCTGATTCCCCATATCTGATTCCCCGCCTCTGTTTCCCCGCCTCTGATTCCCCGCCTCTGTTTCCCCATATCTAATTCCCCACCTCTGATGCACCAACTCTGATTCCCCGCCTCTGATTCCCCAGCTCTGATTCCCCGCCTTTGATTCCCCGCATCCGATTCCCCATATCTGATTCCCCGCCTCTGTTTCCCCGCCTCTGATTCCCCGCCTCTGTTTCCCCATATCTGATTCCCCGCCTCTGATTCCCAACTATGATTCCCCGCGTTCTATTCCCTGCCTCTGATTCCCCGCCTGTGATTCCCCATCTCTGATTCACCACCTCTGATTCCCCACCTCTGATTCCCCATATCTAATTCCCCGCCTCTGTTTGCCCGCCTCTGATTCCCCGCCTCTGTTTCCCCATATCTGATTCCCCGCCACTGAATCCCCAACTCTGATTCCCTGCCTCTGATTCCCCAGCTCTGATTCCCCGCCTTTGATTCCCCCAATCTGATTCCCAGCCTCTGAATCCCCATCTCAGATTCACCGCCTCTGATTCCCCACCTCTGATTCCCCATCTCTGATTCCGCACATCCGATTCCCTGCCTCTGATTCCCCGACTCTGATTCCCCACCTCTGATTCCCCAGCTCTGTTTCCCCGCCTCTGATTCCCCAACTCTGATTCCCCATCTCTGATTCCCCGCCTCTGATTCCCCAACTCTGATTCCCCACCTCTGATTCCCCAGCTCTGATTCCCCACCTCTGATTCCCCGTGTTTGATTCCCTGCCTCTGATTCCCCGCCTCTGATTCCCCATCTCTGATTCACCGCCTTTGATTCGCCACCTCTGATTCCCCATATCTGATTCCTCGCCTCTGTTTCCCCGCCTCTGATTTCCCGCCTCTGATTCCCCATATCTCATTCCCCAACTCTGATTCCCCATCTCTGATTCCCCATCTCTGATTCCGCACATCCGATTCACTGCCTCTGATTCCCCAGCTCTGATTCCCCGCCTCTGATTCCCCGCGTCTTATTCCCTGCTTCTGATTCTGATTCCCTGCCTCTGATTCCCCATCTCTGATTCTGCACATCTGATTCCCTGCCTCTGATTCCCCACCTCTGATTCGCCATATCTGATTCCCCGCCTCTGTTTCCCCGCCTCTGATTCCCCGCCTCTGTTTCCCCACCTCTGATTCCCCAGCTCTGGTTCCCCGCCTCTGATTCGCTGCCTCTGATTCACCATCTCTGATTCCGCACGTCTGATTCCCTGCCTCTGATTCCCCGCCTCTGACTCCCCGCCTCTGATTCCCTGCCTCTGTTCCCCAACCTCTGATTCCCCACCTCTGATTCCCCATATCTGATTCCCCACCTCTGTTTCCCTGCCTCTGATTCCCCGCCTCTGTTTCGCCATATCTGATTCCCCACATCTGTTTCCCCGCCTCTGATTCCCTGCCTCTGATTCCCCATCTCCGATCCCGCAAATCTGATTCCCTGCCTCTGATTCCCCGCCTCTGATTCCCTGCCTCTGATTCCCAACCTCTGATTCCCCACCTCTGATTCCCCATATCTGATTCCCCGCCTCTGTTTCCCCGCCTCTGATTCCCCGCCTCTATTTCCCCACCTCTGATTCCCCGCCTCTGATTCCCCAACTCTGATTCCCCGCCTCTGATTCCCCAGCTCTGAATCCCCGCCTCTGATTCCCCGCGTCTGATTACCGGCCTCTGATTCCCCGCTCTGATTCCACATCTCTGATTCACCGCCTCTGATTCCCCAGCTCTGTTTCCTCGCCTCTGATTCCCTGCCTCTGATTCCCAACCTCTGATTCCCCACCTCTGATTTCCCATATTGATTCCCTGCCTCTGATTCCCCGCCTCTGATTCCCCAACTCTGATTCCCCGACTCTGATTCCCCAGCTCTGATTCCCCGCCTCTGATTCCCCATGTTTGATTCCCTGCCTCTGATTCCCGGCCTCTGATTCCCCATCTCTGATTCATCGCCTTTGATTCGCCACCTCTGATTCCCCATATCTGATTCCCCGCCTCTGTTTCCCCGCCTCTGATTCTCCGCCTCTGATTCCCCATATCTCATTCCCCGCCTCTGAATCCCCATCTCTGATTCCCGGACACTGATTCCCCACCTCTGATTCCCGGCCTCTTATTCCCGGCATCTGATTCCGGCCTCTGATTCCCGGCCTCTGATTCCCTGCTTCTGTTTCTGATTCCCTGCCTTTGATTCCCCATCTCTGATTCCGCACATCTGATTCACTGCCTCTGATTCCCCATCTCTGATTCCCCATATCTGATTCCCCGCCTCTTTTCCCCGCCTCTGATTCCCCGCCTCTGTTTCCCAATATCTAAGTCCCCGCCTCTGATTCCCCAACTCTGATTCCCCATCTCTGATTCCCCAGCTCTGATTCCCCGCCTCTCATTCCCCGCATCTGATTCCCTGCATCTGATTCCATGCCTCTGATTCCCTGCCTCTGATTCCCAACCTCTGATTCCCCACCACTGATTCCCCATATCTGATTCCCAGCCTCTGTTTCCCCGCCTCTGATTCCCCGCCTCTGTTTCCCCATATCTGATTCCCGGCCTCTGATTCCCCGCCTCTGATTCCCTGCCTCTGATTCCCGGCCTCTGTTTCCCCATATCTGATTCCCCGCCTCTGATTCCCCTACTCTGATTCCCCGCCTCTGATTCCCCAGCTCTGATTCCCGGCCTATGATTCCCGGCCTCTGATTCCCGGCCTCTGATTCCCGGCCTCTGATTCCCCGCCTCTGGTTCCCCGCCTCCGATTCCCCGCCTCTGATTCCCAACTCTGATTCCCCGCCTCTGATTCCCCAGCTCTGTTTACCCGCCTCTGATTCCCCGCCTCTGATTCCCCAACTCTGATTCCCCGCCTCTGATTCCCCAGCTCTGTTTACCCGCCTCCGATTCCCCGCCTCTGATTCACAACTCTGATTCCCCGCCTCTGATTCACCAGTTCTGATTCCCTGCCTCTGATTTCCCGCCTCTGATTCCCTGCCTCTGATTCCCAACCTCTGATTCCCCACCTCTGAATCCCCATATCTGATTGCCTGCCTCTGATTCCCTGCCTCTGATTCCCCGCCTCTGATTCCCCGCTTCTGATTCCCCAGCTCTGATTCCCCGCCTCTGAATCCCCAACTCTGACACCCTGCCTCTGATTCCCCAGCTCTGATTCCCCGCCTCTGATACCCCACCTCTGATTCCCTGCCTCTGATTTCCCGCCTGTGATTCCCCATCTCTGATTCACAACCTCTGATTCCCCACCTCTGATTCACCATATCTGATTCCCCGCCTCTGATTCCCCAACTCTGATTCCCCGCCTCTGATTCCCCAGCTCTGATTCCCCGCCTCTGATTCCCGGCATCCGATTCCCTGCCTCTGATTCACCGCCTCTGATTCCCCATCTCTGATTCCCCGCCTCTGATTCCCCGTGTCTGATTCCCTGCCTCTGATTCCCCGCCTCTGATTTCCCGCCTCTGATTCCCTGCCACTGATTTCCCGCCTCTGATTCCCCACCTCTGATTCCCCATATCCGATTCCCCAACTCTGATTCCCCGCCTCTGATTCCCCAGCTCTGATTCCCCGTGTTTGATTCCCCGCCTCTGATTTCCCATCTCTGATTCCCCGCCTCTGATTCCCCGGCCTCTCATTCCCGGCCTCTCATTCCCGGCCTCTGATTCCCGGCCTCTGATTCCCCGCCTCTGGTTCCCCGCCTCTTTTTCGCTGCCTCTGATTTTCCATCTCTGATTCCGCACATCTGATTCCCTGCCTCTGATTCCCTGCCTCTGTTTCCCCATATCTGATTCCCCGCCTCTGATTCCCCAACTCTGATTCCCCGTCTCTGATTCTCCAGCTCTGATTCCCCGCCTCTGATTCACCGTGTTTGATTCCCTGCCTCTGATTCCCCGCCTTTGATTCCCCATCTCTGATTCACTTCCTTTCATTCGCCACCTCTGATTCCCCATATCAGATTCCCCGCCTCTGTTTCCCCGCCTCTGATTCCCCTTCTCTGTTTCCCCATATCTGATTCCCCGCCTCTGATTCCCCAACTCTGATTTCCATATATCTGATACCCCGCCTCTGTTTCTGCGCCTCTGATTCCCTGCCTCTGATTCCCTGCCTCTGATTCCCCGCCTCTGTTTCCCCATATCTGATTCCCCGCCTCTGATTCCCCTACTCTGATTCCCCGCCTCTGATTCCCCAGCTCTGATTCCCCGTGTTTGATTCCCCGCCTCTGATTCCCCATCTCTGATTCCCGGCCTCTGATTCCCGGCCTCTGATTCCCGGCCTCTCGTTCCCGGCCTCTGATTCCCTGCCTCTGATTCCCCGCCTCTGGTTCCCCGCCTCTGATTCCCCGCCTCTGATTCCCCAACTCTGATTCGCCGCCTCTGATTCCCCAGCTCTGTTTCCCCGCCTCTGAATCCCCGCCTCTGTTTCCCCATATCTAATTCCCCGCCTCTAATTCACAAACTCTGATTCCCCGCCTCTGATTCACCAGCTCTGATTCCCCGCCTCTGATTCCCCACATCTGATTCCCTGCCTCTGGTTCCCCGCCTCTGATTCCCTGCCTCTGATTCACCATCTCTGATTCCGCACATCTGATTCCCTGCCTCTGATTCACAGCCTCTGATTCCCTGCCTCTGTTCCCCAACCTCTGATTCCCCACCTCTGATTCCCCATATCTGATTCCCCACCTCTGTTTCCCTGCCTCTGATTCCCCGCCTCTGTTTCGCCATATCTGATTCCCCACCTCTGTTTCCCCGCCTCTGATTCCCTGCCTCTGATTCCCCATCTCCGAGCCCGCAAATCTGATTCCCTGCCTCTGATTCCCCGCCTCTGATTCCCCATATCTGATTCCCCGCCTCTGTTTAGCCGCCTCTGATTCCCCGCCTCTATTTCCCCGCCTCTGATTCCCCGCCCCTGATTCCCCAACTCTGATTCCCCGCCTCTGATTCCCCAGCTCTGAATCCCCGCCTCTGATTCCCCGCGTCTGATTACCGGCCTCTGATTCCCCGCTCTGATTCCCCATCTCTGATTCACAACCTCTGATTCCCCACCTCTGATTCCCCACCTCTGATTCCCCGCCTCTGATTCCCCGCGTCTGATTCCCTGCCTCTGATTCCCCGCCTCTGATTCCACATCTCTGATTCACCACCTCTGATTCCCCGCGTCTGATTCCCCGCCTCTGATTCCCCATCTCTGATTCCCCATCTCTGATTCCCCAATTCTGATTCACCGCCTCTGATTCCCCAGCTCTGTTTCCTCGCCTCTGATTCCCTGCCTCTGATTCCCAACCTCTGATTCCCCAACTCTGATTCCCCGCCTCTGATTCCCCAGCTCTGATTCCCCGCCTCTGATTCCCCGTGTTTGATTCCCTGCCTCTGATTCCCGGCCTCTGATTCCCCATCTCTGATTCATCGCCTTTGATTCGCCACCTCTGATTCCCCATATCTGATTCCCCGCCTCTGTTTCCCCGCCTCTGATTCCCCGCCTCCGATTCCCCATATCTCATTCCCCGCCTCTGAATCCCCATCTCTGATTCCCGGACTCTGATTCCCCACCTCTGATTCCCGGCCTCTTATTCCCGGCATCTGATTCCAGCCTCTGATTCCCGGCCTCTGATTCCCTGCTTCTGATTCTGATTCCCTGCCTTTGATTCCCAATCTCTGATTCCGCACATCTGATTCACTGCCTCTGATTCCCCATCTCTGATTCCCCATACCTGATTCCCCGCCTCTGTTTCCCCGCCTCTGATTCCCCGCCTCTGTTTCCCAATATCTAAGTCCCCGCCTCTGATTCCCCAACTCTGATTCCCCATCTCTGATTCCCCAGCTCTGATTCCCCGCCTCTCATTCCCCGCATCTGATTCCCTGCATCTGATTCCATGCCTCTGATTCCCTGCCTCTGATTCCCAACCTCTGATTCCCCACCACTGATTCCCCATATCTGATTCCCAGCCTCTGTTTCCCCGCCTCTGATTCCCCGCCTCTGTTTCCCCATATCTGATTCCCGGCCTCTGATTCCCCGCCTCTGATTCCCCGCCTCTGATTCCCTGCCTCTGATTCCCGGCCTCTGTTTCCCCATATCTGATTCCCCGCCTCTGATTCCCCTACTCTGATTCCCCGCCTCTGATTCCCCAGCTCTGATTCCCGGCCTCTGATTCCCGGCCTCTGATTCCCGACCTCTGATTCCCGGCCTCTGATTCCCCGCCTCTGATTCCCCAACTCTGATTCCCCGCCTCTGATTCACCAGCTCTGATTCCCTGCCTCTGATTTCCCGCCTCTGATTCCCTGCCTCTGATTCCCAACCTCTGATTCCCCACCTCTGATTCCCCGCTTCTGATTCCCCAGCTCTGATTCCCCACCTCTGAATCCCCAACTCTGACACCCTGCCTCTGATTCCCCAGCTCTGATTCCCCGCCTCTGATACCCCACCTCTGATTCACAACCTCTGATTCCCCACCTCTGATTCACCATATCTGATTCCCCGCCTCTGATTCCCCAACTCTGATTCCCCGCCTCTGATTCCCCAGCTCTGATTCCCCGCCTCTGATTCCCGGCATCCGATTCCCTGCCTCTGATTCACCGCCTCTGATTCCCCATCTCTGATTCCCCGCCTCTGATTCCCCGTGTCTGATTCCCTGCCTCTGATTCCCCGCCTCTGATTTCCCGCCTCTGATTCCCTGCCACTGATTCCCCGCCCCTGATTCCCCACCTCTGATTCCCCATATCCGATTCCCCAACTCTGATTCCCCGCCTCTGATTCCCCAGCTCTGATTCCCCATATCAGATTCCCCAACTCTGATTCCCCCCCCCTGATTCCCCACCTCTGATTCCCCATATCCGATTCCCCAACTCTGATTCCCTGCCTCTGATTCCCCGCCTCTGATTTCCCGGCCTCTCATTCCCGGCCTCTGATTCCCGGCCTCTGATTCCCCGCCTCTGATTCCCCAACTCTGATTCCCCATATCAGATTCCCCGCCTCTGTTTCCCCGCCTCTGATTCCCCTTCTCTGTTTCCCCATATCTGATACCCCGCCTCTGTTTCTGCGCCTCTGATTCCCCGCCTCTGATTCCCTGCCTCTGATTCCCCGCCTCTGTTTCCCCATATCTGATTCCCCGCCTCTGATTACCCTACTCTGATTCCCCGCCTCTGATTCCCCAGCTCTGATTCCCCGTGTTTGATTCCCCGCCTCTGATTCCCCATCTCTGATTCCCGGCCTCTGATTCCCGGCCTCTGATTCCCGGCCTCTCGTTCCCGGCCTCTGATTCCCGGCCTCTGATTCCCCGCCTCTGTTTCCCCATATCTGATTCCCCGCCTCTGGTTCCCCGCCTCTGATTCCCCGCCTCTGATTCCCCAACTCTGATTCGCCGCCTCTGATTCCTCAGCTCTGTTTCCCCGCCTCTGAATCCCCGCCTCTGTTTCCCCATATCTAATTCCCCGCCTCTGATTCACAAACTCTGATTCCCCGCCTCTGATTCACCAGCTCTGATTCCCCGCCTCTGATTCCCCACATCTGATTCCCTGCCTCTGATTGCCCGCCTCTGATTCCCTGCCTCTGATTCCCAACCTCTGATTCCCCACCTCTGAATCCCCATATCTGATTACCCGCCTCTGAATCCCCAACTCTGATTCCCTGCCTCTAATTTCCCAGCTCTGATTCCCCGCCTCTTATTCCCCGTGTTTGATTTCCTGCCTCTGATTCCTCGCCTCTGATTCCCCAACTCTGATTCCCCGCCTCTGATTCGCCAGCTATGATTCCCCGCCTCTGATTCCCCGCGTCTGATTCCCTGCCTCTGATTCCCCGCCTCTGATTCCACATCTCTGATTCACCACCTCTGATTCCCCGCGTCTGATTCCCCGCCTCTGATTCCCCATCTCCGATTCCCCATCTCTTTTCCCCAATTCTGATTCCCCGCCTCTGATTCCCCAACTCTGATTCCCCGCCTCTGATTCCCCAGCTCTGATTCCCCGCCTCTGATTTTCCGTGTTTGATTCCCTGCCTCTGATTCCCGGCCTCTGATTCCCCATCTCTGATTCACCGCCTTTGATTCGCCACCTCTGATTCCCCATATCTGATTCCCCGCCTCTGTTTCCCCGCCTCTGATTCCCCGCCTCTGATTCCCCATATCTCATTCCCGTCCTCTGAATCCCCATCTCTGATTCCCGGACTCTGATTCCCCACCTCTGATTCCCGGCCTCTTATTCCCGGCATCTGATTCCGGCCTCTGATTCCCGGCCTCTGATTCCCTGCTTCTGATTCTGATTCCCTGCCTCTGATTCCCCATCTCTGATTCCGCACATCTGATTCCCTGCCTCTGATTCCCAACCTCTGATTCCCCATATCTGAATCCCCGCCTCTGTTTCCCCACCTCTGATTCCCCACCTCTGTTTCCCCATATCTGATTCCCGGCCTCTGATTCCCCGCCTCTGATTACCCGCCTCTGATTCCCTGCCTCTGATTCCCAACCTCTGATTCCCCACCTCTGATTCCCCATATCTGATTCCCCGCCTCTGTTTCCCCGCCTCTGATTCCCCTCCTCTGATTCCCCAACTCTAATTCCCCGCCTCTGATTCCCTGCCTCTGATTCCCAACCTCTGATTCCACACCTCTGATTCCCCATATCTGATTCCCCGCCTCTGTTTCCCCGCCTCTGATTCCCTGCCCCTGTTTCCCCATATCTGATTCCCTGCCTCTGATTCCCCAACTCTGATTCCCCGCCTCTGATTCCCCAGCTCTGATTCCCCGCCTCTGATTTCCCGTGTTTGATTCCCTGCCTCTGATTCCCCGCCTCTGATTCCCCATCTCTGATTCACCGCCTTTGATTCGCCACCTCTGATTCCACATATCTGATTCCCCACCTCTGTTTCCCCGCCTCTGATTCCCCGCCTCTGATTCCCCACCTCTGATTCCCCACCTCTGTTTCCCCGCCTCTGATTCCCCGCCTCTGATTCCCCACCTCTGATTCCCGGCCTCTGATTCCCCATCTCTGATTCCGCACATCTGATTCCCTGCCTCTGATTCCCCACCTCTGATTCCCCATATCTGATTTCCCGCCTCTGTTTCCCCGCCACTGATTCCCCGCCTCTGTTTCCCCATATCTAATTCCCAAACTCTGATGCCCCAACTCTGATTCCCTGCCTCTGATTCCCCGCGTTCTATTCCCTGCCTCTGATTCCCCGCCTGTGATTCCCCATATCTAATTCCCCGCCTCTGTTTGCCCGCCTCTGATTCCCCGCCTCTGATTCCCCATCTCTGATTCACAGCCTCTGATTCCCCACCTCTGATTCCCCGCCTCTGATTCCCCAACTCTGATTCCCCGCCTCTGATTCCCCAGCTCTGATTCCCCATCTCTGATTCCGCACATCTGATTCCCTGCCTCTGATTCCCCACCTCTGATTCCCCATATCTGATTTCCCGCCTCTGTTTCCCCGCCTCTGATTCCCCGCCTCTGTTTCCCCATATCTAATTCCCAAACTCTGATGCCCCAACTCTGATTCCCTGCCTCTGATTCCCCGCGTTCTATTCCCTGCCTCTGATTCCCCGCCTGTGATTCCCCATCTCTGATTCACCACCTCTGATTCCCCACCTCTGATTCCCCATATCTAATTCCCCGCCTCTGTTTGCCCGCCTCTGATTCCCCGCCTCTGATACCCCATCTCTGATTCACAGCCTCTGATTCCTCGCCTCTGTTTCCCCGCCTCTGATTCCCCGCCTCTGATTCCCCATATCTCATTCCCCGCCTCTGATTCCCCATCTCTGATTCCCGGACTCTGATTCCCCACCTCTGATTCCCGGCCTCTTATTCCCGGCATCTGATTCCGGCCTCTGATTCCCGACCTCTGATTCCCTGCTTCTGATTCCCCATCTCTGATTCCGCACATCTGATTCCCTGCCTCTGATTCCCCACCTCTGATTCCCCAAATCTGATTTCCCGCCTCTGTTTCCCCGCCTCTGATTCCCCGCCTCTGTTTCCCCATATCTAATTCCCAACCTCTGATGCCCCAACTCTGATTCCCTGCCTCTGATGCCCCGCGTTCTATTCCCTGCCTCTGATTCCCCGCCTGTGATTCCCCATCTCTGATTCACCACCTCTGATTCCCCACCTCTGATTCCCCATATCTAATTCCCCGCCTCTGTTTGCCCGACTCTGATTCCCCGCCTCTGTTTCCCCATATCTGATTCCCCGCCTCTGAATCCCCAACTCTGATTCCCTGCCTCTGATTCCCCAGCTCTGATTCCCCGCCTGTGATTCCCCATCTCTGATTCACCACCTCTGATTCCCCACCTCTGATTCCCCATATCTAATTCCCCGCCTCTGTTTGCCCGCCTCTGATTCCCCGCCTCTGATTCCCCATCTCTGATTCACAGCCTCTGATTCCCCGCCTCTGATTCCCCATATCTCATTCCCCGCCTCTGATTCCCCATCTCTGATTCCCGGACTCTGATTCCCCACCTCTGATTCCCGGCCTCTTATTCCCGGCATCTGATTCCGGCCTCTGATTCCCTGCTTCTGATTCCCCATCTCTGATTCCGCACATCTGATTCCCTGCCTCTGATTCCCCACCTCTGATTCCCCATATCTGATTTCCCGCCTCTGTTTCCCCGCCTCTGATTCCCCGCCTCTGTTTCCCCATATCTGATTCCCCGCCTCTGATTCCCAACTATGATTCCCCGCCTCTGATTCCCCAGCTCTGATTCCCTGCCTCTGATTCCCCGCGTTCTATTCCCTGCCTCTGATTCCCCGCCTGTGATTCCCCATCTCTGATTCACCACCTCTGATTCCCCACCACTGATTCCCCATATCTAATTCCCCGCCTCTGTTTGCCCGCCTCTGATTCCCCGCCTCTGTTTCCCCATATCTAATTCCCCGCCTCTGAATCCCCAACTCTGATTCGCTGCCTCTGATTCCCCAGCTTCATTCCCCGCCTTTGATTCCCCCCGTCTGATTCCCAGCCTCTGAATCCCCGTGTCTGATAACCTGCCTCTGATTCCCCACCTCTGATTCCCAAGCTCTGATTCCCCGCCTCTGATTCCCCAACTCTGATTCCCCGCCTCTGATTCCCCAGCTCTGATTCCCCGCCTCTGATTCCCCGTGTTTGATTCCCTGCCTCTGATTCCCCAGCTCTGATTCCTCGCCTCTGTTTCCCCGCCTCTGATTCCCCGCCTCTGATTCCCCAGCTCTGATTCCCCGCCTCTGATTTTCCGTGTTTGATTCCCCACCTCTGATTCCCGGCCTCTTATTCCCGGCATCTGATTCCGGCCTCTGATTCCCGACCTCTGATTCCCTGCTTCTGATTCCCCATCTCTGATTCCGCACATCTGATTCCCTGCCTCTGATTCCCCACCTCTGATTCCCCATATCTGATTTCCCGCCTCTGTTTCCCCGCCTCTGATTCCCCGCCTCTGTTTCCCCATATCTAATTCCCAACCTCTGATGCCCCAACTCTGATTCCCTGCCTCTGATTCCCCGCGTTCTATTCCCTGCCTCTGATTCCCCGCCTGTGATTCCCCATCTCTGATTCACCACCTCTGATTCCCCACCTCTGATTCCCCGTGTTTGATTCCCCGCCTCTGTTTCCCCGCCCCTGATTCCCCGCCTCTGTTTGCCCGACTCTGATTCCCCGCCTCTGTTTCCCCATATCTGATTCCCCGCCTCTGAATCCCCAACTCTGATTCCCTGCCTCTGATTCCCCAGCTCTGATTCCCCGCCTTTGATTCCCCATCTCTGATTCACAGCCTCTGATTCCCCACCTCTGATTCCCCATCTCTGATTCCGCACATCTGATTCCCTGCCTCTGATTCCCCATCTCTGATTCACCGCCTTTGATTCGCCACCTCTGATTCCCCATTTCTGATTCCCGGACTCTGATTCCCCACCTCTGATTCCCGGCCTCTTATTCCCGGCATCTGATTCCGGCCTCTGATTCCCGGCCTCTGATTCCCTGCTTCTGATTCTGATTCCCTGCCTTTGATTCCCCATCTCTGATTCCGCACATCTGATTCCCCGCCTCTGTTTCCCCGCCTCTGATTCCCCGCCTCTGTTTCCCAATATCTAAGTCCCCGCCTCTGATTCCCCAACTCTGATTCCCCGCCTCTGATTCCCCGCATCTGATTCCCCATATCTGATTCCCAGCCTCTGTTTCCCCGCCTCTGATTCCCTGCCTCTGATTCCCAACCTCTGATTCCCCACCTCTGATTCCCCATATCTGATTCCCAGCCTCTGTTTCCCCGCCTCTGATTCCCTGCCTCTGTTTCCCCATATCTGATTGCCTGCCTCTGATTCCCCGCCTCTGATTCCCCGCCTCTGATTCCCCACCTCTGATTCCCCGTGTTTGATTCCCCGCCTCTGTTTCCCCGCCCCTGATTCCCCGCCTCTGATTCCCCAACTCTAATTCCCCGCCTCTGATTCCCCATATCTGATTCCCCGCCTCTGTTTCCCCGCCTCTGATTCCCCGCCCCTGTTTCCCCATATCTGATTCCCTGCCTCTGATTCCCCAACTTTTATTCCCCGCCTCTAATTCCCCGTGTTTGATTCCCTGCCTCTGATTCCCCGCCTCTGATTCCCCATCTCTGATTCACCGCCTTTGATTCGCCACCTCTGTTTCCCCGCCTCTGATTCCCCGCCTCTGATTCTCCATATCTCATTCCCCGCCTCTGAATCCCCATCACTGATTCCCGGACTCTGATTCCCCACCTCTGATTCCCGGCCTCTTATTCCCAGCATCTGTTTCCACGCCTCTGATTCCCCGCCTCTGTTTCCCCATATCTAATTCCCCACCTCTGATGCCCCAACTCTGATTCCCCGCCTCTGATTCCCCAGCTCTGATTCCCCGCCTCTGATTCCCCGCATCCGATTCCCCATATCTGATTCCCCGCCTCTGTTTCCCCGCCCCTGATTCCCCGCCTCTGATTCCCAACTATGATTCCCCGCCTCTGATTCCCCAGCTCTGATTCCCTGCCTCTGATTCCCCGCATTCTATTCCCTGCCTCTGATTCCCCGCCTGTGATTCCCCATCTCTGATTCACCACCTCTGATTCCCCACCACTGATTCCCCATATCTAATTCCCCGCCTCTGTTTGCCCGCCTTTGATTCCCCGCCTCTGTTTCCCCATATCTGATTCCCCGCCTCTGAATCCCCAACTCTGATTCGCTGCCTCTGATTCCCCAGCTTCATTCCCCGCCTTTGATTCCCCCCGTCTGATTCCCAGCCTCTGAATCCCCGTGTCTGATAACCTGCCTCTGATTCCCCGCCTCTGATTCCCCATCTCAGATTCACCGCCACTGATTCCCCACCTCTGATTCCCCATCTCTGATTCCGCACATCCGATTCCCTGCCTCTGATTCCCCGCCTCTGATTCCCCAGCTCTGATTCCCCACCTCTGATTCCCCGTGTTTGATCCCCTGCCTCTGATTCCCCTGCCTCTGATTCGCCACCTCTGATTCCCCATATCTGATTCCTCGCCACTGTTTCCCTGCCTCTGATTCCCCGCCTCTGATTCCCCATATCTCATTCCCCGCCTCTGATTCGCCAGCTATGATTCCCCGCCTCTGATTCCCCACGTCTGATTCCCTGCCTCTGATTCCCCGCCTCTGATTCCACATCTCTGATTCACCACCTCTGATTCCCCGCGTCTGATTCCCCGCCTCTGATTCCCCATCTCTGATTCCCCATCTCTGATTCCCCAATTCTGATTCCCCGCCTCTGATTCCCAAGCTCTGATTCCTCGCCTCTGATTCCCTTCCTCTGATTCCCAACCTCTGATTCCCCACCTCTGATTTCCCATATTGATTCCCTGCGTCTGATTCCCCGCCTCTGATTCCCCAGCTCTGATTCACCGCCTTTGATTCGCCACCTCTGATTCCCCATATCTGATTCCCCGCCTCTGTTTCCCCGCCTCTGATTCCCCGCCTCTGATTCCCCATATCTCATTCCCCGCCTCTGATTCCCCATCTCTGATACCCGGACTCTGATTCCCCACCTCTGATTCCCGGCCTCTTATTCCCGGCATCTGATTCTGGCCTCTGATTCCCGGCCTCTGATTCCCTGCTTCTGATTCCCCATCTCTGATTCCGCAAATCTAATTCCCTGCCTCTGATTCCCTGCCTCTGATTCCCCATCTCTGATTCCGCGCATCTGATTCCCTGCCTCTGATTCCCCACCTCTGATTCCCCATATCTGATTTCCCGCCTCTGTTTCCCCGCCTCTGATTCCCCACCTCTGATTTCCCATATTGATTCCCTGCGTCTGATTCCCCGCCTCTGATTCCCCAACTCTGATTCCCCGCCTCTGATTCCCCAGCTCTGATTCCCCGCCTCTGATTCCCCATATCTGATTCCCCGCCTCTGTTTCCCCCCTCTGATTCCCCGCCTCTGATTCCCCATATCTCATTCCCCGCCTCTGAATCCCCATCTCTGATTCCCGGACTCTGATTCCCCACCTCTGATTCCCGGCCTCTTATTCCCGGCATCTGATTCCGGCCTCTGATTCCCGGCCTCTGATTCCCTGCTTCTGATTCTGATTCCCTGCCTCTGATTCCCCATCTCTGATTCCGCACATCTGATTCCCTGCCTCTGATTCCCCGCCTCTGTTTCCCAATATCTAAGTCCCCGCCTCTGATTCCCCAACTCTCATTCCCCACCTCTGATTCCCCAGCTCTGATTCCCCGCCTCTGATTCCTCGCATCTGATTCCCTGCATCTGATTCCAAGCCTCTGATTCCCTGCCTCTGATTCCCAACCTCTGATTCCCCACCTCTGATTCCCCATATCTGAATCCCCGCCTCTGTTTCCCCGCCTCTGATTCCCCACCTCTGTTTCCCCATATCTGATTCCCGGCCTCTGATTCCCTGCCTCTGATTCCCCGCCTCTGATTCCCCGCCTCTGATTCCCTGCCTCTGATTCCCAACCTCTGATTCCCCACCTCTGATTCCCCATATCTGATTCCCCGCCTCTGTTTCCCCGCCTCTGATTCCCCTCCTCTGATTCCCCAACTCTAATTCCCCGCCTCTGATTCCCCAGCTCTGATTCCCCGTGTTTGATTCCCCGCCTCTGATTCCCTGCCTCTGATTCCCAACCTCTGATTCCACACCTCTGATTCCCCATATCTGATTCCCCGCCTCTGTTTCCCCGCCTCTGATTCCCTGCCCCTGTTTCCCCATATCTGATTCCCTGCCTCTGATTCCCCAACTCTGATTCCCCGCATCTGATTCCCCAGCTCTGATTCCCCGCCTCTGATTTCCCGTGTTTGATTCCCTGCCTCTGATTCCCCGCCTCTGATTCCCCATCTCTGATTGACCGCCTTTGATTCGCCACCTCTGATTCCACATATCTGATTCCCCACCTCTGTTTCCCCGCCTCTGATTCCCCGCCTCTGATTCTCCATATCTCATTCCCCGCCTCTGATTCCCCACCTCTGATTCCCGGCCTCTTATTCCCAGCATCTGATTCCCGGCCTCTGATTCCCCGCTTCTGATTCTGATTCCCTGCCTCTGATTCACCATCTCTGATTCCGCACATCTGATTCCCTGCCTCTAATTCCCCACCTCTGATTCCCCATATCTGATTTCCCGCCTCTGTTTCCCCGCCTCTGATTCCCCGCCTCTGTTTCCCCATATCTAATTCCCAACCTCTGATGCCCCAACTCTGATTCCCTGCCTCTGATTCCCCGCCTGTGATTCCCCATCTCTGATTCACCACCTCTGATTCCCCACCACTGATTCCCCATATCTAATTCCCCGCCTCTGTTTGCCCGCCTCTGATTCCCCGCCTCTGTTTCCCCATATCTGATTCCCCGCCTCTGAATCCCCAACTCTGATTCCCTGCCTCTGATTCGCAAGCTCTGATTCCCCGCCTTTGATTCCCCCGTCTGATTCCCAGCCTCTGAAACCCCGTGTCTGATTTCTTGCCTCTGATTCCCCGCCTCT
The DNA here is from genome assembly GCF_036971445.1 of Narcine bancroftii. Classification (NCBI taxonomy): domain Eukaryota; kingdom Metazoa; phylum Chordata; class Chondrichthyes; order Torpediniformes; family Narcinidae; genus Narcine; species Narcine bancroftii. Next base: position 119,430,367 of record NC_091470.1, on the reverse strand, counting down.
GATTCCCCATCTCTGATTCACAGCCTCTGATTCCCCACCTCTGATTCCCCATCTCTGATTCCGCACATCTGATTCCCTGCCTCTGATTCCCCGACTCCGATCCCCACCTCTGATTCCCCAGCTCTGATTCCCCGCCTCTGATTCCCCAACTCTGATTCCCCGCCTCTGATTCCCAAGCTCTGATTCCATGCCTCTGATTCCCCATATCTCATTCCCCGCCTCTGATTCCCCATCTCGTATACCCGGACTCTGATTCCCCACCTCTGATTCCCGGCCTCTTATTCCCGGCATCTGATTCCGGCCTCTGATTCCCGGCCTCTGATTCCCTGCTTCTGATTCCCCATCTCTGATTCCGCAAATCTAATTCCCTGCCTCTGATTCCCCAACTCTGATTCCCCATATCTGATTCCCCACCTCTGTTTCCCGGCCTCTGATTCCCCGCTTCTGATTCTGATTCCCTGCCTCTGATTCCCCACCTCTGATTCCCCATATCTGATTTCCCGCCTCTGTTTCCCTGCCTCTGATTCCCTGCGTTCTATTCCCTGCCTATGATTCCCCGCCTGTGATTCCCCATCTCTGTTTCACCACCTCTGATTCCCCACCTCTGATTCCCCATATCTAATTCCCCGCCTCTGTTTGCCCGACTCTGATTCCCCGCCTCTGTTTCCCCATATCTGATTCCCCACCTCTGAATCCCCAACTCTGATTCCCTGCCTCTGATTCCCCAGCTCTGATTCCCCGCCTTTGATTCCCCCGTCTGATTCCCAGCCTCTGAAACCCCGTGTCTGATTTCTTGCCTCTGATTCCCCGCCTCTGATTCCCCATCTCTGATTCCGCACATCTGATTCCCTGCCTCTGATTCCCAGACTCTGATCCCCACCTCTGATTCCCCAGCTCTGATTCCCCGCCTCTGATTCCCCAACTCTGATTCCCCGCCTCTGATTCCCCAGCTCTGATTCCCCGCCTCTGATTCCCCGTGTTTGATTCCCTGCCTCTGATTCCCCGCCTCTGATTCCCCATCTCTGATTCACCGCCTTTGATTCGCCACCTCTGATTCCCCATATCTGATTCCTCGCCTCTGTTTCCCCGCCTCTGATTCCCCGCCTCTGATTCCCCATCTCTGATTCACTGCTTCTGATTCCCCATCTCTGATTCCGCAAATCTAATTCCCTGCCTCTGATTCCCCACCTCTGATTCCCCATATCTGATTCCCCGCCTCTGTTTCCCCGCCTCTGATTCCCCGCCTCTGTTTCCCCATATCTAAGTCCCCGCCTCTGATTCCCCAACTTTGATTCCCCACCTCTGATTCCCCATATCTGATTCCCCGCCTCTGTTTCCCCGCCTCTGATTCCCCGCCTCTGTTTCCCCATATCTGATCCCCGCCTCTATTTGCCCGCATCTGATTCCCCGCCTCTGTTTCCCCATATCTGATTCCCCTCCTCTGAATCCCCAACTCTGATTCCCTACCTCTAATTTCCCAGCTCTGATTCCCTGCCTCTGATTCCCCGCGTCTGATTACCGGCCTCTGATTCCCCGCCTCTGATTCCCCATCTCTGATTCACAACCTCTGATTCCCCACCTCTGATACCCCATATCTGATTCCCCACCTCTGTTTCCCCGCCTCTGATTCCCCACCTCTGATTCCCAATATCTGATTCCCCGCCTCTGATTCCCCACCTCTGATTCCCCGCCTTTGATTCGCCACCTCTGATTCCCAATATCTGATTCCCCGCCTCTGTTTCCCCGCCTCTGATTCCCCGCCTCTGATTCCCCATATCTCATTCCCCGCCTCTGAATCCCCATCTCTGATTCCCGGACTCTGATTCCCCACCTCTGATTCCCTGCTTCTGATTCTGATTCCCTGCCTTTGATTCCCCATCTCTGATTCCGCACATCTGATTCCCTGCCTCTGATTCCCCATCTCTGATTCCCCATATCTGATTCCCCGCCTCAGTTTCCCCGCCTCTGATTCCCCGCCTCTGTTTCCCAATATCTAAGTCCCCGCCTCTGATTCCCCAACTCTAATTCCCCACCTCTGATTCCCCAGCTCTGATTCCCCGCCTCTGATTCCCCGCATCTGATTCCCTGCATCTGATTCCAAGCCTCTTATTCCCTGCCTCTGATTCCCAACCTCTGATTCCCCACCTCTGATTCCCCATATCTGATTCCCAGCCTCTGTTTCCCCGCCTCTGATTCCCCGCCTCTGTTTCCTCATATCTGATTCCCGGCCTCTGGTTCCCCGCCTCTGATTCCCCGCCTCTGATTCCCTGCCTCTGATTCCCCATCTCCGATTCCGCACATCTGATTCCCTGCCTCTGATTCCCCGCCTCTGATTCCCCGCCTCTGATTTCCTGCCTCTGATTCCCTGCCTCCGATTCCCAACCTCTGATTCCCCAACTCTAATTCCCCGCCTCTGATTCCCCATATCTGATTCCCCGCCTCTGTTTCCCTGCCTCTGATTCCCCAACTTTGATTCCCAGCATCTGATTCCCCAGCTCTGATTCCCCGCCTCTGATTCCCCGCATCTGATTCCCTGCATCTGATTCCAAGCCTCTGATTCCCTGCCTCTGATTCCCAACCTCTGATTCCCCACCTCTGATTCCCCATATCTGATCCCCAGCCTCTGTTTCCCCGCCTCTGTTTCCCCATATCTGATTCCCGGCCTCTGATTCCCCGCCTCTTATTCCCCGCCTCTGATTCCCTGCCTCTGATTCCCCATCTCCGATTCCGCACATCTGATTCCCTGCCTCTGATTCCCCGCCTCTGATTCCCCGCCTCTGATTCCCTGCATCTGATTCCCAACCTCTGATTCCCCACCTCTGATTCCCCGTGTTTGATTCCCCGCCTCTGTTTCCCCGCCTCTGATTCCCCGCCTCTGATTCCCCAACTCTAATTCCCCGCCTCCGATTCCCCGTATCTGATTCCCTGCCTCTGTGTCCCCGCCTCTGATTCCCCGCCCCTGTTTCCCCATATCTGATTCCCTGCCTCTGATTCCCCAACTTAGATTCCCCGCCTCTGATTCCCCGTGTTTGATTCCCTGCCTCTGATTCCCCGCCTCTGATTCCCCATCTCTGATTCACCGCCTTTGATTCGCCACCTCTGATTCCCCATATCTGATTCCCCACCTCTGTTTCCTCGCATCTGATTCCCCGCCTCTGATTCCCCATCTCTGATTCCGCACATCTGATTACCTGCCTCTGATTCCCCACCTCTGATTCCCCATATCTGATTCCCCGCCTCTGTTTCCCCATATCTGATTCCCCGCCTCTTATTCCCCAGCTCTGATTCCCTGCCTCTGATTCCCCGCGTTCTATTCCCTGCCTCTGATTCCCCGCCTGTGATTCCCCATCTCTGATTCACCACCTCTGATTCCCCACCACTGATTCCCCATATCTAATTCCCCGCCTCTGTTTGCCCGCCTCTGATTCCCCGCCTCTGTTTCCCCATATCTGATTCCCCGCCTCTGAATCCCCAACTCTGATTCCCCGCCTTTGATTCCCCCGTCTGATTCCCAGCCTCTGAAACCCCGTGTCTGATTTCTTGCCTCTGATTCCCCGCCTCTGATTCCCCATCTCTGATTCACAGCCTCTGATTCCCCACCTCTGATTCCCCATCTCTGATTCCGCACATCTGATTCCCTGCCTCTGATTTCCCGACTCTGATCCCCACCTCTGATTCCCCAGCTCTGATTCTCCGCCTCTGATTCCCCAACTCTGATTCCCCGCCTCTGATTCCCAAGCTCTGATTCCACGCCTCTGATTCCCCATATCTCATTCCCCGCCTCTGATTCCCCATCTCGTATACCCGGACTCTGATTCCCCACCTCTGATTCCCGGCCTCTTATTCCCGGCATCTGATTCCGGCCTCTGATTCCCGGCCTCTGATTCCCTGCTTCTGATTCCCCATCTCTGATTCCGCAAATCTAATTCCCTGCCTCTGATTCCCCAACTCTGATTCCCCATATCTGATTCCCCACCTCTGTTTCCCGGCCTCTGATTCCCCGCTTCTGATTCTGATTCCCTGCCTCTGATTCCCCATCTCTGATTCCGCACATCTCATTCCCTGCCTCTGATTCCCCACCTCTGATTCCCCATATCTGATTTCCCGCCTCTGTTTCCCCGCCTCTGATTCCCCGCGTTCTATTCCCTGCCTATGATTCCCCGCCTGTGATTCCCCATCTCTGTTTCACCACCTCTGATTCCCCACCTCTGATTCCCCATATCTAATTCCCCGCCTCTGTTTGCCCGCCTCTGATTCCCCGCCTCTGTTTCCCAATATCTAAGTCCCCGCCTCTGATTCCCCAACTCTGATTCCCCGCCTCTGATTCCCCGCATCTGATTCCCCATATCTGATTCCCAGCCTCTGTTTCCCCGCCTCTGATTCCCTGCCTCTGTTTCCCCATATCTGATTGCCTGCCTCTGATTCCCCGCCTCTGATTCCCCGCCTCTGATTCCCCACCTCTGATTCCCCGTGTTTGATTCCCCGCCTCTGTTTCCCCGCCCCTGATTCCCCGCCTCTGATTCACCAACTCTAATTCCCCGCCTCTGATTCCCCATATCTGATTCCCCGCCTCTGTTTCCCCGCCTCTGATTCCCCGCCCCTGTTTCCCCATATCTGATTCCCTGCCTCTGATTCCCCAACTTTTATTCCCCGCCTCTAATTCCCCGTGTTTGATTCCCTGCCTCTGATTCCCCGCCTCTGATTCCCCATCTCTGATTCACCGCCTTTGATTCGCCACCTCTGTTTCCCCGCCTCTGATTCCCCGCCTCTGATTCTCCATATCTCATTCCCCGCCTCTGAATCCCCATCACTGATTCCCGGACTCTGATTCCCCACCTCTGATTCCCGGCTTCTTATTCCCAGCATCTGATTCCAGGCCTCTGATTCCCGGCCTCTGACTCCCCGCTTCTGATTCTGATTCCCTGCCTCTGATTCCCCACCTCTGATTCCCCATATCTGATTCCCCGCCTCTGTTTCCACGCCTCTGATTCCCCATATCTAATTCCCCACCTCTGATGCCCCAACTCTGATTCCCCGCCTCTGATTCCCCAGCTCTGATTCCCCGCCTCTGATTCCCCGCATCCGATTCCCCATATCTGATTCCCCGCCTCTGTTTCCCCGCCCCTGATTCCCCGCCTCTGATTCCCAACTATGATTCCCCGCCTCTGATTCCCCAGCTCTGATTCCCTGCCTCTGATTCCCCGCGTTCTATTCCCTGCCTCTGATTCCCCGCCTGTGATTCCCCATCTCTGATTCACCACCTCTGATTCCCCACCACTGATTCCCCATATCTAATTCCCCGCCTCTGTTTGCCCGCCTTTGATTCCCCGCCTCTGTTTCCCCATATCTGATTCCCCGCCTCTGAATCCCCAACTCTGATTCGCTGCCTCTGATTCCCCAGCTTCATTCCCCGCCTTTGATTCCCCCCGTCTGATTCCCAGCCTCTGAATCCCCGTGTCTGATAACCTGCCTCTGATTCCCCGCCTCTGATTCCCCATCTCAGATTCACCGCCACTGATTCCCCACCTCTGATTCCCCATCTCTGATTCCGCACATCCGATTCCCTGCCTCTGATTCCCCAGCTCTGATTCCCCATCTCTGATTCACCGTCTTTGATTCGCCACCTCTGATTCCCCATATCTGATTCCTCGCCACTGTTTCCCCGCCTCTGATTCCCCGCCTCTGATTCCCCATATCTCATTCCCCGCCTCTGATTCGCCAGCTATGATTCCCCGCCTCTGATTCCCCACGTCTGATTCCCTGCCTCTGATTCCCCGCCTCTGATTACACATCTCTGATTCACCACCTCTGATTCCCCGCGTCTGATTCCCCGCCTCTGATTCCCCATCTCTGATTCCCCATCTCTGATTCCCCAATTCTGATTCCCCGCCTCTGATTCCCAAGCTCTGATTCCTCGCCTCTGATTCCCTTCCTCTGATTCCCAACCTCTGATTCCCCACCTCTGATTTCCCATATTGATTCCCTGCGTCTGATTCCCCGCCTCTGATTCCCCAGCTCTGATTCCCCGCCTCTGATTCCCCATATCTGAATCCCCGCCTCTGTTTCCCCGCCTCTGATTCCCCGCCTCTGATTCCCCATATCTCATTCCCCGCCTCTGATTCCCCATCTCTGATACCCGGACTCTGATTCCCCACCTCTGATTCCCGGCCTCTTATTCCCGGCATCTGATTCTGGCCTCTGATTCCCGGCCTCTGATTCCCTGCTTCTGATTCCCCATCTCTGATTCCGCAAATCTAATTCCCTGCCTCTGATTCCCTGCCTCTGATTCCCCATCTCTGATTCCGCGCATCTGATTCCCTGCCTCTGATTCCCCACCTCTGATTCCCCATATCTGATTTCCCGCCTCTGTTTCCCCGCCTCTGATTCCCCGCCTCTGTTTCCCCATATCTAATTCCCCACCTCTGATGCCCCAACTCTGATTCCCCGCCTCTGATTCCCCAGCTCTGATTCCCCGCCTCTGATTCCCCGCATCCGATTCCCCATATCTGATTCCCCGCCTCTGTTTCCCCGCCCCTGATTCCCCGCCTCTGTTTCCCCATATCTGATTCCCCGCCTCTGATTCCCCGCCTGTGATTCCCCATCTCTGATTCACCACCTCTGATTCCCCACCACTGATTCCCCATATCTAATTCCCCGCCTCTGTTTGCCCGCCTCTGATTCCCCGCCTCTGTTTCCCCATATCTGATTCCCCGCCTCTGAATCCCCAACTCTGATTCGCTGCCTCTGATTCCCCAGCTTCATTCCCCGCCTTTGATTCCCCCCGTCTGATTCCCAGCCTCTGAATCCCCGTGTCTGATAACCTGCCTCTGATTCCCCGCCTCTGATTCCCCATCTCAGATTCACCGCCTCTGATTCCCCACCTCTGATTCCCCAGCTCTGATTCCTCGCCTCTGATTCCCCAACTCTGATTCCCCGCCTCTGATTCCCCAGCTCTGATTCCCCACCTCTGATTCCCCGTGTTTGATCCCCTGCCTCTGATTCCCCGCCTCTGATTCCCCATCTCTGATTCACCGTCTTTGATTCGCCACCTCTGATTCCCCATATCTGATTCCTCGCCACTGTTTCCCCGCCTCTGATTCCCCGCCTCTGATTCCACATATCTCATTCCCCGCCTCTGAGTCGCCAGCTATGATTCCCCGCCTCTGATTCCCCGCGTCTGATTCCCTGCCTCTGATTCCCCGCCTCTGATTCCACATCTCTGATTCACCACCTCTGATTCCCCGCGTCTGATTCCCCGCCTCTGATTCCCCATCTCCGATTCCCCATCTCTGATTCCCCAATTCTGATTCCCCGCCTCTGATTCCCCAACTCTGATTCCCCGCCTCTGATTCCCCAGCTCTGATTCCCCGCCTCTGATTTTCCGTGTTTGATTCCCTGCCTCTGATTCCCGGCCTCTGATTCCCCATCTCTGATTCACCGCCTTTGATTCGCCACCTCTGATTCCCCATATTTGATTCCCCGCCTCTGTTTCCCCGCCTCTGATTCCCCGCCTCTGATTCCCCATATCTCATTCCCGTCCTCTGAATCCCCATCTCTGATTCCCGGACTCTGATTCCCCACCTCTGATTCCCGGCCTCTTATTCCCGGCATCTGATTCCGGCCTCTGATTCCCGGCCTCTGATTCCCTGCTTCTGATTCTGATTCCCTGCCTCTGATTCCCCATCTCTGATTCCGCACATCTGATTCCCTGCCTCTGATTCCCAACCTCTGATTCCCCACCTCTGATTCCCCATATCTGAATCCCCGCCTCTGTTTCCCCACCTCTGATTCCCCACCTCTGTTTCCCCATATCTGATTCCCGGCCTCTGATTCCCCGCCTCTGATTCCCCGCCTCTGATTCCCTGCCTCTGATTCCCAACCTCTGATTCCCCACCTCTGATTCCCCATATCTGATTCCCCGCCTCTGTTTCCCCGCCTCTGATTCCCCTCCTCTGATTCCCCAACTCTAATTCCCCGCCTCTGATTCCCCAGCTCTGATTCCCCGTGTTTGATTCCCCGCCTCTGATTCCCTGCCTCTGATTCCCAACCTCTGATTCCACACCTCTGATTCCCCATATCTGATTCCCCGCCTCTGTTTCCCCGCCTCTGATTCCCTGCCCCTGTTTCCCCATATCTGATTCCCTGCCTCTGATTCCCCAACTCTGATTCCCCGCCTCTGATTCCCCAGCTCTGATTCCCCGCCTCTGATTTCCCGTGTTTGATTCCCTGCCTCTGATTCCCCGCCTCTGATTCCCCATCTCTGATTCACCGCCTTTGATTCGCCACCTCTGATTCCACATATCTGATTCCCCACCTCTGTTTCCCCGCCTCTGATTCCCCGCCTCTGATTCCCCACCTCTGATTCCCCACCTCTGTTTCCCCGCCTCTGATTCCCCGCCTCTGATTCCCCACCTCTGATTCCCGGCCTCTGATTCCCCATCTCTGATTCCGCACATCTGATTCCCTGCCTCTGATTCCCCACCTCTGATTCCCCATATCTGATTTCCCGCCTCTGTTTCCCCGCCACTGATTCCCCGCCTCTGTTTCCCCATATCTAATTCCCAAACTCTGATGCCCCAACTCTGATTCCCTGCCTCTGATTCCCCGCGTTCTATTCCCTGCCTCTGATTCCCCGCCTGTGATTCCCCATATCTAATTCCCCGCCTCTGTTTGCCCGCCTCTGATTCCCCGCCTCTGATTCCCCATCTCTGATTCACAGCCTCTGATTCCCCACCTCTGATTCCCCGCCTCTGATTCCCCAACTCTGATTCCCCGCCTCTGATTCCCCAGCTCTGATTCCCCATCTCTGATTCCGCACATCTGATTCCCTGCCTCTGATTCCCCACCTCTGATTCCCCATATCTGATTTCCCGCCTCTGTTTCCCCGCCTCTGATTCCCCGCCTCTGTTTCCACATATCTAATTCCCAAACTCTGATGCCCCAACTCTGATTCCCTGCCTCTGATTCCCCGCGTTCTATTCCCTGCCTCTGATTCCCCGCCTGTGATTCCCCATCTCTGATTCACCACCTCTGATTCCCCACCTCTGATTCCCCATATCTAATTCCCCGCCTCTGTTTGCCCGCCTCTGATTCCCCGCCTCTGATTCCCCATCTCTGATTCACAGCCTCTGATTCCTCGCCTCTGTTTCCCCGCCTCTGATTCCCCGCCTCTGATTCCCCATATCTCATTCCCCGCCTCTGATTCCCCATCTCTGATTCCCGGACTCTGATTCCCCACCTCTGATTCCCGGCCTCTTATTCCCGGCATCTGATTCCGGCCTCTGATTCCCGACCTCTGATTCCCTGCTTCTGATTCCCCATCTCTGATTCCGCACATCTGATTCCCTGCCTCTGATTCCCCACCTCTGATTCCCCAAATCTGATTTCCCGCCTCTGTTTCCCCGCCTCTGATTCCCCGCCTCTGTTTCCCCATATCTGATTCCCCGCCTCTGTTTAGCCGCCTCTGATTCCCCGCCTCTATTTCCCCGCCTCTGATTCCCCGCCCCTGATTCTACAACTCTGATTCCCCGCCTCTGATTCCCCAGCTCTGAATCCCCGCCTCTGATTCCCCGCGTCTGATTACCGGCCTCTGATTCCCCGCTCTGATTCCCCATCTCTGATTCACAACCTCTGATTCCCCACCTCTGATTCCCCACCTCTGATTCCCCGCCTCTGATTCCCCGCGTCTGATTCCCTGCCTCTGATTCCCCGCCTCTGATTCCACATCTCTGATTCACCACCTCTGATTCCCCGCGTCTGATTCCCCGCCTCTGATTCCCCATCTCTGATTCCCCATCTCTGATTCCCCAATTCTGATTCACCGCCTCTGATTCCCCAGCTCTGTTTCCTCGCCTCTGTTTCCCTGCCTCTGATTCCCAACCTCTGATTCCCCAACTCTGATTCCCCGCCTCTGATTCCCCAGCTCTGATTCCCCGCCTCTGATTCCCCGTGTTTGATTCCCTGCCTCTGATTCCCGGCCTCTGATTCCCCATCTCTGATTCATCGCCTTTGATTCGCCACCTCTGATTCCCCATATCTGATTCCCCGCCTCTGTTTCCCCGCCTCTGATTCCCCGCCTCTGATTCCCCATATCTCATTCCCCGCCTCTGAATCCCCATCTCTGATTCCCGGACTCTGATTCCCCACCTCTGATTCCCGGCCTCTTATTCCCGGCATCTGATTCCAGCCTCTGATTCCCGGCCTCTGATTCCCTGCTTCTGATTCTGATTCCCTGCCTTTGATTCCCAATCTCTGATTCCGCACATCTGATTCACTGCCTCTGATTCCCCATCTCTGATTCCCCATACCTGATTCCCCGCCTCTGTTTCCCCGCCTCTGATTCCCCGCCTCTGTTTCCCAATATCTAAGTCCCCGCCTCTGATTCCCCAACTCTGATTCCCCATCTCTGATTCCCCAGCTCTGATTCCCCGCCTCTCATTCCCCGCATCTGATTCCCTGCATCTGATTCCATGCCTCTGATTCCCTGCCTCTGATTCCCAACCTCTGATTCCCCACCACTGATTCCCCATATCTGATTCCCAGCCTCTGATTCCCCGCCTCTGATTCCCCGCCTCTGATTCCCCGCCTCTGTTTCCCCATATCTGATTCCCGGCCTCTGATTCCCCGCCTCTGATTCCCCGCCTCTGATTCCCTGCCTCTGATTACCCATCTCCGATCCCGCAAATCTGATTCCCTGCCTCTGATTCCCCGCCTCTGATTCGCTGCCTCTGATTCCCGGCCTCTGTTTCCCCATATCTGATTCCCCGCCTCTGATTCCCCTACTCTGATTCCCCGCCTCTGATTCCCCAGCTCTGATTCCCGGCCTCTGATTCCCGGCCTCTGATTCTCGACCTCTGATTCCCGGCCTCTGATTCCCCGCCTCTGATTCCCCAACTCTGATTCCCCGCCTCTGATTCCCCAGCTCTGTTTACCCGCCTCTGATTTCCCGCCTCGGTTTCCCCATATCTAATTCCCCGCCTCTGATTCACAACTCTGATTTCCCGCCTCTGATTCACCAGCTCTGATTCCCTGCCTCTGATTTCCCGCCTCTGATTCCCTGCCTCTGATTCCCCGCTTCTGATTCCCCAGCTCTGATTCCACGCCTCTGAATCCCCAACTCTGACACCCTGCCTCTGATTCCCCAGCTCTGATTCCCCGCCTCTGATACCCCACCTCTGATTCACAAGCTCTGATTCCCCACCTCTGATTCACCATATCTGATTCCCCGCCTCTGATTCCCCAACTCTGATTCCCCGCCTCTGATTCCCCAGCTCTGATTCCCCGCCTCTGATTCCCGGCATCCGATTCCCTGCCTCTGATTCACCGCCTCTGATTCCCCATCTCTGATTCCCCGCCTCTGATTCCCCGTGTCTGATTCCCTGCCTCTGATTCCCCGCCTCTGATTTCCCGCCTCTGATTCCCTGCCACTGATTCCCCGCCCCTGATTCCCCACCTCTGATTCCCCATATCCGATTCCCCAACTCTGATTCCCCGCCTCTGATTCCCCAGCTCTGATTCCCCGTGTTTGATTCCCCGCCTCTGATTTCCCATCTCTGATTCCCCGCCTCTGATTCCCCGGCCTCTCATTCCCGGCCTCTCATTCCCGGCCTCTGATTCCCGGCCTCTGATTCCCCGCCTCTGTTTCCCCATATCTGATTCCCCGCCTCTGATTCCCCAACTCTGATTCCCCGTCTCTGATTCTCCAGCTCTGATTCCCCGCCTCTGATTCACCGTGTTTGATTCCCTGCCTCTGATTCCCCGCCTTTGATTCCCCATCTCTGATTCACTTCCTTTCATTCGCCACCTCTGATTCCCCATATCAGATTCCCCGCCTCTGTTTCCCCGCCTCTGATTCCCCTTCTCTGTTTCCCCATATCTGATACCCCGACTCTGTTTCTGCGCCTCTGATTCCCCGCCTCTGATTCCCTGCCTCTGATTCCCCGCCTCTGTTTCCCCATATCTGATTCCCCGCCTCTGATTACCCTACTCTGATTCCCCGCCTCTGATTCCCCAGCTCTGATTCCCCGTGTTTGATTCCCCGCCTCTGATTCCCCATCTCTGATTCCCGGCCTCTGATTCCCGGCCTCTGATTCTCGGCCTCTCGTTCCCGGCCTCTGATTCCCGGCCTCTGATTCCCCGCCTCTGGTTCCCCGCCTCTGATTCCCCGCCTCTGATTCCCCAACTCTGATTCGCCGCCTCTGATTCCCCAGCTCTGTTTCCCCGCCTCTGAATCCCCGCCTCTGTTTCCCCATATCTGATACCCCGACTCTGTTTCTGCGCCTCTGATTCCCCGCCTCTGATTCCCTGCCTCTGATTCCCCGCCTCTGTTTCCCCATATCTGATTCCCCGCCTCTGATTACCCTACTCTGATTCCCCGCCTCTGATTCCCCAGCTCTGATTCCCCGTGTTTGATTCCCCGCCTCTGATTCCCCATCTCTGATTCCCGGCCTCTGATTCCCGGCCTCTGATTCTCGGCCTCTCGTTCCCGGCCTCTGATTCCCGGCCTCTGATTCCCCGCCTCTGGTTCCCCGCCTCTGATTCCCCGCCTCTGATTCCCCAACTCTGATTCGCCGCCTCTGATTCCCCAGCTCTGTTTCCCCGCCTCTGAATCCCCGCCTCTGTTTCCCCATATCTAATTCCCCGCCTCTGATTCACAAACTCTGATTCCCCGCCTCTGATTCACCAGCTCTGATTCCCCGCCTCTGATTCCCCACATCTGATTCCCTGCCTCTGATTGCCCGCCTCTGATTCCCTGCCTCTGATTCCCAACCTCTGATTCCCCACCTCTGAATCCCCATATCTGATTACCCGCCTCTGAATCCCCAACTCTGATTCCCTGCCTCTAATTTCCCAGCTCTGATTCCCCGCCTCTTATTCCCCGTGTTTGATTTCCTGCCTCTGATTCCCCGCCTCTGATTACCCATGTCTGATTCACCGCCTCTGATTCCCCACCTCTGATTCCCCAATTCTGATTCCCCGCCTCTGATTCCCCGTGTTTGATTCCCTGCCTCTGATTCCCGGCCTCTGATTCCCCATCTCTGATTCCCGGACTCTGATTCCCCACCTCTGATTCCCGGCCTCTTATTCCCGGCATCTGATTCCGGCCTCTGATTCCCGGCCTCTGATTCCCTGCTTCTGATTCTGATTCCCTGCCTTTGATTCCCCATCTCTGATTCCGCACATCTGATTCCCTGCCTCTGATTCCCCATCTCTGATTCCCCATACCTGATTCCCCGCCTCTGTTTCCCCGCCTCTGATTCCCCGCCTCTGTTTCCCAATATCTAAGTCCCCGCCTCTGATTCCCCAACTCTGATTCCCCATCTCTGATTCCCCAGCTCTGATTCCCCGCCTCTCATTCCCCGCATCTGATTCCCTGCATCTGATTCCATGCCTCTGATTCCCCGCCTCTGATTCCCCACCTCTGATTCCCGGCCTCTGATTCCCCATCTCTGATTCCGCACATCTGATTCCCTGCCTCTGATTCCCCACCTCTGATTCCCCATATCTGATTTCCCGCCTCTGTTTCCCCGCCACTGATTCCCCACCTCTGTTTCCCCATATCTAATTCCCAAACTCTGATGCCCCAACTCTGATTCCCTGCCTCTGATTCCCCGCGTTCTATTCCCTGCCTCTGATTCCCCGCCTGTGATTCCCCATATCTAATTCCCCGCCTCTGTTTGCCCGCCTCTGATTCCCCGCCTCTGATTCCCCATCTCTGATTCACAGCCTCTGATTCCCCACCTCTGATTCCCCACCTCTGTTTCCCCGCCTCTGATTCCCCGCCTCTGATTCCCCACCTCTGATTCCCGGCCTCTGATTCCCCATCTCTGATTCCGCACATCTGATTCCCTGCCTCTGATTCCCCACCTCTGATTCCCCATATCTGATTTCCCGCCTCTGTTTCCCCGCCACTGATTCCCCGCCTCTGTTTCCCCATATCTAATTCCCAAACTCTGATGCCCCAACTCTGATTCCCTGCCTCTGATTCCCCGCGTTCTATTCCCTGCCTCTGATTCCCCGCCTGTGATTCCCCATATCTAATTCCCCGCCTCTGTTTGCCCGCCTCTGATTCCCCGCCTCTGATTCCCCATCTCTGATTCACAGCCTCTGATTCCCCACCTCTGATTCCCCACCTCTGTTTCCCCGCCTCTGATTCCCCGCCTCTGATTCCCCACCTCTGATTCCCGGCCTCTGATTCCCCATCTCTGATTCCGCACATCTGATTCCCTGCCTCTGATTCCCCACCTCTGATTCCCCATATCTGATTTCCCGCCTCTGTTTCCCCGCCACTGATTCCCCGCCTCTGTTTCCCCATATCTAATTCCCAAACTCTGATGCCCCAACTCTGATTCCCTGCCTCTGATTCCCCGCGTTCTATTCCCTGCCTCTGATTCCCCGCCTGTGATTCCCCATATCTAATTCCCCGCCTCTGTTTGCCCGCCTCTGATTCCCCGCCTCTGATTCCCCAGCTCTGATTCCCCGCCTCTGATTCCCCGTGTTTGATTCCCTGCCTCTGATTCCCGGCCTCTGATTCCCCATCTCTGATTCATCGCCTTTGATTCGCCACCTCTGATTCCCCATATCTGATTCCCCGCCTCTGTTTCCCCGCCTCTGATTCCCCGCCTCTGATTCCCCATATCTCATTCCCCGCCTCTGAATCCCCATCTCTGATTCCCGGACTCTGATTCCCCACCTCTGATTCCCGGCCTCTTATTCCCGGCATCTGATTCCAGCCTCTGATTCCCGGCCTCTGATTCCCTGCTTCTGATTCTGATTCCCTGCCTTTGATTCCCAATCTCTGATTCCGCACATCTGATTCACTGCCTCTGATTCCCCATCTCTGATTCCCCATACCTGATTCCCCGCCTCTGTTTCCCCGCCTCTGATTCCCCGCCTCTGTTTCCCAATATCTAAGTCCCCGCCTCTGATTCCCCAACTCTGATTCCCCATCTCTGATTCCCCAGCTCTGATTCCCCGCCTCTCATTCCCCGCATCTGATTCCCTGCATCTGATTCCATGCCTCTGATTCCCTGCCTCTGATTCCCAACCTCTGATTCCCCACCACTGATTCCCCATATCTGATTCCCAGCCTCTGATTCCCCGCCTCTGATTCCCCGCCTCTGATTCCCCGCCTCTGTTTCCCCATATCTGATTCCCGGCCTCTGATTCCCCGCCTCTGATTCCCCGCCTCTGATTCCCTGCCTCTGATTACCCATCTCCGATCCCGCAAATCTGATTCCCTGCCTCTGATTCCCCGCCTCTGATTCGCTGCCTCTGATTCCCGGCCTCTGTTTCCCCATATCTGATTCCCCGCCTCTGATTCCCCTACTCTGATTCCCCGCCTCTGATTCCCCAGCTCTGATTCCCGGCCTCTGATTCCCGGCCTCTGATTCTCGACCTCTGATTCCCGGCCTCTGATTCCCCGCCTCTGATTCCCCAACTCTGATTCCCCGCCTCTGATTCCCCAGCTCTGTTTACCCGCCTCTGATTTCCCGCCTCGGTTTCCCCATATCTAATTCCCCGCCTCTGATTCACAACTCTGATTTCCCGCCTCTGATTCACCAGCTCTGATTCCCTGCCTCTGATTTCCCGCCTCTGATTCCCTGCCTCTGATTCCCCGCTTCTGATTCCCCAGCTCTGATTCCACGCCTCTGAATCCCCAACTCTGACACCCTGCCTCTGATTCCCCAGCTCTGATTCCCCGCCTCTGATACCCCACCTCTGATTCACAAGCTCTGATTCCCCACCTCTGATTCACCATATCTGATTCCCCGCCTCTGATTCCCCAACTCTGATTCCCCGCCTCTGATTCCCCAGCTCTGATTCCCCGCCTCTGATTCCCGGCATCCGATTCCCTGCCTCTGATTCACCGCCTCTGATTCCCCATCTCTGATTCCCCGCCTCTGATTCCCCGTGTCTGATTCCCTGCCTCTGATTCCCCGCCTCTGATTTCCCGCCTCTGATTCCCTGCCACTGATTCCCCGCCCCTGATTCCCCACCTCTGATTCCCCATATCCGATTCCCCAACTCTGATTCCCCGCCTCTGATTCCCCAGCTCTGATTCCCCGTGTTTGATTCCCCGCCTCTGATTTCCCATCTCTGATTCCCCGCCTCTGATTCCCCGGCCTCTCATTCCCGGCCTCTCATTCCCGGCCTCTGATTCCCGGCCTCTGATTCCCCGCCTCTGTTTCCCCATATCTGATTCCCCGCCTCTGATTCCCCAACTCTGATTCCCCGTCTCTGATTCTCCAGCTCTGATTCCCCGCCTCTGATTCACCGTGTTTGATTCCCTGCCTCTGATTCCCCGCCTTTGATTCCCCATCTCTGATTCACTTCCTTTCATTCGCCACCTCTGATTCCCCATATCAGATTCCCCGCCTCTGTTTCCCCGCCTCTGATTCCCCTTCTCTGTTTCCCCATATCTGATACCCCGACTCTGTTTCTGCGCCTCTGATTCCCCGCCTCTGATTCCCTGCCTCTGATTCCCCGCCTCTGTTTCCCCATATCTGATTCCCCGCCTCTGATTACCCTACTCTGATTCCCCGCCTCTGATTCCCCAGCTCTGATTCCCCGTGTTTGATTCCCCGCCTCTGATTCCCCATCTCTGATTCCCGGCCTCTGATTCCCGGCCTCTGATTCTCGGCCTCTCGTTCCCGGCCTCTGATTCCCGGCCTCTGATTCCCCGCCTCTGGTTCCCCGCCTCTGATTCCCCGCCTCTGATTCCCCAACTCTGATTCGCCGCCTCTGATTCCCCAGCTCTGTTTCCCCGCCTCTGAATCCCCGCCTCTGTTTCCCCATATCTGATACCCCGACTCTGTTTCTGCGCCTCTGATTCCCCGCCTCTGATTCCCTGCCTCTGATTCCCCGCCTCTGTTTCCCCATATCTGATTCCCCGCCTCTGATTACCCTACTCTGATTCCCCGCCTCTGATTCCCCAGCTCTGATTCCCCGTGTTTGATTCCCCGCCTCTGATTCCCCATCTCTGATTCCCGGCCTCTGATTCCCGGCCTCTGATTCTCGGCCTCTCGTTCCCGGCCTCTGATTCCCGGCCTCTGATTCCCCGCCTCTGGTTCCCCGCCTCTGATTCCCCGCCTCTGATTCCCCAACTCTGATTCGCCGCCTCTGATTCCCCAGCTCTGTTTCCCCGCCTCTGAATCCCCGCCTCTGTTTCCCCATATCTAATTCCCCGCCTCTGATTCACAAACTCTGATTCCCCGCCTCTGATTCACCAGCTCTGATTCCCCGCCTCTGATTCCCCACATCTGATTCCCTGCCTCTGATTGCCCGCCTCTGATTCCCTGCCTCTGATTCCCAACCTCTGATTCCCCACCTCTGAATCCCCATATCTGATTACCCGCCTCTGAATCCCCAACTCTGATTCCCTGCCTCTAATTTCCCAGCTCTGATTCCCCGCCTCTTATTCCCCGTGTTTGATTTCCTGCCTCTGATTCCCCGCCTCTGATTACCCATGTCTGATTCACCGCCTCTGATTCCCCACCTCTGATTCCCCAATTCTGATTCCCCGCCTCTGATTCCCCGTGTTTGATTCCCTGCCTCTGATTCCCGGCCTCTGATTCCCCATCTCTGATTCCCGGACTCTGATTCCCCACCTCTGATTCCCGGCCTCTTATTCCCGGCATCTGATTCCGGCCTCTGATTCCCGGCCTCTGATTCCCTGCTTCTGATTCTGATTCCCTGCCTTTGATTCCCCATCTCTGATTCCGCACATCTGATTCCCTGCCTCTGATTCCCCATCTCTGATTCCCCATATCTGATTCCCCGCCTCTGTTTCCACGCCTCTGATTCCCCGCCTCTGTTTCCCCGCATCCGATTCCCCATATCTGATTCCCCGCCTCTGTTTCCCCGCCCCTGATTCCCCGCCTCTGTTTCCCCATATCTGATTCCCCGCCTCTGATTCCCCGCCTGTGATTCCCCATCTCTGATTCACCACCTCTGATTCCCCACCACTGATTCCCCATATCTAATTCCCCGCCTCTGTTTGCCCGCCTCTGATTCCCCGCCTCTGTTTCCCCATATCTGATTCCCCGCCTCTGAATCCCCAACTCTAATTCGCTGCCTCTGATTCCCCAGCTTCATTCCCCGCCTTTGATTCCCCCCGTCTGATTCCCAGCCTCTGAATCCCCGTGTCTGATAACCTGCCTCTGATTCCCCGCCTCTGATTCCCCATCTCAGATTCACCGCCTCTGATTCCCCACCTCTGATTCCCCATCTCTGATTCCGCACATCCGATTCCCTGCCTCTGATTCCTCAACTCTGATTCCCCGCCTCTGATTCCCCAGCTCTGATTCCCCACCTCTGATTCCCCGTGTTTGATCCCCTGCCTCTGATTCCCCGCCTCTGATTCCCCGCCTCTGATTCCCCACATCTGATTCCCTGCATCTGATTCCAAGCCTCTGATTCCCTGCCTCTGATTCCCAACCTCTGATTCCCCACCTCTGATTCCCCATATCTGATTCCCAGCCTCTGTTTCCCCGCCTCTGATTCCCCTCCTCTGTTTCCCCATATCTGATTCCCGGCCTCTGATTCCCCGCCTCTGATTCCCCGCCTCTGATTCCCTGCCTCTGATTCCCCATCTCCGATTCCGCACATCTGATTCCCTGCCTCTGATTCCCCGCCTCTGATTCCCCGCCTCTGATTCCCTGCCTCTGATTCCCAACCTCTGATTCCCCACCTCTGATTCCCCGTGTTTGATTCCCCGCCTCTGTTTCCCCGCCTCTGATTCCCCAACTCTAATTCCCCGCCTCTGATTCCCCATATCTGATTCCCCGCCCCTGTTTCCCCGCCTCTGATTCCCCGCCCCTGTTTCCCCATATCTGATTCCCTGCCTCTGATTCCCCATCTTTGATTCCCAGCCTCTGATTCCCCAGCTCTGATACCACGCCTCTGATTCCCCGTGTTTAATTCCCTGCCTCCGATTCCCCGCCTCTGATTCCCCATCTCTGATTCACCGCCTTTGATTCGCCACCTCTGATTCCCCATATCTGAT
The DNA here is from genome assembly GCF_036971445.1 of Narcine bancroftii. Lineage (NCBI taxonomy): Eukaryota > Metazoa > Chordata > Chondrichthyes > Torpediniformes > Narcinidae > Narcine > Narcine bancroftii. The sequence goes on along the minus strand of NC_091470.1, from coordinate 119,411,361 downwards.
TCCCCACCTCTGTTTCCCCGCCTCTGATTCCCCGCCTCTGATTCTCCATATCTCATTCCCCGCCTCTGAATCCCCATCACTGATTCCCGGACTCTGATTCCCCACCTCTGATTCCCGGCCTCTTATTCCCAGCATCTGTTTCCAGGCCTCTGATTCCCGGCCTCTGACTCCCCGCTTCTGATTCTGATTCCCCGCCTCTGATTCCCCATCTCTGATTCCGCACATCTGATTACCTGCCTCTGATTTCCCACATCTGATTCCCCATATCTGATTCCCCGCCTCTGTTTCCACGCCTCTGATTCCCCGCCTCTGTTTCCCCATATCTAATTCCCCACCTCTGATGCCTCAACTCTGATTCCCCGCCTCTGATTCCCCAGCTCTGATTCCCCGCCTCTGATTCCCCGCATCCGATTCCCCATATCTGATTCCCCGCCTCTGTTTCCCCGCCCCTGATTCCCCGCCTCTGTTTCCCCATATCTGATTCCCCGCCTCTGATTCCCCGCCTGTGATTCCCCATCTCTGATTCACCACCTCTGATTCCCCACCACTGATTCCCCATATCTAATTCCCCGCCTCTGTTTGCCCGCCTCTGATTCCCCGCCTCTGTTTCCCCATATCTGATTCCCCGCCTCTGAATCCCCAACTCTGATTCGCTGCCTCTGATTCCCCAGCTTCATTCCCCGCCTTTGATTCCCCCCGTCTGATTCCCAGCCTCTGAATCCCCGTGTCTGATAACCTGCCTCTGATTCCCCGCCTCTGATTCCCCAGCTCTGATTCCTCGCCTCTGATTCCCCACCTCTGATTCCCCAGCTCTGATTCCTCGCCTCTGATTCCCCAACTCTGATTCCCCGCCTCTGATTCCCCAGCTCTGATTCCCCACCTCTGATTCCCCGTGTTTGATCCCCTGCCTCTGATTCCCCGCCTCTGATTCCCCATCTCTGATTCACCGTCTTTGATTCGCCACCTCTGATTCCCCATATCTGATTCCTCGCCACTGTTTCACCGCCTCTGATTCCCCGCCTCTGATTCCACATATCTCATTCCCCGCCTCTGATTCGCCAGCTATGATTCCCCGCCTCTGATTCCCCGCGTCTGATTCCCTGCCTCTGATTCCCCGCCTCTGATTCCACATCTCTGATTCACCACCTCTGATTCCCCGCGTCTGATTCCCCGCCTCTGATGCCCCATCTCCGATTCCCCATCTCTGATTCCCCAATTCTGATTCCCCGCCTCTGATTCCCCAACTCTGATTCCCCGCCTCTGATTCCCCAGCTCTGATTCCCCGCCTCTGATTTTCCGTGTTTGATTCCCTGCCTCTGATTCCCGGCCTCTGATTCCCCATCTCTGATTCACCGCCTTTGATTCGCCACCTCTGATTCCCCATATCTGATTCCCCGCCTCTGTTTCCCCGCCTCTGATTCCCCGCCTCTGATTCCCCATATCTCATTCCCGTCCTCTGAATCCCCATCTCTGATTCCCGGACTCTGATTCCCCAACTCTGATTCCCGGCCTCTTATTCCCGGCATCTGATTCCGGCCTCTGATTCCCGGCCTCTGATTCCCTGCTTCTGATTCTGATTCCCTGCCTCTGATTCCCCATCTCTGATTCCGCACATCTGATTCCCTGCCTCTGATTCCCAACCTCTGATTCCCCACCTCTGATTCCCCATATCTGAATCCCCGCCTCTGTTTCCCCACCTCTGATTCCCCACCTCTGTTTCCCCATATCTGATTCCCGGCCTCTGATTCCCCGCCTCTGATTACCCGCCTCTGATTCCCTGCCTCTGATTCCCAACCTCTGATTCCCCACCTCTGATTCCCCATATCTGATTCCCCGCCTCTGTTTCCCCGCCTCTGATTCCCCTCCTCTGATTCCCCAACTCTAATTCCCCGCCTCTGATTCCCTGCCTCTGATTCCCAACCTCTGATTCCACACCTCTGATTCCCCATATCTGATTCCCCGCCTCTGTTTCCCCGCCTCTGATTCCCTGCCCCTGTTTCCCCATATCTGATTCCCTGCCTCTGATTCCCCAACTCTGATTCCCCGCCTCTGATTCCCCAGCTCTGATTCCCCGCCTCTGATTTCCCGTGTTTGATTCCCTGCCTCTGATTCCCCGCCTCTGATTCCCCATCTCTGATTCACCGCCTTTGATTCGCCACCTCTGATTCCACATATCTGATTCCCCACCTCTGTTTCCCCGCCTCTGATTCCCCGCCTCTGATTCCCCACCTCTGATTCCCCACCTCTGTTTCCCCGCCTCTGATTCCCCGCCTCTGATTCCCCACCTCTGATTCCCGGCCTCTGATTCCCCATCTCTGATTCCGCACATCTGATTCCCTGCCTCTGATTCCCCACCTCTGATTCCCCATATCTGATTTCCCGCCTCTGTTTCCCCGCCACTGATTCCCCGCCTCTGTTTCCCCATATCTAATTCCCAAACTCTGATGCCCCAACTCTGATTCCCTGCCTCTGATTCCCCGCGTTCTATTCCCTGCCTCTGATTCCCCGCCTGTGATTCCCCATATCTAATTCCCCGCCTCTGTTTGCCCGCCTCTGATTCCCCGCCTCTGATTCCCCATCTCTGATTCACAGCCTCTGATTCCACACCTCTGATTCCCCGCCTCTGATTCCCCAACTCTGATTCCCCGCCTCTGATTCCCCAGCTCTGATTCCCCATCTCTGATTCCGCACATCTGATTCCCTGCCTCTGATTCCCCACCTCTGATTCCCCATATCTGATTTCCCGCCTCTGTTTCCCCGCCTCTGATTCCCCGCCTCTGTTTCCCCATATCTAATTCCCAAACTCTGATGCCCCAACTCTGATTCCCTGCCTCTGATTCCCCGCGTTCTATTCCCTGCCTCTGATTCCCCGCCTGTGATTCCCCATCTCTGATTCACCACCTCTGATTCCCCACCTCTGATTCCCCATATCTAATTCCCCGCCTCTGTTTGCCCGCCTCTGATTCCCCGCCTCTGATTCCCCATCTCTGATTCACAGCCTCTGATTCCTCGCCTCTGTTTCCCCGCCTCTGATTCCCCGCCTCTGATTCCCCATATCTCATTCCCCGCCTCTGATTCCCCATCTCTGATTCCCGGACTCTGATTCCCCACCTCTGATTCCCGGCCTCTTATTCCCGGCATCTGATTCCGGCCTCTGATTCCCGACCTCTGATTCCCTGCTTCTGATTCCCCATCTCTGATTCCGCACATCTGATTCCCTGCCTCTGATTCCCCACCTCTGATTCCCCAAATCTGATTTCCCGCCTCTGTTTCCCCGCCTCTGATTCCCCGCCTCTGTTTCCCCATATCTAATTCCCAACCTCTGATGCCCCAACTCTGATTCCCTGCCTCTGATGCCCCGCGTTCTATTCCCTGCCTCTGATTCCCCGCCTGTGATTCCCCATCTCTGATTAACCACCTCTGATTCCCCACCTCTGATTCCCCATATCTAATTCCCCGCCTCTGTTTGCCCGACTCTGATTCCCCGCCTCTGTTTCCCCATATCTGATTCCCCGCCTCTGAATCCCCAACTCTGATTCCCTGCCTCTGATTCCCCAGCTCTGATTCCCCGCCTGTGATTCCCCATCTCTGATTCACCACCTCTGATTCCCCACCTCTGATTCCCCATATCTAATTCCCCGCCTCTGTTTGCCCGCCTCTGATTCCCCGCCTCTGATTCCCCATCTCTGATTCACAGCCTCTGATTCCTCGCCTCTGTTTCCCCGCCTCTGATTCCCCGCCTCTGATTCCCCATATCTCATTCCCCGCCTCTGATTCCCCATCTCTGATTCCCGGACTCTGATTCCCCACCTCTGATTCCCGGCCTCTTATTCCCGGCATCTGATTCCGGCCTCTGATTCCCTGCTTCTGATTCCCCATCTCTGATTCCGCACATCTGATTCCCTGCCTCTGATTCCCCACCTCTGATTCCCCATATCTGATTTCCCGCCTCTGTTTCCCCGCCTCTGATTCCCCGCCTCTGTTTCCCCATATCTAATTCCCAACCTCTGATGCCCCAACTCTGATTCCCTGCCTCTGATTCCCCGCGTTCTATTCCCTGCCTCTGATTCCCCGCCTGTGATTCCCCATCTCTGATTCACCACCTCTGATTCCCCACCTCTGATTCCCCATATCTAATTCCCCGCCTCTGTTTGCCCGACTCTGATTCCCCGCCTCTGTTTCCCCATATCTGATTCCCCGCCTCTGAATCCCCAACTCTGATTCCCTGCCTCTGATTCCCCAGCTCTGATTCCCCGCCTTTGATTCCCCCGTCTGATTCCCAGCCTCTGAAACCCCGTGTCTGATTTCTTGCCTCTGATTCCCCGCCTCTAATTCCCCATCTCTGATTCACAGCCTCTGATTCCCCACCTCTGATTCCCCATCTCTGATTCCGCACATCTGATTCCCTGCCTCTGATTCCCCATCTCTGATTCCCCGCCTCTGTTTCCCCGCCTCTGATTCCCCGCCTCTGATTCCCCATATCTCATTCCCCGCCTCTGAATCCCCATCTCTGATTCCCGGACTCTGATTCCCCACCTCTGATTCCCGGCCTCTTATTCCCGGCATCTGATTCCGGCCTCTGATTCCCCATCTCTGATTCCCCATATCTGATTCCCCGCCTCTGTTTCCCCGCCTCTGATTCCCCGCCTCTGTTTCCCAATATCTAAGTCCCCGCCTCTGATTCCCCAACTCTGATTCCCCACCTCTGATTCCCCAGCTCTGATTCCCCGCCTCTGATTCCCCGCATCTGATTCCCTGCATCTGATTCCAAGCCTCTGATTCCCTGCCTCTGATTCCCAACCTCTGATTCCCCACCTCTGATTCCCCATATCTGATTCCCAGCCTCTGTTTCCCCGCCTCTGATTCCCTGCCTCTGTTTCCCCATATCTGATTCCCGGCCTCTGATTCCCCGCCTCTGATTCCCCGCCTCTGATTCCCTGCCTCTGATTCCCCGCCTCTGATTCCCCGCCTCTGATTTCCTGCCTCTGATTCCCAACCTCTGATTCCCCACCTCTGATTCCCCGTGTTTGATACCCCGCCTCTGTTTCCCCGCCTCTGATTCCCCGCCTCTGATTCCCCAACTCTAATTCCCCGCCTCTGATTCCCCATATCTGATTCCCTGCCTCTGATTCCCCATCTCTGATTCACCGCCTTTGATTCGCCACCTCTGATTCCCCATATCTGATTCCCCACCTCTGTTTCCCCGCCTCTGATTCCCCGCCTCTGATTCTCCATATCTGATTCCCCGCATCTGTTTCCAGGCCTCTGATTCCCCGCCTCTGTTTCCCCATATCTAATTCCCCACCTCTGATGCCCCAACTCTGATTCCCCGCCTCTGATTCCCCAGCTCTGATTCCCCGCCTCTGATTCCCCGCATCCGATTCCCCATATCTGATTCCCCGCCTCTGTTTCCCCGCCCCTGATTCCCCGCCTCTGTTTCCCCATATCTGATTCCCCGCCTCTGATTCCCAACTATGATTCCCCGCCTCTGATTCCCCAGCTCTGATTCCCTGCCTCTGATTCCCCGCGTTCTATTCCCTGCCTCTGATTCCCCGCCTGTGATTCCCCATCTCTGATTCACTACCTCTGATTCCCCACCACTGATTCCCCATATCTAATTCCCCGCCTCTGTTTGCCCGCCTCTGATTCCCCGCCTCTGTTTCCCCATATCTGATTCGCTGCCTCTGATTCCCCAGCTTCATTCCCCGCCTTTGATTCCCCCCGTCTGATTCCCAGCCTCTGAATCCCCGTGTCTGATAACCTGCCTCTGATTCCCCACCTCTGATTCCCAAGCTCTGATTCCCCGCCTCTGATTCCCCAACTCTGATTCCCCGCCTCTGATTCCCCAGCTCTGATTGCCCGCCTCTGATTCCCCGTGTTTGATTCCCTGCCTCTGATTCCCCAGCTCTGATTCCTCGCCTCTGTTTCCCCGCCTCTGATTCCCCGCCTCTGATTCCCCAGCTCTGATTCCCCGCCTCTGATTTTCCGTGTTTGATTCCCCACCTCTGATTCCCGGCCTCTTATTCCCGGCAACTGATTCCGGCCTCTGATTCCCGACCTCTGATTCCCTGCTTCTGATTCCCCATCTCTGATTCCGCACATCTGATTCCCTGCCTCTGATTCCCCACCTCTGATTCCCCATATCTGATTTCCCGCCTCTGTTTCCCCGCCTCTGATTCCCCGCCTCTGTTTCCCCATATCTAATTCCCAACCTCTGATGCCCCAACTCTGATTCCCTGCCTCTGATTCCCCGCGTTCTATTCCCTGCCTCTGATTCCCCGCCTGTGATTCCCCATCTCTGATTCACCACCTCTGATTCCCCACCTCTGATTCCCCGTGTTTGATTCCCCGCCTCTGTTTCCCCGCCCCTGATTCCCCGCCTCTGTTTGCCCGACTCTGATTCCCCGCCTCTGTTTCCCCATATCTGATTCCCCGCCTCTGAATCCCCAACTCTGATTCCCTGCCTCTGATTCCCCATATCTCATTCCCCGCCTCTGATTCCCCATCTCTGATTCCCGGACTCTGATTCCCCACCTCTGATTCCCGGCCTCTTATTCCCGGCATCTGATTCCGGCCTCTGATTCCCGACCTCTGATTCCCTGCTTCTGATTCCCCATCTCTGATTCCGCACATCTGATTCCCTGCCTCTGATTCCCCACCTCTGATTCCCCAAATCTGATTTCCCGCCTCTGTTTCCCCGCCTCTGATTCCCCGCCTCTGTTTCCCCATATCTAATTCCCAACCTCTGATGCCCCAACTCTGATTCCCTGCCTCTGATGCCCCGCGTTCTATTCCCTGCCTCTGATTCCCCGCCTGTGATTCCCCATCTCTGATTAACCACCTCTGATTCCCCACCTCTGATTCCCCATATCTAATTCCCCGCCTCTGTTTGCCCGACTCTGATTCCCCGCCTCTGTTTCCCCATATCTGATTCCCCGCCTCTGAATCCCCAACTCTGATTCCCTGCCTCTGATTCCCCAGCTCTGATTCCCCGCCTGTGATTCCCCATCTCTGATTCACCACCTCTGATTCCCCACCTCTGATTCCCCATATCTAATTCCCCGCCTCTGTTTGCCCGCCTCTGATTCCCCGCCTCTGATTCCCCATCTCTGATTCACAGCCTCTGATTCCTCGCCTCTGTTTCCCCGCCTCTGATTCCCCGCCTCTGATTCCCCATATCTCATTCCCCGCCTCTGATTCCCCATCTCTGATTCCCGGACTCTGATTCCCCACCTCTGATTCCCGGCCTCTTATTCCCGGCATCTGATTCCGGCCTCTGATTCCCTGCTTCTGATTCCCCATCTCTGATTCCGCACATCTGATTCCCTGCCTCTGATTCCCCACCTCTGATTCCCCATATCTGATTTCCCGCCTCTGTTTCCCCGCCTCTGATTCCCCGCCTCTGTTTCCCCATATCTAATTCCCAACCTCTGATGCCCCAACTCTGATTCCCTGCCTCTGATTCCCCGCGTTCTATTCCCTGCCTCTGATTCCCCGCCTGTGATTCCCCATCTCTGATTCACCACCTCTGATTCCCCACCTCTGATTCCCCATATCTAATTCCCCGCCTCTGTTTGCCCGACTCTGATTCCCCGCCTCTGTTTCCCCATATCTGATTCCCCGCCTCTGAATCCCCAACTCTGATTCCCTGCCTCTGATTCCCCAGCTCTGATTCCCCGCCTTTGATTCCCCCGTCTGATTCCCAGCCTCTGAAACCCCGTGTCTGATTTCTTGCCTCTGATTCCCCGCCTCTAATTCCCCATCTCTGATTCACAGCCTCTGATTCCCCACCTCTGATTCCCCATCTCTGATTCCGCACATCTGATTCCCTGCCTCTGATTCCCCATCTCTGATTCCCCGCCTCTGTTTCCCCGCCTCTGATTCCCCGCCTCTGATTCCCCATATCTCATTCCCCGCCTCTGAATCCCCATCTCTGATTCCCGGACTCTGATTCCCCACCTCTGATTCCCGGCCTCTTATTCCCGGCATCTGATTCCGGCCTCTGATTCCCCATCTCTGATTCCCCATATCTGATTCCCCGCCTCTGTTTCCCCGCCTCTGATTCCCCGCCTCTGTTTCCCAATATCTAAGTCCCCGCCTCTGATTCCCCAACTCTGATTCCCCACCTCTGATTCCCCAGCTCTGATTCCCCGCCTCTGATTCCCCGCATCTGATTCCCTGCATCTGATTCCAAGCCTCTGATTCCCTGCCTCTGATTCCCAACCTCTGATTCCCCACCTCTGATTCCCCATATCTGATTCCCAGCCTCTGTTTCCCCGCCTCTGATTCCCTGCCTCTGTTTCCCCATATCTGATTCCCGGCCTCTGATTCCCCGCCTCTGATTCCCCGCCTCTGATTCCCTGCCTCTGATTCCCCGCCTCTGATTCCCCGCCTCTGATTTCCTGCCTCTGATTCCCAACCTCTGATTCCCCACCTCTGATTCCCCGTGTTTGATACCCCGCCTCTGTTTCCCCGCCTCTGATTCCCCGCCTCTGATTCCCCAACTCTAATTCCCCGCCTCTGATTCCCCATATCTGATTCCCTGCCTCTGATTCCCCATCTCTGATTCACCGCCTTTGATTCGCCACCTCTGATTCCCCATATCTGATTCCCCACCTCTGTTTCCCCGCCTCTGATTCCCCGCCTCTGATTCTCCATATCTGATTCCCCGCATCTGTTTCCAGGCCTCTGATTCCCCGCCTCTGTTTCCCCATATCTAATTCCCCACCTCTGATGCCCCAACTCTGATTCCCCGCCTCTGATTCCCCAGCTCTGATTCCCCGCCTCTGATTCCCCGCATCCGATTCCCCATATCTGATTCCCCGCCTCTGTTTCCCCGCCCCTGATTCCCCGCCTCTGTTTCCCCATATCTGATTCCCCGCCTCTGATTCCCAACTATGATTCCCCGCCTCTGATTCCCCAGCTCTGATTCCCTGCCTCTGATTCCCCGCGTTCTATTCCCTGCCTCTGATTCCCCGCCTGTGATTCCCCATCTCTGATTCACTACCTCTGATTCCCCACCACTGATTCCCCATATCTAATTCCCCGCCTCTGTTTGCCCGCCTCTGATTCCCCGCCTCTGTTTCCCCATATCTGATTCGCTGCCTCTGATTCCCCAGCTTCATTCCCCGCCTTTGATTCCCCCCGTCTGATTCCCAGCCTCTGAATCCCCGTGTCTGATAACCTGCCTCTGATTCCCCACCTCTGATTCCCAAGCTCTGATTCCCCGCCTCTGATTCCCCAACTCTGATTCCCCGCCTCTGATTCCCCAGCTCTGATTGCCCGCCTCTGATTCCCCGTGTTTGATTCCCTGCCTCTGATTCCCCAGCTCTGATTCCTCGCCTCTGTTTCCCCGCCTCTGATTCCCCGCCTCTGATTCCCCAGCTCTGATTCCCCGCCTCTGATTTTCCGTGTTTGATTCCCCACCTCTGATTCCCGGCCTCTTATTCCCGGCAACTGATTCCGGCCTCTGATTCCCGACCTCTGATTCCCTGCTTCTGATTCCCCATCTCTGATTCCGCACATCTGATTCCCTGCCTCTGATTCCCCACCTCTGATTCCCCATATCTGATTTCCCGCCTCTGTTTCCCCGCCTCTGATTCCCCGCCTCTGTTTCCCCATATCTAATTCCCAACCTCTGATGCCCCAACTCTGATTCCCTGCCTCTGATTCCCCGCGTTCTATTCCCTGCCTCTGATTCCCCGCCTGTGATTCCCCATCTCTGATTCACCACCTCTGATTCCCCACCTCTGATTCCCCGTGTTTGATTCCCCGCCTCTGTTTCCCCGCCCCTGATTCCCCGCCTCTGTTTGCCCGACTCTGATTCCCCGCCTCTGTTTCCCCATATCTGATTCCCCGCCTCTGAATCCCCAACTCTGATTCCCTGCCTCTGATTCCCCAGCTCTGATTCCCCGCCTTTGATTCCCCATCTCTGATTCACAGCCTCTGATTCCCCACCTCTGATTCCCCATCTCTGATTCCGCACATCTGATTCCCTGCCTCTGATTCCCCATCTCTGATTCACCGCCTTTGATTCGCCACCTCTGATTCCCCATTTCTGATTCCCGGACTCTGATTCCCCACCTCTGATTCCCGGCCTCATATTCCCGGCATCTGATTCCGGCCTCTGATTCCCGGCCTCTGATTCCCTGCTTCTGATTCTGATTCCCTGCCTTTGATTCCCCATCTCTGATTCCGCACATCTGATTCCCCGCCTCTGTTTCCCCGCCTCTGATTCCCCGCCTCTGTTTCCCAATATCTAAGTCCCCGCCTCTGATTCCCCAACTCTGATTCCCCGCCTCTGATTCCCCGCATCTGATTCCCCATATCTGATTCCCAGCCTCTGTTTCCCCGCCTCTGATTCCCTGCCTCTGATTCCCAACCTCTGATTCCCCACCTCTGATTCCCCATATCTGATTCCCAGCCTCTGTTTCCCCGCCTCTGATTCCCTGCCTCTGTTTCCCCATATCTGATTGCCTGCCTCTGATTCCCCGCCTCTGATTCCCCGCCTCTGATTCCCCACCTCTGATTCCCCGTGTTTGATTCCCCGCCTCTGTTTCCCCGCCCCTGATTCCCCGCCTCTGATTCCCCAACTCTAATTCCCCGCCTCTGATTCCCCATATCTGATTCCCCGCCTCTGTTTCCCCGCCTCTGATTCCCCGCCCCTGTTTCCCCATATCTGATTCCCTGCCTCTGATTCCCCAACTTTTATTCCCCGCCTCTAATTCCCCGTGTTTGATTCCCTGTCTCTGATTCCCCGCCTCTGATTCCCCATCTCTGATTCACCGCCTTTGATTCGCCACCTCTGTTTCCCCGCCTCTGATTCCCCGCCTCTGATTCTCCATATCTCATTCCCCGCCTCTGAATCCCCATCACTGATTCCCGGACTCTGATTCCCCACCTCTGATTCCCGGCCTCTTATTCCCAGCATCTGATTCCAGGCCTCTGATTCCCGGCCTCTGACTCCCCGCTTCTGATTCTGATTCCCTGCCTCTGATTCCCCACCTCTGATTCCCCATATCTGATTCCCCGCCTCTGTTTCCACGCCTCTGATTCCCCGCCTCTGTTTCCACATATCTAATTCCCCACCTCTGATGCCCCAACTCTGATTCCCCGCCTCTGATTCCCCAGCTCTGATTCCCCGCCTCTGATTCCCCGCATCCGATTCCCCATATCTGATTCCCCGCCTCTGTTTCCCCGCCCCTGATTCCCCGCCTCTGATTCCCAACTATGATTCCCCGCCTCTGATTCCCCAGCTCTGATTCCCTGCCTCTGATTCCCCGCGTTCTATTCCCTGCCTCTGATTCCCCGCCTGTGATTCCCCATCTCTGATTCACCACCTCTGATTCCCCACCACTGATTCCCCATATCTAATTCCCCGCCTCTGTTTGCCCGCCTTTGATTCCCCGCCTCTGTTTCCCCATATCTGATTCCCCGCCTCTGAATCCCCAACTCTGATTCGCTGCCTCTGATTCCCCAGCTTCATTCCCCGCCTTTGATTCCCCCCGTCTGATTCCCAGCCTCTGAATCCCCGTGTCTGATAACCTGCCTCTGATTCCCCGCCTCTGATTCCCCATCTCAGATTCACCGCCACTGATTCCCCACCTCTGATTCCCCATCTCTGATTCCGCACATCCGATTCCCTGCCTCTGATTCCCCGCCTCTGATTCCCCAGCTCTGATTCCCCACCTCTGATTCCCCGTGTTTGATCCCCTGCCTCTGATTCCCCTGCCTCTGATTCGCCACCTCTGATTCCCCATATCTGATTCCTCGCCACTGTTTCCCCGCCTCTGATTCCCCGCCTCTGATTCCCCATATCTCATTCCCCGCCTCTGATTCGCCAGCTATGATTCCCCGCCTCTGATTCCCCACGTCTGATTCCCTGCCTCTGATTCCCCGCCTCTGATTCCACATCTCTGATTCACCACCTCTGATTCCCCAATTCTGATTCCCCGCCTCTGATTCCCAAGCTCTGATTCCTCGCCTCTGATTCCCTTCCTCTGATTCCCAACCTCTGATTCCCCACCTCTGATTTCCCATATTGATTCCCTGCGTCTGATTCCCCGCCTCTGATTCCCCAGCTCTGATTCACCGCCTTTGATTCGCCACCTCTGATTCCCCATATCTGATTCCCCGCCTCTGTTTCCCCGCCTCTGATTCCCCGCCTCTGATTCCCCATATCTCATTCCCCGCCTCTGATTCCCTATCTCTGATACCCGGACTCTGATTCCCCACCTCTGATTCCCGGCCTCTTATTCCCGGCATCTGATTCTGGCCTCTGATTCCCGGCCTCTGATTCCCTGCTTCTGATTCCCCATCTCTGATTCCGCAAATCTAATTCCCTGCCTCTGATTCCCTGCCTCTGATTCCCCATCTCTGATTCCGCGCATCTGATTCCCTGCCTCTGATTCCCCACCTCTGATTCCCCATATCTGATTTCCCGCCTCTGTTTCCCCACCTCTGATTCCCCACCTCTGATTTCCCATATTGATTCCCTGCGTCTGATTCCCCGCCTCTGATTCCCCAACTCTGATTCCCCGCCTCTGATTCCCCAGCTCTGATTCCCCGCCTCTGATTCCCCATATCTGATTCCCCGCCTCTGTTTCCCCCCTCTGATTCCCCGCCTCTGATTCCCCATATCTCATTCCCCGCCTCTGAATCCCCATCTCTGATTCCCGGACTCTGATTCCCCACCTCTGATTCCCGGCCTCTTATTCCCGGCATCTGATTCCGGCCTCTGATTCCCGGCCTCTGATTCCCTGCTTCTGATTCTGATTCCCTGCCTCTGATTCCCCATCTCTGATTCCGCACATCTGATTCCCTGCCTCTGATTCCCCGCCTCTGTTTCCCAATATCTAAGTCCCCGCCTCTGATTCCCCAACTCTCATTCCCCACCTCTGATTCCCCAGCTCTGATTCCCCGCCTCTGATTCCTCGCATCTGATTCCCTGCATCTGATTCCAAGCCTCTGATTCCCTGCCTCTGATTCCCAACCTCTGATTCCCCACCTCTGATTCCCCATATCTGAATCCCCGCCTCTGTTTCCCCGCCTCTGATTCCCCACCTCTGTTTCCCCATATCTGATTCCCGGCCTCTGATTCCCTGCCTCTGATTCCCCGCCTCTGATTCCCCGCCTCTGATTCCCTGCCTCTGATTCCCAACCTCTGATTCCCCACCTCTGATTCCCCATATCTGATTCCCCGCCTCTGTTTCCCCGCCTCTGATTCCCCTCCTCTGATTCCCCAACTCTAATTCCCCGCCTCTGATTCCCCAGCTCTGATTCCCCGTGTTTGATTCCCCGCCTCTGATTCCCTGCCTCTGATTCCCAACCTCTGATTCCACACCTCTGATTCCCCATATCTGATTCCCCGCCTCTGTTTCCCCGCCTCTGATTCCCTGCCCCTGTTTCCCCATATCTGATTCCCTGCCTCTGATTCCCCAACTCTGATTCCCCGCATCTGATTCCCCAGCTCTGATTCCCCGCCTCTGATTTCCCGTGTTTGATTCCCTGCCTCTGATTCCCCGCCTCTGATTCCCCATCTCTGATTCACCGCCTTTGATTCGCCACCTCTGATTCCACATATCTGATTCCCCACCTCTGTTTCCCCGCCTCTGATTCCCCGCCTCTGATTCTCCATATCTCATTCCCCGCCTCTGATTCCCCACCTCTGATTCCCGGCCTCTTATTCCCAGCATCTGATTCCCGGCCTCTGATTCCCCGCTTCTGATTCTGATTCCCTGCCTCTGATTCACCATCTCTGATTCCGCACATCTGATTCCCTGCCTCTAATTCCCCACCTCTGAATCCCCATATCTGATTTCCCGCCTCTGTTTCCCCGCCTCTGATTCCCCGCCTCTGTTTCCCCATATCTAATTCCCAACCTCTGATGCCCCAACTCTGATTCCCTGCCTCTGATTCCCCGCGTTCTATTCCCTGCCTCTGATTCCCCGCCTGTGATTCCCCATCTCTGATTCACCACCTCTGATTCCCCACCACTGATTCCCCATATCTAATTCCCCGCCTCTGTTTGCCCGCCTCTGATTCCCCGCCTCTGTTTCCCCATATCTGATTCCCCGCCTCTGATTCCCCAGCTCTGATTCCCCGCCTTTGATTCCCCCGTCTGATTCCCAGCCTCTGAAACCCCGTGTCTGATTTCTTGCCTCTGATTCCCCGCCTCTGATTCCCCATCTCTGATTCACAGCCTCTGATTCCCCACCTCTGATTCCCCATCTCTGATTCTGCACATCTGATTCCCTGCCTCTGATTCCCCGACTCTGATCCCCACCTCTGATTCCCCAGCTCTGATTCCCCGCCTCTGATTCCCCAACTCTGATTCCCCGCCTCTGATTCCCAAGCTCTGATTCCACGCCTCTGATTCCCCATATCTCATTCCCCGCCTCTGATTCCCCATCTCGTATACCCGGACTCTGATTCCCCACCTCTGATTCCCGGCCTCTTATTCCCAGCATCTGATTCCGGCCTCTGATTCCCGGCCTCTGATTCCCTGCTTCTGATTCCCCATCTCTGATTCCGCAAATCTAATTCCCTGCCTCTGATTCCCCAACTCTGATTCCCCATATCTGATTCCCCACCTCTGTTTCCCGGCCTCTGATTCCCCGCTTCTGATTCTGATTCCCTGCCTCTGATTCCCCACCTCTGATTCCCCATATCTGATTTCCCGCCTCTGTTTCCCTGCCTCTGATTCCCTGCGTTCTATTCCCTGCCTATGATTCCCCGCCTGTGATTCCCCATCTCTGTTTCACCACCTCTGATTCCCCACCTCTGATTCCCCATATCTAATTCCCCGCCTCTGTTTGCCCGACTCTGATTCCCCGCCTCTGTTTCCCCATATCTGATTCCCCACCTCTGAATCCCCAACTCTGATTCCCTGCCTCTGATTCCCCAGCTCTGATTCCCCGCCTTTGATTCCCCCGTCTGATTCCCAGCCTCTGAAACCCCGTGTCTGATTTCTTGCCTCTGATTCCCCGCCTCTGATTCCCCATCTCTGATTCCGCACATCTGATTCCCTGCCTCTGATTCCCAGACTCTGATCCCCACCTCTGATTCCCCAGCTCTGATTCCCCGCCTCTGATTCCCCAACTCTGATTCCCCGCCTCTGATTCCCCAGCTCTGATTCCCCGCCTCTGATTCCCCGTGTTTGATTCCCTGCCTCTGATTCCCCGCCTCTGATTCCCCATCTCTGATTCACCGCCTTTGATTCGCCACCTCTGATTCCCCATATCTGATTCCTCGCCTCTGTTTCCCCGCCTCTGATTCCCCATCTCTGATTCACTGCTTCTGATTCCCCATCTCTGATTCCGCAAATCTAATTCCCTGCCTCTGATTCCCCACCTCTGATTCCCCATATCTGATTCCCCGCCTCTGTTTCCCCGCCTCTGATTCCCCGCCTCTGTTTCCCCATATCTAAGTCCCCGCCTCTGATTCCCCAACTTTGATTCCCCACCTCTGATTCCCCATATCTGATTCCCCGCCTCTGTTTCCCCGCCTCTGATTCCCCGCCTCTGTTTCCCCATATCTGATCCCCGCCTCTATTTGCCCGCATCTGATTCCCCGCCTCTGTTTCCCCATATCTGATTCCCCTCCTCTGAATCCCCAACTCTGATTCCCTACCTCTAATTTCCCAGCTCTGATTCCCTGCCTCTGATTCCCCGCGTCTGATTACCGGCCTCTGATTCCCCGCCTCTGATTCCCCACCTCTGTTTCCCCGCCTCTGATTCCCCACCTCTGATTCCCAATATCTGATTCCCCGCCTCTGATTCCCCACCTCTGATTCCCCGCCTTTGATTCGCCACCTCTGATTCCCAATATCTGATTCCCCGCCTCTGTTTCCCCGCCTCTGATTCCCCGCCTCTGATTCCCCATATCTCATTCCCCGCCTCTGAATCCCCATCTCTGATTCCCGGACTCTGATTCCCCACCTCTGATTCCCTGCTTCTGATTCTGATTCCCTGCCTTTGATTCCCCATCTCTGATTCCGCACATCTGATTCCCTGCCTCTGATTCCCCATCTCTGATTCCCCATATCTGATTCCCCGCCTCAGTTTCCCCGCCTCTGATTCCCCGCCTCTGTTTCCCAATATCTAAGTCCCCGCCTCTGATTCCCCGTGTTTGATTCCCTGCCTCTGATTCCCCACCTCTGATTCCCCAGCTCTGATTCCCCGCCTCTGATTCCCCGCATCTGATTCCCTGCATCTGATTCCAAGCCTCTTATTCCCTGCCTCTGATTCCCAACCTCTGATTCCCCACCTCTGATTCCCCATATCTGATTCCCAGTCTCTGTTTCCCCGCCTCTGATTCCCCGCCTCTGTTTCCTCATATCTGATTCCCGGCCTCTGGTTCCCCGCCTCTGATTCCCCGCCTCTGATTCCCTGCCTCTGATTCCCCATCTCCGATTCCGCACATCTGATTCCCTGCCTCTGATTCCCCGCCTCTGATTCCCCGCCTCTGATTTCCTGCCTCTGATTCCCTGCCTCTGATTCCCAACCTCTGATTCCCCAACTCTAATTCCCCGCCTCTGATTCCCCATATCTGATTCCCCGCCTCTGTTTCCCTGCCTCTGATTCCCCAACTTTGATTCCCAGCATCTGATTCCCCAGCTCTGATTCCCCGCCTCTGATTCCCCGCATCTGATTCCCTGCATCTGATTCCAAGCCTCTGATTCCCTGCCTCTGATTCCCAACCTCTGATTCCCCACCTCTGATTCCCCATATCTGATCCCCAGCCTCTGTTTCCCCGCCTCTGTTTCCCCATATCTGATTCCCGGCCTCTGATTCCCCGTCTCTGATTCCCCGCCTCTGATTCCCTGCCTCTGATTCCCCATCTCCGATTCCGCACATCTGATTCCCTGCCTCTGATTCCCCGCCTCTGATTCCCCGCCTCTGATTCCCTGCATCTGATTCCCAACCTCTGATTCCCCACCTCTGATTCCCCGTGTTTGATTCCCCGCCTCTGTTTCCCCGCCTCTGATTCCCCGCCTCTGATTCCCCAACTCTAATTCCCCGCCTCCGATTCCCCATATCTGATTCCCTGCCTCTGTGTCCCCGCCTCTGATTCCCCGCCCCTGTTTCCCCATATCTGATTCCCTGCCTCTGATTCCCCAACTTTGATTCCCCGCCTCTGATTCCCCGTGTTTGATTCCCTGCCTCTGATTCCCCGCCTCTGATTCCCCATCTCTGATTCACCGCCTTTGATTCGCCACCTCTGATTCCCCATATCTGATTCCCCACCTCTGTTTCCCCGCATCTGATTCCCCGCCTCTGATTCCCCATCTCTGATTCCGCACATCTGATTACCTGCCTCTGATTCCCCACCTCTGATTCCCCATATCTGATTCCCCGCCTCTGTTTCCCCATATCTGATTCCCCGCCTCTTATTCCCCAGCTCTGATTCCCTGCCTCTGATTCCCCGCGTTCTATTCCCTGCCTCTGATTCCCCGCCTGTGATTCCCCATCTCTGATTCACCACCTCTGATTCCCCACCACTGATTCCCCATATCTAATTCCCCGCCTCTGTTTGCCCGCCTCTGATTCCCCGCCTCTGTTTCCCCATATCTGATTCCCCGCCTCTGAATCCCCAACTCTGATTCCCTGCCTCTGATTCGCAAGCTCTGATTCCCCGCCTTTGATTCCCCCGTCTGATTCCCAGCCTCTGAAACCCCGTGTCTGATTTCTTGCCTCTGATTCCCCGCCTCTGATTCCCCATCTCTGATTCACAGCCTCTGATTCCCCACCTCTGATTCCCCATCTCTGATTCCCCGCCTCTGATTCCCCAACTCTGATCCCCACCTCTGATTCCCCAGCTCTGATTCCCCGCCTCTGATTCCCCAACTCTGATTCCCCGCCTCTGATTCCCAAGCTCTGATTCCACGCCTCTGATTCCCCATATCTCATTCCCCGCCTCTGATTCCCCATCTCGTATACCCGGACTCTGATTCCCCACCTCTGATTCCCGGCCTCTTATTCCCAGCATCTGATTCCGGCCTCTGATTCCCGGCCTCTGATTCCCTGCTTCTGATTCCCCATCTCTGATTCCGCAAATCTAATTCCCTGCCTCTGATTCCCCAACTCTGATTCCCCATATCTGATTCCCCACCTCTGTTTCCCGGCCTCTGATTCCCCGCTTCTGATTCTGATTCCCTGCCTCTGATTCCCCATCTCTGATTCCGCACATCTCATTCCCTGCCTCTGATTCCCCACCTCTGATTCCCCATATCTGATTTCCCGCCTCTGTTTCCCTGCCTCTGATTCCCCGCGTTCTATTCCCTGCCTATGATTCCCCGCCTGTGATTCCCCATCTCTGTTTCACCACCTCTGATTCCCCACCTCTGATTCCCCATATCTAATTCCCCGCCTCTGTTTGCCCGCCTCTGATTCCCCGCCTCTGTTTCCCAATATCTAAGTCCCCGCCTCTGATTCCCCAACTCTGATTCCCCGCCTCTGATTCCCCGCATCTGATTCCCCATATCTGATTCCCAGCCTCTGTTTCCCCGCCTCTGATTCCCTGCCTCTGTTTCCCCATATCTGATTGCCTGCCTCTGATTCCCCGCCTCTGATTCCCCGCCTCTGATTCCCCACCTCTGATTCCCCGTGTTTGATTCCCCGCCTCTGTTTCCCCGCCCCTGATTCCCCGCCTCTGATTCCCCAACTCTAATTCCCCGCCTCTGATTCCCCATATCTGATTCCCCGCCTCTGTTTCCCCGCCTCTGATTCCCCGCCCCTGTTTCCCCATATCTGATTCCCTGCCTCTGATTCCCCAACTTTTATTCCCCGCCTCTAATTCCCCGTGTTTGATTCCTTGCCTCTGATTCCCCGCCTCTGATTCCCCATCTCTGATTCACCGCCTTTGATTCGCCACCTCTGTTTCCCCGCCTCTGATTCCCCGCCTCTGATTCTCCATATCTCATTCCCCGCCTCTGAATCCCCATCACTGATTCCCGGACTATGATTCCCCACCTCTGATTCCCGGCCTCTTATTCCCAGCATCTGATTCCAGGCCTCTGATTCCCGGCCTCTGACTCACCGCTTCTGATTCTGATTCCCTGCCTCTGATTCCCCACCTCTGATTCCCCATTTCTGATTCCCCGCCTCTGTTTCCACGCCTCTGATTCCCCATATCTAATTCCCCACCTCTGATGCCCCAACTCTGATTCCCCGCCTCTGATGCCCCAACTCTGATTCCCCGCCTCTGATTCCCCGCCTCTGTTTCCCCGCCCCTGATTCCCCGCCTCCTATTCCCAACTATGATTCCCCGCCTCTGATTCCCCAGCTCTGATTCCCCGCCTCTGATTCCCCATCTCTGATTCACCACCTCTGATTCCCCACCACTGATTCCCCATATCTAATTCCCCGCCTCTGTTTGCCCGCCTTTGATTCCCCGCCTCTGTTTCCCCATATCTGATTCCCCGCCTCTGAATCCCCAACTCTGATTCGCTGCCTCTGATTCCCCAGCTTCATTCCCCGCCTTTGATTCCCCCCGTCTGATTCCCAGCCTCTGAATCCCCGTGTCTGATAACCTGCCTCTGATTCCCCGCCTCTGATTCCCCATCTCAGATTCACCGCCACTGATTCCCCACCTCTGATTCCCCATCTCTGATTCCGCACATCCGATTCCCTGCCTCTGATTCCCCAGCTCTGATTCCCCATCTCTGATTCACCGTCTTTGATTCGCCACCTCTGATTCCCCATATCTGATTCCTCGCCACTGTTTCCCCGCCTCTGATTCCCCGCCTCTGATTCCCCATATCTCATTCCCCGCCTCTGATTCGCCAGCTATGATTCCCCGCCTCTGATTCCCCACGTCTGATTCCCTGCCTCTGATTCCCCGCCTCTGATTCCACATCTCTGATTCACCACCTCTGATTCCCCGCGTCTGATTCCCCGCCTCTGATTCCCCATCTCTGATTCCCCATCTCTGATTCCCCAATTCTGATTCCCCGCCTCTGATTCCCAAGCTCTGATTCCTCGCCTCTGATTCCCTTCCTCTGATTCCCAACCTCTGATTCCCCACCTCTGATTTCCCATATTGATTCCCTGCGTCTGATTCCCCGCCTCTGATTCACCGCCTTTGATTCGCCACCTCTGATTCCCCATATCTGATTCCCCGCCTCTGTTTCCCCGCCTCTGATTCCCCGCCTCTGATTCCCCATATCTCATTCCCCGCCTCTGATTCCCCATCTCTGATACCCGGACTCTGATTCCCCACCTCTGATTCCCGGCCTCTTATTCCCGGCATCTGATTCTGGCCTCTGATTCCCGGCCTCTGATTCCCTGCTTCTGATTCCCCATCTCTGATTCCGCAAATCTAATTCCCTGCCTCTGATTCCCTGCCTCTGATTCCCCATCTCTGATTCCGCGCATCTGATTCCCTGCCTCTGATTCCCCACCTCTGATTCCCCATATCTGATTTCCCGCCTCTGTTTCCCCGCCTCTGATTCCCCACCTCTGATTTCCCATATTGATTCCCTGCGTCTGATTCCCCGCCTCTGATTCCCCAACTCTGATTCCCCGCCTCTGATTCCCCAGCTCTGATTCCCCGCCTCTGATTCCCCATATCTGATTCCCCGCCTCTGTTTCCCCCCTCTGATTCCCCGCCTCTGATTCCCCATATCTCATTCCCCGCCTCTGAATCCCCATCTCTGATTCCCGGACTCTGATTCCCCACCTCTGATTCCCGGCCTCTTATTCCCGGCATCTGATTCCGGCCTCTGATTCCCGGCCTCTGATTCCCTGCTTCTGATTCTGATTCCCTGCCTCTGATTCCCCATCTCTGATTCCGCACATCTGATTCCCTGCCTCTGATTCCCCGCCTCTGATTCCCCGCCTCTGTTTCCCAATATCTAAGTCCCCGCCTCTGATTCCCCAACTCTCATTCCCCACCTCTGATTCCCCAGCTCTGATTCCCCGCCTCTGATTCCTCGCATCTGATTCCCTGCATCTGATTCCAAGCCTCTGATTCCCTGCCTCTGATTCCCAACCTCTGATTCCCCACCTCTGATTCCCCATATCTGAATCCCCGCCTCTGTTTCCCCGCCTCTGATTCCCAACCTCTGTTTCCCCATATCTGATTCCCGGCCTCTGATTCCCTGCCTCTGATTCCCCGCCTCTGATTCCCCGCCTCTGATTCCCTGCCTCTGATTCCCAACCTCTGATTCCCCACCTCTGATTCCCCATATCTGATTCCCCGCCTCTGTTTCCCCGCCTCTGATTCCCCTCCTCTGATTCCCCAACTCTAATTCCCCGCCTCTGATTCCCCAGCTCTGATTCCCCGTGTTTGATTCCCCGCCTCTGATTCCCTGCCTCTGATTCCCAACCTCTGATTCCACACCTCTGATTCCCCATATCTGATTCCCCGCCTCTGTTTCCCCGCCTCTGATTCCCTGCCCCTGTTTCCCCATATCTGATTCCCTGCCTCTGATTCCCCAGCTCTGATTCCCCGCCTCTGATTTCCCGTGTTTGATTCCCTGCCTCTGATTCCCCGCCTCTGATTCCCCATCTCTGATTCACCGCCTTTGATTCGCCACCTCTGATTCCACATATCTGATTCCCCACCTCTGTTTCCCCGCCTCTGATTCCCCGCCTCTGATTCTCCATATCTCATTCCCCGCCTCTGATTTCCCACCTCTGATTCCCGGCCTCTTATTCCCAGCATCTGATTCCCGGCCTCTGATTCCCCGCTTCTGATTCTGATTCCCTGCCTCTGATTCACCATCTCTGATTCCGCACATCTGATTCCCTGCCTCTAATTCCCCACCTCTGATTCCCCATATCTGATTTCCCGCCTCTGTTTCCCCACCTCTGATTCCCCGCCTCTGTTTCCCCATATCTAATTCCCAACCTCTGATGCCCCAACTCTGATTCCCTGCCTCTGATTCCCCGCGTTCTATTCCCTGCCTCTGATTCCCCGCCTGTGATTCCCCATCTCTGATTCACCACCTCTGATTCCCCACCACTGATTCCCCATATCTAATTCCCCGCCTCTGTTTGCCCGCCTCTGATTCCCCGCCTCTGTTTCCCCATATCTGATTCCCCGCCTCTGAATCCACAACTCTGATTCCCTGCCTCTGATTCGCAAGCTCTGATTCCCCGCCTTTGATTCCCCCGTCTGATTCCCAGCCTCTGAAACCCCGTGTCTGATTTCTTGCCTCTGATTCCCCGCCTCTGATTCCCCATCTCTGATTCACAGCCTCTGATTCCCCACCTCTGATTCCCCATCTCTGATTCCGCACATCTGATTCCCTGCCTCTGATTCCCCGACTCTGATCCCCACCTCTGATTCCCCAGCTCTGATTCCCCGCCTCTGATTCCCCAACTCTGATTCCCCGCCTCTGATTCCCAAGCTCTGATTCCACGCCTCTGATTCCCCATATCTCATTCCCCGCCTCTGATTCCCCATCTCGTATACCCGGACTCTGATTCCCCACCTCTGATTCCCGGCCTTTTATTCCCGGCATCTGATTCCGGCCTCTGATTCCCGGCCTCTGATTCCCTGCTTCTGATTCCCCATCTCTGATTCCGCAAATCTAATTCCCTGCCTCTGATTCCCCAACTCTGATTCCGCACATCTCATTCCCTGCCTCTGATTCCCCACCTCTGATTCCCCATATCTGATTTCCCGCCTCTGTTTCCCTGCCTCTGATTCCCCGCGTTCTATTCCCTGCCTATGATTCCCCGCCTGTGATTCCCCATCTCTGTTTCACCACCTCTGATTCCCCACCTCTGATTCCCCATATCTAATTCCCCGCCTCTGTTTGCCCGACTCTGATTCCCCGCCTCTGTTTCCCCATATCTGATTCCCCACCTCTGAATCCCCAACTCTGATTCCCTGCCTCTGATTCCCCAGCTCTGATTCCCCGCCTTTGATTACCCCGTCTGATTCCCAGCCTCTGAAACCCCGTGTCTGATTTCTTGCCTCTGATTCCCCGCCTCTGATTCCCCATCTCTGATTCCGCACATCTGATTCCCTGCCTCTGATTCCCAGACTCTGATCCCCACCTCTGATTCCCCAGCTCTGATTCCCCGCCTCTGATTCCCCAACTCTGATTCCCCGCCTCTGATTCCCCAGCTCTGATTCCCCGCCTCTGATTCCCCGTGTTTGATTCCCTGCCTCTGATTCCCCGCCTCTGATTCCCCATCTCTGATTCACCGCATTTGATTCGCCACCTCTGATTCCCCATATCTGATTCCTCGCCTCTGTTTCCCCGCCTCTGATTCCCCGCCTCTGATTCCCCATCTCTGATTCCCTGCTTCTGATTCCCCATCTCTGATTCCGCAAATCTAATTCCCTGCCTCTGATTCCCCACCTCTGATTCCCCATATCTGATTCCCTGCCTCTGTTTCCCCGCCTCTGATTCCCCGCCTCTGTTTCCAGATATCTAAGTCCCCGCCTCTGATTCCCCAACTTTGATTCCCCACCTCTGATTCCCCATATCTGATTCCCCGCCTCTGTTTCCCCGCCTCTGATTCCCCGCCTCTGTTTCCCCATATCTGATCCCCGCCTCTATTTGCCCGCATCTGATTCCCCGCCTCTGTTTCCCCATATCTGATTCCCCTCCTCTGAATCCCCAACTCTGATTCCCTACCTCTAATTTCCCAGCTCTGATTCCCTGCCTCTGATTCCCAGCGTCTGATTACCGGCCTCTGATTCCCCGCCTCTGATTCCCCATCTCTGATTCACAACCTCTGATTCCCCACCTCTGATACCCCATATCTGATTCCCCACCTCTGTTTCCCCGCCTCTGATTCCCCACCTCTGATTCCCAATATCTGATTCCCCGCCTCTGATTCCCCACCTCTGATTCCCCGCCTTTGATTCGCCACCTCTGATTCCCAATATCTGATTCCCCGCCTCTGTTTCCCCGCCTCTGATTCCCCGCCTCTGATTCCCCATATCTCATTCCCCGCCTCTGAATCCCCATCTCTGATTCCCGGACTCTGATTCCCCACCTCTGATTCCCTGCTTCTGATTCTGATTCCCTGCCTTTGATTCCCCATCTCTGATTCCGCACATCTGATTCCCTGCCTCTGATTCCCCATCTCTGATTCCCCATATCTGATTCCCCGCCTCAGTTTCCCCGCCTCTGATTCCCCGCCTCTGTTTCCCAATATCTAAGTCCCCGCCTCTGATTCCCCAACTCTAATTCCCCACCTCTGATTCCCCAGCTCTGATTCCCCGCCTCTGATTCCCCGCATCTGATTCCCTGCATCTGATTCCAAGCCTCTTATTCCCTGCCTCTGATTCCCAACCTCTGATTCCCCACCTCTGATTCCCCATATCTGATTCCCAGCCTCTGTTTCCCCGCCTCTGATTCCCCGCCTCTGTTTCCTCATATCTGATTCCCCGCCTCTGATTCCCTGCCTCTGATTCCCCATCTCCGATTCCGCACATCTGATTCCCTGCCTCTGATTCCCCGCCTCTGATTCCCCGCCTCTGATTTCCTGCCTCTGATTCCCTGCCTCTGATTCCCAACCTCTGATTCCCCAACTCTAATTCCCCGCCTCTGATTCCCCATATCTGATTCCCCGCCTCTGTTTCCCTGCCTCTGATTCCCCAACTTTGATTCCCAGCATCGGATTCCCCAGCTCTGATTCCCCGCCTCTGATTCCCCGCATCTGATTCCCTGCATCTGATTCCAAGCCTCTGATTCCCTGCCTCTGATTCCCAACCTCTGATTCCCCACCTCTGATTCCCCATATCTGATCCCCAGCCTCTGTTTCCCCGCCTCTGTTTCCCCATATCTGATTCCCGGCCTCTGATTCCCCGCCTCTGATTCCCCGCCTCTGATTCCCTGCCTCTGATTCCCCATCTCCGATTCCGCACATCTGATTCCCTGCCTCTGATTCCCCGCCTCTGATTCCCCGCCTCTGATTCCCTGCATCTGATTCCCAACCTCTGATTCCCCACCTCTGATTCCCCGTGTTTGATTCCCCGCCTCTGTTTCCCCGCCTCTGATTCCCCGCCTCTGATTCCCCGCCTCTGATTCCCCAACTCTAATTCCCCGCCTCCGATTCCCCATATCTGATTCCCTGCCTCTGTGTCCCCGCCTCTGATTCCCCGCCCCTGTTTCCCCATATCTGATTCCCTGCCTCTGATTCCCCAACTTTGATTCCCCGCCTCTGATTCCCCGTGTTTGATTCCCTGCCTCTGATTCCCCGCATCTGATTCCCCATCTCTGATTCACTGCCTTTGATTCGCCACCTCTGATTCCCCATATCTGATTCCCCACCTCTGTTTCCCCGCATCTGATTCCCCGCCTCTGATTCCCCATCTCTGATTCCGCACATCTGATTACCTGCCTCTGATTCCCCACCTCTGATTCCCCATATCTGATTCCCCGCCTCTGTTTCCCCATATCTGATTCCCCGCCTCTTATTCCCCAGCTCTGATTCCCTGCCTCTGATTCCCCGCCTGTGATTCCCCATCTCTGATTCCCCGCCTCTGTTTCCCCATATCTGATTCCCCGCCTCTGAATCCCCAACTCTGATTCCCTGCCTCTGATTCGCAAGCTCTGATTCCCCGCCTTTGATTCCCCCGTCTGATTCCCAGCCTCTGAAACCCCGTGTCTGATTTCTTGCCTCTGATTCCCCGCCTCTGATTCCCCATCTCTGATTCACAGCCTCTGATTCCCCACCTCTGATTCCCCATCTCTGATTCCGCACATCTGATTCCCTGCCTCTGATTCCCCGACTCTGATCCCCACCTCTGATTCCCCAGCTCTGATTCCCCGCCTCTGATTCCCCAACTCTGATTCCCCGCCT
The DNA here is from genome assembly GCF_036971445.1 of Narcine bancroftii. NCBI lineage: Eukaryota > Metazoa > Chordata > Chondrichthyes > Torpediniformes > Narcinidae > Narcine > Narcine bancroftii. The sequence goes on along the minus strand of NC_091470.1, from coordinate 119,385,589 downwards.
CTGATTCCCAAGCTCTGATTCCACGCCTCTGATTCCCCATATCTCATTCCCCGCCTCTGATTCCCCATCTCGTATACCCGGACTCTGATTCCCCACCTCTGATTCCCGGCCTCTTATTCCCGGCATCTGATTCCGGCCTCTGATTCCCGGCCTCTGATTCCCTGCTTCTGATTCCCCATCTCTGATTCCGCAAATCTAATTCCCTGCCTCTGATTCCCCAACTCTGATTCCCCATATATGATTCCCCAACTCTGTTTCCCGGCCTCTGATTCCCCGCTTCTGATTCTGAATCCCTGCCTCTGATTCCCCATCTCTGATTCCGCACATCTCATTCCCTGCCTCTGATTCCCCACCTCTGATTCCCCATATCTGATTTCCCGCCTCTGTTTCCCTGCCTCTGATTCCCCGCGTTCTATTCCCTGCCTATGATTCCCCGCCTGTGATTCCCCATCTCTGTTTCACCACCTCTGATTCCCCACCTCTGATTCCCCATATCTAATTCCCCGCCTCTGTTTGCCCGACTCTGATTCCCCGTCTCTGTTTCCCCATATCTGATTCCCCACCTCTGAATCCCCAACTCTGATTCCCTGCCTCTGATTCCCCAGCTCTGATTCCCCGCCTTTGATTCCCCCGTCTGATTCCCAGCCACTGAAACCCCGTGTCTGATTTCTTGCCTCTGATTCCCCGCCTCTGATTCCCCATCTCTGATTCCGCACATCTGATTCCCTGCCTCTGATTCCCAGACTCTGATCCCCACCTCTGATTCCCCAGCTCTGATTCCCCGCCTCTGATTCCCCAACTCTGATTCCCCGCCTCTGATTCCCCAGCTCTGATTCCCCGCCTCTGATTCCCCGTGTTTGATTCCCTGCCTCTGATTCCCCGCCTCTGATTCCCCATCTCTGATTCACCGCCTTTGATTCGCCACCTCTGATTCCCCATATCTGATTCCTCGCCTCTGTTTCCCCGCCTCTGATTCCCCGCCTCTGATTCCCCATCTCTGATTCCCTGCTTCTGATTCCCCATCTCTGATTCCGCAAATCTAATTCCCTGCCTCTGATTCCCCGCCTCTGATTCCCCAACTTTGATTCCCCACCTCTGATTCCCCATATCTGATTCCCCGCCTCTGTTTCCCCGCCTCTGATTCCCCGCCTCTGTTTCCCCATATCTGATCCCCGCCTCTATTTGCCCGCATCTGATTCCCCGCCTCTGTTTCCCCATATCTGATTCCCCTCCTCTGAATCCCCAACTCTGATTCCCTACCTCTAATTTCCCAGCTCTGATTCCCTGCCTCTGATTCCCCGCGTCTGATTACCGGCCTCTGATTCCCCATCTCTGATTCCCCATATCTGATTCCCCGCCTCAGTTTCCCCGCCTCTGATTCCCCGCCTCTGTTTCCCAATATCTAAGTCCCCGCCTCTGATTCCCCAACTCTAATTCCCCACCTCTGATTCCCCAGCTCTGATTCCCCGCCTCTGATTCCCCGCATCTGATTCCCTGCATCTGATTCCAAGCCTCTTATTCCCTGCCTCTGATTCCCAACCTCTGATTCCCCACCTCTGATTCCCCATATCTGATTCCCAGCCTCTGTTTCCCCGCCTCTGATTCCCCGCCTCTGTTTCCTCATATCTGATTCCCGGCCTCTGGTTCCCCGCCTCTGATTCCCCGCCTCTGATTCCCTGCCTCTGATTCCCCATCTCCGATTCCGCACATCTGATTCCCTGCCTCTGATTCCCCGCCTCTGATTCCCCGCCTCTGATTTCCTGCCTCTGATTCCCTGCCTCTGATTCCCAACCTCTGATTCCCCAACTCTAATTCCCCGCCTCTGATTCCCCATATCTGATTCCCCGCCTCTGTTTCCCTGCCTCTGATTCCCCAACTTTGATTCCCAGCATCTGATTCCCCAGCTCTGATTCCCCGCGTCTGATTCCCCGCATCTGATTCCCTGCATCTGATTCCAAGCCTCTGATTCCCTGCCTCTGATTCCCAACCTCTGATTCCCCACCTCTGTTTCCCCATATCTGATTCCCGGCCTCTGATTCCCCGCCTCTGATTCCCCGCCTCTGATTCCCTGCCTCTGATTCCCCATCTCCGATTCCGCACATCTGATTCCCTGCCTCTGATTCCCCGCTTCTGATTCCCCGCCTCTGATTCCCTGCATCTGATTCCCAACCTCTGTGTCCCCGCCTCTGATTCCCCGCCCCTGTTTCCACATATCTGATTCCCTGCCTCTGATTCCCCAACTTTGATTCCCCGCCTCTGATTCCCCGTGTTTGATTCCCTGCCTCTGATTCCCCGCCTCTGATTCCCCATCTCTGATTCACCGCCTTTGATTCGCCACCTCTGATTCCCCATATCTGATTCCCCACCTCTGTTTCCCCGCATCTGATTCCCCGCCTCTGATTCCCCATCTCTGATTCCGCACATCTGATTACCTGCCTCTGATTCCCCACCTCTGATTCCCCATATCTGATTCCCCGCCTCTGTTTCCCCGCCTCTGATTCCCCAGCTCTGATTCCCTGCCTCTGATACCCCGCGTTCTATTCCCTGCCTCTGATTCCCCGCCTGTGATTCCCCATCTCTGATTCACCACCTCTGATTCCCCACCACTAATTCCCCATATCTGATTCCCCGCCTCTGATTCCCCACCTCTGATTCCCCATATCTGATTCCCAGCCTCTGTTTCCCCGCCTCTGATTCCCCACCTCTGATTCCCCATATCTGATTCCCGGCCTCTGATTCCCCGCCTCTGATTCCCCGCCTCTGATTCCCAGTGTTTGATTCCCCGCCTCTGTTTCCCCGCCTCTGATTCCCCGCCTCTGTTTCCCCGCCTCTGATTCCCCACCTCTGATTCCCCAGCTCTGATTCCCCGCCTCTGATTCCCTGCATCTGATTCCCTGCATCTGATTCCAAGCCTCTGATTCCCGGCCTCTGATTCCCCGCCTCTGATTCCCCGCCTCTGATTCCCCACCTCTGATTCCCCATATCTGATTCCCAGCATCTGTTTCCCCGCCTCTGATTCCCCGCCTCTGTTTCCCCATATCTGATTCCCTGCCTCTGATTCCCCATCTCCGATTCCGCACATCTGATTCACTTCCTCTGATTCCCCGCCTCTGTATCCCCGCCTCTGATTCCCCGCCTCTGATTCCCCAACTCTAATTCCCCGCCTCTGATTCCCCATATCTGATTCCCCGCCTCTGTTTCCCCGCCTCTGATTCCCCGCCCCTGTTTCCCCATATCTGATTCCCTGCCTCTGATTCCCCAACTTTGAATCCCAGCCTCTGATTCCCCAGCTCTGATTCCCCGCCTCTGTTTCCCCATATCTGATTCCCGGCCTCTGATTCCCTGCCTCTGATTCCCCATCTCCGATTCCGCACATCTGATTCCCTGCCTCTGATTCCCCGCCTCTGATTCCCCGCCGCTGATTCCCTGCCTCTGATTTCCAACCTCTGATTCCCTACCTCTGATTCCCCGTGTTTGATTCCCCGCCTCTGTTTCCCCGCCACTGATTCCCCGCCTCTGATTCCCCAACTCTAATTCCCCGCCTCTGATTCCCCGTGTTTGATTCCCCGCCTCTGTTTCCCCGCCTCTGATTCCCCGCCCCTGTTTCCCCATATCTGATTCCCTGACTCTGATTCCCCAACTTTGATTCCCAGCCTCTGATTCCCCGTGTTTGATTCCCTGCCTCTGATTCCCCGCCTCTGATTCCCCATATCTGATTCCCCACCTCTGTTTCCCCGCCTCTGATTCCCCGCCTCTGATTCTCCATATCTCATTTCCCGCCTCTGACTCCCCATCTCTGATTCCCGGCCTCTGACTCCCCGCTTCTGATTCTGATTCCCTGCCTCTGATTCCCCATCTCTGATTCCGCACATCTGATTACCTGCCTCTGATTCCCCACCTCTGATTCCCCATATCTGATTCCCCGCCTCTGTTTCCACGCCTCTGATTCCCTGCCTCTGTTTCCCCATATCTAATTCCCCACCTCTGATGCCCCAACTCTGATTCCCCGCCTCTGATTCCCCAGCTCTGATTCCCCGCCTCTGATTCCCTGCATCCGATTCCCCATATCTGATTCCCCGCCTCTGTTTCCCCGCCCCTGATTCCCTGCCTCTGTTTCCCCATATCTGATTATCCGCCTCTGATTCCCAACTATGATTCCCCGCCTCTGAATCCCCGCGTCTGATTCCCTGCCTCTGCTTCCCCGCCTCTGATTCCCCAACTCTGATTCCCCGCCTCTGATTCCCCAGCTCTGATTCCCCGCCTCTGATTCCCCGTGTTTGATTCCCTGCCTCTGATTCCCGGCCTCTGATTCCCCATCTCCGATCCCGCAAATCTGATTCCCTGCCTCTGATTCCCCGCCTCTGATTCCCAACCTCTGATTCCCCACCTCTGATTCCCCATATCTGATTCCCCGCCTCTGTTTCCCCGCCTCTGATTCCCCGCCTCTGTTTCCCCATATCTGATTCCCCGCCTCTATTTCCCCGCCTCTGTTTCCCCGCCTCTGATTCCCCGCCTCTGATTCCCCATATCTCATTCCCCGCCTCTGATTCCCCATCTCTGATTCCCGGACTCTGATTCCCCACCTCTGATTCCCGGCCTCTTATTCCCGGCATCTGATTCCGTCCTCTGATTCCCGGCCTCTGATTCCCTGCTTCTGATTCCCCATCTCTGATTCCGCAAATCTAATTCCCTGCCTCTGATTCCCCACCTCTGATTCCCCATATCTGATTCCCCGCCTCTGTTTCCCCGCCTCTGATTCCCCGCCTCTGTTTCCCCATATCTAAGTCCCCGCCTCTGATTCCCCAACTTTGATTCCCAGCCTCTGATTCCCCAGCTCTGATTCCCCGCCTCTGATTCCCCGTGTTTGATTCCCTGCCTCTGATTCCCCGCCTCTGATTCCCCAGCTCTGATTCACCGCCTTTGATTCGCCACCTCTGATTCCCCATATCTGATTCCCCACCTCTGTTTCCCCGCCTCTGAATCCCCGCCTCTGATTCTCCATATCTCATTCCCCGCCTTATATGTGTGTACATTAACTAAATTAATAATTGGTTTCTTGTTAAGGTGAAAACCTGTTGCTGCCCATTTCTGAAAGTTGATGATTTGTTTTCTTTGTTTCTTGGAGTCACTGAGGGAAAAGTAAACCCTCACCATCTGTTTGAAGATCATGGGCAGCAGGTTGAAATGTCTGGGACGGGAGGTTATGGAATGGTGGGGACATCATGGGCATCAAAGAGCAGGTCCTCAATGTACACCAATGGTACGAATATGCCAGCAGTATCATTCACGTGATAAGCACTAATTAGGAGCCATCCAACATGGGCAGATGCTGCCCTTCCTTTCCTAATGAAGGGTTTCAGCCTGAAACGATGAATGCTTGGATGGTGCCTGAACCGCTGAGTTTCTCCAGCACTCTGTGGGCTGCCTTTTTGTTCCTCTCCAGCATTAATCCTAACCAGTTGTAGATGAAACTTATGCAGGAATATCATCCACAAAAAATACTAATATTAATCAGATGTGAAGTACTGACATGTGATTTGGTTTCTGTGGGGAAACAAGGTCACTTAACAAAATATATGAGCAATTACAATAAATACTCAGCAGCACAGATTAATTAATTCGTGGAACGTCAGAGGTTCCGGTGAACTATCGCGGAACGTCAGAGGTTCCGGTGAACTATCGCGGAACGTCAGAGGTTCCGGTGAACTATCGCGGAACGTCAGAGGTTCCGGTGAACTATCGCGGAACGTCAGAGGTTCCGGTGAACTAACGCGGAACGTCAGAGGTTCCGGTGAACTAACGCGGAACGTCAGAGGTTCCGGTGAACTAACGCGGAACGTCAGAGGTTCCGGTGAACTATCGCGGAACGTCAGAGGTTCCGGTGAACTATCGTGGAACGTCAGAGGTTCCGGTGAACTATCGTGGAATGTCAGAGGTTCCGGTGAACTAATGCACATCAATTTCATCAATCTGGAATGTCAATTTTTCAGACTGATCATGTTGAAGATGTGGGGATTGTGATAGTACAGATTCTATCACCAATGTGTATATGTACATATGTACAGATGGTAGTGTAGGATGATTGTGATTGGCTGAGAGTGTAGCCACGCCTACTGGCAGGTCTTAAAGGGTTGCTCCTAGCCAGACCAGGTCATTCTGGACTGGTCGACCTACATGTGATATGCACCAGTCTTCTAGTTAATAAAAGCCTTGATTTGGATCAACAAGCTTTTGATTATTTCGACATGCTCTACAGGGGCTACATCCCAAACTAGCATTTTCTGATTTATTTCAAATGTACCAGACTTGCCATTACTTTTCTTTTGTTTTATATCAATTTGCCCATGGAATTGGTCAGAACGTCGTTCTCTCCACAGCTTCGGATTTAGGCCATTCAGAAGTTCATTGTCAAATTACTTTCTATGATTTCCATTGTACCTGTGTCAGGCAACATCCGTTTGCATTATTCCCAAAATTTTGGCTGCTGACCTTTCCTGCTTCGATTTTCCATTCACGATATAATCAGTTCATTACTTAATTCTAAGCAGAGTTGGTGAACCCAGCACATTCCATTAGCTTCTCTCAGCAGATTGGTTAGTTCAATGCCTTTACAGTGCCAGTGACAGGGTTGCTGTCGGTGGGGGGTATTTGCGGGTGTGGATCTCCCCCATGACATTCTATGCCCCTCCCCGCACGTGACTATCGCATGCTGTCAGCCCCGACCCCTGCTGCGTCATAAGCATGCATCAAGTGTCTCTAGCATCTAGTTTGATGCATGCTAGCGACTCTCCATCTTCCCCCGGCTGCGTCCATCAGCACAGGAAGGTCCCACACATCAGACAGCAACCCCCCTCAGTGTTCCCCCCAATGTCAACACGCTGAAAACATCACCCCCAATGCCCCCTTTACTTCCCAGTCAGCACTTTCTTAGTCAACAGCACCCCCACCGAACGAGTTCTCGAGCACTGTAATGTGCTCATCTCTAACATTCCAATGACCCCCCTCTAAAATTCATTCTGGCATCAGATGGGACCGTGGGTCAAATCCTGCGCTGTCTGTAAGGAGTTTTTACGTTCTTCATGTCTGCATGGGTTTTCTCCAGGGACTTTGATTTCCTCCCACCATTCAAAACTTACCGGAGGGTGTAGGTCAATTGTATGTAATTGAGCAACACAGCCTGTCTCGCTTTTTTTAAAATTAAATTGTGAGGCTGCTTTCGTAATATCCAGTTCCAGATTAGTAGAAATGCCCTCTGATTATTTATTGGAAAGATTAAATCTCCCATCTTAAATCCTTGTCACAAACTTTCATTTCACCCACTACTGACACAACCCCTACTCCAAGACAGTGTCTGAAATGGAAACCAACAAACTTGCAATCTTAAGACAACAAAAGAATTTGGAATGTGGAACAAGAAAGAAACAGAATACTGGGAGGCAAAGGGTATGCTAATTCTGCGTAAGGCAGGGGCGGGCAACCTTTTACCATGCATGGGCTGGACGGTGTGTCCATGGTCGAATAGCAGGCTGCACTGATGCTACCATAAATTAATAAATACTGAAACACAGACATTATGTAATTTAAGTTTTCGATTGTCTCTGCTTGATGTATGAACAGAACCGATGACAATTTATCAAAAAACAGTCCACATAAAATGTTCAAGCAACTAGATCAATCACATTCCTTCCAAAAAAAAATCTATGTTGGGGGATAAAATACACGTCAGGGAAGGCTTCTTCAAATCTGGAAATACACCAAAAATCATGAGTTAGTCGTTAAAATGGCACAATAAAAAAAAGCCAAAAAGGAGAAACACAATAAAAACAAAATACCTAATCCCAAATCAGACAGCAGCTCAGTCAGTGGGAATCTTGATTCTGTTAGTTGTTGGAAAGCATTTCGATATTGGGTGACATGGTGGTTGATGCCAATAGCAAAGCATCATCTAAATGGGCATTGGTCATTATGGTTTTGGGGTACTTCATTTTTGAGAACAGTTGCTCACTACAGCCAAACAGTGATGCCATCTTTTTTGCGTGTTCGACCAAGTTTTTATAATTCCCATATCGAAGGTTTTTTTGTAGAAGTCCATCAAAGGCACATCATTAAATTTGGATTTCAACTGATCACTGCATTGCATCTCAATAATTTCCACCTGATAATTCTCTGGTACAGTTTTGCACATCCACAGTGAATGGAGTTGCAAACAGCTTGAAGTCACTTGCATCATGTGTCCTATTTTTGTGAACATTACAGACTTGGGTAATTTTCAACATTAGTATGACCATTGACGGCTCCACCATTGAGATCGTCAAGAGTATTATGTTCCTTGGAATGCACTTGGCAAAGAATCCCTAACACCAGCTCCCTAGCCAAGAAGGCCCAGCAGCGCCTCTACTTCCTGCGAAGGCTGAGGAAAGTCCAACTCCTGCCCTCCACCCTCACTACATTCTACAGAGGATGTATCGAGAGCATCCTGTGCAACTGGTTTGGAGGCTGTACCTCGTTGGACCACAAGATCCTGCAGAGGTCAGCTGAAAAGATCATTGGGGGATCTCTTCCTACCATGAAGGACGTCTACAACACTCGATGCAGGTGAAAGGCAATAAACATTGTGCAGGACTCCACACACCTCTTCACTAAACTGTTCTCCCTTCTGCCATCTGCTCCACTTTGGCTCCTTACGTCCAGATTGGGCAACAGTTTTTTTTCCCTCCAAGCCATCAGGCTCCTGAATTCCCAGAACATATGTGGATAGTATACATGAACTGTTATTGTTAATATTTTAATGTGTTTAACTTCTATTCTAACTTGTATTTATGCTCAATGGAGAAACACTATCTTGTCTTTACCATGTGAGCATGGGGTGAATGATAAATAAAGGTGGCTTGACTTGATCTCTTCTCTTTGGCTTGGCTTCGCGGACGAAGATTTATGGAGGGGGTAAAAAGTCCACGTCAGCTGCAGGCTCGTTTGTGGCTGACAAGTCCGATGCGGGACAGGCAGACACGATTGCAGCGGTTGCAGGGGAAAATTGGTTGGTTGGGGTTGGGTGTTGGGTTTTTCCTCCTTTGCCTTTTGTCAGTGAGGTGGGCTCTGTGGTCTTCTTCAAAGGAGGTTGCTGCCCGCCAAACTGTGAGGCGCCAAGATGCACGGTTTGAGGCGTTATCAGCCCAGTGGTGGTGGTCAATGTGGCAGGCACCAAGAGATTTCTTTAGGCAGTCCTTGTACCTTTTCTTTGGTGCACCTCTGTCACGGTGGCCAGTGGAGAGCTCGCCATATAACACGATCTTGGGAAGGCGATGGTCCTCCATTCTGGAGACGTGACCCATCCAGCGCAGCTGGATCTTCAGCAGCGTGGACTCGATGCTGTCGACCTCTGCCATCTCGAGTACTTCGACGTTAGGGATGTAAGCGCTCCAATGGATGTTGAGGATGGAGTGGAGACAACGCTGGTGGAAGCGTTCTAGGAGCCGTAGGTGGTGCCGGTAGAGGACCCATGATTCGGAGCCGAACAGGAGTGTGGGTATGACAACGGCTCTGTATACGCTTATCTTTGTGAGGTTTTTCAGTTGGTTGTTTTTCCAGACTCTTTTGTGTAGTCTTCCAAAGGCGCTATTTGCCTTGGCGAGTCTGTTGTCTATCTCATTGTCGATCCTTGCATCTGATGAAATGGTGCAGCCGAGATAGGTAAACTGGTTGACCGTTTTGAGTTTTGTGTGCCCGATGGAGATGTGGGGGGGCTGGTAATCATGGTGGGGAGCTGGCTGATGGAGGACCTCAGTTTTCTTCAGGCTGACTTCCAGGCCAAACATTTTGGCAGTTTCCGCAAAGCAGGACGTCAAGCGCTGAAGAGCTGGCTCTGAATGGGCAACTAAAGCGGCATCGTCTGCAAAGAGTAGTTCACGGACAAGTTTCTCTTGTGTCTTGGTGTGAGCTTGCAGGCGCCTCAGATTGAAGAGACTGCCATCCGTGCGGTACCGGATGTAAACAGCGTCTTCATTGTTGGGGTCTTTCATGGCTTGGTTCAGCATCATGCTGAAGAAGATTGAAAAGAGGGTTGGTGCGAGAACACAGCCTTGCTTCACGCCATTGTTAATGGAGAAGGGTTCAGAGAGCTCATTGCTGTATCTGACCCAACCTTGTTGGTTTTCGTGCAGTTGGATAATCATGTTGAGGAACTTTGGGGGACATCCGATGCGCTCTAGTATTTGCCAAAGCCCTTTCCTGCTCACGGTGTCGAAGGCTTTGGTGAGGTCAACAAAGGTGATGTAGAGTCCTTTGTTTTGATCTCTGCACTTTTCTTGGAGCTGTCTGAGGGCAAAGACCATGTCAGTAGTTCCTCTGTTTGCGCGAAAGCCGCACTGTGATTCTGGGAGAATATTCTCGGCGACGCTAGGTATTATTCTATTTAGTAGAATCCTAGCGAAGATTTTGCCTGCAATGGAGAGCAACGTGATTCCCCTGTAGTTTGAGCAGTCTGATTTCTCGCCTTTGTTTTTGTACAGGGTGATGATGGTGGCATCACGAAGATCCTGAGGCAGTTTACCTTGGTCCCAACAAAGCTTGAAAAACTCATGCAGTTTGGCATGCAGAGTTTTGCCGCCAGCCTTCCAGACTTCTGGGGGGATTCCATCCATACCTGCTGCTTTGCCACTTTTCAGTTGTTCGATTGCCTTATATGTCTCATCCAGGGTGGGAACCTCATCCAGCTCTAGCCTTAGGGGCTGTTGAGGGAGCTGGAGCAGGGCGGAATCTTGGACTGAGCGGTTGGCACTGAAAAGAGATTGGAAGTGTTCTGACCATCGGTTGAGGATGGAGATCTTGTCGCTGAGGAGGACTTTGCCGTCTGAGCTGCGCAGCGGGCTTTGGACTTGGGGTGAGGGGCCATACACAGCCTTTAGAGCCTCGTAGAAACCCCTGAAGTCGCCAATGTCCGCGCTGAGCTGGGTTCGTTTGGCGAGGCTAGTCCACCACTCATTTTGGATCTCCCGGAGTTTGCGCTGAAGATGGCTGCATGCGCGACGGAAGGCTTGTTTCTTCTCTGGACAGGACGGCTTTGTAAGATGAGCCTGGTGGGCAGCTCGCTTCTTTGCCAGCAGCTCCTGGATTTCCTGGCTGTTTTCGTCAAACCAGTCCTTGTTTTTCCTGGAGGAGAAGCCCAGTACCTCTTCAGTGGATTGCAGTATGGTAGTCTTCAACTGATCCCAGAGGGTTTCAGGGGATGGGTCCGTGAGGCGGGTTGCATCGTCGAGCTTTGCTTTGAGGTTTGCCTGGAAGTTTCCTCTCACTTCGTCTGACTGCAGGTTTCCAACATTGAACCTCTTTCTGGGGGCTTTATTGACTTGATACATTTGACACTAATGAGTGACGACCAGTAAATGTGCCACCTGACCAGAACCCTTAGTGTGGCTGCTGGAAATTCATAACATTTATCCCCTGTGAAAAGTCTCTTGGCTCCTTCAACAAGTATCAGGCCTGGCTTGATAAGAATTAACGGGAGAAGAAGGAGTTTATCCACTGCAAACACAATGCAAAGATACCAAGTTTTAACCTTCTGCCCAAGAAATCGCTTTAGAGAAGGTCCAGCAGAATGCCTGTGGACGATTTAACCTCCTCATTCCGGAATGATTTCCTGCGGCACTGATCATTGGCCCAGGGAAGTCCTGACTGCACCCACCAGTAAACATTGGCCATCAATTTGTAGGATTTGGGCACCAGCCTCACAGATTTCCCGCCTGTTGGTCTTGCCCCGCCAGCCTAATGCCATCAGTGCCCCTTACCTGTCAGCTGAACCCACATGCTCCAAACTCAATGGTTGCCCATTCGGAATCAGATCTCGCTGCCCACCTGGTGTGGCAGCACTTGATTGTCCCACAATGCACTGTACTACGGCAACCGAGCCAACCGCTTTTGGGCAAGCTGCCAATGTTGGTGGGGTTTCAAGAAAAAACCCGTGTAGCTAATCGCTGGGCATTGGGTTGCGGGCCAGATCCGTATGTTGCTCACCCCTGGCATAAGGACAGAGGGGTGGGGGTTGGCGTGGGGAAGAGAGGAAAGATTTCCAGTACACCGCTGTAGGTGGGACGGAAGCTGGAGAAGAGAGGTGAAATCAGGTCAGAAGGGGGTGAAAGGCAGATGAACCGAGGGGCAGGAGGGTTGCAACAGAACCATTGATCCACAGAACATTGCAGCACAGAAAACAGGCCCTTCTAGTGTGTGCTGAACTATTATTCTGCCAAGATCACTGAAATGCACCCAGTTCATTGCCCTCCATATCCCTCTCATCAATGTAATTTTTAAATCACCCCTTCATTCTTCTACGGTCCAGGGAATAAAGTCCTAACCTGTTTAACCTTTCCCTGTAACTCATTTCCTGAAGTCCCTGCAACATCCTAGTAAATCTTCTCTGCCCTCTTTCTATCTTATTGATATATTTCCTGCGGTTAGGTGACCAAAGCTGCACATAATGCTCCAAATTTGGCCTCACCAATATCTTGTATAGCTTTACTTTAACATCTGTATTCAATACTTTGATTTCTGAAGGCCAATGTGCCGAACGATCTTTTTATAAGCCCATCCACCTGTGACACCACTTTCAGGAAATTATGTATATCTGATCTCTAAGGACAAGAAAAACTCTCAGGACAAGAATAACCTCCAAAGGTTTGTTAACTCGGCCTGCGACATCACAGGCACCAGGCTTCACTCCATCGAGGACATCTAAATGAGGCGGTGTCTTATAAAAGCAGCCTCTATCCTCAAAGACCCCCACCACCCAGGACATGCCCTCTTCACTCTGCCACCATCGGGGAAAAGATACAGGAGCCTAAAGACGAGTGCTTATTGGCACAAGGACAGCTTTTTCCCCACTGTCACTAGATTCCTGAATAATCAATGAACCAAAGACACTGCCTCACTTTTCGTGCTCTATTATTTTTTTATTTATATTATTGTTGTCAGATGGTTATAATATGAATATTTACGCTATGAAGCTGCTGTGAAACACGGAATTTCAGGACTTGTTCATGACAATAAATCCTGATTCTGATACCTTCCAATAATTTACTGACTACCAATGTCTGGCTCACCAGCCTGTAATTTCCTGGGTTACTTCTGGAGCCTTTTTTAAATAACAGAACCATGTGAGCCACCCTCCAATCCTTTGACACCCCATCCGTGGCTCAGGGCAGCCAATGTTTCAGCCAATGTTTCAGCGTCACACCGAAGTGACCCTTGGCATGAATGAATTGAATTGACCCGTATGACCACCAGGTCTGCCCCTTTGCTTTTCCCCAATCACATACAATTCATCTACAGGCCAAGCCCTTTGTTTCTTGCAGGTCTAAACTCTTCCAATGCATTGCAAACTTTACGCCCTTCTTCCATCCTCTGTCAACTTGAGTTCATCCAAATCCACACATGGTTCTGACATCCTATAACTGCATTGATTCAAGTTCAACAGCTGCTCAATTTTCAAATACTCATGCTCGTTTTCAAGTCCCCAGATGACCGTGTGTCTAGTGTCACATGGTTACTTTGCACACCACTCCATTGTTGGTGGCCAAGGCTCAGGCACTTCATACATTGCTCTCTCTCCTGTTCCTTCTTAAAAGCTGCCTATTTGACAAAGCTTCTGACAAGCTCACACCCAGGTCATTGCCTGGGACTTCAGGATTAGGACACTACCTTTAATTCTGTGATGGTTGGGGGTGGATCAGGATCATTCACTGTAAAATGTATGGAACTATCAGCACGTCAGGCAGACCATTCAATTCCTAGCCTCTCATACTTTGAGCGGCACGGTTATCTTAGCAGGCAGCACAATGCTCTTACAGCACCAGTGACTCCGATTCAACCCCGTGCTGCCTGTTAGAAGTTGGTACATTCTCCCTGTGTCCGCTGTTACTAGCCCAGAGGACCACAAAACCCAGCAGCAATAGATATTCACCACAACAAATGTTTACTTCAACAAAAGTTGCTTTTAATTATCTTTAAACATGAAAACAGAATCACACTTTAACTTAGCTAACCTAACTTAACAGCCTTCTAAATACAAGTGCACGTGTATGTAATGTGTCTGTAAGCTCAGAAAAGTTATTTGGTTCACAGTCCAATCTCATTCCTCCAAGTTCACTGGTTGCAGACAATTCTTATACTGTGCACAGAATTTAATATTTATAAAGTTCACCAGGCTTTGGTGCTTGAAAGGTAAATGGTTACCACTCAGGAAGGTTTTTGTCAGTTTTCAGAGAGAGATTTGTTGTTCCAGGACATCCACAACTGATTTACTTCCATCACCCACTTCAATGCCTTGCTGATGAATCTTGCCCCTTTCAGGGTTCTCCAGATGATAACCTCTTTCTTTTTCAAGTCACTACAGAGTTCCTTTTTGTTTCCCTTATTCCAAGTATAACATTAGACAGCCAGTCCTCTCCTCTTACATAAACCACAAAAGGAGCTTTGACCAGGTCATCTTCCAAATAGGGCCTTCCACAAGCTTTCCAGCTTGACCTGTTCCAGTCCCAGCTGTTCTTGCTGGCTGTAACATTGTACAATTGACCTCTGTCTGTTTGGCTCTCTCTCTCATCCACAGAGAGAAAAAGCCTGTTTGACTCTCTCTGCTTGCAAAACCACATGACCCTCTTAGAACAGCAAGTTTCACTCCAGACAGTAGGTGGCTCCGACAAGATCTTTCATCTGCTGCCTTTTGTAAACAACAATCCGTTAGTAAAGTCTCTTGGGCATTCTCCAAAGTTCTTGCAAAAACTGTGGGATTGATATATCTAGCATGGGGGAGAGGTCCAGTATTTTAAATATGATCTGTTTTAAAGTGTTTGTATGTGATCTACTCTAACAAACCCTGTCCCAATTTATCTCCAAAAACCTACCAATATTCTGTCACACTGCGTGGATTTCCTTTAGGAGCACCGGTTTCTTCCAATCCTTCAAACTATACGGGGTTTGTAGGTTAACTAGGATATCTGCACAGCACTGGCACTCACAGGCCTGCTACCATACTATATGTCTAAATTTAAATATATATTTCCACAAGAGAACTGCTCATCATAAAGCTGAAAATTCCAGAAGCAAACCAGATGTCCCAGAGGCCATCAAAATCTTTCCAATCTTAACACTTGGGAGAGGTTTAAAAAGCAGGCCAAAAGAGATCATGTGAACTGTCGCATTTATGCATTCAGAATGCTTCGTTTTTTTTTCTCTCGTTATGCAGATTCATTCAGATTACTATCCACAGTGATGTCGAGCACAATTCTGATGCATTTCTATTTGAAATTGTTTAATATAATAGGGAGGAAAGATTTGGGAAATGTCATGAGCTCGTTGTTAGCCCCCACCCCTAATCCCATCGAGAGCAGCATCATATAATTCAAAAGCCAGAGGAGTAGCTATATTAATCAATAAAAATGTACCAATCAAAATAGAAGAGGAAATAATAGATCCAGCAGGGAGGTATGAAATGATAAAATGTCAGATATATTCAGAATTTTGGAATTTCCTCAATGTATATGCACCTAATGAAGAAGATCAAAAATTTATGCAAGATATCTTTTTGAAGATCGCAGATACACAAGGGAATATACTAATAGGAGGGGATTTTAACCTTAATTTGGACTCAAACATGGATAAAACGGGAAAAAAGACTAACAAAAAGAACAAAGTAACCAAATTTATAATTAAATCGATGCAGGAAATGCAATTTTTGGATATATGGAGGAAATAACACCCAAAGGAAAAAGAATACTCATATTATTCAGGTAGACATAAAACATACTCAAGGATAGACCAGTTCCTGTTATCAGCCCACATTCAAGGAAGAGTTAAGAAAATGGAATATAAAGCTAGATTGTTATCGGATCTCTCACCCCTGTTATTGGCAATAGAGCTAGAGGACATCCCACCAAGAATGTATAGATGGAGATTAAACACCATGCTACTTAAAAGACAGGATTTTAGAGAATTAATTGAGCGACAAATTAAAATGTACTTTGAAATAAATACGGAATCAGTGAAAAATAAATTTATACTATGGGACGCAATGAAAGCATTCATCAGAGGACAGATAATAAGTTATGTAACTAAGATGAAGAAGGACTACAATCGAGAAATAGAACAGTTGGAAAGGGAAATAATAAATACAGAAAAAGAATTAGCAATAAAGGAAGATACAACTAAAAGAAGAGAATTGACAGACAAAAACATAAAATATGAAACACTACAAACTTACAAGGTGGAGAAGAACATAATGAAGACAAAACAGAAGTATTATGAGCTATGAGAAAAAATGCACAAAATACTAGCGTGGCAGCTTAAGACAGAACAAACTAAAAGAATGGTATTGGCATCAAGGAAAAAGGACAAACAAATTACATATAACCCCATGGAGATCAATGAAAACTTCAGGGAATTCTACGAACAATTATATCAAACTGAAAACAAAGGGAAAGAAGACAAAATAGATGAATTTCTAACTAAAATTGAACTACCGAAATTGTAAACAGAGGAACAAAATAAATTAATAAAACCATTTGAAATAGAAGAAATACAGGAGATATTAAAAAACTACCGAACAATAAAACATTGGGAGAGGATGGACTCGCAATAGAATTCTATAAAACATTTAAAGACTTATTAATTCCTCCTCTTCTGGAAGTAATGAACCAGATTGAAAAAACACAAAACATACCAGATTCATGCAAAACAGCAATAATTACAGTAATACCAAAGACAGGGAAAGATCCACTAACACCAGCATCGTATAGATCAATATCTCTACCTAACATAGATTATAATATAATAGCTAAACTATTAGCAAACAGATTGGCTGACTGTGTACCAAAAATAGTAAAACTAGATCAAACTGGATTTATTAAAAAAAGACGAACAACGGACAATATCTGTAAATTCATTAACTTAATCCATGCAGTACAAGAAAACAAAACTCCAACAGTAGTGGTTGCTTTAGATGCAGAGAAAGCCTTTGACAGAGTAGAATGGAATTATTTACTCAAAGTACTACAAAAATTCAACCTACCAGAGAAATATATTAATTGGATTAAAGCATTATATAAGGGACCATTGGCGAAAGTGACAGTAGATGGATATATATCAAACCAATTTAAATTAAGCAGCTCAACAAGGCAAGGATGTCCACTATCTCCCTCACTGTTCACGTTAGTTGTAGAACTACTAGTAGAACTGATATGATCAGAAAATAAAATAAAAGGGATAAAAATAAAAGAAAAGGAATATAAAATCAGTCTATTTTCAGATGACGTTATAATATACTTTACAGAACCAGAAATATCAATAAAAGAATTACATAAGAAATTGAAGGAATATGGAGAAGTATCGGGGTACAAGATCAATGCAAATAAAAGTAAGCAATGCCAATGAATAATGCGGATTTCACAAAGTTTAAGAAAGAATCACCATTTAGATGGCAAACACAAGCAATTCGATACCTAGGTATACAACTAAATAAAAACCTCGGCCATCTATATAAACTCAATTATCATCCATTAATGAGAAATTACAAAACGACTTAGAACACTGGAAAGATTTACCGCTAACACTGATAGGAAGGATAAAGTGCATTGAAATGAATATTTCCCAAGGATACAACAGCTATTTCAATGGTTACCAATTCACCTAACAGAGAATTTCTTCAAGGAGCTAAAGAAAATAATAAAGAAATTCTTATGGAAAGGGGGGAAACCGAGGATAGCACTAGATAAATTAACAGACAAGGAGGCTTACAACTACCAAACTTCAAGAGTTAGTATAGAGCAGCACAATTAAGATACCTATCAGATTTTTATCAAACAAGGGAAAAACCAGATTGGACCAGATTAGAACTAGATAAAAGAGGGGAGAAGATACCTGAACATATACTATATAAGTGGGATGAAAAATTGGTGCAACAAGGGAATTCACCATCTGCTCAACATTTGGAAGAAGATTCACGTAGAAAGGAATAAAATTACCAACTACTGAAATTAATATTGATGCAAAATCAACTAATCCCTTTCACAATAGATAACCTTTCCTTTAGAGAATGGGAAAGAAAAGGGATCAAAAGAATAGAAAATTGTTTTTCGGGAAATAAATTATTATTTTTTGAAAAAATTAAGTGCAAATATGATATAACTCACGGTACAATGTTTGCATACCACCAACTGAAAACCTACTTGAAGGACAAATTGGGAAGCAGGCTGAGGTTACCAGAAAGAAGCAGTTTTGAATATGTGATTACAGACACAATGATAATTAAAAGATTTATAAAAAACATGTACATCAAGCTGCAAGAGAAAGAGAACGAGGAAACAGGCTGTAAACCTAAACAAAAATGGGAACAAGATCTAAACATAAAGATAAAAAATGAAACATGGGAAAAGCTATGCTCCAGAACTATGAGAAATACAATAAACACGAGGTTACGCATGATACAATATAATTGGTTACACAGGCTATACACCACACCCCAAAAGTTAAATAAATGGGACCCAACAGTATCAGATAGATATTTTCGCTGTAAGAAAGAAACGGGAACAACAGTACATGCAATTTGGGCATGTGAGAAAGTGGAAAAGTTTTGGGAAGATCTAAACCAGATATTAAATAAAATCACAAAAAGCAATATACCAAAAAAACCAGAGATCTTTCTTCTAAGTAATATAAGAAGTAAAGAATTAGGCCTCAAACTGGATGAAGCACAAAAAATATTTATTATGATAGCCTTAGCTGTAGCAAAAAAATGTATAATGTCAACCTGGAAATTAGAAGAGAGCCTGAGAATACAGCAATGGTACTTAGAAATGAATAAATGTATTCCATTAGAAAAAATAACATTAAATTTAAGAAATAACATCACAATATTCGAACAAATATGGGAACCATACATGAAACACAATAGAGAAATCCTACCACAGACCTCCACCACCTAAAATGACAGAAGGATAAGACAACGAAATGAACTGACTCAATTTATAAAAGCAAGAGACAAAAAATTCTTGTTTATTTTTATTAAGTGATGACATTGTTTAACGGGTTTAATATAGATAGAACTTTGAATAAATGGGAAGGGGGGTGAGGGAGGGAGGGAAGGGAGGGGGGAAAAGGGGAGAAAATGACACTGTATATATTCAAGAGAAAAAGGTCTATGTATTTTGGTCAGTATGGTTCATAGTGTGAAAAATTAAAAAACATTTAAGAAAAGAGTTAGGGATTCCTGCACCAACGTGAAGCCTGGCAATTGCTGATGTCATCTCAATAATGTTCTGATGTTGAGGTTCTATACAAACTTGCTGCAATTTCTCTCTGGTCCCCCACCCCACCCCGCCCCACCCCATACTGTGCACAACTGACTAACTCATTGGTATGGAGAGGACTGATTCAAGGAAGATGAAAAACAAAAGATGATTTTCTGCTTTTTTAAAAAAGTTGTGTTCCTTTAAATGGTTGAAATTGCTTAATGCTATTTTAAATTATTTAAATGTTTAAATTAAAAACATGATTAATAATTTGAAAGTGTCTTGAAGTCAAGGACATGACTAACTGTCAAAAGCAGTGGTTCTCAAACTTTTCCCATCTCCATGTCTCCCAGTACAATTTCTCCAGCGTCAGCTTCTATCAGGCCTTTATCTACTCTTGCCTCTTTTTTTACTTTTAATATTCTTAAAAAAACCTTTGAGTATATTTTTTTATATTATTTTCTAGCTTCCTTTCAAAGTTCATCTATTCCAGTGGTTCTCAACCTTTTTCTTTCCACTCATGCACCACTTTAAGTATTCCCTATGCCATTGGTGCTTTGTGATTAGTAAGGGATTGCTTAAGATGTTATGTGAGTGGGAAGAAAAAGTTTAGAAACCACTGTTTTAATCATCCCTCATTGACTTGTTTTGCGCAGGGTTTCAGAACTCCAAAGGAAATGGACCGATGACAATTTTTCTCAAGCAAAATATTTCAAGAACAATTGGGTCTAGAGCAGTGATTCTCAACCTTCCCTTCCCACCCACATTCACCTTAAGCAATCCCTTACTAATCACAGAGCATCGATGGCATAGGGATTACTTAAAGCGGTGTGTGAGGGGCAAGAAAAAGGTTGAGAACCACTGCCTTACATGGTCTGTAAAGAGCTGCAGCTGGATGCACCTCTTGCAGGTGTAGTAATCAGAGACATGTGCTGACCCAGATTTCCAATATCCTGCAAATGGTGCATACCGCTGCCCTAGCTGCCATCTACACTGGGTTAGTGAAAAGATCTTACTTGTACCTCTAGCATACCTTTAGCCTTTGCTTGCCGAAGCCTCTCGAACCAAAGCCTCTAACTCTCCACTCCTACACTGGGACACTCTCAACCTGGTTGCCCAAACAATGGCCCCTCCAACAAAGGTCACTCCACTTGAGCTTCCCTTCCTTTTATTTGCTGCTGGGTCTATCTGTGGCAGAGACCCCCAACCAATTGCCGGCCGCTTCACATATCCTCCCCTGAAATAAAGCACAGCTCCTGACACTCACCTGTTTCTGCACATGACATCAAATGACATGATCGTATAAGAGCTCAGAGATTTAACGCCAAACTTATCCCATATCTTATATTTCTAATGCCTGTTGCTGAATCAGCAAGCATAGAGCCTCTTTGCTGTAACTGTGGCCTGTTTGATATTTTGACGATCTTTTTCTTTCCCACAGTTGTTAAAAATTATTACTGCAGTGAACGCTTTATCTACTGCAATACTATGCTTAGTATGAATTGCCTCTCAGAGTTAGATATCATAAAGACTGACATAATCTTTCCTAATTATTCTTAATGGTTTTTTTTTCCTGCAACATCCTGCTCAAAATTCATTTGAGCTGTTATTTGCAACAGTAACAAGAGTAACAGGGGTTTCAGTTATCCAACGGATCAACTGTCTATCTTGATAATCTCTAGAAGATTTGAGGATTGAGAAGGAAGAATCCCTAACATTGACAAACCAAGAGAGAATGCAATTACTGCTGGCAGGTTCCCCACCACGCACTGTGACTGATGAGAAGTTCAACTGGATAAGCTATACAATGTGGTGGAACACAGCAGGCAGATCTTCACTGGGCTGGGTAGCCTTGTGCAGCCCCTCCCCATAAGATCCCCTAATAAAGGCTGAGAGCCCTAGTATCCTCCATCATACCTGCCTTGGATGTGAGCCAGCAGTATCTAGAGGCATGTCTGGATTTTCTGATTAATAAAACCTTTCACTGTTTCCTTCGTGTCTGTGGGTGGTCATTGATTGTTCTCCATACAAAGACTGTGGCTTCAAAACCAGTCGAAGGCCTACTTGCATTTCAGAGAGTGACTAAGCTTCCGGCCTCATTCCAGATCAGTAAAGCACCAAGAGTAAATGGAATACTCTCCACTTCCCAGGAAGTAGACAACTTCAGCAACACTTAAGAAGCTCCGTGATTAAAACTCTTGGTCCCACCCGTCCATCATCCCTCTATCTTTGACCGACGTGGCCACTGATGCCCCATCAATCACTCAGGAGACTATTGTGGAGAAACCAATAGGCTGTAATTCACTTGAGAACGTAGCATATCCCGACTGTCTGGCTGTCCTGCACTGAGTTGCAGGGGACTGTTGGACAGCCACCTTTATTCAGGAGCCTGTGGGGAGGGGCCACAGGTACAACCGGCCAATAGGCACGCTCGACCAGAAAATTATAAGTTTCAGTGGGTTAACACAGCTACAATGCAAAAAATAACTACAGTCATTCACTGAGGCTACCCAGACAACACCTCCAAGTGCACAATCACTGATGACAAAAGCGACAGGCTGTAGGAACACCACCATTTTCAGGTTCCTTCCAGGCTTAAATAGGACTCAAACAATTATTGAGGACTGATTGATGAGTGGTACGGTATCATGTAAACATGTAAATCATCACAAAATACTCATATACATTTATTCAAAATTATTATGTGCTGTGCATTGTGTGTGTCAGTGTGGGCACCGTGGGCCAGAGAAATGCTATTTCCATAAGTCCATCAGACCAGAAGACATGGGAGCAGAAATAGACTATCCAGCCCATCTAATGAGTGCCATTTAATCATGAGTTAGTGTGGTGGTTAGTCCAACGCTGTTACAGCCCTAGCAATCAGGTCCAGGGTTCAAATCCCGCCCTGTCTGTAAGGAGTTGGTCTGCGTGGGTTTCCTTTGGGGGCTCCCACCCTTCAAAATGTATGGGTGTTGTAGGTGTAATTGGGCAGTAAGGGCTCATGGGCTGAAAGAGCCTTATCTTGTTAAGTATCCTCATGTGCGGCTCCTTGTTTCAAAGCCTTTCTGAAAATCCAAATACACAACATCCACTGCATCTCCCTTATCCAGCCTGCTTGTCACTTCTTCAAAGAATTCCAATAGATTTGCCAGGCAATATTTTCCCTTAAGAAAACCAGGCCTATCTTTAGCCTATCTTGTCATGTGTCTTCAACTACTCCTACTTGACAATTGACTCCAACATCTTCTCAACCACTGATGTTGGGCTAACTGGTCTATAATTCCCTTTCTGCTGTCTCCTTCCTTTCTTGACATTTTCAAATTTCCAACCCTCAAAGACCTATTGATTTCTGAAAGTTCATTATCTGAATGCCTCCACAATCTACTCATTTCAGAACCCGAGGGTACAATCCATTTGGTCCAGGAGACGCCCACCTTCATTCAGCTTTCTGAGCACCTTCTGCCTTCACATATTAACTGCACTCATTCCTCTCCCTGAAACCCTTTGACTTTGGCACACTGCTAGTGTCTTTCGCAGTGAAGACTGATGCACAATACTCACTTAGTCCCTCTGCCATCACATTGTCTCCCATTGTTATTTCTCCAGCATCATTTACTAGTGGTCTGATGTCTACTCTCTCCTATCTTTTACTATTTACCTACTTAAAGAGGCTTTTTGTATTCTCTTTGATATTATTTGCTAGCCTACTTTCATACTTCATCTTTTCCCTCCTAATGAGTTTCTTAGTTACCTTCTGCAAGTTGTTAAAAACTCCCCAATCCTCAACTTTCCCACTAATGTTTGCTTCCCTATAAACCCTCACTTTTGGTTTGAGATTGAAATTTTGAGAGTACAGAGTTTGTAGGTTCTTGTCAGGATCAAAGGTAATGCTAGCGAGCAGAGGGAACCTTCGTTTTCGAGGGATATTGGGTGTTGGGTTCAGAAGAAGAGAGAGGGGTACAGGCAACATGGAGTTCTTGAGAAGTATAAAATATGCAAGAAAAATATCAAGAAAGAAATCAGGAAGGCTAAAAGAAGACATGAGGTTGCTTTGGCAGATAATGTGACAGAAAATCCCAATGGTTTCAACAGGTATATTAAGAGCAAAAGGACAAAATTGGTCCCCATGAATATCAGAGAACTGGCTTTGTATGGAACCAAGCGAGTTGGGGGAGATCTTAAATGTTTTTTTCTTCCATCTGTATTCACTCAGGAAACACACAGAGTTGTGGGAAGAAGGAAAACAAGCAGTGAGGTCATAAAACCTACACAGATTAAAGAGGAGGAAGTGCTTGCTGTCTTAAAGCAAATAAAGGTGGATAAATCCCCAGGGCCTGACAAGATATTCCCTTGGGCCTTGAGGGAGGCTGGGGTAGAAATTGCAGGGGATCTGGTAGAAATATTTAAAATGTCCTCAGCCATGGGTGGGGTGCTGGAAGTTTGGCAGGCAACTCATTTTGTTCCGTTGTTTAAAAGTAACCCTGGAAATTATAGGCCAGTGAGCCTGACGTAGATAGTAGGTAAATTATTGGAAAGTGTTCTAAGAGATTGGATATATAATTATTTGCAAAGTTGAGGGCTGATTAGGGATAGTCTGCATGGCTTTGTGAAAGGTACATCATGTTTAACCAAATTTATAGAGCTTTTCAAGGAAGTGACCAGGAAAGTTGATGAAGGAAAGGCTGTGGATGTTGTCTACATGGACTTTAGTAAGCCTTTTGACAAGGTCCCACATGGGAGGTTAGTCAGGAAAGTTCAGTCACTAGGTATTCATGGTGAAGTAGTGAACTGGATTCTACAATGGCTGGATGGGAGAAGCCAGAGAGTAGTGGTGAGTGATTATTTCTCAGACTGGAGGCTCAGGGATCCGTACCGGGACCATTGTTGTTTGTCATCTATATCAATGATCTGGATGATAATGTGGTAAATTGGATCAGCAAGTTTGCAGTTGACACTATTGGAGGCATTGTGGACAGAAGGTTTGCAAAGCTTGCAGAGGGATCTGTACCATCTGGAAAAATGAGCTGAAAAATGGCGGATGATAAATATAATTGTACGGTTTAGGGGTTTTGCTAAATTTAAATTTATTATGCCCTTTCTTTATTATGGCCATGGTTTGGAATTCATTGCAGGGGTTTCTGTTTTTAATCTTTTTTTTTCTGTGGCACATTCCATAATTGTACTGTACACATTTATTTTATTGAAATTAATAAAAATATTAAAAAAAAGAAAATGGCAGATGGAGTTTAATGTAGACAAGTGTGAGGTGTTGCATTTTGGAAGGACAAACCAAGAAAGGACACACATGGTGGATGGTAGGGCACTGGTAGAACAGAGGGATCTGGGAATACAGATACATAATTCCCTGAAAGTGGTGTCACAGGTGGATAGGGTTGAAAGAGAGCTTTTGGCATATTGTCCTTAATAAATCAAAGTACTGAGTATAGGCAGGGATGCAGTGCTAAATGTTTAGGTGTCATAGCTCACCAAAAATGGGGATAAGGAGGTCTTGTGAGACCTGTTCTGGTCTTGGTAGTCGCCATGTTGTCTTTGGCATTGTATAATTGACAGCGACGTGTAGGATTATGAAGTAGGATGGCTGGTTGTGCAAGAAACAGGTATGTCCAGAGTAGAGAATAGCTGCTGAGTGGTGGGTGGGGGGTTCTGTCAAAGAGAGGGGGTTGCTGCTGAGCGGAGGGGGGTTCTGCCAATTGGTGGATATGCTGCCGAGCAGGGATGGGGGTGGTTCTGTCAAAGAGAGGGGGTTGCTGCTGAGCGGAGGGGGGTTCTGCCAATTGGTGGATATGCTGCCGAGCAGGGATGGGGGTGGTTCTGCCAAGCGGGAAGATGGGGTTGGTGCTGCCGAGTGGGGGTGGAGTTGGATGCTGCCACAATTGGGCGGGGGGGGTGGGGGGTCCAACATTCATGTTTCCCTGGCACTGGCTGAATGGTTCCAGCTGTAGTTTTGGTCACCTAACTACAGGAATGATATCAGTAAGATAGAAAGAGTGCAGAGAAGATTTACTAGGATGTTGCCTGGGCTTCAGGAATGGAGTTATAGGGAAAGGTTAAATAGGTTAGGACTTTATTTCCTGGAGCTTAGAAGAATGAGGGGAGATTTGTTTGAGGTATTTAAAATTGAGGGGGACAGACAGAGTAAATGTAGAAAGTCTGTTTCTACTAAGGGCAGCTGCATAAAAGACAGAGGAACTGGGTTAAGGGTGAAAGGGGAAAAGTTTAGGGGGAACATGAGGGGGATCTTCTTCACACAAAGAGTGGTGGGATGTGGGATGAGCTTCCAGCTGAAGTGGTGATATTTAAGTTTTGATATTTAAGAAGAATTTGGACAGGTACATGGATGGGAGGAGTTTGGAGGGCTATGGACTGGGTGCAGGCCAGTGGGACTAGGCAAAAAAATGGTTCAGCACAGACTAGAAGGGCCAAAGGGGCCTGTTTCTGTGCTGTAATGTTCTATGGTTCTATGATGGCTTTGACTTCCCTTGTCAGCCACAGTTGTGACATTTTTCTATTTGTATATTTCCTCATTTCTGTTATATATTTATCTTGCACCTTCTTCATTTATTGCAGAAACTCCATCCATTGCTGCTCTTCTGTCTTCCCCTCTGATCACCCTTCCAATCGACTTTGGCCACTTCCTCTCTCATGCTACTGTAATTCCCTTTAATCCACTGAAATACCGAGACATCTGACTTTTTTTTCTCCTTGTTAAATCTTAAATCGAAGTCAATCATCTTGTGATCACTGCTCCCTAATGGTTCTTTCAAGCTCTCTAATCACCTCAGGAGTGTAGCAGACTTCAACAGGATTTTATTTGAAGGCTGCACCTGGCAATTAGAGTCAGGTGACTCAGGCAGTTGGATTTGAAAAGCTGATGGGGCAATAGAGATGAAGTGCCACAGGGTGTAATAAATTCACTTTAACTCAGCAGTCTTGGGAGATGGAACTATCGACTGAAGGTCTGGACAGTACATGCAGCAGTGAGTAGGAAATTTACAACGAACTCATTTTCTTTTCTACAGGGGCATTACTCACCAATCCTCTCATGGGCTCATCAACAAGCTGCTCTAAAAAGCCATCTTGTAGGCTTTCGACAAAGTCTCTCTTGAGATCCAGTCCCAATCTGATTTTCCCAATCTACTTGCATGTTAAAATCCTCAATGATTACCATAACATTGCCCTTCTGACGTGCCTTCCTATTCACTGCTGTAATCTGTTGTCCACATTCCGGCTACTGTTTGACCTGCCAACAGTGTATTTTTATCTTAAGTCAACCCACAATTACTCTATATCTTTTTATCCTATGTCACTTCTTTCTAATCATTTAATTTTGTTCCTTACCAACAGAGCCATGCCACCCTGTCTGCTTTCTTGCTTATCTTTTTGGTGTACTGTGCATCCTGGGACATTCAAATCCCAAGGGTATTCCATCCTTTAGCCATGACTTTGTGATGGCCACTGTATTATACCTACCAATCTGGAGCTATACCACAAGATCATTATTTTCTTAAAGGGCATGCATTTAAATACAAAATCTTTACCTCTGTATTTGTTACTCTTAATTATGTCTCCCTGTTGCATTACAGCTCATCTGCTGGCTTCAATTTTGCCCTCTCTGCCTGTCTGTCCTTCCACACAAATTCCCTACCAGCGCCAACCACCTCTTCACTTTGGTTCCCATCCCCCTGCAAATCTTTCTTAACCCCCTCCCCCCACCTCAACTCCACTCCAAATAGCAGGAGCAAACCTCCCTGCCACGATATTGGTTCCTTTTGAGTTCTATTCCTTTCTTGCAATGTTTCCGTCTCCGCCACCTCAGCTCTCAAGATGAGGTTCTCCAATCCTGATCTTCTGAAATGTCTGCTTTCTTCCACAAATGTGGCTTTCCCTCCACCACCCTCACCCACATCTCCTCCATCTCCCACTCATCTGACCTGGCCTTGTCTGCCCCCAGATGCAACAAACACAGGATCCCCCTTATTCTCACCTACCACCCCATCAGCCTCCGCATGCAACACAGTATCCTCTGGAATTTCTGGCACATGACAGGATCCCACCACTAGACACATCTTCCCCTCTCCTCCCTCTCTCTCTCTCTCTCCGTGACTCCCTCGTGCACTCATCCCTCCCCACTAACTGCTCTCCCCGCCCCTTCCCCTGTGGCTGTAGGAGGTGCCACACTTGCACCCACACCTCCTCCCTCACCACGCTCCGGGGCCCCAAACAGGCCTTTCGTGTGAACTAACACTTCACTTGTGTATCCGCAAGATTCATTTACTGCATCCAGTGCTCCATTTGTGGCCTTCTCTACATCACAGAGACTGGGCGCAGACTGGGAGATCGCTTCGCTGAGCACCTTCACTCTGTACACATCAGTGACAGAGATCTCCCAGTGGCCAACCATTTCAGTCTGTGTCTCATGCCCACACTCACACGTCTGTCCATGGCCTCGTATTATCCCACCAAGACCACCTGTAAATTGGAGAAACAACAAGATTTTCCATCTAGGTTTTGTCCAGCCAGTTGGCATTAACATCAACTTCTCCAGTTTCTGTTAAATGGCTCTCCTTTCCACCCTACCCCCTTTCCTTCCCCCAGTCAGCTCTCCACCCCCTTCCCTCTCTATTCACTGAGCCACCTATTACCTCCTGCCTTGCAACCATGCCTCCCCTTTCCCTTTTATATGGAGACCTACCACATCTTGATGAAGGGCTCAAGCTGGAAACGTCGGTTATGTATTTTTGCCTTTGCTAAACAAAGGACACTGCTCGACCTATTGAGTTTCTCCAGCTTTACATTTTTACTTACATGCGATCATTCCCTAGAGGCTGCGTGGAGAAGGTACCCTAGCTTGGTCAACCTTGCTTTATATGGCATGTTCTCCATCCTGGTCGATCTGCTCTTCACTCTCTCCAAAGTCTCTGCATCCTTCCTGAGGCAACCAGGCAATTCCCCATGTGCGGTCTAACCCAGGGTTTTTTAGAGAGCTACAGCATTATCTCACGGCTCTTGAACTTAGTCCCCTGACTAATGAAGGTCAGCACATCATACACCTTCTTAACAACCCTATCAACTTGTGCAGCAACCTTGAGGGATCTGTGGACTTGGGCCCCAAGATCCCTCTGGTCCGTCACACTGCTAAGATTCCTGGCATTAATCACAAACTCTGCCTTCAAGTTTAATCTTCTAAAGAACATTTCTTCATACTTATCCAGATTCAACTTCACTTCTCTGTCCAACTCTGCATCCTGTCCATATCCTGTTGTAGCCTATGAGAGCCTTCTACACTATCCACAACAACTCCAACCTTTGTCATCTGCAAACTTACTGACCTTACCCCTCCATGTCTTTATCCAAGTCATTCATAACAGATCCCAGTGGAACAGGATGGTACAGTTGGCATAGTGGTTAGTGCAACGCCTGTACAGCACCTTTACTGGGGTTTCAAACCCACATTGTTCCTGTGTCTGCATGGGGCTCCAATTTCCTCCCATCGTTTGATACGTACCAGGGGTGCAGGTTAATTGGATGTAAATTAGGCGGTTCGGATGTGTGGGAGGAAATAGCCTGTAACCATGCTGTTTGTCTAAATTAAAAACAAAAATTTAAATCACTAGTCAATGACCTCCAGGCTGAATACGTCCCATCTACTATCACCCTCTGCTTTCAGCAAGCAAGCCAATTCTGAATCTACGTAGCCAATTTCTTTAGAGTCCATGCCTTATGGCTTTCCAAGTGATTCTTCCATGGGGGACCTCGTCAAACACCTTGCTAATATCATATGCACTAAAATCACGTCCACGGCCCTACCTTCATCAATTCCTTTTGTCATCTCCTTGAACAACTCAATCAGCCTCATGAGCTGTGACCTTGCCCTCACAATGCCATGCTGATTCCCCGCAAGTAGATGATGCCTTCCCTAAGAATTTTCCCCAATAGTTTTCTCACCACTGGCAAATAACTGACGGGTCTATAATTCATAGGATTCTATTATCTTGCTTGAACAAGGGGATGACATTCTTCAACCCTCCGGTACCTGTCCTGTGGCCAGAGAGGAAGGACACCAATGTCCCAGCCATCTCTTCCCTTGCTTTCTGTAGTGACCCGAGCTATATCTTGTCTGGTCCTAGGGAATTATTTATCAAAATGCTTTTAGGAAGCTCTATCACTTCCTCATTCTTCACCTCAACATGCTCCAGCTATTCTACACTGGCCTTGCGCTCACCAAGGTCTCCCTCCCTAATGAACACTGAATTAAAGTGTTAATTTTGGACCTCCCCACTTCCTCTGTTTCTAGGCATCCTTTTATTCCATGTACGTCCACCATTCTACTTGCTTTCTTGTGCCCTCTCTTCGAGCTCTCCTAAGTCCTTTCTTATTTTTCTTCCTGACGACCATACAATTCTCTTGAGGCCTTCCTCATTTTTGCTTTCCAAACCTTGTATCTGCTTCTTCCTCCTTCTTGACCAGACGTCTGACATCTCTTGTCAACCACGGTTCCTTTATCCTAACATCTTTCTCTGTATCACGGGACAAACCTATCCAGAACTCACCTCCGAAATCAGAAAGCTCAAATGGAGCTAGAGAAGTTTTTGTGCATTTCTGAGAGGAAGTTTCCCAAAATGGTAATGAGAGTTTATTGCCATGTACAATCTTACCAAGGATTATTATTACTCATTCAAGCCTCAGTTTAATGCCTTGTCTATAAGAATCTACATCCAACCAGCTCTGCACTCTGTAATTAAGAGGAAGTCTTTTTATCATAAAAGAAAACATGCCTTTCAACTCATTTCAACTGAATGATGTTGAACACAAAAGACGTTAATGAAGATGTTCCACAAGCAGTAGGTAAACAGTGCCATCTGGCGTTTATTTTACCACTTGGATCAGAACAACCTTTGCCTGGTGATAAGACACCCCTTAAAGTAAATTATTTTGCAAGTCATCGTGTTGTATTATGTTGTGGAATTGAAATGCATTCCTTTAGGTAGATAGGGTCATGAAGAAAGATTTTGGCACATTTGCTTTCATCAATCAAAATATTGAGACCATCAGGATGGTGAAGATGTATAAAACATTAGTGAGTCCAAATTTGGAGTATTGTGTACAATTTTGGTGACCTACTCATCAATAGGATTCAACAAGTGCAGAGGAGATTTACAAGGGTGTTGCCAGAACTGAACTATAGCTGTGTTATAGGGTGAGTTAAAGGCAAAGATTGAATAAGTTCGGACTTTATTTCCTGGAGTCGGAGAATGGGGGAGATTTGATCAAGGGGTACGGACAGAATAAATGCAAGATTGGGCGAGACATGGGTTAAGGGTGAAAGGTGAAATGCTTAATGGGGAACTTCACTCAGAGGGTGGGCAGAGTGTGGATTGAGTTGCCAGTGTAAGTGGTGGATGCAGGTTTGATTTTGACATTTAAGAGAAGACCTGTCCATGTGACCTGCAAGGACCAAGCATCAGCCTCACCTGTGGGTAGATCTAACCTTTGAGGTGATTTCCAACCAGGATCCAGCCGGAGAGGTCACATGTCTCTCTGCAATCCACATTCCCACCAGATTCCAGATAGAAAGGCCACATTATCCTCACAATCCACACTCTCACCAGGTTTGAGATGAGAGGCCCCATGACCCTCCACAATCCACACTACATGCTCAGGCACTGTACATCAAGTGAAAAGGATTATGTAAACAGATGCAATACTATGTTTTAGTTCTATGAAAACCAGGACAGTCAGAGGTCAAGAATCCGCTGTAGTAAAATTCTGTTATTCTGGCACACATGGGGCTTGATCATTATTGGATATTTCCCTCTAATACCCAATATGCATTTTTAAATTCACTTTTTAAAGATGTCATACATTTAAAAATAACTTTTCTGGTGATCCACTGAGTTCCAAGAGCGCTCAGATGATGAAAAATGCTGGAAGCATTTCAGCAGATCAGATGGGATCCCTGCAGAGAGGCATGAGTAAAAACATAAACTTAGCAAGTCAAACAGGGTACTTTATGTAGCAAAGATAAAGACACATAACCAACGTTTTAGGCTTGGTATGTAAAAATATAGGCAGATTGTCAAACAAAATGATGAGGGATGGTTGGGGGGTGGGGGAAGGAGAGGCGGAAGGAGTAGCATGGTCCCAAAGGCAGGAGTTAAAAATGTGGATGAGGGAGGGCACACCAGCAAATGTGAGGGGTGGGGAGGAGTAGCTCTGTTAATGGAGATGGAAAGGGGTGAAAGGCTGGAGGAAGGAAGACAAAAGGGAAGGGAGGGAGAATGGAGAGCAGGTTAGCAGAAACTGGAGAAGTCGATGTTCTTGCCATCTGGCTGGAGACGGAAAATCAAGTGTCATTCCTTCAATTTGCAGGTGGTCTTGGTGGGATAGGACATGAGGCCATGGACAAACGTGGGCAAGGAATTGAGGCTAGTGGGAAATCCCTGTCACTGATGTGGACAGAGTGAAGGTGCTTAGTGAAGCGATCTCCCAGTCTGCGCCCAGTCCCTTTGATGTAGAGAAGGCCACAGAGGGAGCACCGGATGCAGATCACTCGCATGAATACACAATTTGCTTCACTTGAAGGGACAGAGAAGAACAAGTTTAAGGTTAATGATATGTTTTGGTGATGGAAATATGTTGAACTTTTTTTCTTTCTTTTTAAATTTTTTAATTGATTTTAATAAAGAACTTTTCCAACAAACAAAAAGGATACAATTCAATAAGATGATATGGACAGTTACATAAACTAAATGAGATATTCCATATATCACTAACATACACAAATAGTAAATCATATCCATAATTCATATTCTAAATAGTATATACCTTTTTTTAAGAAAAAAACCTCTAAGAAAGCAAAAAAAGGAAAGAAGAAAATAGTAGAGGGAAAAAACTCAAACCCCTTACCTAACCGCATTGCCAGATGTGAGATATGACTGGTATTAAAACAAAACAAAGACAAAAAAAAATAATATAAAGAAAATATACAAGTCAAACAGTTTAATTACATTGGAGTAAAATTATAAAGGAAGATATTGAGTCATAAATGACCCCCATAACTTCTGGAAACTTCTATCTAAATTATTAATTGAATATCAAATATTCAAACAGGACATGGTGTCCCGCAACCACTGATCATGAGTAGGCGGGCAGCTTCCTTCCATTTAAGTAAAATTGCTCGCCTCACCAAAGAGAGGTGTTACGGAGTCCAGAGGATCCCAAAAACCAACAGCAATGGATATGCACCACAACACAGGGTTACTTAAACAAAAGTTTTTAAATTATATTTGAACAAGAAAACAGAATTAAACTTTAACTTATTACTTAACCTAACTAACTACTTAATCCCCCTCTAACACTAAGCGCAGGAGTGTGTAATGTATATTTAAGATTAGAAAAGTTCTTTGGATCACAGTCCAATCTCACTGGTTGCAGGCAATTCTTGTACTGTGCACAGAAGTTAGCATTAACAAAGATCACCAGTCTTTGGTGCTTAACAGGCAAATGGTCATCACTCAGGAGGGTTCTTGCTGGTTTTCAGAGAGAGATTCCTTTTCCAGGACATCCGCAATTGATTCCTTCTCAATCAGTCTTGCTGATGAAACTTTCCCCCTTCAGGGTTCTCCAGATGATCGTCTTTCTTTCAGGTCACCTTTCAGACCACCAATTTCCTTTGACCAGGCAGCCTTCCAAAGTTTGTCCTTCTGGAACTGATTTCTGTCTCCTCTCTCTCTGTTTCACACCCTCCCTCTCTGAGAGCAAAACATCTCCTCTGCCTGCAAAGATCACATACTCTCCCAGACAAGCTGCTGTTGATACTTTGTGGCCTCCTGGAAAAAGCATTCTGCAAAAGTCCTGCAATTATTCTGTGTTTTAAAATGTGTGTGTGCAAGCTGCTCTAACAATTCCTCCCAAACCACCTCTAAATACTCTGTCACAGAGGCAAACGAAATGGCGTGTCTCTGAACCAGAGATAAAGAAGAATTATTCCCTCCCGTTTTGCTGAAAAGGGTCACCAAAGGGTTTGGTTAAATCTATAATAAACATTTTTGACGAAGTATGGAAAACCTCTCTCCAGTCTTTTTCTAGACTAGGACTAGAACATATGAATTAATTATGCTTTTCTGCTCTTGCACCAGGGACTCATATCAGAATAAAAGTGAATCAATTTAGCCTTAGATAAATGTGTTTTATGTACCATTTTGAATTGTAATAGACAATGTCGAGCACATAACAAAGAGCTATTAACCAACTGAAGAATTGTATCACAATCCATATTTGATATAGTCAAATTTAAATCCTGTTCCCAAGCATTTTTTTATTTTAACTAATGAAGTCTGATTTAAAGAAAACAATTTATCATAAATAATAGATATAAAACCTTTATGAGAAGGCATAAAGCTAAAAAAAACTACAAAATTTGATTCAGACTCTCTTGGGAAATTAGAAACATGATTCAAGAAAATGCCGGACTTGGAAATATCTAAAGAATTGAGATTTGGGCAAATTAAATTGAGCAGTAATCTGTTCAAATGATGCAAAATAGACCATCAATTCGAATACCTTCTCTATACCATCTCTGAAAAATATCGCCAGGCAAAGAGGGTTGAAAAAAGTGCTCTGTGCACTGAATTTTCAAAAATATATCATGTTTATTTCTCAAATTCTATAAGAACCTCTACAAAGATTACAGCTATACATCGGTGTATTCTACATTCCAAACTCAGATCAATATCTAATTCAACCCAGTAAGGTAAAAACTAGGGGAAAAAATCAATAAATTAGTCAGCTGTATACACTTTAAACCAGAACTAGTGACCTTACTACGTCACCTCCCTCCATGTACCTCCCTGACCATCCCAATAGTCAATATACACCATGTTGGGGGCGGTGGGGGGGGGGGGGTGGTGGTTCATCCTCCTCAGCTACCCAGGTAAAGAAAGAGAAAGCAAAAGAGAAAAGAAAATTAATACATGAACAAAGTGACATCATACACAGGTAATTAATCAAAAATAAAAGAGAAATCCCCGCATTTAATAAGTTGTACAAGTTGTGGCTACTTTCACAAATACACACGCGAGTCGATAGCAGCCAGTTAATGAAACTGCCAACCACCCTCACCCACTCCCCAGATATTTACCATCAATAATCTCATCA
The DNA here is from genome assembly GCF_036971445.1 of Narcine bancroftii. Classification (NCBI taxonomy): domain Eukaryota; kingdom Metazoa; phylum Chordata; class Chondrichthyes; order Torpediniformes; family Narcinidae; genus Narcine; species Narcine bancroftii. The sequence continues at coordinate 119,351,141 of NC_091470.1, read as the reverse complement.
ATACAGAAAAAGAAAATTAAAAACCGCTTTATATTAATCAAAACATCTTCAAGCGTCCTGTTATTGCGCTGATTGGTAAAGTTTCAACAATGCTTCTGCATAGATATAATCTGTAAAAACACCTGGTCTGGCCTCCTTGTAAGAAAATCTTCAAGGTAGCTGGATGGCGTAGAATGAACCTATCGTAGCCGCGCGCTACTCGAAGCAAAGAAACACACGAGTGTAGTCAGGTATAGCCCTGCTTTAATAGGGCTGAAGGCCTGATTTTTATACCGTTCCTGTTCCCACCGTTTGCCCCAGTTTCCCCACTTCACCGCTGGCATAATAGCAGGGCTCCCGCACACAGGCATGTTCTAACATGACGATGCCTTCATCCTCATGCACTTGTCCCTCTCTGTTGGCTGTGCAGTGGGGTCCAGCACCATGTTGGGGATGCTGGCCCCAATGATGCCTTAGCCATCCGACCACCAGTTCATCTGCTGGCACCAGTGCCGCTGCTGGCCCCAGTGCCGCTGCTGGCCCTAGGTTGCACTCGCCGCTTGGAGCACTGGCCTGATTGCTACTGCGGCCTGCCACTACACTATATCCCTTTTGCCATAACGCATGTTTCATGGTGTTAAATGGCTTCCTCCACTTCAACAAGTCCAAATTTATATCAGGATAGAAAAATACACCATGAAATTCCAATGGTCGTTTTCGTTCTTTGGCTCTTTGTGCTGCTAAAGCCAATATTTTCTCTCTGTCTTGGCGTTGAAGACATTTTATGTGTGGATCTTGACTTCTGATTTAAAAAAGGTCACAGTTTCAATCTCAGGGCTCTATGCACCCTTTCAATCTCAATAACATTTTAAAATTTGTCAGGTCCCAAAACTGTCGGAACCCCTTGTTGAAAAAAAACCTATTGCATCATCACCTTCTTCACCTTACTTAAGGCCGACAATTTTAATATTATTTCCTCTGTTAAAATTCTCAAATAAATCAACTTTTCCCCAAAGTTGTTTCTTTCCTCTCCCAATCTATTCTCTCTCCTGCCGTCTGGGAAGAGGTTCTGAAGCGATCGGGCCCTCGCGACCAGAGTGCGCAACAGTTTTTCCCCCCCAAGCCGTGAGGCTCTGACTCCAGGGACATTGGGCTAGCTTATGTAGCATGATATGTTATTTATAAAAAAGGTTTTTGATGTCTAAATAACCAGCTCCACGTACCGGAGAGACATCATCTCGGTTTTCTCTGTAAACTGCAATGGTTATGGTATGAATGACAAATAAACGTGATTTGACTTGACTTTTCAATGACTCATGCATCAGTGTCATTCTCCACTCTCACCATTCTACCCTGTACATCTTCCATACCAGCCTCCACAGTCTTGACTCTCATCTACATTGTCCAATTTATTTTGCACTTTCTGAAGAATATTAAAGTATTTCATCATTTTCTTGTCTGAATTTTCCATATCTCATCTTTTTTTAACAACTGAGCATTGGTACAGTCTTTCTCATAAAACACTTTCATTTTCTTACTTTTTTCTTTAAAAAACATTCATCTGTCTTGTCATCATTTCTTCTTGATCTTCCTGTTCTTCTTCGTCGCTGGACCACAAGTCTTCCTGATCATAGTCTAACTCTGGCTAGGAATCAGAGACAGCGCTGCTGACCGTGGCAACGTCAAGAAGCTCTTCTGGACCCTGCATGCATGTCTGCCTGTGCACGCGCAGTTCAGTATCCCCTTCATCAGTGCCATCACCCCGCAGAGACTGTTGTGGTGGCACTACGGAGCATCGGACAGCCCTTGTAGGGGCACGGCTCACCCAGGGAAGAATACTCACCTCAGTTCCTGGATCCAGAGAGATGGTAGGCCTTTTATCCTGAGCTTGTTGTTTCACTCTCTGTGTTCACGATGGGCCAGCGGCGGTCTTCCCCTTTTTAGATGGCATAATTAACATGTTGTATAGATGCTGTCGACCACTTTTTTAATAATTTTGGTAAATTGCTCAATTAGAGTTTTTTTTTTACTAATTTCAGGGAGAGTCAGGATTTCACATTCTGGACCTACCACATCATGTGACATTTGCCAAGAAGAACTTTATTAAGGTGAGGATTCTTAGCCTTCCATATGTAAGACAATATGGCAGAGTCAAGTAAGTCAAAAACCAATTCAGGAACAAACATTGGAACAGATTGAAAAAATATAAAAATTTAGGCAAAATATTAATTTTAATAGAATTTACACGGCCAACTAGAGTTGTAGACAAAGGTGACCATTGGGTCATGGAATGTTCCACTTGTTTAAGCATAGTGTTACAAGATCAAACCAGCAACCACAAAGAAGGCATATCACAAAGGGGTAAAAATGAACAATTACTTTATTAACAAAAATTCACCTTCAAACTTTAATTCAAAATCCCCCCTTTTATAATAATGGCCACTGGTTACTATGCAAATTTCTATAACAGGGTAAAACGAATAAATTACCCAGCCTAAATATAACATATGTTATTAGTCTAAGTTATATTTCCAACCAGCCCACAGAAAAACTTAGACACAAAACAAAAAGACTCACAAAACTTCGATCTCAATCAAAGCAAAGATCATAAACAAAATTCAATTTGTTTGGTAAAATGATGCCAAAAGATCTTTGAGAGAGAGAGCACAAAATTCGAAGTTGTCTTGTGTTGCTGCAGAGAGAGGAACAATGACTTGGTCCGGATCCTTCTGGCTGCCTTTGGAATGTTCATCCCTTTTAAAATGCCCAACATTCTAAACTGCCTCCCAGACAATGACTCTGCTTGGGCCTCCTTCCACTTCACAGCCACACCCAGTGGTGGTTTGTCTTCCAAGTCCAGAAATTTCTAGATAATCTTCTGCACATGCCCAGTCAGTCTCCCACTCTCTCAGTAGTCCACCTTCACCTTGGCTCTCTAAGGCAAACTGTCACTTTCCAACATAAAACCACACAACACAGAAGTCTGTAACAATAGCAAGATATTGTACATGAGGTTAAGGAGCTTGGCGGTGTGGAGGAATTTTTGAAGATTGGCGTCATGGTCCTGCAGGTCATGACCATGGATAGTGACGTTGTTGAGGAACAGAAACATGGCCTGCAGCTGGTCCTGATCTGCCATGTGGTCCATTGGTGATGCCAAAGGGGACTCTCAGGAAATGATAGAAGTGGCCTTCCGCCTTGAGCCCAGTATACTGGTGATCCTTTGGGTGGATGGGGACCTGACGGTATGCCAATTTTAGATCGATTGTAGAGAAGACCTGATATTGTGCAATATCAGATATATAGCAGAGAGGGGTACACGTCCAGTTGTTCACACCTGTTAATGGTCTGACTGTAATCGATGGCTATCTTGCTTTCCTCCCTATCCCTCACTACCACCACTTGTGCTCTCCAAGGACTGATGCTGGCCTCAATGATTCCCTCGTTGAGTAATCGTTGCATTTCCACCCTAATGAAGGCCCTGTCCCCAGCACTGTACTTTTGTTGGTGAAGGGTTTACAGTTGGGGGAGAGGTTGGTGAACAGTGATGGTGGCGTGATTTTAAGGGTGGAGAGTCTGGAGGTCATGTGCGGTGGGTGATCAGATTGCTGGCTGTTTGTGGTGGGGAAGGGGGCTGAAGGGTGGGTAGAGGGCAGTGGGCGATTTAAAAACTGGTGGTTACAGACAATGAGGGGTGAATGGGGCCCATCATATTCCCTTGTCACACTTTTAAGGTGACATTGAAAGTCCCGTCCCAGTAGCACAGCAACACAGAGCTGTGACATTACCAGATTTTTTAAGTTTTTGTCGTCTGTGCCAGAGTCACTACACAATAGCCACAGACATCCGCCGTATATGACCTTGAGGCCAAGGAGACTTTTTGGTTTACGAAGGAGTAATGCTGCACCACGTCAGGGTCTCCGTGCTCCCACTATCAAACAGGCAACTCATCATGTGGCCATTTACCTGAATGTCCATCACGGATCTGGCGAGTTGATGGGGACTGCCCTGGTCAAGGGTGATGGAAGCCAGTGTCAGATTGCTGTTTATCACTATGTCAGAGAGTTTGAGCGTTGAGTCGGGAGATGGTGGCCCCCATAATCCTCACATGGTGCTGCTGGATCTCAAAGATGCCGCCTTTATGACTCGCACGTGGCAGTGCAGGCTCTTGAAGATGGTGCCCCAGATGGCAACCCCCATGACTTGAACGTGACACCGTAGTTCCCGGGGATGGCGGCATCCAAGGTGGTGGCCCCACACACAGCATTGCTAGGGAGGGTTGGTTTTGATCTGCACACCTTAACATACCTTGCTCAGGCACTGGCCTTTCAATGTGTCCATTTCCATGGGAAACGATGCAGTGTCCCTGATCATCGAGTATACCAGGGGCCCGACTCGGGAGTGCAATATCTGTAATTTGTCGTTCTCCGACCCTGCAAGAACGCCTTGAAACAGCGCAGCCAGAATTGAAAGTCGGTAGAGGCCTCGGGCAATTGAGGGTTGATCTCCAGTTTCTCCGGCTTCAGGATCTGCTCCATCGTCAAGCTATTGTGAATACAACTGATGCACCATCAGTGACTCCAAAAGACTGAAGTTGAGCAAAACTGATAGGCTTTTATTCGCTACAGAATGAAGGCACGTCCCTGCTGGTTGACTGTCCCGAACTGAGGAGAGGGCTGTGGGACAGTCACCTTTATTCAGGAGCTCGTGGGAGGGCCACTGGTACAGTTGGCCAATGGGCCTGCCAGACAAATAAACATGTACAAACAGTGGATGGTTTACCACACAACCTATTGGGGTACCTCAGTGGGTCAAGCAGGATCAGTGGGAGAAAAGGAATGGTTTCAAATTGGAGCTAAAACCTTTTGTCGAAACTGGCTCTTTCGGTCTATCACTTGCACTTCACTAAATAAGTACGAGAGTGGCACCTTTTTAATTACTGAATCAATTCTGCCGATTTAATTGAACGTGTTATGCTTGCTATTTTTAGATTTTAAAACAATTTGGACATGCAGCTCCTTAACAGGCCTTTCTGTGCCACCCAATTTACCTACACCCTGGTATTCAAACGGAGCCCCCGGGGAAAATCCACACAGAGATGGGGAGGGCGTACAAACTCCTTACAGACAGCACGGGATTCGAACCCAAGTCCTGATCGCTGGCTCTGTCAAGGCGTTGCCCTAACCCCTATGCTATAATTAGGATGCCCCATGTTAATGAAATTCAAATATTAAGCCAACCCTTAATGAACACATGTGCTCATTATTCCACAGTGGAGTCTCTGTCATCTGCTATTATCCAGAGACATCTTGCTCTTATGAGAAGTTTGCAGAAAGTTCAGAATCGATATCAGTTAATTCATGTCATGTGGATGGGGGGGGGGGGGGCTGGGTGGAGGGTGGTGGGAGATGAAGAGAGCCAAGTAGAGTGTGAATATCATTGCTTAATTTTAATATGAGGAAGGGATTTGTGTGAAAGCTGGTGAGTTGCTGCTTTAGATAAACCTTATTATGGTCCATTAAAATGAGAAATGATTGAGAGAAGAGCTACTTGCATTTATGAAATATAACACAATAGGAATTGTTAATAACCTGAGCAGGAAGTGTACGATACTCTTCCTAAGGTGGAGTATGCGGTTGAAGTAACCACTTTGATTTATCCAGAGTATTCTATAAGTATGTTATGGTACCATAAATATGGATCTAGCTTTTCATACATAGTATTTAATGGCAAGATGCTATTTGTAGTGATTGAGTTCCTTTTGAAATTTGCATCATTCCTGAAATGCCAGTTAACCGGGGGCTGCAGTGCTACAGGAGCTCAGAGAGGCACCACTCAAGGCACCTCAGGGGGAAGCTCAAGGCACCTCAGGGGGGCAGCTCCGGCACCTCATGGGGCTACTCTGGACCCCTCATGGGGCAGTTCCGGACACCTCAGGGGCCACTCTGGATGCCTCAGAGGGCTGTTCTGGACACCACAGGGGGCAGCTCTGGGCATCTCATGGGGCTGTTTCAGGTACCTCAGGGGGAAGCTCCAGACACCTCCTTGTCACTGTTTTTGATAAGTGCTGGCACCTGAAAAATTAGCGCTGTGCCCCTGCGGTTAACACTGCTCATTTTACTTCACTGCATAGGGGAGAAGTTGTCTTTGCTTGATGCTTGGTGAAGTTTAAAAGTTAGTGTGGTTTCGGTTTGTGATGGGAATGGGTGATAATGTTTCATATTCTTCTTTGAGTTGGACCTGTGGGACATAACATTAAATCAACATTTCATCAAAGTTTAATTTGCTCTTTAATGATTCCCGGAACAATGTTGTAGTTGTTTGATTAGTGATGGAATTCTTGTACCAAATAAACAGAAATTTTAATCAGCAAATGTGAGGAAAATATTACTTTTTTTTATAATGAAACATGACCAAAATTGCTTCAGATAATTCATATGATATGGGTTATATTTTATATTATATACTATTGTGTCTTTAAAATAGATAGATTGTGGGCATTTAGTGTGTAGGTCACTTCATAAAAAGACAGTTACACTTCACAGAAGACATCTCATTTTCAATGCAAGAGCTATGCATAAGGAGCGACGTCATGTCCACAGTGACTTTACAGAGTCATTGAAGAATGCCTATGGTGACTTCACAAGTAGGTGTTGGACTGATGCTGTGGAGTAAATGGACTATTGTTTTAAAAGGAACAGAGGGCCAGGCAGAAATGGATTCCAGTGCCAGCAATCTGGCTGGTTTCAGTTGACTGTTCTAAGATGGGTCATGTGGTTTTTCAAGGAGAGAGATCTCTCTCTCTTGTACCAAATTTGGTTTTTGTACCAAAACCAAACAGTTTTTCTCTAAGAGAGAGAGAGCTGAGTTCTGCAGTAGCTTTTGGAAGCTGGTGGAAAACCCCATTTTGAAGATGGGGTTTGAGTTCTGAGTTCAGCCTGTTGAAAACCCTTGTGGTCCTTACAAGAGCAAATGGCTGGCTAGAGTGTTTCATCTGAGATAAGGGAAACAAGAGGAACTCAGTGGTGACCTGGAAGAAGAGGTTGTCATTTAGGAAACCCACGATGGGGCAAGTTTCTTCAGCAAGACACTGAAGTGGCTGATGGGAGGGAATCAGTTTCTGTGTGTGTCCAAAAGCAACAAATCTCTCTCTGGAACAAACTAGAACCTTCCTGAGTGGTGACCAATTACCTTAAAGCACCAAAGCCTGGTGAAAATTCATAAATGTTAAATTCTGTGCAGAGTATAAGAATTCCCTGATTCCAGTGAACTTGGAGGAGGGAAAAGTGAGATTGGACTGTGAAACAAAGAACTTTCCTGAACATACACACACATTATACACACGTGTGCTTAGAATTGAAGTTAAAGTTTGATCCTGTTTTTATGTTTAAAGAAATTTAAAAGCAGCTTTTGTTTAAGTAACCATTTGTCTTGGTAAATATCTATTGCTGCTGGGTTTTGGGGTCCTCTGAACTCGTAACACACAGCATTCTGGATCAAACTGCACACATCTTGCATGAAATTATATGAGTTGATGACATGAGTGATCTTGATAAATACACTATTTTATTTATACCCTCATCAACAAGTTGTGCCATTTACAATCCTGAGTTTTTTTTTAAAATATATGGCACAAGTCCTTAGCAATGCCACACAGATTGTTTGCTGTGTGGCACTTTCATGCTTTCCATTTTCCTTTCAGTCGAAATGAAAGATGAATTGGAACAGTGCAATGCAGGTAATATCTTGAAGACTGGTATTCAAGCAGTGACATGGATACATTCCAGTTCGTCTACTGCAGCAACAAGTCTACGATGGATGCCATCTCACTGGCTCTACACAAAGGCCTGGAACATCTGGACAGTGAAGATGCATTTGTCAGGATGGTCTTTATCAATTCTAGTTCACCATTTAACACCATCATCCCCTCAAAACTGATTGGCAAACTCCAAGACGTGGGACTCAACACCGCACTGTGTAATTGGATCCTGGATTTCCTCACCTCCAGACCACAATCAGTGAGGATTGTTAAGAACATCTCCTCCTCAATCTCAATCAGTACTGGAGCACCACAGGGATGCATTCTTAGTCCCCTGCTCTACTCACTTTACACCTACAACCATGTGGTGTGGTATGATAACACCACCATCTACAAATGATACCACGGTAGTGGGTTGTATAAAGGAAGGGGATGAGTCAGGATACAGGAGGGAGATTGAAAACTTGACTGAATGGTGCACCAACAACAACCTCCCACTCAATGCCACCAAAACCAAGGAACTGATTGTTGACTTCAGGAAGGGAAAACCAGAGGTGTACAATCCAGTGGCCATTGGGGGATCAGAGGTGGAGATGATGAGTAAATTTAAGTTCTTGGGAGTCACTATCTCAGAGGATCTTTCCTGGACCCAACCCACCAATGGAATCACAAAGGAAGTACATCAGCGCCTCTACTTCCTCAGGAGTTTGCAGAGGTTTGGTATGACACCAGAAATGCTGGCAAATTTCTAAAGATGTGTGGTGGAAAGTGTGCTGACCGGCTGCATCACAGTGTGGTATAAGGAACACCAATATCCCTGAGTGTAAAGTCCTGCAATAGGTAGTGGATGCAGCCCAGGACATCACAGATAAAACCCTCCCCACAGTCGAGAACATTTACAGGAAACACTGCCGTCGAAGAGCAGAAGTAATCATCAAAGACCCTACCACCGGAGGAGTCATGTGATAGAGTAGTGGCCAGTAGGAGAATACCAGCCCGCTCCAGAAAAGAAGGAAAAAAGTAAAGAAAAAGCAAAGCCCCAGACACACAAACCACAACAAATAAAAAATAAAGGTGTGGAGGAAATGGCACCAAAGAAAGAAAAGCCAAAAACATTGGGAAGAAAAGAAGAAGGAAAGACTCTGGAAGAGAAAGGTGAAGGCCTTACCTGTACAAAGAAGCAGGGACCTGCCATGGAAAGAAGAGCTCACTCCCTGAGGTCAGTGGAAACCCCACAGGGTCGCGACCCACCGAGCTCAGGACTACAAGGATGGCTCACGGAGCCAAACAGAGGTGCGTGATGCGCACGACAAAGACAACACTGACGGGAGGGGGACCAGCTGAGAAAGACCCGACAGCAGGGCTCCCAGCTGAAAGATACAGAAAATAATGGGAACGGGAGGGATGAGAATGAAAAAAGGAAATCAGAGACACAGCAGATGACCAGCCCAGAAGAAGAGGACCAACATCAAGATACCACAAAAAAAAAATACCCAGCAAACTGAGACAAACAGCCCAACAGGAAGGTCAGGGGAGACACAGATACAGGGAAGAGAGGTAGAGGACACAGGCCCTGAAGTGGACACAGGGGAAAAGGAGGGAGAGCATCAAGCTCTGCACAGAGAAATGGAAGATGAAGGGAATGGACAGTACATAGATAAAAAAAATTTCAAGAATATACTGAAGCATATATTCCCTCAGGGGAAAGAGTCTGTTTATGTCAAGTCTATCTATTCCTTTCATAATTTTAAATATCTCGATCAAGTCCCCTCTCAGTCGTCTACATTCCAATGAATAAAGTCCCAGTGTCCTTAATCTCTCCCTGTAATCCAGATGCTGATTAAAAAGTGAGTAGATTAGAGCTGGTCATGACAGAAATAGGGAAAAGAGCAGACAAGGTGAAAGAATGAGAAACAGCCGTAGAAATGGAAGTGGACGACTTAAAAAGAAAATTGGAAGAATCTGATAGAAAAGTTAAAGAAACACAGGAGTTGTTAGCTCAGAAGATGGATATAATGGAAAACTATAATAGGAGAAACAATATAAAGATAGTGGGCCTGAAGGAAGATGAAGAAGCAAAGATATGAAATAATTTATAAAAGAATGGATCCCCAAGGACCTAGGAATGCCAGAATTACAGGAAGGAATGGAAATAGAAAGGGCACACAGAACATTAGCCCCAAAACCACAGCCACAACAAAAATCAAGATCCATTTTAGTAAAATTCCTAAGATATACGACAAGAGAAAATATATTGGAGAAGGCAATGAAAAAACTGAGAGAAGACAAAAAGCCACTGGAATACAAAGGTCAAAAAAAAAATTTCTACCCAGACATAAGTTTTGAGCTCCTGTAGAAGAGGAAGGAGTTTAACGCAGCAAAATCAATCCTATGGAAGAAAGGTTATAAATTTATGTTAAGATATCCAGCTGTGCTTAAACTGGTTATCCCAGGACAGCAAAGCAAACTGTTCTCAGACACGGAGAAAGCACGAAAATTTGCAGAATGCCTGCAAAACAGAAAGAGAGATGAAGAGATGTAACAAGAATGACGACAAACTTTATATAAAGAAGGAAAATAATGTACAAGTAAGAACTAAGAAGGAGAAGAAGGGAAGTAAGGGGGAAATTAAGAGGGTGTGCTTTGTTATATGTGAAAATAAAAGTCTTTTCTGGAGGGGGTTGGGTGGGAGAGATAACAGTCACTCCGAAATCAGTTGACGCTTGCAAGCGGGTTCGCAATCCAAATGGAGAGGGGAGATGTGGTTGCCCGGCAAGGGATAAGGGGAAACTCAGAGGTGGGGGGGGGGGGGGGGGGGAAATTTGGGGTTAAGGGAATTTTAGATGTGGGAATAGTGGAAATATTTTATGTTTTACAAGTGTTGTCTTCCAGTGTGTTCAAAAAAAGAAAACAGAAATGGATGAGGAGGAAAGGTGGTGATGAGGAAGCAGAAAGGAAAGGTAAACAAAGTATGAAATGGCCAGGTTGAACTATATGACTTTAAATATTAACAGAATACATAACCAAGTCAAAAGGAAGAAGCTGTTTAATTTACTGAAGAAATAAAAAATTGATATAGCATTCGTGCAGGAAACACATCTAACTGAAGTGGAACACAAGAAATTAAGGAGAGATTGGGTAGGGCACGTAATGGCAGCATCATATAATTCAAAAGCCAGAGGAGTAGCTATATTAATCAATAAAAATGTATCAATCAAAATAGAGGAGGAAATAATAGATCCAGCAGGGAGGTATGTAATAACCTTATAACCATATAACCATTTACGGAGCGGAAACAGGCCATGTCGGCCTTTCGAGTCCGCACCGGTTCACTAGGATGACTCCTCAAGCTCAAACCGCCCGCACTCCACCAATAACCCTCCAACCCCCTCTCCTCCATGTACACATACAACCTTCTCTTAAATGACAGAAGGGAACCTGCCGCAACTATCTAATTCGGAAGATCATTCCAATCTACCACCACTTGCTGAGTGAAAAAGCCACTTCTAATATTTCTCCTAAAGTGTTGCCCCCTTACCCTTGACTCATGGCCTCTTGTTCCAACCTCCCCTGCCCTCAGGGGAAAGAGTCTGTATATGTCAAATCTATCTATTCCTTTCATAATTTTAAATACCTCGATCAAGTCCCCTCTCAGTCGTCTACATTCCAATGAATAAAGTCCCAGTTTCCTTCATCTCTTCCTGTAATCCAGATGCTGATAAAGTGTCAGATATATTCAGAATTTTGGAATTTGCTCAATGTATATGCACCTAATGAAGAGGATCAAAAATTTATGCAAGATGTCTTTTTGAAGATTGTAGATACGCAGGGGAATATACTGATAGGAGGGGACTTTAAACTTAATTTGGACTCAAAGATGGACAAAAGACTAGCAGAAAGAACAAAGTAACCAAATATATGATTAAATCGATGCAGGAAATGCAACTTTTGGATATATGGAGGAGACAACACCCAAAGGAGAAGGAATATTATTCAGGTAGACATAAAACATACTCAAGGATAGACCTGTTCCTGTTATCAGCCCACATCCAAGTGAAAGTTAGAAAAATGGAATATAAAGCTAGATTGTTATCGGATCATTCACCCCTGTTATTAGCAATAGAGCTGGAGGACATCCCACCGAAAACATATAGATGGAGATTAAACTCCATGCTACTTAAAAGACAGGATTTTAGAGAATTTATTGAGCGACAAATTAAAATGTACTTTGAAATAAATACGGAATCAGTGAAATATATATTTATACTATGGGATGCAATGAAAGCGTTCATCAGAGGGCAGATAATAAGTTATGTAACTAAGATGAAAAAGGACTACAATCGGGAAATAGAACAGCTGGAAAGGAAAATAGCAAGTACAGAAAAAGAATTAGCAACAAGGGAAGATACAACAAAAAGAAGAGAATTGGCGGACAAAAAAATAAAATATGATACATTACAAACATACAAGGTGGAGAAGAACATAATGAAGACAAAACAGAAGTATTATGAGCTAGGAGAAAAAACGCACAAAATACTAGCTTGGCAGCTTAAGACAGAACAAACTAAAAGAACGGTATTAGCATCAAGGAAAAAGGACAAACAAATTACATATAACCCAACGGAGATCAATGAAAACTTCAAGGAATTCTATGAGCAATTATATCAAACTGAGAACAAAGGGAAAGAAGACAAAATAAATGAGTTTCCAGCTAAAACTGAGCTATCAAAATTGCAAGAAGAGGAGCAAAACAAATTAATAAAATCATTTGAAATAGACGAAGTACAGGATATATTTAAAAAATCTACCGAACAATAAAACGCCAGGAGAGGATGGACAATAGAATTCTATAAAACATTTAAAGACTTGTTAATTCCTCCTCTGCTGGAAGTAATATACCAGAATGAAGAAACACAAAACATGCTAGATTCATGCAAAACAGCAATAATTACAGTAATACCAAAGATGGGGAAAGATCCACTAACACCAGCATCGTATAAATCAATATCTCTACTCAACACAGATTATAAGGTAATAGCTAAACTATTAGAAAACAGATTGGCCGGCTGTGTACCAAAACTAGTAAAACTAGATCAAACTGGATTTATTAAGAAAAGACGAACAACGGACAATATCTATAAGTTCATTAACTTAATCCATGCAGTACAAGGAAACAAGACGTCAACAGTGGCAGTTGCCTTAGACGCAGAGAAAGCCTTTGACAGAGTAGAATAGAATTATTTATTCAAAGTACTACAGAGGTTCAACCTATCAGAGAAATATATTAATTGGATTAAAACATTATATTAGGGACCATTGGCGAAGGTGACAGTAAATGGATATATATCAAATCAATTTAAATTAAGCAGGTCAACAAGGCAGGGATGTTCACTATCTCCCTCACTGTTCGTGTTAGCTATAGAACCATTGGCAGAACTGATAAGAACAGAAAATAAAATAAAAGGGATGAACATAAAAGAGAAGGAATATAAAATCAGACTATTTGCAGATGACGTTATAATATACTTAAATATCAATAAAAGAATTACATAAGAAATTGAAGGAATATGGAGAAGTATCGGGGTACAAGATCCACGCAAATAAAAGTAAGCAATGCCAATGAATAATGCAGATTTCACAAAGTTTAAGAAAGAATCACCATTTAAATGGCAAACACAAGCAATCCGATACCTAGGTATTTGACGAGATAATAATCAAGGCCATCTATACAAATTAAATTATCAGCCATTAATGAAGAAATTACATGATGACTTAGAACATTGAAAGATTTACCACTAACACTGATAGGAAGGGTAAACTGCATTAAAATGAATATTTCCCAAGGATACAATAGCTATTTCAATTGTTACCAATTCACCTAACAGAGAAATTCTTCAAGGAGCTAAAGAAAATAATAAAGAAATTCTTATGGAAAGGGGGGAAACCAAGGGTAGCACTAGATAAATTAACTGAATGGTACAAACAAGGAGGCTTACAGCTACCAAACTTTAAGAATTATTATAGAGCAGCACAATTAAGATACCTATCAGATTTTTATCAAACAAGGGAAAAACCAGATTGGACCAGATTAGAGCTAGATAATAGGGGAGAAGGTACCTGAACATAAAGTATATAAGTGGGATGAAAAGTTGGTGCAACATAGGAATTCACCAGTACTCCACTATCTGCTCCACATTTGGAAGAAGATTCACACAGAAAGGAAAAAAACAAATTATCAACTACCAAAATTAATATTGACACAAAATCAACTAATCCCTTTCACAATAGATAACCTTTTCTTTAGAGAATGGGAAAGAAAAGGGATCAAAAGAATAGAAAATTGTTTTTTGGGAAATAAATTATTATCTTTTGAACAAATGAAGTGCAAATATGGTATAGCTCAAGGTACAATGTTTGCATACCACCAACTGAAAACCTACTTGAAGGACAAACTGGGAAGCAGGCTGAGGTTACCAGAAGGAAGCAGCTTTGAATATGTGATTACAGACGCAATGATAATTAAAAGATTTATAACAAACATGTACATCAAGCTGCAAGAGAAAGAGAATGAGGAAACAAGCTGTAAACCCAAACAAAAATGGGAACAAGATTTAAACATAAAGATAAAGAATGAAACATGGGAAAAGCTATGCTCTGGAACTATGAGAAATACAATAAACACGAGGTTATGCATGATACAATATAATTGGTTACACAGGCTATACACCACCCCCCAAAAGTTAAATAAATGGGACCCAACAGTATCAGATAGATGTTTTCGCTGTAAGAAGGAAATGGGAACAACAGTACATGCAATTTGGGCATGTGAGAAAGTGGAAAAGTTTTGGGAAGATCTAAATCAGGTATTAAATAAAATCACAAAAAGCAACATACCAAAAAATCCAGAGATCTTTCTTCTAAGTAATATAAGAAGTAAAGAACTTGGCCTCGATTTAGATGGAGCACAAAAAAGATTTATTATGATAGCCTTAGCTGTAGCAAAAAAATGTATTATGTCTACCTGGAAATCAGAAGATAGCCTGAGAATACAGCAATGGTACATAGAAATAAATAAATGTATTGCATTGGAAAAAACAACATATATTTAAGAAATAACATCACAGTATTCGAACAAATTTGGGAACCATACATGGAACACAACAGAGAAGTCCTACCGCGGACCTCCACCCCCTAAAATGACAGAAGGAGAAGAAAATGAAATGAACTGATCCATTGTATAAAAGTAGATGACACAATTTTCTTGTTTATTTTCATTGTGTGATGACATTGTTTAATGGGTTTAATGTATCGTATATGTTGAACGTTTAGTGAGTGGGGGGGGGGTTGAAGGAGGGAGGGAAGGAGGGGGAAAAGGGGAGAAAATGACACTGTGTATATTCAAAATGTTTGTGTGTATTTTGGTCAATATGGTTCATAGTGTGAAAAATAATTTTTTTTTAAAAAAAGACCCTCACCACCCAGCATATGCTCTGTTCTTGCTGCTGCCATCAGGAAAGAGGTCTGGGTGCCACAAGCCTCTCACCACCAGGTTCAGGAACAGCTGCTCCCCCTCCACCATCAGACTCCTCAACAACAAACTCAATCAGAGACTCATTTAACGACTCTTCCTTGTGCACTTTAGTGACTTTTTTCTATGACTATATTACACAGTCAGTTTGTTTACATTGCTTTATTTGTTTACATGTTCACATCATGTGAAATTTTTTTGCACTACCAATAGCGGTAATTCTGCTGTGCCCGCAGGAAAAAGAATCTCAGGGTTGTATATGATATCAAGTATATACTCTGACAATAAATCTGAAATCTGAAGTGAAGCTGTTTAGGAACGGAACGCGAAAGGACTAATACACAAAACAGTCGGAACATTTCATGCAACAGGTATCAGGCTTGGAAGTTAATGGCTTGAATTTGGCTTTAATGGTATTTTGATTTTTCCTGAGTAATTATCAATTAATATTTCATTAATTTTACTTTATTTAGCAATTTGTACAAAAACCCTGCGGGAGCCATTAAAGAGGACTATGAAAAAGTACAATAGTCTGCTGTCACCCTGGTGAGTAAAAACTCAATGCTGGAGAAACACAGCAGGTCAGTGTCCTTTATGTAGCAAAGATATAGATACATAACCGCCATTTTGGACTTGTGCCCTTCATCAAGCTGCGGAAATATGTCGGCAAACATCCAAACGAAAAGGGGAGAGGCTTGGAGGGGAGGAGCATGGTCACAAAGGCAGGAGGTCATAAGAGAAGAAGGGAGGGAGGGCACAGGAGCAAGCAGGGGGAGGAGGGTTGGTTCGGTAAATAGAGGTGGAAAGGGGTGGGGGGAAAGGGAGAGCAGGTTACTAAAATCTGGAGAAGTCAATATTAATGACATCCGCCTGGAGAGGACCCAGACAGAAAAAAAAGGGTGTTGTTGTTCCTGAAACGGGTGTTGGTGACATTGAGTGCGAGGTTGTTGTTGGTGCACCATTCAGCCAAGGTTTCAATCTCCCTCCTGTACGATGACTCATCGCTCCTTTTTATACAACCCTCTACATGGTATCATCAATGAATATGTAGATTGTGTTGTTATCATACAGTCAAAGGTGTAAAGTGAGTAGAGCAGTGGGCTAAGAACACAGCCCTATGGTGCTGCGGTAGCGATGAAAATATGCACATTGCAAGACCGAAATCTAACTTGTTAGCTGGTGGCAGGGCTCCGTGTTTTGAGATAAATTATGGGCCTTGCACCAAGACAACTTGAGGAAAGAAAGATCATTACATTTCTCAAGTTTAATTCATACAGCAGTTCACTCTTGAAAGTTGTCAGCTATTTGGACCGGTTATGGTTGCAATATACATTTCTCTTTACATGGTCCTGAGATACCATGGAGTCATCAGTTTACCTGGATGAAATGGCTATGAGTTGCAACCTTTGTGCTGGCACAATTGGAGCTGGATGGTGTAATTAGGGCCACAGTTCCAATCAGGTTTGGTCTGAGAGCTTGGTCACTGTTGTTCAGAGATTATTCCCAGCAGTTATACTCTTGGTGCCCTTTTCAGGATATCCTCAAGCACTCTTAAAAACAGGTAGCTCATATATGTGAAATCAGGAGAAAATGGCTGGAAGTTGGGGTAGCAGGTCCTGTGAACCGAAGCAACGTTGGGTTTCTCCAAGACGATATAGTTCTAAAGCTCATGAACAAAAATGTTGATTTAAAATCACTAATCCCAGAGGTGGTGTGAGAGTCTCACGTCGTGGCAACGAAGGCACCTGGAAAGTAAAACTGAAGTCACTGAGCCTCCGGGGTAAACCTTCTGACGTTTGCACAAAGCAGCCAAGGAAACATCAGTAATCCTGTCCCAAGGACAATGCTGTAAGAATACTTGTTGGAAAATTTCAGCGAACGTCCTGCTGTACTAATGCCGTTCACTGAATCGTACCCAATCGCACTCCTGTACGCAGTGGGACAGGGACAATAGCAAATAGCAGGCAGTGGCCACCCCCAATATAAATATCCTGCCTACCCTTATCTATCCATGGTCTGGAGGAGTCTCCCTTTGCCAGTATTTTGGAGGTTATTACTGCGGAGATGTGTAATTATATCACTAGGTCACCAGGGGTCACACTGGTGACTTTGTCTATAAAGCAGTCCAGAGCTACAGTCCAGGTTTCCAGATTTGTCTTGCAGAGAGACAAGACCTCTTAGTGTACATATTAGTTTATTAAAGCTGTCTTATACTCGCACTGCTGGTGTGGTTATTGTCAGTAAAATTTAAAAACTAATATAATATCTACTAGGATGGAAGCTGCTCCAACGCACATTCCAGACCACCTGGAGACTCTTCCTGAGGAATGGAATCCGGTGATGACTAGCACACATGTGCATCCGAGGACAGAGACGGTGAGGGACCGCTGTACCGGAATCGTGGTGGAATGCGGGGAAGACCACAGAAGTATGATAAGTCAGGTAAGAAATGGCCAAGAGCCCTGCCTGCCCATGGGTTCGCCGGTACAGGCGCCGCCAACTCTAAACCTCGGTCTGATCAGAAAGGGGCCACTACAAGTGTGGGTGGAAGGATCTCCACAAGTCGTGCTCCTGATCGCCACATATGTGAATTCCCTACCATTCCAGAGCCAGGGAAAGCAGTCACTGCTACCGTCACTCCCCCAGCAGCAGTTTCCCCAGTACCATGGAGACCTGATACTATGGCTGGGAGCCCCTCTAAGCCCACTGCAAATGTTCCAAGGCCAGAGACTCAGCCAACAGCCCCAAGCACCCAGGTTACTCCTCCAGCAGACACAAGCCCCACAGAGGCTCTACCAGCAACTCCCAGTATCCCAAGGTCTGCCCTTGCTACACCTAAGGGACCAGAGACTGGGGCTTAGCCATGTGCTGCAACCAGACAGGCTGGAGCTCGACCCCAGAAATCCCGGAGCCGACACATACTTCGGCCACTGGCAGAGATGCTTTCTGAATTACATGGAGGGTGCTGAGGCATCAGATAAAGAGCTATTAATGCTGCTGTTAGCGCAGCTGGAGACCACCCTTACTCCCTTATACAGGATGCCAGGTCCTACCAAGAAGCAATGAGCATTTTGCAGAGCCATTACAGTAAGGGGCATAGCGAACTCCATTCCCAGTTGTGGTGTGCTGTTAGACAGAATCAGACACACACAAGGTAAAGACTGTACAATAGCTTTAATCCACAAAGAGTTCCACAGAGCCAGGCTGGCTGTGGCTGCAGCAACTCTGAGTGAGGCCTCGGGAGGCCGGCGCAGGCTTATATCCTGGAGGGTGATTGACACCCGACCAGGTGGGACTTGATTCATTCAAACCGACTGATTGACAGCCAGCCAGGTGTTGTCCTGTCCCCATACACTCCTGCAGGTACAGAGGTTACCCCCTTCTTAAAAATTGTCCCGGGGTGGGGTGGGGGGCAGTAACAAGGAATTGCACCCACTACGTACATACAATATTTACAGGGGCAGTAACAAGGAATTGCACCCACTACGTACATACAATATTTACAGGTTGAGATGATTCGGCGGCCACCGGGGTCTCTGTGACC
Source organism: Narcine bancroftii (assembly GCF_036971445.1). Taxonomy (NCBI): domain Eukaryota; kingdom Metazoa; phylum Chordata; class Chondrichthyes; order Torpediniformes; family Narcinidae; genus Narcine; species Narcine bancroftii. Next base: position 119,332,331 of record NC_091470.1, on the reverse strand, counting down.
GTCATAGGATTGGCTCCTGGTCACTGGTCAGAGGGGTAGAGGGGAAGCTGGTGGCAGGGGTGTGTGTGGCTGGTGTGGTGCCATGCGGAGGGGGGGCCAGGGGGTCCGGGATCGATGTATGCAGGTCATATTGGATGGGTGGGGGTGTGGGTTCGTCTCCTAAGGCTGAAGCGGGCCCCTGGTGGTCAAGGAGGCCCTGCGTGCCCCATAGCTGCCTGGGGATGGAGATGTATGCCCGATCAGCATCATCCTGGGTTGAAGGGTGGCGTGGTGTGATGGGTGCTCCTGCTAGTGCCAGGTCCTTGGTTGAGACAGTGTCCTCCCTGCCATTGCCGAACCTAACGTAAGCGTAGTTATGGTTTGCATGAAGGAGGAAAAGCTGCTCTATCAGGGCTCTGGTCTTGTGTGTCCGTACATGCTTACGCAGAAGCACTGGTCCTGGGGATGAGAGCCATGCTGGAAGTGACATTCCAGTCGCCGACCTCCTGGGGAATGAGAACAGACGTTCGTGAGGGGTCTCGTTGGTAGCCGTACACAGCAGTGACCGAATGGCACAGAGCGCCTTGGGCAGGACGACCTGCAAGTACTTAACAGCCCATCCTTTTGACGTGAGAGCCAGGAGGACAGCCTTCCAGACCAGCCCATTCTCGCGTTCCACTTGCACGTTGCCTCTTGGATTATAGCTTGTCGCTCAACTGGTCGCGATGCCCCTCGCCGTCAGGTACTGGCGCAGCTCATCACTCATGAAACTAGACCCCCGGTTGCTGTGGATGAAGGCGGGGTAGCCAAACATGGTGAAAATCTGCCCCAAGGCCCTGATGACAGTGGCCATGGAGGTGTCCGGATAAGGGATGGCGAAAGGGAAGCGTGAGTACTCGTCCACTACCATGAGGAAGTAGATGTTTCGGTTCGTGGACGGCAGTGGCCCTTTGAAGTCCACGGCAAGACGCTCGAAAGGCCCAATAGCCTTTACAATGTGGGCCTGGAGGGGAGAGGAAGAAGTGGGGTTTACACTCCTCACAGACCCGACAGGCCTCAGTCATGTCCCTGACGTCCCTGATGGTGTATGCCAGATTTCGGGACTTAACAAAGTGGTACAACTGGGTGATGCCTGGATGACAGAGGGACTCATGCAATGCATGCAACCTGTTGTCATGCATAGACGCGCAGGTGTGAGAAAGGGCACCAGGGAAGTCATTAAACTTCCTGGGGCGGTACTGTATGTCATAGCTGTAGGTTGCCAGCTCGACTCGCCAGCGCAGGATCTTGTTGTTCTTGATCTTGCTCTTGTGGGTAGTGTTAAACATGAACGCCACAGCCCGCTGGTCCGTGAGGAGCGTGAATCCCCTGCTGGCCAGGTAGTGGCTCCAGTGGTGGACCGCTTCCACAATCTTTTGGTCCTCCTTTTCAATGGCGGAGTGCCCTAGCTCGGAGCCGTGGAAGGTCCTGGAGAAGAAGGCAATGGGGCACACCCCTTGGTTGAGGGTAGCAGCAAGGGCCACCTTGGAGGCATCGCTCTCCACCTGGAAGGGGGAGTCCTCAACCACAGCCTGCATCATGGCGTCCGCGATGTCTTGCATGATGCGGGTGAAGGCTGCCTGCGCCTCAGGTAGGAGGGGAAAAGTTATGGCTTGGGCCAATGGGCGGACCTTGTTCGAGTAACGAGGGACCCATTGCGAGTAATAAGAAAATAGGCCCAGGCACCTGCGGAGAGCCTTTAGTGTGGGGGGGGGTAACTCTATTAATGGGCTCATCCTTTCCGGATCTGGGCCGACGACTCCATGGGCCACGATATAGCCCAGGATGGCGAGGCGGGTGGTTCTGAACACACACTTCTCCTTGTTGTAAGTGAGGTTCAGCTCCGCGGCTGTCTGGAAGAATTTTTCCAGGTTAGCATTGTGGTCCTGCTGGTCATGGCCGCATATAGTGACTTTATCCAGATACAGGAATGTCACCTTCAGCTTGTGCAAGTCTACCATGCAATTCATCTCCCGCTGGAAGACGGAGGACCTGTTCATGACCCCAAAAGTAACCCGGCGGAACTGGTACAGGTGCCAGTCCACTTCAAAGGAGGTGTAGGGCTTGTCCTTCAGGTGGATAGGGATTTGGTGATACGCCAACTTCAGATCAATCGTTGAGAAAACCCGATAGCGGCCTATATCATTGACCATGTCGGTGATCCTCGGCAGGGGGTAGGCATCCAGCTGGGTGTACTGATTAATGGTCTGGCTGTAATTCACGACCACCCTCGGCTTACTTCCCCCTTTGACCACTAGGATTGTTGCTGGGCTCTATAATGCCTTCTGCCAGGTGTCGCCGCCCCTCCGCCTTGACGAAGTCCCTTTCTGCAGTGCAATAGCACCTACTTCTGGCGGCGATCGGCTTGCAGCCTAGCGCAAGATGTGGAAAGAGTGCTGGTGGGATGATACGCAGTGTCAAGCTGGGGCTTGTATGTTGGTGTGCTGTGCAATGTGAGTGGAGGTTGGGGCCCCCAAAAGGCAAGGGTGACACTCTGCAGGTTGCACTGGAAATCCAGCCCACGAGGAGAGGTGCGCAGTGTTTGGGCATGACCAGGAGCCTGAATCCTGTGTTAGTCTCTCCTCCCACCATTATATCAACCGAGCAGTGCCCGAAGGTGCCAACAGTCTTATCCTTGGTGGCGAGGGCGATCGAGCAGGTGGTGGGGTGGACCTTTAACCTTAGGGAGTGGGCCACGCTCGGTTGAATAAAGCTTCAGTACTGACATTGTTCAACAGGCACTTTGCTACCTGCCCGTTAACTCGCACATCTATCATCGAGCGCTTGAGCTCGTGGGGGATGTCCCTGGTCAGCATGGTGTTGGCCAGGACCGTCTCGGAGTCAGAGTCGTCTCTATCCAGAGGGATGGGGAGCTTCGGTAGGGCAGCCTGGTCATTGCCCGTGTTGACCACGTTGGCATCAGTCGTGAGGTGCAGCATGCGGTAGCTGATGGCCTCCAGAGGCGTGGGGATCGTTGGTAGGGCGGCCTGGTCATCGCCCGTGTTGACCATGTTGCCGTCGGTCGCTGGGTGCGATGTGCAGCAGCTGATGGCAGCCGGAAGCGTGAGTAGTGTCGGTAGGGCCGCCTGTTCATCACCCGTGTTGATCATGTTGTTTTCAATGTCATCGGGGCCCTCCGTGTCATGCGCTGCCTTCTCCAAAATGGCGGCGGTATGTGGGGAACTGCTATGTGGCTGCCCTCCTTCCCCAGCTGTGTCAAAGTCGGGGAAGGGGGAAATCGTTGCGGGGACCATGGCGCCGCCTGGCATGTGCATGTGAGATGGTCCGTGGGGGAGGTAGGGAGGTCATAGAGGGCTGCTGAGCTGCCAGCAAGTTTAGAGGGGCACACTTTTGCATTGTGGCCTTTCTTGCTGCATCGGGAACAATATAGGCTCCTAGCTGGGCAGTTTTGGCGCGATCATTGATCTGACCCATACCAGGACCTACAGTACTTACAGGGGCGTTGGGCACCTGCCGCAGCGACGTTCCCCTCCCCACCTCGGCCTGGGGCTGCAGCTGCAGTGTGAGAGGGCCATGAGGGAACCAGGGGAACCTGGAATCGAAGGCTTCGACTAGCAGGGCTGCTGCTTCCAGGGTTTGGACCACTTTTGGCAGTTTTGGTCAGGGCATAGATATTGCCTTCCAGCAGCTTCTGCCGGATGGCCCTCGAGCATAGCCTTTGGACGATGATCGTGCCAAAACTGCCAAAAGTGGTCCAAACCCTGGAAGCAGCAGCCCTGCTAGTCGAAGCCTTCGATTCCAGGTTCCCTCATGGCCCTCTTACACTGCAGCTGCAGCCCCAGGCCGAGCTGGGGAGGAGAACGTCACTGTGGTAGGTGCCAGGCGCCCCTGTAAGTACTGTGGGTCCTGGTGTGGGTCAGAACGATGATCGCGCCAAAACTGCCCAGCTAGGAACCTGTATTGTTCCCAATGCAGCAAGAAAGGCCACTTTGCAAAAGTGTGTCTCTCTAAACCTGCCGGCAGCTCAGTGACCTTCTATGACCTTCCTACCTCCCCCACAGACCACCTCACGTGCACGTTCCGCGGGCACTATGGTCCCTGCGACGACTTCCCACTTCCCCAACTTTGACCGCTCAACATCCGGCCCCACCAGCTACAGTCACAGCGTGTGCCATGAGGATCTGCACCAGCCCCCGTCCTCGCCGCTCACTGAGAAGTACAGTGACGTCACTTCTAGCTCATGGTGTGACATCACTTCCGGCTGACATAACAACGTCACTGCCGCCGGCTGTGATGATGTCACTACCCCTGGCATAGCGGACATGGCTGGGGAAGGAGGCCAGCCATGCAGCAGCTCCCAACGTACCACCGCCATTTTGGGCCAGGCAGTGCATGACACGGAGGACCCTGATGATGTTGAAAATGACGTGGTCAACACAGGTGATGAACAGTTGGCCCTATCGACAGTCCTCACGCCTCCAAGTGCCATCAGATGCCGCATGCCGCACCCAGCGACCGATGGCAATGTGGTCAACACGGGCGATGACCAGGCCCCCCTACCAACGCTCCCCACGCCTCTGGAGGCCATCGGCTACCGCATGCTGCACCTCACGACCGATGTCGATGAGGTCAACACGGGAGATGACCAAGCCACCCTATTGACGCTCCCCATCCCTCTGGATAGCGACAACTCTGAATCCGAGACTGTCCTGGCAGCCACCACACTGACTAGGGACATCCCCCACAATCTCGGGTGCTCGATGATGGACATGCGAGTCAACGGGCAGGTAGCAAAGTGGCTGTTGGACATTGTCAATATTGAGAGCTTAATTCACCCGAGCGTGGCCCAATCCCTAAGGTTAAAGGTCCACCCCACCACCTGCTCGATCGCTCTCACCACCAAGGATAAGACTGTTGGTACCCTTGGGTGCTGCTCGGTCGATATAATGGTGGGAGGGGAGACTTACACAGGATTCAGGCTCCTGGTCATGCCCAAACACTGCGCACCACTCCTCCTGGACCAGGATTTCCAGTGCAACCTGCAGAGTGTCACCCTTGCATTCGGGGGGCCCCAACCTCCACTCACATTGCACAGCACGCTAACCTACCAGCCCTGGCCAACCTGCGGCCTCTCCACACTGCGTATCACCCTACTGGCGCTCTTTCCACATCTTGCACTTGGCTGCAAGCCGATTGCTGCTAGAAGTAGGCGCTATTGCACTGCAGACAGGGACTTCATCAAGGCAGAGGTGCGGCATCTCCAGGCGGAAGGCATTATAGAACCCAGTAACAGCCCTTGGAGAGCCCAAGTCCTGGTGGTCAGAGGGGGAAGTAAGCCAAGGATGGTCGTGGATTATGTTAGGTCTGCTTTGTTCATGAATGAGTGAGACAAACACCAGACTGAGTCGAAATCAGGGTTCTTTGTTCTTTATTACCGGATTGTAACACTTGCAACTAACCATGTTAGTCGGAGAATGCATTCTGCCGTTATCAGCAAAATGGTGATTTTTTATACCCTTGGATACGTGCTTAGAACATCATCATATCATTACTTGTCCAATGACTAAAACTGTTGCTATCCTTTCCCTGCTAGCTTCCTGCCTCTCAATCCATCAATGTCTCTCTTATCTTGTAAGTACAAGGATGCATTCACATCTTGTTACAGCCCTGTACAGGGTAACTCCTTACACATTCCCATCTCATGATGTTTTACCTTACAATTACAGCCAGACCATTAATCGGTACACCCAGTTGGATGCCTATCCCCTGCCGAGGATCTCCGACACGGTCAATGATATAGGCCGCTATCGGGTTTTCTCCATGATTGACCTGAAGTCGGCGTATCACCAAATCCCTATCCACCCGAAGGACAAGCCCTATACTGCCTTTGAGGCAGACTGGCGCCTGTACCAGTTCCGCCGGGTTCCTTTTGTGGTCACGAACGGGTTCTCCATCTTCCAGCGTGAGATGGATCACATGGTAGATTGGCACAAGCTGAAGGCAATGTTCCCATATCTGGATAACATCACTAGCTGTGGCTGTGACCAGCAGGACCATGATGCTAACCTGGAAAAATTCCTTCAGACAGCCGCGGAGCTGAACCTCACTTACGACAAGGAAAAGTGTGTGTTCAGCACCACCCGCTTCGCCATCCTGGGCTACGTCGTGGCCCATGGAGTCGTCGGCCCAGATCCGGAAAGGATGTGCCCATAAATGGAGTTACCCCTACACCCCCTCACCCCACAATGCTAAAGGCCCTCCGCAGGTGTTCTCTTATTACTCGCAGTGGGTCTCTCATTTCTCGGACAAGGTCCACCCACTGGCCCAAGACACAACTTTTCCCTTCCCACCTGAGGTGCAGGCAGCCTTCACCCGCATCAGGCAAGACATCGCGGACGCCACGATGCAGGCTGTTGATGAGGACTCCCCCTTCCAGGTGGAGAGCGATGCCTCCGAGGTGGCCCTCGCTGCTACCCTCAACCAAGGGGAGCATCCCGTCGCGTTCTTCTCCAGGACCCTCCACGGCTCCAAGCTAGGGCACTCCGCCATTGAAAAGGAGGCCCAGGTGATTGTGGAAGCGGTCCACCACTGGTGCGACTACCTGGCTGGCAGGAGATTCATGCTCCTCACGGACCAGCGGGCCGTGGCGTTCATGTTTAACACTACCCACAAGATCAAGATCAAGAACGACAAGATCCTGCGCTGGCGAGTCGAGCTGGCAACCTACAGCTATGACATACAGTACCGCCCCAGGAAGTTTAACGACTTCCCTGGTGCCCTCTCTCGCACCTGTGTGTCTACGCATGACGACAGGTTGCAGGCATTGCATGAGTCCCTCTGTCATCCAGGCGTCACCCGGTTGTACCATTTCGTTAAGTCCCAAAATCTGGCATACACCATCAAGGACGTCAGGGACATGACTGAGGCCTGTCGGGTCTGTGAGGAGTGTAAACCCCACTTCTTCCGCCCCCCTCCAGCCCCACATTGTGAAGGCTACTGGGCCTTTCCAGCATCTTGGCATGGACTTCAAAGAATCCCTGCTTTCCACGAACAGAAACATCTACTTCCTCATGGCAGTGGATGAGTACTCACGCTTCCCTTTCGCCATCCCTTGTCTGGACACCCCCATGGCCACCGTCATCGGGGCCTTGGGGCAGATTTTCACCAAGTTTGTCTACCCTGCCTTCATCCACAGCGACCGGGGGTCTAGTTTCATGAGCGACAAGCTGCGCCAGTACCTGACAGCAAGGGGCATCACGACCAGTCGCACGACAAGCTATAACCCGAGAGGCAATGGGGTGGTCTGGAAGGCAGTCCTCCTGGCTCTTAGGTTAAAAGGTACTGGCAGGACGCCCTGCCCGAGGCGCTGTGCCATTTGGTCACTGCTGTGTACGGACGGCTACCAACAAGGCCCCTCATGAATGTCTGTTCTCATTCCCCAGGAGGTCAGTGACTGGAATGTCACTTCCAGCATGGCTCACGTCCCCAGGACCGGTGCTTCTGCGTAAGCATGTACGGACACACAAGGCCGAAGCCCTGGAAGAGCACGTTTTTCTCCTTCATGCAAACCATAACTACACCTATGTTAGGTTCGGCAGTGGCAGGGAGGACACCGTCTCAACCAGGGACCTTGCACCAGCAGGAGCACCCACCATACCACGCCACCCTCCAACTCAGGACGACGCTGACCGGGCATACATCCCTGTCCACAGGCAGCTATGGGGCACGCAGGGCTTCCTTGACCCTTCAGCCTTAGGAGACGAACCCGCCCCCCCCCCACCCATCCAATATGACCCGCATACGTCGAACCCGGTCCCCCTGGCCACCCTTCCCCATGGCACCACACCAGCCACACACACCCCTGCCACCAGCTCTCCTCTTCCCCTCTGACCAGTGACCAGGAGCCAGTCCTACGACGGTCACAGAGACCCTGGCGGCTGCCGAATCATCTCAACCTGTAAATATTGTATGTGCGTAGTGGGTGCAATTCCTTGTTACTGCCCCACCCTAATTGCCCCGGACAATTTTAAAGAAGTGGGTGAATGTGGTGGTACACCACCGGCCTACTGCAGGGGGCAACCTCTGTACTTGCAGGAGTGTAAGAACATAGGAAGTAGGAACAGGAGTAGGCCAAAAATGGCCCATCAAGCCTGCTCCGCAGGGGACAGGACAACACCTGGCTGGCTGTCAATCAGACGGCCTGAATGGATCAAGCCCCACATGGTCGGGTGTCAATCACCCTCCGGGATATAAGCCTGCGCCGGCCTCCCGAGGCCTCTGAGTTGCTGCAGCTACAGCCAACCTGGCTCTGTAAAAGTCTTTGTGGATTAAAGCCTGTTGTACAGTCTTTACCTTGTGTGTGTCTGATTCTATCTAACAGCGCATCACAACCACCACACCAGTACAGGCTCATGACCAGGTTACAACACGTAGGGGAGTCTGCCAGATACTTTATACTCTCTCTGAAAGACCTGGCAAGAGGCTGCAACTTTAAAGCAGTATCAGCTCAGGAGTATGCGGAGGACCTTATTAGGGACAGAATTGTTGCGGGCATGTGGTCCACTGAGACGAGACATCGATTGCTGGAGAAAGGAATGGTGGGGCTAGATGAGGCAGAGACTATTGCAAAAGCTTTAGAAAGCACCAGGAAAGAATTGGAGGAGTACTCACAGGACCCTGGGGCTGGGACGAACATCACACTGCTGGACTCTCTAGCCCCACGAAAAGAAAAGTATGCTGCCTCACAGGAATCCACAGCAGCAGCATCACACCTTGAGGGTCCCAAGTGCTTTTTCTGTGGACAAAGAAAGCACCCCAGAGCCCTCTGCCCTGCCAGAGAAAATGTCTGTTCCAACTGTGGAAAACGTGGGCATTATGTAAAAGTCTGCAGAAGCCCCAAGGCCACAGCCAAAGCCCATTCTCATGCTAATGAGAGGCGGGAAAGCTCTTCTTTCTCCACAGACAAACAGAAGAAAAATGCCGCGTGCAGCCAGCCATCTTGGACAAATGCTACAAAGCAGAGGACACAGTCTTCAGGAGATGAATATGACGGCGAGTACTATCGGATGGAAGGACACGAAGCACACGCCAGACTTGCTTCCCGACGCATGAATCAGGCGAGTCCACACAACTTATCTGATTCCACTGTGTGCTACAAAATTAATGATGTGAGGGTAAATTGCTTAATAGATAGTGGAGGCACTGAAAGTTTTATTGACCAGGGGTTAGTCAACCACCTTGCCCTCCCAACACGCCCAAGTGAGCACCACTGGCTGTTAGCAGCCAGCAGCCTTGCGGCTGAGATAAAACAGTTTTTCAGGGTTACTCTAGAAATCCAGGGCACAAAATATGAAGGGTTCAAATTACTAGTACTCCCTCACCTCTGTGCCCCGGTACTATTGGGGTTAGATTTTCAGTGCCAGTTAGAAAGCATTACAATAGTGCACAACGGGCCTCACCCCCCACTACGCCTTACGAAGAAACAACACTGCAGCCTGTCTGTCCTGAACATAGACACCTGACCCCAGAATGCACACCAATTGTCACAAAGAGCAGGAGGTACAGCCTGAGGGATAGAGCCTTCATTAGGACAGAGGTCCGTGGGCTACTACAGGAGGGCATCATAGAGCAGAGCACCAGACCCTGGAGAGCCCAGGTGGTTGTAGTAAAGTCAGGAGAAAAACTGGGCATGGTAGTGGATTACAGCCAGACAATCAATAAATTTACATAACTAGATGCCTACCCCCCCTGCTACGCATAGCAGACATTGTCAACAATATTGTGCAGTATAAGGTATTCTCCACCATATAGACCTGAAGGCAGCATACCACCAACTGCCCATTAGAAACAGCGATCGCATTTACACGGCATTTGAGGCAGACGGCAGGCTGTATCAATTTCTGCGACTCCCCTTCGCTGTCACCAATGGAGTGTCCCTGTTTCAGAGAGAAATAGACTGAATAGTAGATGAGTTCCAACTGAAAGCGGTGTTCCCCTACTTAGACAATGTGACAATCTGTGGCCACACTCAGGAGGATCATGACACGAATTTAAAATGCTTCTTCCAGGCAGCTGAGGAAAGGAACCTAATGTACAACAGGAACAAATGTGTCTTTAGCATCAGGAAGTTGCCAATCCTGGGATACATAGTGCAGAATGGGGAAATCAGCCCAGACCCAGCCCGTATGCGCCCTTTCCTAAACCTCCCAGTGCCACACACGCTGAAAGCACTAAAAAGGTGTTTGGGACTGTTCTCTTACTACACCCAATGGCTCCCCAACTACGTCGACAGGGCCCGCCCACATAAAAGCCTCAGTTTTCCCACTGTGCCCATCAGCCACCAGAGCATTCAGGGACATTAGGGACCATATCGCTAAAGCTACCATGCAGTCCATAGATGAGTCGATCCTGTTTCAAGTAGAAACGAATGCATCTGATGTGGCTCTGGCAGCCACCCTAAACCAAGACGGACGACTGGTGGCCTTTTTCTAGCGAACCCTACAGGGGTCAGAGGTAAGACACTCAGCAGTAGAGAAGGAGGCCCTAGCCAATTTTGGAAGCAATAAGGCACTGGCGACATTATCTGGCATGCAAACACTTCACCTTCGTCACGGACCAACGGTCTATGGCTTTAATGTTCGATAACCAGAACAGGGGGAGAATTAAGAACGACAAAATCCTGCGCTGGCGGATAGCTGTGCGGAATGCAAACTGCAATTCTACCGGCCAGACAAAACAACCCTGATAAAAGCTACCAAACCTTTTGAGTGCCTCAGCCTCGATTTAGAAGGCCCGCTCCCGTCCAATAATAGAAATATCTATTTCCTAAATGTAATAGATGAATATTCCCATTTCCCCTTCACAATCCCGTGTTCTGATGTATTAACAGCCACTGTTATAAAATGCCTCCAACCCATCTTCAGCCTATTTAGGTACCTGAACTACATACACATAGACAGGGGTGCGGCATTCATGAGCGCAGAAGTACAGCAGTAGCTGCACGAGAGAGGGATTGCTACCAGCCACACTACAAGTTACAATCCCAGGGGAATGGACAAGTCGAAAGGGAAAATGCCACTATCTGGAAAACGGTCCTCTTGACTTTAAAAGCAAAAGACCTGCCTGTTACTAGATGGCAAGAAGTGTTGCCAGAAGTCCTACACTCTATACGTTCTTTGTTATGTATTGCCACTAACATGATCCCACATGACCGTATCTTTTCTTTCACAAGGAAAGCCACGACGGGCACAGTACTGCCTAAATGGATGATGATACAGGGACCTGTTCTCCTCCAAAAGCACTGCAGACCCCATAAAACGGACCCGCTGGTGGATCGTGGAGTTGAGGCATGCGAACCCTCAGTACGTCTTCGTCACATTCCCATATGGAAGAGAAGACTCGGTGGCCACCAAGGATCTTGTGCCGGCCGGTTGTGTGAACAACACGGAGGAAACACAGATGTCTATGGATCAATAAGGAGCACAGCAGCAGTCACTAGAACAGTCGTCCATCGAGTCAGCCCAGAGGACTATACCACCCACCCTGGAAATCAGGACCCTGGGTACGCAGACCCCACAAAATATCACCACCCTAGACTTGATGGCAGGACCTAATCCCATACAAGAGGATCCCCTGCCCACATGACCAACCAGTACTTCCGACTCCCACACCTCCACCAAGAAAGGCTGAAAGGCAGACCGCACTCCCCATCCCTTTACCACTACTGAGGAGGTCCAAAAAGCAACGGAAGCCACAAAACATTTTGGACTTATGAACTTACAAACAAGGGAAGGAGGATGGGGGGCTGGGGGAATAAGGGGGGGGGGTGAATGTGGTGATATGTAATTAAACCACTAGGTCACCAGGGGTCATCCCGGTGAACTTGTCTATAAAGCAGTCCAGAGCTACAGTCTAGCCTTCCAGGTTCATCTTGCAGAGAGACAAGACCTCTTAGTGTACATATTAGTTTATTAAAGTCGTCTAATCCTTGCTCCGTTGGTGTGGTTATTGTCAGTACAATTACTGGCCGGACTTAACTGAACCAATTGTATGAATATTGTTTGGGTCTGAAGCTGAGTATGGCCGTTCCTTCCTCATGACTCTTCCACCATTAATTGCAGCTCCACCAACATTAAAGAAACTCTGTACCCATCCAACATAAGGCAGCCCCTCTTGAATCATTCACCACCTTAAACATTCATTCTGCCCACCCACTGGCACTGCATTGTGACAATCTTAAAAAAAATTTTCTCCATTGATGGCAGGGCATGAGGTTGCAGCGACCACTTGAGATGCTGAGAGCAGTGAAATCCCCAATCCACTATGTTGTGTCTGTGAACATGAAACACTCATCAAGTTACATTACATGACCTGACTTTCAAATGAGTGAATCGGATCAGGAAGATACTTTGTGGGTTAAACCTACTGAAGCAGGGAACACAGACTGCTGCAAACTGGAGCGGATCACGGGAGATGGGCGGGAGGCCAACAGAAGTGCTGCTGGAGAAGGCAGAAGTGTGAAAAATGGGCCAGCATTAGGGTTAGTTGAGAGTTAATCCCTTCAGACCCGCATTCCTGATGATTCTACTCTTAAATGTAAATCACTGGAGAAGACAATGGATGAGCTGAGGCTGCATCTGAACCAGAGAGAATTGCAGGGGTGCTGTGCTCTGTTGATGATAGAAACGTGGCTCCAGGACTCCATTCCAGTCTCAGTGATCCAGCTGGATGGGCTCATCTCCTTCAGGGCAGGCCGAAAATTTGCTGCTCTGGCAGAACTCGAGGTGAGGCTGAGCATTTACATCAATGAGAACTGATGCACCAACGTCTCTGTTGCGAAGACCTTCCGCTTAATAGAGATACAGTTCTTCTTTGGCTTGGCTTCGCGGACGAAGATTTATGGAGGGGGTAAAAAGTCCACGTCAGCTGCAGGCTCGTTTGTGGCTGACAAGTCCGATGCGGGACAGGCAGACACGATTGCAGCGGTTGCAAGGGAAAATTGGTTGGTTGGGGTTGGGTGTTGGGTTTTTCCTCCTTTGCCTTTTGTCAGTGAGGTGGGCTCTGCGGTCTTCTTCAAAGGAGGTTGCTGCCCGCCAAACTGTGAGGCGCCAAGATGCACGGTTTGAGGCGTTATCAGCCCACTGGCGGTGGTCAATGTGGCAGGCACCAAGAGATTTCTTTAGGCAGTCCTTGTACCTTTTCTTTGGTGCACCTCTGTCACGGTGGCCAGTGGAGAGCTCGCCATATAATACGATCTTGGGAAGGCGATGGTCCTCCATACAGTACCTTCTGGTGAAATGCAGAACCTTCTACCTGCCCAGGGAATTCTTGGCCACACTGATTGCCGCAATCTATTTTCTGCCTTCAGCTGACGAGGATGAAGCCATGAAGGAGCTTTACGGCGCCATCTGTGAAGCCCAGACTTCCCACCCTGATGGTGTCATGATTGTTGCTGGCAACTTCAAACACGTCGACCTGAAAACGGTCTTAACACAGTTTCACCAGCATGTGAACTTCGCCACCAGAAGAGAGAACACCCTGGATCGGGTGTACACCAACATGTCCCTGGTGCATACAAGGCTGCATCTTTCCCCCACCTTGGTTACTCAGATCACATATCCTTCCAGCTAACCCTGGCGTAAAGACCGCAGGCAAAGAAAGATAGGTCAGTTCGCAGGGAGATCAGGACGTGGCCGGGGTTGGGGGCGGGGCATAGCAGTGCTGCAAGACTGCTTTGGAACCATGGACTGAAGCTGTTTCAGGGAGGCGGCCACCTACAACAGTCTTGTAAACATTGAGGAGTACACGAGCTCAGTGACTGGCTACATCAACAAGTGCATTGAGGGTGTCACCGAGATCAAATGCTTCAGAACCAGGCTAACCAGAAACCATGGGTGGATGCAGAGGTCCAGGCACTTTTCAGAGCTCATGATGATGCCTTCAGGACAAGGGGATAGGATGGAATTAAGATCAGCCTGGGCTAAACACTCCCATGCAATACAGAAGGCAAAGTGTGGGCATGGCCATCTTGCTGCGATCGAATTCGAAATTAGTCCCATCATCATCAGAGGAGGAAGAAGGACGGCCATCTTGCCGTGTCACGAGGTCGATGTTATATTGCCTACCGGTGCATCAGGAAGGAGGGAGCTACTCGAGTGAGGGGGACTACGGAGTCTCCGGGGTCCTAGCATCGATGGTTCTGGACCAAGACCGACCACATCAACTCAGCAACTTGATGGTGACTGTCAAGGTAAACGGACACGGAACTTGATGCTTAATCGATACTGGCTCTACACAAACTTTAATTGACTCTCAGCCTGTTCGGAAATACAAATTTAAACGGTATCCTTCTAATTACCGTATATTTCGAGTCTCATTTGCATTCTACTGTACATTTGTCTTTTGAAGGGGGGGGGGAATTTTGTAAACTTTGGTTGTCTGTGCTTAATGATTCATGTGCTCCTCTGCTGTTGGGTCTTGACTTCTTGTGTCACCATAAAAGTGTGACCTTGGAGTATTCTGGTCCCCTCCCTCCCATAATGGTTCAGAACGGAGGGCCATTAAAGTTGGACCCCACATGCAGCCTCTCCACATTAAATATCGACCCCCGACCTCTCTTCCCAAACCTGTCTCTGGATTGCAAGCCGATTGCTACATCGGAGTTCATCAAATCAGGAGGCAATGATTTGCAATTATTAGCAATGGATCAAGACGTTACATAACAAATTACATTCAGAGTTGCCGGCAGCTCTGAAACCAACCAGAAATGTTTCTTCAAAAATTCTAAATGCAGCCATTGCAAAACAGAAGGACATTCCAAAGTTTAATGTCCCCTTCTAAAGCATAGGTGGCCTGCAAATAAACAGGCAGCTAAAATCAAAACAAATGCAGAGAGAGAGAGGGGGGCAACCTGGCAACGATGATGATAACAGCCCAACGACTGACCTTCAAGCTCCTGACATTTCAGCTCCTGAGATAATACACATCTGTGGAATGAACAGAGGAAACACAGCAATCTTAAAACAGCTAAAAATAAACAGACACTCCCTGAAGATGGAGTTAGACACAGGGGCAGAAGAGTCCCTAATGCCGTTACATGTAAAGGAACGCTTGCTACCATGCCTACCGTTAAAAACAACTGAAATAACTCTAAGATCTGTTACAGGAGACAGAATCAAAGTGTTTGGAAAATGTACAGTCCAAGTACAATAAAAACAACAGCAACCAAAAACACTCTCTCTACATCGTAGATACCCAGGGATCAGCACACTTCGGAAGAAATTGGCTACAACATGATCTGGAAATCAGTTCAATACTCAATGTAAACCATACGGACACCTCCCAGTCACAACTCATGCAAATCCTAGATAGACAACCACGCAAGGGTTTTCCAACAAGAATTGGGGAAAATCAAAGGTGTTCAAGCCAAACTGCAGTTAAAAGATAATGCAGAACCAAAATTCTTCAAAGCCAGAACTGTCCCATTTGCTATGAAAGGGAAAATTGAGGTGGATTTAAACTATAGCCAAACAATTAATCGGTTCACACTCCTGGATGCCTACCCTGTTGGGTATAAGCCTGCCCTCTGCTGGACTAAAACATTAAGGCATATGAGAACCAATACACTACAGCAATTGGGCAGCACTCATTGTACCCATATGAAAATCAAACGGTGAGATTCGCATTTGCGGCGATTACAAAATCACCATCAATGCATCACTCAAAATACCTGAACACCCAATGCCCAAGGCAGAAGAATTCTTGCAAGCACGAAATGGAGGTAAAAATTCACAAAACTAGATTTGTTACAAGCATATCAACAGATAGAATAGGACAAAAAAAATCAAGGGAATATGTAACAATCAATACATCTGGGACTGTTCACCTATACACGCAAGCCTTACGGAATTTCTCCAGCATCTGCGATTTTTCAAGCAACAATGGACAAATTACACTCAGTTGGGTCTTACCTAGATGATATCACATCACATGCTGAAACGACAGTGAGCACTTACAAAATCTCGAAAAGGTTTTAACCAGATACAAAAGGCTAATATACAATTACGAAAGGACAAATGTGTCTTCATGCGCCCCTCAGTAACATATCTTGGGTTTACAATAGACAACGAGGGGGTGCGAATGAATCCAGCAGGAACAGAAGCTGTTCACAAGGCACCGTACCCAACCAACAAATCAGAATTACAGTCTTTCCTAGGACTGAAAACATATCCCTAATATGTCTACACTTTGCAGCCTGCTGGACCAATTACTCAAGAAATTGGGTAATACGTGGTATTGGAACACAGAAACTAAAAACACAATCGATCAACTAAAGGAAATACTAATGTCAGCTGATCCACTATGACCCTAGTAAAGAAGTTACAGTAGCCGTAGATGCTTCACCAGTGGGATGAGGAGCGGTACTATCCCAAATCAAAGAAAAAGGTGAGCAACCAGTAGCGTATGCTTCGCAAACATTTTTATTCTACCACAAGTGAACACAATTACTCCCAACTAGAAAAATAAGGATTGGCAATAATTTTTGGTGAAAAAAATTCCACCACTATCTTTACAGAAGAAAATTCACCCTGATCACAGACAACGAGCCTCTTAGTTTAATCCTGGGGCCACACAAAGGCTAGTATTAGCTGCAGCCAGAATTCAAAGATGGGCCATGCTAACTAGCGGCGTATAACTATGATATAAAACATAAACCAGGAACACTCACCAGCCATGCAGATGCCTTATCATGCATGCTGCTACCTGAGACAGAACAACGAGAAGAAATTATTAAATGGACAGCAGAGGTAGCAGCCATCAACCAAGAACAACTTCAACAACTGCCCGTTACAGCCCAAATGATTGGAAAGGAAACCCAAAAAGAGGCAACATTAAGCAAGATCCTATACTTCACCCTTAATGGGTGGCCCGAATCTGAAGTCATACCAGAAGATCTAAACCCTTACCACACATGCCGCCATGAACTATTTTCGAAGAAGGAGGTTTACTATGGGGTGCTCATACAATTATCCAGCCAAATGGCAAACTACCATGCTATCAGAATAGCACCACAGCCATCCAGGAATGGTCCGAATGAAGGCACTGGCCCGGATGCATGTCTGGTAACCCTCCATAGACAGAGACATTGAAACAACAGTAAGAGAATGCAAAGAATGTCAGTCAATGCAGCCAAAAATGCCCCAAGCCGAAACTAACATTTGGAAATGGCTATCCAAACCCTGGCATCGGATTCATGTAGACTTCGCTGGGTGAGACTTTCCTAATAGCTTTGGACGCACACTCCAAATGGCCAGTAGTTTCACAGTTGAAAAATACCAGAGCAGATCCCACAATTCACTATCTATGAGCTATCTTTGCCACTTACGGATTGCCTCATGAATTAGTTATGGACAATGGGCCCCAATTTACATCAGAATATTTTTTTTAATTTATGCGCGACAACAATATCAGACATTTTGTCCGCACCCTATCACCCAAGTACTAATGGGGAGGCAGAATGTTTTGTACAAATATTCAAAAAAGTAATGAAAACCATGAAACTTCTAAATGCCTCCGTGACACACGAAATCACAGATTTCCTATTGGGATACAACGCATTCTACCACTAAACGCACCCCAGCGAACTAATGTTTGGCTGCAACCTGCGGACCAGGCTGTCCACAGTTCATCCAGATCTGGGTCTCCGATTCCAAAAAACTGCATTGCCACAAACTTTACTTAGAGCATTGGAAGTGGGCGAGAGAGTTCTGGGACAAGATTATAGACAATATAAAGACCTGTGGGTGGTAGGAGTAATCTTACTCTCTTCTAGAGGGGGACAGATTGTGGAAGCAACACATTGACCAATTATGAGCATTGACTGACACTAAGATCCATGAACTGCCTCATGAACGGGAGGAGGTGGCACCAGACCTGCTGTGGCCTGCCCCGACCATCCCACCTCTCAGACTCGAGTGGGGGGGGGGGGACAGAAACAGTCACAGAGCCAAGCAGTCTAGTGAGGAGTTCAGTAACTGAGACACGTAGCCAGGAGGGCAGTGAAGACAGGCTGCCATCTCCACCACCCACCCGACTATCTACGGGTCCCGAGCAAAGTCTGGCACAGCAAACCACGCCAAGGTGGTCCAAGAGAGAAAGAAGACCACCTAAATGCTTTAAGGACTATGTTCCCTGCTTATTATTAAATACTTTCCCTTTTATAATTATAATTACTCATGAGATTATTCTAATTCTCACTTGTAGTCCTGAGGCCATATTGTTTAGTTACAAGGTTCCACCTCTAACATGAGAGGTTTTGAAAAGAACTGAAATTTGTCCACATGACTTTAAAGTGGGAGCACTAGAGTCACAGTGTGGAAACAGCCCCTCGAACCACTTTGTCCACGTCGATCACTTTGGACCCAACATTCTGGAAGTAGAGGTGGGGAAGGAAGGGATGGGAATGGAGCTCTGGAAGGCTGTCGTCTTCATCCTTTTAAATAGAACTGTTCTCTATAACCTTACAATTCACTCATGCAACAAACGGATTCTGTGTCACATACCCACACTCACATGTCTATTCACGGTTGTGTGACGGCGCACATCCTCATGGCGAACCGGCTCCGCTTGTATCGCCACGTGGCGGGGCAGCCATGGGGAAATGGTGTCGTCAGAGGTTTCTCTCCGACTCCAGAATCCCTTCCAGTGCCCACCCTGTGGGCAGCGATTATGATGTCACAATGCACCAGGTGACTGAGCTCATGCTGCCCTTAAAGGGGCGCCCTGAATGTGAATAAAGACAGTCATTAACGACCCTCAACGTGGTAGCTGTGTTTCTTCCACTGCTCACACTGCCACAGTTTCGTACTATCCCACCAAGACCACCAGTAAATTGGAGATACGACACCTGATTTTCTGCCTGGACACCCTCCAGCCAGATGGCATTAACAGCGACTTTACTGGTTTCTGCTAACCTGCTCCCCTCCCTCATCCAGCTCTCCTCCCCCACCTTCCCTCTCTATTCACCCAGGCATCCCTCCTCCCCTTGCTTGCTGCAGTCCCCTCTCTCCCTTCTCCACCTTTGCAACCACACCTCCCCCCTTACCTGTTTATTTGGATGCTGCCGACATACCTCAAGCCCTGTAATTTTATTTTTGCTACATAAAGGACACAGTTTAACCTGCTGAGTTTCTCCAGCATTGTTTTTACTTCAACCACGGTGTCTGCAGACTTTCATGTTTTACCAATAAACGGATTTCCTCTCTTTCTTTTGTGCGTAAATGCAAGGGGAAGAATTTCCTTTGTTGACTGCAATAACTACAATGAAAACAGGAGGTTTTCTACAAAATTATATTTAAAAACATTATAATCTGTCCTGTTACTGTGACACCGCTAAACTGACTGGAGCAAATTGAATTTAAAGAACTTATAAGTGACTTAATAGATGTGAAAACTGTCCATGAAGTAACTTAAATGTTCTGCCCCACTTGATGGCTGGTCACCTGGATCTAAAGATGTAGTGGTGTTTATTTTGCAGGACTAGTCAATCAGAGACAAATAGTTCAAAGAATATTGGTCTGCCAGTTTGAAAAACTGAGTCAAGTTTTAAATTTATCGGAAATTTTAAAGAGTTAGAACACAAAAAAGTTTTGAAGTTATTGGATTGTTATTTATTGGCGGGGGGGGGGGGGGGGGTGGGTGGAATTCACAGATATCCTTTAAAAAAGGAAATCTGGCTTAGCCTAATGAGTTTCTTTTTTATTTTTTAAATTTTAATTTAGACATACATCATGGTAACAGGCCCTTTTTTTGTCCATCAGCCCATACCACCCAATTAACTTACATCCCCAGTACATTTCGAACAGTGGGAGGAAACCGGAGCCTCTGGGGAAAGCCCATGCAGACACGGGAGAATGTACAAACTCCTTACAGACAGGGCGGGATTCGAACCCCAGTCTCAGTCGCTGGGCTAACCTCTACACCAACCACGCCGCCTTGATATACAGTGGGCTCTCTAGTGCCGCACAGAGTGAGTTAAACATTTTATATAGCAGAGTACTTGGTCTTTTACTCTGTGCTAATTCAGTTTTCACAATAAATTCCTTTTAATCAAACATTTATTTTGCAAAATAAGAGTACATACATAAATTCCCAACTGGACCAAAAATAAAATCTGTTAACTGCACTTACTTCATCTGGTTGACATGTTTTTGTTAGAAGTCACTCCAAAATCATGTCTAGAAATTAGATTAAAGGCATTTTTGATGCTTTAACTGGGAACTGCATGGATAACCAAAGATCATGAAAAAAAACCAAATTGGTTCATTCTTGCTTTAAGAAATAATAGCTATAATTTTTCTTGTTTGAGAAAATCTCACTGAAGGCAGCTCCCTCTTCATTCAAGATTCCTTTAGAATTTAGAGAAAGGGATATTACACTAAATTTTCTTTTTCCTGTAAGGGAGACAAAGAATTGCCAAAGAGCATTACCCAGTGTCCCTTGCAGTAAAATAGAAAAAGGAGCAAAAGAGAGTCCCTTCAGAGATACGGATTATCTGTGGATTTGCCTCCAGTGCTACTGCAGTTGCACTGACCCGTGTTCGATCCATTTACAACCCGGGCTCCAGATCCAAACCCCTGACACGATCAGGAAGCCTTCAGAGCCTGAGACCCTTCGGGAAGCCTTCTTGCTTTCACAAATCCTGGTTCTGATACCTGGCTCCCTTGTGCCTTTCTACAGCAGCCACTGTCCTGCAGGGTCATCTCCTCTGCTTCTCCTTTGCTCCCCAGAGCCGGCAACTCCCTGCTGCCACAGCTAAGCACAGGCACAGCCATCTTGTGGGGGGGGGGGGAGCAGTTGCAGATTTTTAATTAAAAAACACTATCGGCTTCTTGAACTAGCCCTTTAAAGTATGTATAGAGCTACTGGATTAGGACTGGGCTGTTTGACTCTGCGTTGCAGCGCTGGGTCTTCACTCCTTGTTCCTCACCATTCGTTAGCTGACCCACTGTGACGGGGTCAAGATGCTCAGAGACTTCCAAAAACAGGCGCCAATAGCTACAGATTGTGAGTAAAACAATGACGGTTGTTTTTGTAGGGCAGATTACACTTGTGATTCCGATTGTTGGTTTGTAGGAAACTATTTCACCACATGAACTTTGGTTCCCAAATGTCTCTTCTTGTTTCCCCCGTGTTTTTTTTTGCTATTTAGTTATAATGAGCAGGGAAGTCAGAGGAATGTATGCATAAAGAAAACACTAAATGTGTAGTGAAGTCATCCTACTTGATTGGTTACACCTTTAACAATTGGAGCTGTACAGCAGGTAAGTCGATGAAACAAGGTATTGGCAAAGCTTTAATGAGTAGGTCCATCTGGTTTTTGATATTCTGCAAACTATTTGTAAATAATTTGCACAATCTTGCATCAGTTCATTTAACATGGTTATGTATAAGAAGAATTTGGACAGGTTCGTGGATGGGATGTATGGAGGGCTGTGGACTGGGTATAGGTCAGTGGGACTAGGCAAAATGAAGTGGTTCAGCACAGACTAGAAGGGCCAAAGGGGCCTGTTTCTGTGCTGTAGTGTTCTATGGTTAATCAGTTAACTGGAAAAGCTGATGGATATTATTGGGGAACAAAGACAAAATTGCATGTTGATTTGTAACTAGTTACGAAATAGATGAACAACTAGAAAATGTCCCACAAGCCCAGCTTGTCCGTGCCTATCGTGCTCTCCTGCTTTAGTCTCACTAGCCTGCATGAGGCCCAGACACCTCCAATTCCAACCACCCCCCCACCTCCATTCATGGAATTATTCAAGTGTTTAGAAAGCTAAACCTCCTGCCTCCACCACTGTGCCTGGCAATTCATATGTGCCCACCACCCTCTGAGTGAATTGTCCCCTCATATCCCTTCTAAATCCTCCCCCCCACCTCATCTTGCAGTTGTGCCCTCTTGTCTTAGATTCTCCCCACTCTGGAAAACAGATGGTTACAATTCACCCATCATAATTTTATAGACCTCAATAAAATCTACTTTCAACCTCATATAAATGAAGGAAATCAAAGCTAGTTTTTCCAGCCACTCACAGTAACTCAATTTCCCTCATCCTAGCGACTATTCTGTGAAGCTGTTTCCAACGTTATGATATCTTTTCTCTACCTAGGTGACCTAATGTTCCAAGTGTGGCCTCACCAATGTCTTGTCTAACTTCAACCTGATGTTCCCAGCACTTGCTTTCAGTGCCCTGACTGATGAAGGTATGAGTCCAAATGCTCTCTTCACTGCTCTGTCTACTTGATCTGCCATCTTTAAAGAGCTAAGTCCCTGAATCCATGGGTTCTTCTGCTCCACAACATTCTTTGGGGCTCTGATGTCACTCCTGCCCTGGTTTAAATTCCCCAAATGGAGTGCCAGGCCTCTCCAGCTTTAACTGCAAAAAAAGTGTCAAGTATATCGAACATTACAGCACAGTACAGACCCTTCAGCCCTCAATATTGTGTTGACCTATATATTCCTACCACAAAAATACTAAACCATTCCTACTTATCTTTCATCCATGTCCCTGAGTATCTTAAATGCCCCTAATGTTTCAGCCTCCACCACCACCACCCCTGATAAGGCATTCCAGGCATCCACAACTCTGTGTTTAAAAAAATCTCTGATGTCTCCCTTAAACCTCCCTTCACTTTGTATAATGTCCTCTGGTGTTTGCTACTCATGTCCTGGGAAAAGGTGCCTTTCAGAATCTTGTAGTCCTTCGAAGTGTGAACAAAAAGCAGGCAGGCACCTGAATAAAATGGTGGAAGGGGGAAGAGAGGAGGGAAGAAGGGGCACAGGTTAACTAATAAAAGGTAGGAGGGTAGAGGAGAAAACAGCTGAGAAGTGATTGGGCGAGGCTGCAGCTCTCTGAATGGATAGGAGACAAAGGGATCAGGCAAGATAGAGACTCAGGGAACAGGTTTAGCGGAAATTGGAGAAACTAATGATAATGCTATCTGGTTGGAGAGTGCCCAGACAGAGTATTAGGTGTTATTCCTCCAATTTGCTGGTTGCCTCAGTTTAGCAGACAAGAGATAGACATGCTAGTGTGCGAATGGTGTGTGGAATTGAAAGGTTGGCCACTGAAAGATCCTTGCTGATGCAGCAGAGATTGAGGGTGTAGTCCAGTGGTTCTCAACCTTTTTCTTTCCACTCAAATCCCACTTTAAGTATTCCCTATGCTATCGATCCTCTGTGATTAGTAAGGGATTGCTTAAGGTGGGATGTGGGAGGAAAGAAAAAGTTTGAAAACCTTGTTTTGATCGTCCCTCATTGACTTGTTATGTGCACTGTTTCAGAACTCTAAAGGAAATGGGCCAATGACCACTTTTCTCAAGCAAAATATTTCAGTCACAATTGGGTCTACACCAGTGATTCTCAACTTTCCCTTCCTACTCACCTTAAGTAATCCCTTATTAATCACAGAACACCAATGGTATAGGGATTGCTTAAGGTGGGATGTGAATGGAAAGAAAAAGGTTGGGAACCACTGGTGTAGTGGACAATAAGGAGTTTTCAAGGCTTGCAAAGGTGCTCAAATGAAGTGATCTCCCAGTTTCTCCGATGTAGAGGAGGACACAACGGGAGCATTGGATGCAGTTAATGACCCCTGCAGATTCACAAGAGAAATGATCCTTCACTTGTTGGATCCTGTTCCCTGCACAGGCAAGGCTCAACTCTTCCTCCATGACATCAACAATATTGGTGCTGCCTCACACATCCACTTTATTCACTGTGTGGCTGATTTTTACCCTGACCTCCTTCAAAAAATCGTGGCTTTCCCATCACTGCCATCAACTTAGTCCTTACCCGCAGCTCCTCCATTTCCCACACACCTACCCTCTGGCCCCCTCTGCTCGGAGATGTAACAAGGACAGGATTCCCCTTGTCCTCACCCACCAATCCCTCAAACAACAGATGATTCCACATATATAAATCCACAATTTACGCCATCTACAATGTGATCCCACCAAGACACGTCTTCCCCTTCCCTCTCTGCTTTCCGCAGTCCATTGTTCACTCATTCCTTCCCACTAATTGCCCCCTCAGAACCTACCCCCGATGCAAGAAATGCTACACCTTCTCCCTCACCACCAGTTAGGAACCCAAACAGTCCATCCAAGTGAAGCAACACTTCACTTGTGAATCTGCAGAGGTAATCTACTGCATCCGGTGCTCCCGCTGTGGATTAATGTTATCCCTCTAAGCTACCCTCTCCCCATCGCCTCATTTTTTTCTCCTCTACCCTCCCACCTGCATCTACTTCTTACCTGTGATCCTTCCCCTGCCCCTCCCTCTTTCCTCTCCTCTCACCCCCACCTTTTTATTCAGGCTCCTGCCTGCTTTTTGCTCACACCTCAATGATCAGCTTAGGCCCGAAACGTTGGTTACCCTTTACTTCCTATAGATGGTGCATGACCTGAGTTTCTCCAGCACGTTTATGTATTGAAGGAAGAAACACAATTGTCAGTGATTTTAACTTTCCACATATTGACAGGGACTCCTATACTATAATAGGGCTGGATGAGTTTGTGTTTGTCACATTTGTTCAGGATGGTTTCTTAAATCCAGAATGTGTACTAATAAAACTGCATTAGACACTAAGCCAGTGGTTCTCAACCTTTTTCTTTCCACTCACATCCCACCTTAAGCAATCCCTTACTAATCACAGGGCACCGATGGCATAGGGATCACTTATAAGTGGGATGTGAGTGGAAAGAAAAAGGTTGAGAACCACTGCAATTATATTTGGGACAGAAGTAGGTGTAAGGGAAACACTTTTGAGTCCAGTGATCATGATGCCATTAGCTTTAAGATTGTTGTGGGAAAGGATAGGTCTGGTCCTTGGTTTGAGATTATAAATTGGAGAAATTTTGAGGGAATGAGAAAAGATTTGGTAAGCGGGATGGTGTCAGGTCAGTTTCTGGCAAGGGTGTGCTTGGGAATCGGAAGGCCTTGAAAGGAGAAATTTTGAGACTTTCTATGTTCCAGTCAGAATTAAAGACAAAACCAGCAGGCCTAGGGAACCTTGGTTTTGAGGGAGATTGAGTATCTAATTCAGAAAAAGAAGATGTATAGCAGGTATAAGCAACAGGAGTAAGTGAGTTATGCGAAGAGTATAAAAAGGAAATCAGGAGGGCTAAAAGAGGTTGCTTTGGCAGATAAAGTGAAGCAAAATCACAAGGGCTTCTACAGATACATTAAGAGCAAAAGAATGGGAAGGGACAAAATAGTCTCTTGAAGATCAGAGTGGTTGGCGATGCATGGAGCCAAAGGAGATGGGGGAGATCTTCAATGGATTTCTTTTGCATCTGCAGTTCCTCATGAGACAAGTACAATCTATAGAAGTGAGGCAAATAGGCAGTGGTACTTATACTGATTAAAGAGGAGAAGTGAGGCAAATAAAGGTGGATAAAGCTCAATGGCCTGAAAAGTTAGTCCCTTGGACCTTGAGGGAGGGTGCTCTAGAAATTGCAGAGATCCCGATAGAGATAGTTAAAATGCCATTAGGCATGAAGTGAGCCTGACATCAGTAGTGAGAAGGTTTTCTAAGAGATCGGATAGTCAGGGACTGTTAAGATGTAGTAAACATGGCTTTTTGCAAAGTCGGTCATGTTTAATCAATCTTATGAAATTTTACAAGGAGGGTTGATGAAGGAAAGGCTGTGAATGTTGTCGACTTGGACTATAGTAAAGTCTTTGACAAAGTCACACATGGGAGGTTCAGTCGCTTGGAGTTCATGGTGAGGTCTTAAATTGGAAGAAGCAGATGGTTGTCCCTCTGACTGGAGGCCTGTGATTAGTGGTGTGCTCAGATATCAGTACTGGGTCCACTGATGTTTTCAACTATAGCATCAATCTGGATGAGAAGGTGGTAAATTGACACAAAGATTGAGGGTGTAGTGGTCAACGAGGAAAGCTTTCAAAGCTTGCAGAGGGATCTAGGGCAGCTGGAAAAAAAGGGTTGCAAAATGGCAGATGGAATTTAATGAGGACAAGTGTGAGGTGTTGCATTTTGTGGGGACAACATACACGGTAAATGGTAGGGCACTGAGCAATGTGGCAGAACATAAGGATCTGGGAATACAGATATATAATTCCCTGAAAGTGGTGGCACAGGTAGATGGGCTTGCAACGAGAGATTTTGGCATATCGCCCTTCATAAAGTATTGAGTTGGGAATGTTGCGGTGAAGTTGTACAAAACATTGGTGAGTACAAATTTGGAGTTTTAGTTTTTGGACACTTACCAGCAGGAAAGGTATCACTAAGTTTAAAAGAATGCAGAGAAGATTTGCAAGGAATGTTGCTGGAAATTGAGGAACTGAGTTACAGGGAAAGATTAAAGAGACTTTATTCCCTGGAGTGTGGGAGAATGAGGGGAGATTTGAGATACAAAATTATGAGGGGGATTGATAGGCTTTTTTCACTATCAGGTGAGACAAGAACATAGGTTAAGGGAGAAAGGTGAAACATTTTAGGGAACATTCAGGGGAACTTCTTCATGCAGGGAGTGTGGAATGAATTGCCAGCTGAAGTGCTGAATGCAGTCTCCATTTTGGCGTTTCAGACAAATTTGGATATGCACATGGATGGGAGGGCTATGGAGCGGGTGCAGGTCAATGGGACGAGGTGGAATAATAGTTCAACACAGATTAGATAGGCCAGTGCTGTTGTGTCCAGTGGTTCTTTTCTTCATCATCTGGATCACAAGGGAGGTTACAATGTGGTACTTACCTACAACTTGCTTGATGATGCCTCAGTTTGTGATTCACCCAGATTCGACCTCATTACCACTGTTTCAGAACTGATACCAGGGCAAAGATGCCATGTTAACTTGAAGCAGTGAAATTATTGGATGAGAATAATTAAGTTCATATTCTTTGTGCAGTTTAAATTAAAGGCAGAAATCGTGCACCAGGAAGGAATTGCTTTATTATAAAATTGTGTTCATTGATCATAATTTCAATACTGTATTTAGTTTCAGAAGCATTAAGCTGCAGGGAAAAAAAAAAACATTTTGCTTCTGTCATCTTTATTTAAGCATCAACTACATTATTTACAAGTTTTAAGGTATACATACACATCACCCATCCCTTTGCCATACATTTGTGGTGGTGGTTGCTTTGATAGAGGGGAGGGGCTTAAATTGCACGGCTTGTGAGGAAACAGTCAACTGTATCCAGTCATTTTGCAATTCAGTCCAGCAAAACTACTGCCGAACCCACTGTTAACTTTATCTTAAAATTTCTCTCCCTGAATACACAAGAATGAAAGATTATATAACAAAAAAAAGTTCACAGTAATAAATATAAAAAAAAATACAACTGTTTACAGGTCCTATTGAAACAAATAAAAAATAAATTTCAATTCCAAAGAAAATAAGAAAAGGTGAGGTTGTAGCATGACGAGTTGATGATTAAAAGTTCTCATCCTGAAAGGCATTTTAAAATATAATGGCATTTATATAAATAAAAAGCTCTGAGCAACCTCAGAAATATTTAGTGCATTGTTGTTTAATTAGTGCAGTTGTTTTTAAAACACAGTCATGACTCGGAAGGAATGAGACAGTAGTGAAATGATCAAACTATACATTATACTTGTTGACCATACAAAAGAACTCCAATCTATCAATAACTTCAAAATACCTTTTAAAAAGTTTAAACGTGCGCTGTATGAAACTATGGCAGTCTCAGTATTGGCAAATAAATAAACACAGACAAAATCTCTTTACAACTTAAAATATGTTCTTTAAAGCATATTAGATGCATAGTATTTTTATGTTTATTTTAAAAAGACAAATTATAATTTTAAATCAGACTTCTACCTCCATGCAGTTTTCCTTTTTAACCTCATTTAAGATCTGATAAAGCAACATCCTTCAAAGCTTTTGACTGCAAGGAGTTAAATTCTGGGATCACCTTTCCCACCTTCAGCTGTTGCAGGAATACATTTGGACCACTGGACCGCAGGTTGAGATGACTCTGGTCTCCATCACCTGCAAATGTTTTAAACTTCAGCTCCCAGTTCTAGGACCCCATTCTCAATGATAGGAACATACTTGTCTTCAATCTGAACCAGCAGGATAGTCTTGTCTATGTGGGACCTGCTACAAGGCTCTCTGCTGCAAGGCACCCAACGGTGAATCACCTAATAATAGAGGAAAGGAAATATTCAACTCAGAAAATATACACCAGCAAAGAACATCTCATAAAAATCTGGACCGTGTGCAAGGCTTTCATTTCCACATAAACTTGAGGATTATATCAATACTTTAATATCCCTTTATTTTCTACTCCTCTTCCTGTTTTGTATTAATAATCAGTGGTCATGCCCACCGTGAGACAATTTAAATACAGAAAGCAAATCACACTGACTTTTTTCCTCCTCGTGGGAATGTTTCTGGACCTCTAATACTCAGTCGTTTCTCCTCCAGTAGCATTAAGACTGGTGATCTGAATCAAAGCTGGCTTTTTAAAATTAGTGGAAATATGGAAGGACTTGTATGTATGATACACCGTGTGATAGAAAGAGAGAAAGCCAACATAATAGTTTCCTTTCAACAAAGAGAAGTTGAACATTCACTCTTGGGTCTCCTTTATTCTTTATACATCTGAAAAAAACTAGGTCCTTTTTTATATTATTAGCTAGCCGACTTCATATTTTCTCTCTTTATTTAGTTGCTCTCTGGTTTTTAAAAGCAGCCCAATCCTGATAATTTTTCCAATATTCTTGCTTTTATGCTGCTTTCCTGGACCGAACACACCAAAGCATATCAGCATCTCTTCTTCCTCAGGAGATTGCGGAGGTTGGGTATGACACCAGAAACCCCGGCAAATTTCTACAGAAGTGTGGTGGAAAGTGTGCTGACCAGCTGCATCATGGTCTGGTGTGGGGACACAAATACCCCTGAGCGTAAAGCCCTCCAAAGGTGTTGGACACAGCCCAGGACAACACAGGCAAAACCCTTCCCACTATCAAGAACATCTACAAGCAATGCTCCCGTCGGAGAGCAGCACCAATCATCAAAGACCCACACCACCCAGCACACGCTCTGTTCTCGCTGCTGCCATCAGGAAAGAGGTGTAGATACCACCAGGCTCGCACCACCAGGTTCAGGAACAGCTGCTCCCCCTCCACCATCAGACTCCTCAATGACAAACTCAATCAGGGACTCATTTAAGGACTCTTACTTGTGCACTTTATTGATTTTCTTTTTTGTTGTCTCTGTATTACATAGTCAGTTTGTTTACAGTTCTTTATAAGTTTACCTGTGTATAGTTTATTAAAAACCCAACACCCAACCCACCAATGTTCCCCTGCAACCGTGTCTGCCTGTCCCGCATCGGGCTTGTCAGCCACAAACGAGCCTGCAGCTGACGTGGACGTTACCCCTCCATAAATCTTCGTCCGCGAAGCCAAGCCAAAGATAACCAATTAGTGGCAATTCTGCTGTGCCCGCAGAAAAAAGGAATCTCAGGGTTGTATGTTGTACTCTGACAATAAATCCAAAATCCAAATCGTTGACTTCCCCTGCCAGCCACAGTTGCCTCACCCTTCTTACTGAAGGCTGCTGCTTCTTTGAGATGAAATGACCCTGCATCTTTCAAATTTGTCCCAGAAACTCCTATCATTACTGCTCTATCGTTATCCTTGCCGGAATCTACTGATCAACTCTGGCCAGCTCCTCTCTCTTGCCTCCACAGTGACCGTCCCTCAACTGTAATGTCGCCATGTCTGATCTTAGCCTTGCCTCCGACCAAGAGTTCCTTTACCTTAAGCTACCTAATCAAATCTGGTTCATCGCACAGCCCAAAATCCAGGAGGATCAACCAAAAAGACCATCTTGCAGGTTATTCCACAAATTCCTTCTCTTGGAATCACTGGCAATTTGATTTTCCCAGGTCTATCTGCATATTGAAGTCTCCTATGACGGGCCGACATGGCCTGTTTCCGTGCTGTAAACGGTTATATGGTTATATGACAATTGTAACATTGCCTTTCTTACATGCCTTCTCTATCTCCAGTTGTCATTTGTACCAGAGGTGTACGATCCAGTGATCCAGAGATGGAGAGGGTGAGCAAATTTAAATTCCTGGCAGTCAATATCTTTCTTGGACCCAATGGACCCTTGAAGAAAGAGTTTGTGCAGGTTTGGAATATCATTGAAAATCTTGGTAGGCTTCTGCACGGGTAGTGGGAAGTGCACTGACCAGCTGCATCATCATGGTCTGGTATGGAGTCACCAATATCTCCAAGCGGAAACCTCTGAAAAGGGTAGTGGACACAGTCCGGGACACCACAGGCAAAACCTTCCCACCATCAAGGAAATATACAGGAAACTCTGCCATTGGAGAGCAGCAACCGTCATCAAGGATCCACACCACCCAGGGCATGCGCTGTTCTTGCTGCTATCATCAAGAAAGAGGTAGAGGTACCACAAGACTCGCACCACCAGGTTCAGGAACAGCTGCTGCCCCCTCCATCATCAGACTCCTCAACGACAAACTCAATCTGGGCCTCATTTAAAGACTTACTATGCACATTATTTATTACTGAATTTTTTAATCTGTATTGCAGTTTGTTTCTTTGTTTACATTTCTCTGTTTTGTATACGTATCTTTTTCTTAAGTACAGTTTATAGCTACTGATATGTAGAGATTCTGCCTGGCCCGCAGGAAAAGAATCTCAGGGTTGGATGGGAGGTCATGTATGTACTCTGGAAATAAATTTGAACTTTGAATCTCCCTCCCCTCCCACTCCTGCTCCACAGTAAACAAATTCACAAAAATATTCATTTACTATCTTCCCCATCTCTCCTGTCTCTACACTTAGAGCTATTGTACTGAACAGCTGCACCTGCATTTTTAATACTTCAGTGGGGAAAATATTGACGGATGTGGCATCTTACGTAGCCTTCCATGCCTTCCCGAGGGCTCCAGTCTTTCCAGCTGATTCTGCCTGCGCGCATTCGAATTGCTTCATCTGGCCAGTGCAGTTCTCTCCTCTTGGACATGTTGATGGCTTCCATGATTTGGCTAGTGTCAATTATCTGCAAATGACCAGGGGGAAATAAAAGCACAAACATCACTAATTGCATTCAGTTCTGGTTGCCTCATTACAGGAAGGATGTAGGTGTTTTGGAGAGAGAGCAGAGGAGATTTACCAGGATGTTGTCTGGATTGGAGAACATGACTTAAACAAGATTTTCTCTTTGGAGCGATGAAGGACAAGAGATGACTTAATGGAATGTATAAGATTATGAGGGGCATAGGTTGGATGGACAGCCAGCAACTTTCTTCTGGGTCAACAATAGCAAATATCAGAGGACATCTATTTAAGGTGAGTTATTTAGGGGAGATATCAGAAGCAAGTTTTTTACTCAGTGAATGGTGGATGGTGGATACCCAGAAAGCATTGGAAGTGGGGGGGGGGGGGGGTTGGTGTGGTGGAGGCTGGTACAATAGGGACATTCAAAAGACTCTTAGATGGACACATGGAAAATACAAGGTTATATAGAGTGTGAAGTAGGTAAGGATTAGATTGTTATGGACTAAGTATACATAGGTCAGGACAACATTGTGGTTTGAAGGGCCTTTACTATGCCTTTACATCTTCTAACTGGCCAATTTGTTTTGAATACCTTAAAAATAAATTTTTAACCACAATATAATTACATTACATTCAATTGTAAATTGTTTAAAAAAATGCACGTGGTAATATACTCCCATCCCCTTCAACCCACCCTCCCAACCCTGAAAAAGAAAAAAGAGAATGCCAAGAAACTAAAACATTTATACAATAAAGTATATTGGAGGTTACCAAGAAGGGAGGTCTTCAGAGAGCCAATCATGCATGGAAACCAACGTTTTGTAAATATGGGCTCCATATTTTCTAAAAACATATTTATCTTGCAGTTTATAAGTAAGGTCCTCTTATGGTTTACAACTACAAAGTTCTGCGTGCCATCTTTCCATGTCTCAATCTACTACTGACTTCCATGACATTGCTATACATTTCCTAGAAACTACTAAACCAATTAACATAAATTCAATCTGATAAATATTTAATTTTAATTTTGGCCTTATAACCTTAATATTATTCAGTAAAAATAACATTGGGTTCCGTGGGAATTTGACCCCCGTAGTTCGTCCCAAAAAATGACCTACCTTTAGGGAATTGCCAAGTTGAATGAAAAAAAAAATTCCAACCTCACATCTACATCTACGCAGGGTTTAATCTATTTAATTTTTGGAGAGTTAAGCTGGCCAATTATTTTAAGAGAAAATCTACTTGGAATCCATCTCCAAGTTTTCATTCTATATTCAATGTTTGCAAATTATTTGATTTGTTATGGGCCCAGAGGACCCCAAAACCCAGCAACAATAGAAATTCACCAAGACAAATGGTTACTTAAACAAAAGTTGATTTTAATTATCTTTAAACATGAACACAGGATCAAACTTTAACTTATTACTATTAACCTAACCCCCTTCTAATTCTAAGCGCACAAGTGTGTAAGTTCAGAAAAGTTCTTTGATTCACAGTCCAATCTCTCTCCTCCAAATTCACTGGTTGCAGGCAATTCTTATACTGTCCACAGAATTTAACATGTATAAAGTTCACCAGGCTTTGGTGCTTGAAAGTTAAATGGTTACCACTCAGGAAGTTCTTGTCAGTTTTCAGAGAGATTTGTTGCTCGTTGGACACCCACAACTGATTCCTTTTGACCAGCCACTTCAGTGTCTTGCCACAGAAACTTGTCCCATCAGAGTTTTCCAGATGATAACCTCTTTCTTTCAGATCACCACAGAGTTCCTTTTTGTTTCCCTTATTTCAAATGAAACTTTAGGCAGCCAGTCCTCTCCTCTTGTATGGACCATAAGGACTTTGACCAGGCTGAACTAAGAACTCACAACCTGTCTTTAAAATGTGGTCTTTCCACAAGCTTACCAGCTTGTCAAGTTCCAGTCCCAGCTGCTGCTAAACTGTAGAACTGAATTCTCTCTTTCTCTCACTCAGAAAAAAAAACCACATGACCCTCTTAGAACATCCACCTGCACTCAGACAGACTGCAGCGCTGGACCTAATCTCCGTTCATTCATCTGTTGCTTTCCAAAACAATAATCCATTACTCCACAGCATGTCCAATTAACAGCTCCTTGTGAAGTCCTTATGGGGAAAGGTTTTGCAAAAGCTCTCGGAGCCTGGACTGTCTGGCTTGAGCAGAGCTGCAGCACTCTCACAGGGCTTAGCTGCCCAGTGGCATGGGCTTTGAACGGCCCGTTGAGGGAGCCAACGGTGGTTTTAGTTGAAATCCTGCGACCATAGGTGTGCGCCCAAAATGGCAGTGCCTATTCACTGGCAGCAGTCATGAGGGGCTGCAGACATTGGGGAAATGGAGGACTGGAGCAGGGCACCAGATGACGGGAAGATCACGCACCATCTGAGAGGGAGAAGTGGAGGAGACGACCCACGGGTATGGTAACCGTGGTGGCTCTGTGGCTGAGGGACCAGTGCATGCGGCGGTCTACTGGCGACTCGCTGCGAGGAACCCGCAGAAGCTGTGGGCGGCTGTTGGGAGTCTCGTGCTGGGCTGCAGACTGGCTCGAACTGGCTGGAGAGGGTACCAGGTATTGGAACCGGGATGCAAGGGGGTGCCGAAGGCATTGAAGGGTCCCTGACTGTGTCGGAGGTTCGGATCTGGAGTTCGAGTTGCCGATGGTTTGGACTGGAGTCTGTGTGGCTGCGGGGGCTGCAGAAGAGCTGGAGATGAATCTACAGACACTCAGTGACTCTGGGGGGCTCTCTTTTGCTTCTCTCTCTCTGAGTGTAAGAGTCACTTGGACAATTCCTACCGGTGGTGAATCTGTCTGCCTTGCAGCAGGAAAACAGAAATTTAAATTTAAATTACTATGATAATAAATTGAATCTTGAATGTGTGTCAAACTGTGTTTGCACAGGGATCCGACTTGTGTCCTTTTGTACGTCTCAAAAGTACAGTATAAAATGTGGATAAAACACACTCATTGTCAAAGTGCTCAGAAAGAGCAGGAGTGAAATAGCTCATTCACATACAGCTTTTAAGAAGCTCATGAGCCCTATTAGTAAAACACAGGTTGCAAAAGTTGAAGAAAATCAAGTGTTTTAGTTGGATTTATAAAAAACTGTACATCAATATTGTACCAGGTAACTAACTTCTCCCAACTCTATACAATTTTCAGTAGTTTTCCTTGACTATGATTCTCCTCTCTCCCCTCCCATCATGCATGAAATGTAAACCAATCGGATCGATACTCCTGCATAAATATTTGCAAATTTGCCCAAATGAGGAGACAGGAGGGGTTCAATATCAGTGTAGATCTTGATGCAGATCTTTGCCATGAGTTCTTTTTAGAAGCTTTCTCACCTCACTGACACATGTTCTCATTAATTTCAAACTGCAGATATTCTAATTTGAGATTTGTCAAAGGGGTAGTTAAACTAAAGGCAGCCCTTTCCAGCTTTGAGACTCATGATGAACTACAAGAGAGAGGATAAACTCAAACAAAACTGCACTGTTTGGGGGTTTGCCAACCACGTCCCACAGCTTCGCACACTGACTCTATTATTCTAGTGTTGTTCATGGATAGCCCAAAGATTCAAATGGAAGAACACAATGGTAACTGCAGTGACACATTGTTTCTGGCTTCTGAGGAAATAAACTTCTCCATGAGTGAACGTACCTGGACTTTGTAGTTAGGTCCATCTCTTTTGGCAGGTGTGTTAAATGCAGTGCTCGGGTTGCTGCCGGACTGAATGTCGACACTGGTGATACCTTCCGTTCCCAAAAGTCCTGCCAGCGTGCTGCGCTTGCAGATGGGAATGCTCTGGCTGGAACTGCTGGAAGAAGGCAGGCCACATGGTATACTCAGAGTGC
The DNA here is from genome assembly GCF_036971445.1 of Narcine bancroftii. Taxonomy (NCBI): domain Eukaryota; kingdom Metazoa; phylum Chordata; class Chondrichthyes; order Torpediniformes; family Narcinidae; genus Narcine; species Narcine bancroftii. The sequence continues at coordinate 119,297,396 of NC_091470.1, read as the reverse complement.
CTGACTGGCTTGATGGCTCTAACTGGTTCACCATGGACAGTCGAGACTGGATTGAGTTGGGCAGGTTTCGCAATGATAACTGGCTAGTGGATGAACGGCGGCATGGTACCAGGCCAGTGGCAGACGTCCGCAAGGAAGAGTGACGGCTGTTATAGCGATACGAAGACTGGCTGGCAACTGAGGCACGTGCGGGGGAATGTCTGACAAGGCTGGATTGTACTGAGTGGGTGCTGTGGCTCGTCCCTGTTGAAACCAAGGACAAGTAGAATTGTGTAAAACAACCTAGATTACCTTGAAAGCTTCACAGCACAAGACACATTGATAACCTAGATTTAGGTATGCAGCATGGTAACAGGTCACTCTGAACCAATGATACCAATTAACCCTGTATGTCTTTGGAACGTGGGAGGAAACCAAAGAACCCGGAGGAAACTGACACAGTCATGGGGGGAACGTTCAAACTCCTTAGAGCTGGTGCCCGATTCGAACTCGGTTCACTGGCGCTGTAATAGTGCTATGCTATCTGTGCCACCCGTTCAGAAATAATCTGGACACATCATTTCAAAGAATCCTCTCACTGGAATATCTCACTAATTTCTTGCTCCTGTATTTTCAGTAAATAAACTGAAACAGGGCTGTCAGGTAGATGCTTAAGATGGTTTGGATCTAGAGCTCGGGCTGTTGATTTTTGAATGAGTCTGTGCAATTGCAGAGGCCACAGGAGCACTGGAGGCGAATCCATGGACTCAGTGTTTCTGAAAGGACTCTGCCTAGTGTTAGAGGCATCGAGCAGTGATCATGGCAATGCTCTGTTTGCCTTATGGTAGACAAAAGTTAAATTCCATCATGTATATTATATTTTTAATATGTTATTACATGACAATAAAATGATCCTTTGACAAAGAAGTTTTGCTTGCTTTCAAACATGAAAAATTTCCCTGAAAGAAACAATTCCAATTAAGTCAAGGAAAGACACTGTTGGATTTCTTCTCCTCACAAAATTTCATGTAAAATCTTAAATAACACACTTGGAAACTGAAAGATAAACACAGTAAATAATAATAATAAAAAAAAAAAAACAAGGAAAATCAATTTTAAAAATAGGTAAAAAATATGCAAGTTTAAAATTGGAGAAGTTAATGTTCTCTGATGTAACACATACATAACCTTTGGAGAAGATGGGAGCAGATATTTAGTAAGCGGCGTGCCTTGGTTGAGCTTTGGTTGTAGCAGGTGCTTTAAACAGAAATGGCATTGCCCAGGATGAAGAGCTGGTTGATGCCGCTCACCGTCGGGGTGACTCTCTTAAAGTGTCTCCTTAACCCTGTTTAGTAAGAGTGACCCCGGTCAGAGGCTTTATCTGTAAATGGGAGTGGTGGGGGGGAGGGGGCACGGGGGAAACTTAATTATTTATAATATTATTGTTCATGTTTCAGGCGGCTCCGTGGAGGGGGAGGAACCTGAAAATGCAGCGACGGTTAAATGTTTTCAAATAATGTGATTGAAAATAAGGTAAAATGCTTTAAGGTTTATATATTCATACAAGTGAAATTTGTCAGTGTATAGTATTTTTGTCTTTTAAACTGTTTATTCTCAAGGCAGGTGTATTAGGTGGATATTTTAAGTCTCAAGCAACCGGAAAATACACTCATTAGGCATCTACCAATCCCCATAGCTGCCGGAAACCAGGGGTTTTACTGTATGCAGAAAATGCTGATTTCAGTCCTCTCTCTGCTTTCCTATAAAAAATAAACATCTTCTGTTTAAAAGAGTATTCAATAGAAATGTTACTCAACACATCACATAATCTGTCGTGAAGCTTCCCTTCAACTAATTTTGAGATAACTATGAAGAAAAATAACAAAGCTGTAGCAACTACAAAATTAGCTTTGTGCAGGGATTATATCAGGCTAAACCCAAACTTTAAAAGAAATTACTGACTTCAAAAAAACTTTGAAAGTTTGACTCAGAAGAGACCGTTAACAAAGAAGTTATATTTGGAATATATAAAGCTCTATATTTAAGTCCAGTGAAAGTTGCCTCAATTAAAAAGGCCGAGTCTGATTTAACATCACTCAGATCCAGGAACTCAGCCTCAGTTCAGACCTCAGATGCTATTGGTACAGAGATTGGATGTTCTTTCCATGAATTGATACGTTTCCTCCAATAATATTGCCAAATATAAATCACCACTTAATGTAAATTAAAATAGCAAGACAAAATCAAAAGGAGTTAATGGGCATGTTTGAGAGTGAACACTTTGAAGGGGTACAGGGACAAAGGGAGAGAGGGAAAACAACTAATGGGATTGTTTCTCTTTATAAATTAAAGGGGCAACAATGTAAGACAGAACGCTTTCATTTCTATCAGCTATTTTCTGCAATGTCAGTTCACATTTAGTCTTAAAAATTCCATTGTTGTGTGACAACCAGAAACATGCCAAAGGAAGTAAACAATAAAATCTGCAGATGCTGGAGTCCAGTGCAGTTACGTAAGACTGCTGGAGAAACTCAGCTGGTTTAGCTGAGGACCTGCTGAGTTTCCTCAGCACTTTGATGCACTGCTTCAGAAACATGCAGGATGTTTGGTTTTCTTTGACAATTCATTGGTGAAAACATTTACAAGGAACTGGAATCCCCCCCCCCCCCCCCCCAACAATGTGAATAGTGCACTCTGCGAACATACGGTTTTACTGACTGGATTACTAATTTGGATTTAAAAAAATGAAATATATTACAGACAATTGAAACCTTACCCAATATGGGCGGGTTAGTTGTAACTGGAGGCTGGAGACCTGCTCCAGGCCCATAGCCAGCTGGTGCAGAGCCCCCATGGGATGAACTACTTTGGGACTCATTTGCAGTCGCATTATTACTGGCAGTGGACATTCCACCTGCATCAGAATCTTCAATATTTCCACCACTGTTACAACCAGCACCACATCCTTTCCGTAACCTGAAGAGAACAATTACACATCAGTTAGGATTTGTGAATATTCTTGATTTTGCAAAACAAGATTATGACACTCAGTGGCAAGCAGTAGCATCTTACTTGGTAAATGCAGACTCAGTGGACAGAATGGTAACTTACTCCACAAGTTATTATGTCAAGCCAATAAAACAAATACCAACTTAGACTCTTTTTTTTTGTTATTATCAAATTAAATCAATGTTGCATGATTTTTTTGGGAAGAATTTGTTTTTACCCAAGAGTCGAAATTTGAAATGCTGGTTCGTGATGGAGGAAAGAAAGGTTTTATTTCTGAAATGTATAAATTATTGCAACAGAAAATGTCTAAAATTGATCTGCATAAATCAAGACTTAAATGGGAGAAAAATCTGGGAGTTGATTTTGATAGAGATCATTGGAAAATTATTTGTAGTGGCAGTATGACAAAAATTATAAATGTTCAGTATAGGCTTGTAACTTATAATTTTATACATCCATTATATTTGACTCTAGAGCATTTGAAAAGATATAATTTGAGTTTTTCTGATTTGTGTTTTCGATGCAATGATCAGAAAGGTATGTTTTTACATTCAGTATGGTCGTGATAAGATTAAACCTTTTTGGTCTTGGGTTAAGGATTGTTTACAGAATATTTTCAAAATAAAATTTTCTTTAGATCCAAAAATTATTTTAATTGGGGATATTAGTGAGTTTTGTTTGGTATATAAATTGGATAAATTTCAAATAGCTTTTATGATATTGGCATTGGCAGTGGCGAGGAAATGTATAGCTATTTCGTGGAAAGATCAGGTAGAACTTAATTTACAAAGATGGCATTCAGAATTAAGGTCTTGTATCCCGTTGGAGAAGATAAAGTATAATTTGAGGAACAAATATTATATTTTTAAGAAGATTTGGAGCCCATATTTGGATTATTTCAATTGGAAAATTTGAAGATGGTGATCTGGATGTAGTGGGGATTCCTTATTCCACGATATATGAATTTGTGTTTCGGTATTCTCTTTTCTTGCTATTAAGTGGGTTATAGGGCAAGATTAGAGGATGGGATGTATTTGTAGGGGTGGGGGTTGGAGGAGGTTTTGTTTTTTTTATATACATATTAACCATGTTAAAATTAGGATATATTGTATCGTTGTATCATTGTTGTAACTTTGGTTGTTCTTTTAAAATATTCAAAATAAAAGCCAATAAAACCTGCTGCAGTTATAAAACACTGTTCTGCTGACCCATATTATTCCTTAAAAAATATACTAAACCCTCCCTATCCAGTAACCTTCTATTTTAATTCCATCCTTGTGTCTAAGAGACTCTTAAAAGCTCCTAATGTTCCAGCCCTCACCACCATCCCCAGCAAGGCACTCCAGGCACCCACAACACTCTGTGTAAACTAAAACTTTTCCCTGATGTCCCCCCTAAACCTCCCTCCCTTCACCTTGTACATAGTTCTTCCAATGTTTTATAAAAACAATTAGGCCACAAGCAGTGAGCAACAATGACAACATGTTAAAGAGTTTTACCTGTGCCACGTAGACACAATGAAATTCTTTATGTTGGTGATACTTATGGGCCCGCCCAGGATCGTTTTCAGCTGTTCATGTGTGTCCGAGTAGGATATTGTGAGTGGAGACACATAAATCGGGTAGCCTATTGGCTGGTCACAGGAAGAGTTTATCATGTTCCGCAAGGCTTGCTTCGCATTTTGGATGCTCCCTCGCTCTGGGTTCCGGTTCCGCAGGAAGACCAGCTCCTGCTGCTGGCCAGCCCACAGTCCTCGGACACACTCCTTGTTCACCTGCACACAGACACAGGCAGAGGGTGAAATAAAAGAGTACCATGGCATAAATTCTGTGCTAAAAAATTCTGTCACTTGATGTTTCGGGTCAGATGTACACCCAATGATTGCTTTTCACCAGTAAAGGTTGGTCGTTTCTCCCAACACCCCTCAGCAGGAAGTTGTCAACTGACCATCAATTTGATTTTTGAAGTTGTAGCCTTAAGAGAATAGCTGGAATTTCAAATTATGAACAAAATGGTATCCTCTGTGACTGTAACAAAGGAATTCTCCATTTTCTCAACCCGCATGATCAGGCAATTTCTTTCTTCGCTCCACTCTCCAGCAAGAGGTCCAACTGGATAGGAGTTCAATTGACTGTTTCCACTCTGATCTGTCCAGTTAAAACAAAATTGTCCTCATCATTCCTCACTCTATCCTTTAATCACCCCTGGTTTCCTTCACTCCCTCCAACACCCCTGGTTTCCTTCACACCCTCCAACACCCCTGGTTTCCTTCACTCCCCCCCAACACCTCTGGTTTCCTTCACTCCCTCCAATACCCCTGGTTTCCTTCACTCCCTCCATCACCCCTGGTTTTCTTCACTCCCTCCAACACCCCTGGTTTCCTTCACTCCCTCCAACACCCCTGGTTTCCTTCACTCCCTCCAATACCCCTGGTTTCCTTCACTCCCTTCCTTAACCTTTCCTCAATTTGCTCTTGTGCTTGATGCCTCAGCAACATCATCCAAAAAAAAGGCACTTGCTGACAACCATATGCTGCCATGACAGTAGCAATGAGTTTATGTTAACTTAGAGCTCATGCAGCTGGTGGACACATAAAAGTAATTTCTCATTTTGTGCAAAAGAGGAGGCTACAGTTTACAATATAAATAAAGGATAATGCAATTGCCAGGAAAAGGCATAAGAATTTTTAAATTTATAAATGAAAATTTTAAAAATGTAGACATACAGCATGGTAACAGGCCATTTTGGCCCAAGAGCCTGTACTGTTCAATTACAGCCCATAAACCTGCACTCATGGAACATTTCGAACGGTGGGAGGAAACTGGAGCCCCCGGGGAAAACCCACGCAGATGCAGGGAAAACAAACAAACCTCTTACAGACAGTGCAGGATTCAAACCCTGGTCCAGAATGCTGGCGCTGTAATGGCGTTGTGCTAACCGCTACACCAACCGTGGGACATATGGGCATCGTAACAACTGTATGGTCCTCTCCAAAATCTTAATTTTCAAGTTGCTGGTCTGAAAGGCCATTCTGAATGAAAATAAACATCCTGCTTAAGGTGGGATGTGCATGGGAAGGGAAGGTTGAGAACCTCTGCTCAAGACCCAATTGTTCCTGAAATATTTTGCTTGAGAAAAATTGTTATTGGCCCATTTCCTTTGGAGTTCTGAAACCGTGGACATAACGAGTCAATGAGGGATAATTTCTACCCACATCCCACCTTAAGCAATCCCTTACTAATCACAGAGCACCGATGGCAGAGGGATTACTTAGAGTGGGATGTGAGTGGAGAGAAAAAGGTTGAGAACCACTGGGCCCTGACTACTTGAAGAGAGTTTACTGCAATTTGCACACACTGATGTTGAATTGGAAACTATACAGAGTTTTGTATTAGTTATGACATAATTTATTCCATCTCTGTAACACCTGCTGAACTTTGGACCTGCCTTACCTCACGTGTGATTTAAAAAGTCATCCATATCTGTGATGGTTCTGATCATTACCTTGCCCTGGATCCTTTCTGCTACTTTCCATAAAAAGTGTGAAAAGAAAATCTGAATTTGCACCGAGCCCTCAACTCAACCACCCAGATTCATTCCTGGATAAGCAGAGCCTTGATTTTAAAATTCTCATCTATGTTTTTAAATGTCTTTTGGACCTGACCTTCTGAAATCTTCAAGAAGTAAATCACAAAATTCTGTGGACATGGTGAGTGAAGTAAAAACACAAAATGCCGGAAAAGCCCAGCAGGTCAAACGGGGCCCTTTATGTAGCAAAGGGAGAGATGCAGAACCGACGTTTCGGACTTGAGCCCTTCATCAGTGGCCTGTTTGGGGCCCAGGACTGTGGTGAGGGAGGAGGTGTGGGAGCGCATCCTCTGCTATTCCCTTGTGCACCCATCCCTTCCCATCTATCACCCCCCACCCCGGCACCTTCCCCTGTGCCCACAGGAGGTGCAACACTTGCATCCACACCTCCTCCCTCACCACGGTCCAGGGCCCCAAACAGGCCTTTCAAGTGAAGCAACACTTCACTTGTACATCCGCAGGACTTATTTACTGCATCTGGTGCAACATTTGTGACATTCCCTACATCGGAGAGACTGGTCGCAGAGTGGGAGATCGCTTCAGTCAGCTCCTCCACTCTGTTTGCAACCACAGCGTCCCCTCCAGTGGCCAACCATTTCAATTCCGGTCACACTCCTGCAGATTAGAGGAATACCATCTTGTTTTTCGTCTGGGCACCCTCCAGCCACAAGGCATGAACATTTACTTTACTGCTTTCCATTAAACCTGCTTGCCTTTTCCTTCCACTCCCCTTCTGTCCTTCCAGTTCTTTCACCCACCCAGCTCTACCATCCCCCCTCCCTCCTTTCTCCAAGAATCATCTCCTGCCTTGCCAACCCCCCAGCCCTCTCCTATTCTTTTGTTTGGACTCTTGACAGAATTCTCTCATATCTTGATGAAGGGCTCACGTCCGAAACGTCGGTTCTGTATCTCTGCCTTTGCTACATGAAGGACACTGTTTGACCTGCTGAACTTCTCCGGCATTGTGTGTTTTTCCTGAAATCTTCAATCTTCTTCATCCCTGTAAATCACTTCAATTTGCCCTCCCTGATTTTAATTGCTCCACCAATCATTAGATACATTTTCAGATCTTAATCCCTCTCATTCCCACTCTGATAAGTTCCTTAAAACCCTTAAACAATTTATAAGGATAACTTCTTCTCCACAATCTCCATCAGTACCGCAGCAGCACAGGGCTGTGTCCTTAACCCCCTGCTCAGTACAAAAATAACACCATCTATAAATTTGCCAACAATGCCACAGTAGTGGGTTGCATAAAGGGGATGAGTCAGCCTAAAGGAGGGAGATTGAAAACTTGGCCAAATGGTGCACCAACAACAACCTTGCACTCAATGTCACCAAAACTAAGGAGCTGATTGCTGACTTCAAGAATGGAAAGCCAGGGGTTTACAATCCAGTGATCATTGAGGGGATCAGAGGGGGAAAAGGTGAGCAAATTGAAGTTCTTGGGAGTCACTATCTTTCCTGGACCAAACACACCCAATGGCATCGTGAAGAAAGCATGTCAGTGCCTCTACTTCCTCAGGAGTTTGCGGAGGTTTGATATGACACCAGAAACCCTGGCAAATTTTGACAGATGTGTGGTGGAAAGTGTGCTGACTGGCTGCATCACGGTCTGGTATGGGGACGCCAATACTCATGAGTGTAAAGCCCTCCAAAAGGTAGTGGACACAGCCCAGGACATCACAGGCAAAACCCTCCCCACTAATGAGTACATAGAACCACAGAAGACTACAGCTCAGAAAACAGGCCATCTGGCCCTTCTAGTCTGTGCCAAAAATATCATACCACTAGTCCCATTGACCCACACCCATTCCATAACCCTCCAGACCTCTTCCATCCATTCAGTTTATTTTTAAAACTTAATAGTGAGCCCACATTTACCACATCAGATGGCAACTCGTTCCACACTCACCATTCTCTGAGTGAAAAAGTTCCCACTAATGTTCCCCTTGTACCTTTCCCTTTTCACCCAAAGCCATGTTCTCTTGTATTTATCTGTCCTAATCTAAGTGGAAAGATCCTACTCGCATTTATTGTCTATACCTCTCATAATTTTGTAAACCTCTATCAAATTTCCCCTCATTATTCTACACTCCAAGGAATAAACCTGTTTTATCTTTCCCTGTAACTCAACTCCTGAAGATCCGACAACATCTGAGTAAATATTCTCTGCACTCTTTCAATCTTACAGATATCCTTCTTGTAGTTTGGTGACCAGAACTGCACACAATACTCCAAATTTGGCCTCACCGCTGTCTTATACTCACCATAATATCCCAACTCCTGTACTCAATACTTTGATTTATGAAGGCCAAGATGCCAAAAGCTTTCTTTACAACCCTATCCACCTGTGATGCCACTTGCAGGGAATTATGTATCTGTATTCCCAGATCCCTTTGTTCCTCTGCACTCCTCAGTGCCCAACATTTACTAAATTTGTCCTACCTTGGTTTGTCTTTCCAAAATGCAACATCTCACACTTTTCTGCATTAAATTCCACCTGCCACTTTCTGGCCCATTTTTAAAGTTGGTCCAGATCCCTCGTCAGAGATCTACAGGGAACGCTGTCGTTGGAGAGCAGCAGCAATCATCAAAGACCCTCATCATCCAGTACACGCTCTGTTCTCGCTGCTGCCATCGGGAAAGAGGGCTCGATGCCCCAAAACTCGCCCCACCAGGTTCAGGAACAGCTGCTCCCCCTCCACCATCAGACTCCTCGACGACAAACTCCATCAGGGACTCATTTAAGGACTCTGTATTGATTTTCTTTTTGTCCTCTCTGCATTGTTAAGTCAGTTTATTTACACTCGTCATCTGTGTACATGTTCATCCTGTGTACAGCCTATTTTTTGCACGATCAATTAGTGGTAGTTCTGCAGGAAAAAGGAATCTCAGGGTTGTAGGTGATGTCATGTGTGTCCTCTGACAAAAAACCTGAATCTGAAAGGTCTATATACTTTTCCACAGTATAAAACTTTTTTCGGAAAGATTGGAGGTGTAATGGACTGGGATGAAGGCTTTCAAAGTTTGCAGTGGCATTTGGACCAGATGGAAAAATGAGCAAATAAACAGAAGGAATTCAATGTGGACAAGTGCGAGGTTTTGCATTTTGAGAGGACTCACCAAGGTAGGGTAAACAGTAGGACGTTGAGGAGTGTAGCAGAGCAGAGGGATCTGAGAATCCTTGAATCCATGTGTCACATGTAGATAGTGCTGTAAAGAAAGCTTTTGACACATTGGCTTTTAAAATTCAAATTACTGAGTATAGGAGTTCGGATGTTAAGTTGAAGCTGTTCAAAAGAATGGTATGGCCAAATTTGGAGTATAAATATGCTCCGCTTAACGTCCATGAAACGTTCTGCCAAACTGGGTGTTATGTGACGTGGATGTTGTGTGAACACCATATTATATACTTAGCAAAGCTATATGGAATACTGTAGTGTACCTGTAAACATTTTATTTGTAAGTAGGGATCAGTGAGGGGACTGACACGGGGCTGTGGGGGCTGACAAAGGGCTGTGGGCAGGAAGTGGGGTGGCGGGATCAGTGTGGGGACTGATACAGGGCAATGGGGAGAGAGCGAGGCAGTGGGATCAGTGCAGGAACCGACACTGGGCTGTGGCAGAGAGCGGGACAGTGGGATCAGTGTGGTGACTGACATGGGGGTGTGGGGAGAGAGCTGGGCAGTGGATTCAATGTGGGGACTGACATGGGGCTGTGGGGAGAGAGCAGGGCAGTGGGATCAATTTGGGTATACAGTATACAATTTCCTATAGCTAGTGATCACTTTTTCTAGATTGCTGCAGACTTCCTCACGGTAACTGAATACTTAAGGGATGTATATGTGGTTGGACGTTAAGTGGTGCATACCTGTATTGTGTGCAATTCTGGTCACCGAACTGCAGGAAAGATATCAGTAAGTTAGAAAGATTGAAGAGTAGATTTAGAAAGATATTGCCAGGACTTGAGGAACTGAGTTCCAGGGAAAGGTTAAACACATGAAGACTTTATTCGTAGAATAATGAGGGAAGATTTGACAGAGGTATACAAAATTATGAGCACAGATAGAGTAAATGCATGCAAGTTTTTTCCACTGAGGTTATGAGAAACAAGGACTTGGGTTAAGGGTGAAATGCTGAAAGGGAACATTAGGGGAACTTCACGCAGAAAGTGGTGAGAATGTGGAACGGGCTGCCAGCTGACGTGGTGACTGTGGTCTCCATTTTGACATTTAAGAAAAATTTGGATAGGTGCATGGATGGGAGAGGTTTAGCGGGCTGTGGTCCAGGTCAAAGCATCGAGGCAGAATAATAGCTCAGTACAGACTAAATGGGCTCAAGGGCTGTCATGTTCTACAGATCCTATTACATTAAAGGAGCCACACAAATCCAAGGTACTGATCTTCCCTTCCATGCAAATGGGCATTAGATATATGTTGGATTATATCTGTAAGAAATATATCCTGCAATGCAAAACTCCATAATATATCTTAACTTTTTCTCTGAAACTTTTATTAACAAGTAGACAGGTGCAGCAACATGTTCTGATTCCCTCGAGCATGTGAAGGATCAGATGAGAACTGGCAGAACAGTCTGAAAACAGGCATCCATGAAAGTTGTTAAACTTAGAGCTGCTGGGGCGAGTTTTGGGGCATTGAGACCTCTTTCCCGCCGGCAGCAGCGAGAACAGAGCGTGCGCTGGACGATGAGGGTCTTTGATGATCGCTGCTGCTGCTCTCCAACGACAGTGTTCCCTGTAGATCTCTGACGAGGGATCTGGGCCAACTTTAAAAATGGGCCGGAAAGTGGCAGGTGGAATTTAATGCAGAAAAGTGTGAGATGTTGCATTTTGTGCTTTACATCGAAAGGTGCAGCCTCGCATTTTGCAAGAATAAAGGAAAGGCCTTACGAATGGGACATATGGGTATTTTGTAAAAATATATTGAAAAGTCTGCACTAAATGATTACTTGGTACTCCAAAATGTGGTTTACACTGCTTGGAGCATGCCTGATGTCAAACAAGGAATAATACAACTGTGCAATTTCATGACTAGACCACACACACAACCAGTTTTACTGGCTTTCTCGTGTCGCCCAGTTAACATTGAGCACACAATCAACAGGAATCATGAAACTCTCAAGGGTGGGAGTGCAAAAGAGTTAATGGAGGTAGCAAGCCAGCTTGTTCCTCTGGGATCTCCTCTTGCAGCATAATGAAGCCAGGCCAACCCTGAATGCCAAGGCTTCAACCAAATAATATATATGCAGGACAAGTTTTCATATAGATGTAAACAAATAAATACTGTTTTGGACATCTGAGAGTCTTGGAGGGTTAATGGGAGCAGTTCCTTCAGATGTTCAGCATTCTCACTGTCCGTGGGAAGAAGCTGTTCCTCAGCCTGGTGGTGCTGGCTCTGATCCTCCTCTATCTCTCCCCCGACAGGAGCAGATGAAAGATGCTGTGTGCAGGGTGGAAGGGATCCTCAACAATTTTGAGCACTCTCTTCAGACAACAGTCCTGGTAGATCACGTCGATGGGCAGGAGGGAGACTCCACTGATCCTCTCTGCCGCTCTTATGATCCTGTGGATTGCCCTCCAATTAATTCCTCTGCAGCAACCCTATTACACTGTGATGCAGCCGGCCAGGATGCTCTCGATAGAGCTCCTATAGAAGGTTGACATATGGTGGCCGGTAGCTTTGCCCACTTCAGTCTTCTCAGGAAGTGTAGTCACTGTTGCGTCTTCCTGACAATTGAGGAGAAGCTGAGTGTCCATGATAGGTCACTATTTAAGTGAACAAGGAACTTGATGCTCTCCACTCCCTTTACCACAGAGTTGTTGATGTGTACTGGAGGGCGGTCGTTCCTGGTCCTCCTGAAGTCCACGATCATCTCCTTTGTCTTGTCCAATTTGAGGCTCAGGTTGTTACTCTTGCATCATATCATGAGATTTTCTACCTCTTCTCTGTCGTGCGACTCATCGTTGTTGCTGATGAGGCCAACGGCTGTTGTTTCATTTGCAAACTTGATGACTGTTGGAGCTGGATCTGACGATGCAGTCATGGGTCAGTAGCGTGAACAGGAGTGGGCTGAGCACGCAGCCCTGATTGTGTATCAGTGCGCAGCATGATGCTGCTCAATGTTCAGTCGACTTCCATTAGGAAGTCCAGAATTCAGTTATAGAGAGGGATGTTGAGTCCCAGCAAGAACAGCTTCTCCACCAGTCACTGGGGAACAATCATATTAAACGACGAGCTGAAGTCAATGAACAGCAGCCTGGTGTATGAGGTGTCATTATCCAGATGGGTCAGGATGGAATGAAGGGACAAGGCTATAGCATCGTCAGTGGAACGGTTTCTTCTGTAGGGAAAATGAAATGGGTCCAGCATCTCTTGTAGGTGCACTTTGATGCGTTTCATCACCAGACGCTTGAAGCATTTCATAATAGCAGAGGTCAGTGTAACAGGACAGTAGGTATTGAGGCCTGTTATTGTTGCCTTCTTGATATTGGGATGATGGTGGCTATTTGAATCCTGGGGGATGATGGCATGCTGGATGAGGTGAAGACACGGGGAGATAGTCTGAATCAACTCTGGAGATTTCTCAGCAGAATTCAGCGCACCAGGTGAGGATAGAACCAGGATGCCCCCAAGGAGGCAACGGTTTAGGAAATTGGTAATTGGCCACAAGATTCATTTGAAAAAGTATGTCATGTCAGCTACAAACTATTTTCAATTGCATGGGTCACCCACCTTACCTTTTGAGGTATGAAACCGAACACAAACTTGAGTGTGGGTAGGCCTTCTGACAATTCCATAATTACGTAACGTAAAATATACATAACAATATAATAATGTAATCTCAAAATAAAGCACCTTAATTACTCGAAAGCTAAGGTATCGCTTGTTCAACATGATGATCTTATATTCATTGGTCCCATCATCCATCACGTGCCGTAGCGCCAACAATGCAGGAGAATTGGAGAGCACTGCATTGCGCCAGGCTGGGTCTCCTTCGTGTGCTATGACCAGGTTCTGCTCGTGGGACGTAATGGCGTCGAACAACACTGCTGGATCATCGTATTCATCAGGCGAAGTGAAATGATCCTGAAGAGACAAAAAGGCAGAACTCAAAAGCAAGTTTAATTTCACAAATTCCCTGACAGAAGACCATAAGACATAGGACCAGAAATAGACCATTCAGCCCAACGAGTCTGCTTCAACATTTAATCATGAGCTGATCCATTTTCCCTCTCAACACCACGCCCCGGCCTTCTCCCCATAATTCTGATGCCCTGGCTAAGCAAGAACCTATCAATCTCTGCTTTAAACACACCCAATGACCTGGCCTCCATAACCACAAAAGATTTACCACCCTCTAGCTCAAGAAACTCCTATACATCTCTGAACTGGTTAGCATTGGGGCTGGGACTGGGCATGTCATTTCACTCTCCACCAACTAATATCAAAAACTTATGATAATTTTTTTTTCTCCTCAGCGATAGTCCATCAGCCCATTAATAGTGAGGCGATTTAAAGTAATTCGTAATAATCCTATTGATTATAGTCACATTGTGAGAGGTAAAACACAGAATTCTGTGGACACCGTGGTTGAAATAAAAACACACAATGCTGGAGAGACTCAGCATGTCTTGCTACATAAGGGTCACTGTTTGACCTGCTGGGTCTCTACGCTACATAAAGTACACTGTTTAACCTGCTGAATCTCTCCAGCATTGTGTTTTTACTACAGTCACATTGTGAAATCAGACCAGCTGGGAAGACAGTGTGGAGATGCCTGTTTCTATATGTAATTAAAATGGTCGATCAAACCCATGCAACCATTCAGGGATGCATTGAACCCATCCTTTAGGGAACAAATAAACATTGATTTTAAAAAAATGATCAGATTTTCACAGATAATTTAAAGTTACCTTGAACAAAATGTTAAGCAAATTTTATATTGGATCTCAGAATCATAGAATGGTACAGCACAGAAACAGGCCATTTAGCCCAACATGTCCATGCCAAGACCTGTGAACACATTTCCCTATTAATCCTATTACCCAGCACTTGGTCTATGGCCTTCTATACCCATGTGCTTACCTCAACACTCTTTCATGCAAACTTAACCAAAGGTTTCTCCCAAATGCCCTTGGTCCTGTTGAGGAGAGTGAGCTGCTAGAGAAGTGGGGGGGGGGTGCAGATATAATTGGATGAGCGTAGAGAGGCATTTGTATGGAGACGTTGGGTAAGGCGGCCCATTTCTGTGCTCTATGATTCTACAAGTTATACCATGAAAAACCCAAAGGGAATCAATAATTATGGGGAAAAGCCAGGAGCGTGGGTTTGAAAGGATAGTAAATGAGCCATGATGGAATGGCAGGACAGACTTGATGGACCAAAAGGCCTCAATTCCACTCTGATGTCTTGTGGTCTAATTATAATGAATCTCAGCTTTTTAATATATTAATGATAGTTGAAGGAACAGAAAACTCTCTCTTCTTACTCATGGTGCACCAAGACACAAGTCATGAATGATGAACAGTATTATTCTCATCTAATAACCTGAGAATCCTGTGTTTCACTCTACTTAACATTCACCATTTACCAGCGTCCTACCTTTCCAATTCTTTGTGCTCACGATTTATTGTCAAAATAAAGGTTATTTTTATTATTTACCCATGTCTGATAAGCATTTGTGTGCATCTGACCTTGACTGGTGATTTGTCACCCATAAATTATATTCAGTACATGATTCATGACCCAGCTTCTTTGATGATTTGGAAAGACAAATTTAATTGACGCCATCAATATCTTGAAGGTTTCTAATCAAAGTTTAATTTTTTTTTAGAGAAGTTAAGTTTCATTCTTCCATTTTTAATAAAGAGTTAAAGGTCAGAATAAAGATTTATCTGGCTGCTCAGCATATATTCCTTCAGGTGACCAAGGGCACTAATTAAAGGGCAACGGCTCCAAAGGGGCCGATAGTGTTTATTTAAAATCCTGCAACCACGGAGGTTTGGGCCCAAGATGGTGGCACCTGTGCTGGGGACCGTACCGCGAGGAGTTACAGGCTCCAGGGAGCAGCAGACCAGCGCCCTGGGAAATACAGCTGCGTGAGGGATTATGGTTACCGAGGACGACCATTCATCCCACATTGTGCTGCCGTCTTGTTGTACCGAAGAGGCCAGCTGTTCTCTAGCGGTAAGTATCTTTTAATTTTAACTGCCTACGTGACGCAGCACGCAACCGCTAATATCATGAGGCTTCCCTGCTTGGCCGCAGGGAGAGGGTAGTCCTGGAAAATTTCCAGGGGCTGTATCCTGGACTCGTTTAAAATCCCAGGGTCGACCTTTTCACACTGCACGTTCATGGGAGGGTTCCTGGAAATCTCCATTTTACACTACACTGTGAAAAGGGATTCTCTTTCTCTTAATGTTAAGGGCATCAGGCAATGCTCATGGTGACTCTTTGCCTTAGGGCAGACAAAAATTGGAATATATTTATGTATTATTACAATAAAATGAACCTTGAAATAAACTTTTGCGCCAAAGACTCGTGCTTACCTGATGAAGTTTAAGGGACATTCGTATTCCAGGAACTACCACTTTTCTGAGCAACTCCATGTCAGCAAATATCCACTCATCCCGAACAGAGGAAATTCGAAAGTCCCCCTTGAACAATGCATGCAGTCCATACAGGAACGATTCAAGGTTGCTGAAAAGAGACAAGATATTAATCTTCCATCCCGTTTATTGAACTATAAACGAGAAAGTTCACCATGAACAAAACACATGATAAAGGATCCAATGGGTGCAATGCGCTGGAGCAACAAAGTCACTGTTCTTCTTGTACAGTTTGAGAAAGACCTTGCCACTTCAAAACCAATGTCCAATGCACGTCCAGACATGGGAAATGGAGGTAAAAAGAAATGAAGCAGCCAAACACTTCAATTGAGAAAGCTAGTTATGTGATTCAAACATTCAACTCCAAGAGATAGAATTTAGCTCCTCAGCCAGTAGGTTTGGTTTACAAGATTTCTTGGTCCCTCTTTGCACTCCCCATCTCGCCACCCACTCTCACCTCAAATGACCTGTATGTGGGAAAGGCAAGGTGTCAAGCATCAAAGGATCGGTGGGGGGGGGGAGGGGGGGTCAGGACTAGGGAAAGCCCAAAAGAAAGCAGGATACTGGGAAAGTTGAAGGTGGGAAAGGGAGCTAAAGGTGGTGATCATGAGGGGAGTGAAAAGCAAGTTCTGGAATGGTCTGGGAAATAGGAACAGGTGAAGTTGAAAGGCTTATTGCAGAAATAGGTGAAGGACAGATGGGAACAGTGGGACCAGGTCAGAGTGAGTTACGTGACATGGAAAAACACAATTTTCAAATGTCAAAATTCAACATCACACAGTATCTTAGGCCTTCAGTAATTTCAGTAACAGCTGCTGGTACTTAAAATGATGAGTATACATTCCAGGGGCAGAATTCCAGCACTGGTGCATAAACCACCACTTGTTGAACATTAAACGAGTACCTGGACATATGGTGGGAAGCTGTCCCAAGGGCTCTCCTCCCCAGCACACTGAGTCCATAGCATAGAATCACCAGTGCAGAGTCTCTCTCCGAAGACAAAGGCTGAAATGTCCAGAACAACAAACCATGAGCACATGCACATCATCCATTCACCCTGCCTTGCTCAGCAAGTTATCTCTGCCATTAAGGAACATTCTAATTAAGAAAACATCAGGAACAGTTGAAAATATTTTTTAAAAATGACCTTCATTCTCAAAAGGGAACTGAGTAACAAGATGCTAGAACATGCAAGTTCGAGACTCCTCCATGAGGTTTTTAAAGAATGATTTTTAAAAAGCATACTATTATTTTATTGTATTAAATTCGCAACTGCCCATCTATCAGAATGCATCCATTGAAAAACCTTGTCATTCTTCAACTCCATTCGCAAATGTGCTGGAGAAACTCACCAGGTCACGCAGCATCCTTGGGAAGTAAAAAGTAACCATCATTTCAGGCCTGGACCCTCATTATGAATGGGCAAAAACAGGTAGGTGGTTGAATGAAAAGGTGGGGAATGGGGGAGTGGGGGGAAGAAGTGAGAGGGAGGGGCAATGGGAGGAGCACAGGCAATTAGTAAAAAGTGATACAGGTGGGAGGGCAGAAGCTGAGAAATGATAGGAAGAGAGGGTATAGGGGGCTCAGATTGGTAGCTCGAAGAGAAAGAAAGGGGTGGGGAGCTGGAGGAAAGGGGATGTCGGGATGGGGGAGAAGAGAGACTGGGAAAGGGAGGTTGACAGAAATTGGAGGTCAATATTGATGCCGTCAGGTTGGAGACTTTCCAAGATGGAAAACAAGGTGCTGTTTCTTCAAATTTATAATGGTATGTGGAATTAAAATGGAAGGTTCTTGCTGTTGCAGTGACAGATGAAGATGCTCAACAAAATGATCTCTTAGTTGCTTCCAGTCTCTCTGATGTAGAGGAAGCCACATCGGGAGCACTGGATGCAGTAAATGGCTCCTGCAGATTCATAAGTGAAGCGTCACCTGGAAGGTTAACTTGTTTAAATCTACTCTTGACTTCACGACCTGTTATTTTGGAATCCCTTTTGCAAATTGCATTGAAAAATCCTAATATACTAATTCAAGATGTTGAAAGGCATTACAAAAGGTTTATTTCCCTCCTCACCACATAATTTGCATGCAGCTTTCACACAGCATCCTTTGCCAACAGTACAACGCATGTGGGACTACAGTGTGGAATTCCAATTTGAAATTTGTTCAATGACTGTGGAAGTGTAGCTAAATTCAAATATCTACTGTATATACAACTCAGATGTGTAAGGAAAAGCACCAGTAGTTTTCATATTTCTAACTATGCACAATATTAGCCGAGTATCTTAGCATCTTACAAGCTTAGTATCTTTGTGGATTTCTGGCTACTGAGATTGGTCAACCATGAATAATTACACTGGAAGTTTCAATAACATGAAAACAGACCATTTGTTTTTAAATGATCCCAAAGATACACTGAAGATCATCTCACTTTGTGCTGGAATTGAAATGCAGGATACCCTTACCGGTGAATCATGAAATGAAGAAACTGAGAAGTTGAAAAGGCCAGACACAAGCTTTGACTTGTGAGATAGGAAATGCTGATCACAGAATCATGGAACAATACACCATAGGAAATGGCCTCTAATTCTATTGCTTTCACCAGGTTCCATGGTAGAAGCTAATTCAGGCCATTGAAATCTGGGGATTGCATATGCCATTCACGAATGTCCTGATACCTCCCCTGTAGCCAGGGAGGGTGCAAAGATCATTGCTAAAGCCGCAGTAATCTCTTCCCTCTCTTCCTTAGTTACCTGGGATAGATCTCGTCCAGTCCTTCCCAATTACACCCAATTAACTCAGAACATCTGGGGAGAACCATGCAGGTCATGGGGAGAACGTGCAAACACCTTACAGGCAGCACCGGATTCAAACCCATTCAAACTTTGCTATAATATTGAAGAGCAATCCAATTAGTCGACCTCTGCTTTTTCCCTTCGCCTCTTGCAATCGATGTTTCTCAATTCTCATCAAGTTCAGTTTTGAAAGCTACAAGTGAATCTGCTCCCTGGCTGAACCATTCAGGAGCTGTCGCTCATACCTTTCCCCTTCGCGCAGAACAGTACTGGATCCAATTTAGGTAAACCCCGCAGAAACTCTCCCTTGATACACCAGCCAGCCTGTGATCAAAGTCCTCATCGATGTTTGGATTGAAGGTGGGATCCACGTCCACATAATTATGGCTCATGCATGCTCGAAGTCCATCCTGCATTGTTTCATTTGCAAGCCACTCTTCCAGCTTGGGGGAACTTATCACATAGAATAAGATACTCTGGGTGTGAACAAAACAACAGAAGGTGAAAGAGTTGAAGATATACATGTGTAACTTTTCCCAATGAACAATAGCTACTTCGATTGCATGATATTAATGATCTTTCCAAACATTAAAACTCCAAAAATCAAGCATCCAACACTTCAGAGGTCAGAGGAAATCGGCTCACTCCTTGGTCCAAAATGTGGCTAGACTCCGTGGGTGTGCGCCAGAGCGATCTATAGATTTTGACCTCAAGGCCCCTCTGTTATTCCACACTGTTAAGAATTCTGCCATTAACCATGTACTCCACCTTCAAGTTTGACCTTCCAAAATGCATCATCTGACACTCATCTACCACTTCTCTGCCCAATTCTGCATCCTGTCTATATCCCATGGCAACCTTCTGCACTATCCATAACACCTCCAACAACTTTCGTCTCATCTGCAGATTTACTGACCAATCCTCCCACTTCTTTATCACATTTTTATAAAAATCACAAAGGCCAGGTGTGCCAAAACAGATCCCTACAGAACACCACTAGCTATTGACTTCGAGGCAGAACACGTTCCATCTACTATTACCCTCCGCTTTCTGCAGGCAAGTCAATTCTGAATGTCCACAGCCAAGGTTCCTTGGATCTCATGCCTCATGTCTTTCTGAACGAGTCCACTGTGGGTGACCCTGCCAAATGCCTTACTAAAGTCCATATACACAATATCTACCACCCTAACTTCATTAAATTCATTTGTCACTTCCTCAAAAAGCTTAATTAGGCTCATTAGGCATAACCTGCCCCTCACAAAGCCATGCTGACTATTCATGAGAAGACCAAGCTTCTCTAAAAGCTTGTAAATTCTGTCACTAAGAATCCTCTCTAGTCATTTGCCCACCAGTGACACAATATCCACTGGTGTACAATTCCCAGGATTGACCCTATTAACTTTTTAAAACAAAGGGATTGCATTTACCATTCACGAACACCCTATGGCCAGGGAATGTGCAAAGATCATTGTTAATGCTGCAGTAATCTCTTCCCCCACTTCCTTAGTAACCTGGGTCCAGTCCTGGGCCTTTCCAATCTGAATGCTGTTACGAAGATCCAGCACTTCCTCCTTCTTAATCTCAACATGCTCCAGCATATAAACCTGCTCTATAATGACTGAATATTGATTTGGTGAACACTGAAGCAAAAGTACAGTACAACTCCAATTATTCAAATTCCTCAGTTATCCAAATTTTTTAAAAATTTCAGATAAACGAGAATATACAAAACAAATCAGAAATCTTTAGTTATCTGAAATTTTTTCAGAGCCGAAGTGACCGGGGACCTCGGGCTCACAGCAGCGGCACCTGCAGACATGGGCTCGCTGCGACAGTAGCTGGAACCTCAGGCTCCCGGCGGCAGTAGTGTGGACCTTGGGCTCCTGGGCAGGAGCGGGAACCTTGACTCCTAACATGGGCGTGACCTTGGCGGGGAGTTGTCGATGATTGGTATGGCCAGCATTTTTTTTGGTGAAAATTAATCATTATTTTAATGCTTAAAAAAGCATTCCCTTGTTTTTATTTTGTTTAAACACTCTTACAAGTGACTTGCTGTTATCACTGAGCTATTTTTAAAAATGACCAGTTCTCCGAAAAAACCATTTATCCAACATAGGCCGGTCCTGACCATTTTGGATAATCGGAGATGTACTGTTTTAATTTAGGACTTTCTCTACCTCCTCTGCTTTCAGGGGCATTCTCTCCTTTATCTTTAAGTAAGCCTACCTTCATGCAAGTCATCATTCTGTTAATTTAGACATACAGCACGATATAACAGGACTTTCCCATTTATGAGTCCCTGCCCTCAAAATATACCAAATAACCTATAACCCCATTATGTTTTGAATGGTGGGAGGAAACCGGAGCATCCAGAGGAAACCCACAGACAGGGGACAACGTACAAACTCATTACAGACAGTGTGGGATTGGAACCTGGGTTGCTGGTGTTGTAATAGCATTGTAACCATGTTCTTCACATATGCATAGAATTTCCTAAGGTTTCCTTTAATCCTACTTATCAAGGCCTTTTCTTGCTCCTGCCTCAAGTCCTTTATTAAGATAGATTTGGGATAGATCCTTATCTGGAACATCAGAGGTCAAGAACATGGGCAGGTTTTGGTCCAGAGCCAGGTATGATCAGGAGCACCAAGGATTAGAAATGTTGGTATATTAGGGTCTGAAACTGTCTGGGTATGGATTACCAGGGATCAGGAACATGGGAAGGATTAGATCTGAAGCCGTGACTTCACCAGGGATCAGGAACATGGACAAGTATGGGTTTAAATCTGGATTAACCAAGGATCAGGAACATGGGTTGGTTTGGGTCTTGATCTGTCTGGATCTGGATCACTCGGGTCCAGGAATGTGGGTAGGTTTGGGCCTAGTGTCGGGATCTGTGGTAGATAGAAGGACCCGGCAGAGGATTTCTTGCTGGTATTGACTAGATTTCATCTGAGATCTCAAAATGAATGGAATGAATGAGTGTCGCATAAACTAACTTACTGGCTGCTACAGGACTACAATTGGTGAATGCTTCTGAACTTATTGATTGGAAATTTGCTTCATGTTCCCAGGACTCTCTCTGAGACTTTATCTTCAACTTCTCCCTTTTCATTACACGTATTTTATTTGAGAGGGAAGGATGAACAATGAATGAAATCTTCAACAAACTCTCGTCATGGAAGCAAGTGACCAGTTAATTTTATCATTGATGTTGCAGCATTTTTCCAACATTAGTCTGAGTTTTTAACCTGTTGGGTTAACACAAAAGAAGAACAAATGTAGATTCACTACTGTGAGAGGGTGTATGCTGTGGGTGACATTAACTGCATATTTTATGCTGCACTCCATCATGGGAAATTTCACCAGTCTAAAGGCGCTTTCAGGTGCTCGGACGCAGATAAATGCGCCGGCAGACACAGCTGGGTGAGTGCAGTTAAGGTTTGTGGAGAAGACGCCTTACCGTCATGTGAACGTGCCGGCTGAAGGAGAGCTGCGTCTGAGCGAACGCCGGCTCCTGTGGACTATGGCCGTAGTCCCACTGCTGCTTTCAGGTGTAACGGGGGATTCTTGGAGCCGGAGATTATATCTACAGGAGGAGGGTTAGGTAAGTGCTCCTCCTGGCCGGTTTTCCACTTTCAGATGGCCACCCGACAGCCACACTGGCGGCTTTACAGTCAGGTATTCCGGCCACCTGAAAGCGGTTTAAGACAACCGAGGAAAGACTGCTGGTGCCGTTATCTCCAAAACGATCTTGCATTGAAGAAGCAAAAAGGCAAAGTAACAAGATGATCAATGATTTTGAAACCTGAGAGTGGGCTCCGTGATGCACAAGACACAAGCATCACATCGGTTGCTTGAATCAAGAAGGGTAGTGATAGGTGAACGAACCAGTTTAATTTTATGAAAGTTTTCTTGTGCTGAAACTGTGAAACCTCGGTAGTCCATCATCCTATATTTACAACTGAAAATCTGAGTTACTACCAGGAACACCAAAAAGAAGTTTGTTGCCATGCTCACATACCATCCAATGTAATCTTAACAATCTTAAAGAAAACAGTTCAAGACAATTTAATTCAGGTCGCTGGCAGTTTGCAAAATGTCTGTATACACTACCTTAACGTAGTAAGTTGTGAGGATTTTCCTCAGATCGAACACCTGTAGCATGGAAGCGGCACTGTTATCAGTTATGCTGTAGCCCTCCAGTACATACTTGGTGACCAGAACTTCCCAGGCAAGCCAGCGCTGTCCAAATGCAGCATTGAAAGATAACATGTGAGGAATGTGACCTGGCTCACAACAGCAGAATCCCTCATCTTCCTCAACCCCTTCTGTGATCGCTTCCACTTCCCTCTGTTGACAATAGGTGCCTGCAAGGAAGAGAAAGGAGCATTGCAATCATTAAAATTGCACAGAATATTGATTAAGCTCTTTATCCCAACATGTCATTCCCTGCGATTTGATGATACCAATTGTATGCCAATCAGTGTCAGCCACCTAACCAGGGATGGGGCATCAAAGACAGGATTACTCAATACAAACCAACATCAACTCAAGCTTGCCATAAAACAAGAATGCACATGACAAATATTCCCTTTGCTGAAGATACCTGCTCACAAATAGTTCAAATCATTTGGTATTGGCATAGAACTGCATCTTGGTAAACTCCCCTCAGTGTAGCCCAGTACAACACTGGTAAACGCCCCTCAGTGTAGCCCTGTACCACACTGGTAAACTCCCCTCAGTGTAGCCCAGTACCACACTGGTAAACTCCCCTCAGTGTAGCCCAGTACCACACTGGTAAATTCCCATCAATGTACCCCATACCACACTGGCAAATTCCCCTCAGCGTAGCCCAAAACCGCTTATGAAATAGTTTGTGCTCGGACACAATTTTCCTCCTGGATGATTTGCAATTCAACGATCTGCTGAGGACAAAGAATGAGCATGCCCATTATCGAAGAGCAGTAGAGTAGAAATAAAAATAACTTCCCCAAAGTTTGATTTCATTTTTTGCTTTATTCAAATTATCTGGGCTTTGTTGTGGTTTTGTAGAAAAGTCAACAATAGAACTAGAATGATATAAAAACAAAAATGAGCTCAACTGAGAGACCCTCCTTCAATTCTGTTGGTGTAGCGCCAGCGGTTGGAACTTGGGTTTGAATCCCATGCAACCCGAGCTCCAGATTCAGATTTCCAACACGATCAGGAAGCCTTCAGCATTCCGGTTCCAATACCTGGTATGCCTTCAGTCAGTCTCAAGCAGACTGCAGCCTGGTACGAGTTCCTTGACCGCAGTCGCCAGCAGCCCACAATCTGCATGGGTGCGTCAACTTTTTTTTTTTTAATTATTTTTTATTTTTCACACTATGAACCATATCAATCAAAATACACACAAACATTTCCCTCTTGAATATACATTGTGGCATTTTCTCCCCTTCCCCCCCCCTCCACCTTCCCTCCCTCCTTCCCACACCCCTCCAAATCTATTAAACTTTCAACATATACAATACAATAAAACCATTAAACAATGTCATCACACAATGAAAATAAACAAGAAAATTGTGTCATCTACTTTTATACACTGGATCAGATCATTTTGTCTTCTTCTCATTTTATCATTTTAGGGGGTGGAGGTCCGCAGTAGGCCCTCTCTGTTGTGTTCCATGAACGGTTCCCAAATTTGTTCACATAATGTGACTTTATTTTTTAAATTATATGTTATTTTTTCCAATGGAATACATTTATTCATTTCTATGTACCATTGCTGTACTCTCAGGCTCTCTTCTGATTTCCAAGTTGACATTATACATTTTTTTGCTACAGCTAAGGCTATCATAATAAATCTTTTTTGCGCTTCATCCAGTTTGAGGCCTAATTCTTTACTACTTATATTACTTAGAAGAAAGATCTCTGGATTTTTTGGTATGTTGCTTTTTGTGATTTTATTTAATTTAGATTAAATAATTTAATCTTCCCAAAACTTTTTCACTTTCTCACATGCCCAAATTGCATGTACTGTTGTTCCCATTTCCTTCTTACAGCAAAAACATCTATCCGATAATGTTGGATCCCATTTATTTAACTTTTGGGACGTGACCAATTATATTGTATCATATACCAATTATATTGTATCATGCGTAACCTCGTGTTTATTATATTTTTCATAGTTCCAGAGCATAATTTTTCCCATATTTCATTTTTTATCTTTATGTTTAAATCTTTTTCCCACTTTTGTTTGGTTTTATAGCATATTTCATCATTTTCCTTCTTTTGCAGCTTGATGTACATGTTTGTTATAAATCTTTTTTTAAATTGTTTCTGTAATCACATATTCAAAGCTGCTTCCTTCTGGTAATCTCAGTCTGTTTCCCAATTTGTCCTTCAAGTAGGTTTTCAGTTGGTGGTATGCAAACATTGTACCATGAGTTATTCCATATTTGTACTTCATTTGTTCAAATGATAATAAATTATTTCCCAAAAAACAATTTTCTATTCTTTTAATTCCTTTTCTCTCCCATTCTCTAAAGGAAAGTTTATCTATTGTGAAAGGGATTCGTTGATTTTTGCGTCAATAATAATTTTGGTAGTTGGTAATTTGTTTTTTCCTTTCTATGTGAATCTTCTTCCATATGTTGAGTAAATGGTGCAGTACTGGTGAACTTCTATCTTGCACCAGTTTTTCATTCCACTTATAAAGTATATGTTCTAGTACCTTCTCCTTTATTTTATCTAGCTTTATCTTGGTCCAATCTGGTTTTTCCCTTGTTTGTTAAAAATCTGATAGATACCTTAATTGTGCTGCTCTATAATTTTTAAAGTTTGGTAGCTGCAAACCACCTAGTTTGTACCATTCTGTTAATTTATCTAGCGCTATCCTCGGTTTCCCCCCTTTCCATAAGAATTTCCTTATTATTCTCTTCAGTTCATTGAAGAATTTATGTTAAGGGAATTGGTAACGATTGAAATAGGTATTGTATCTTTGGGAAGACATTCATTTTAATGTAATTTACCCTCCCTATCAATGTTAGTGGCAATTCTTTCCAATGTTCTGAGTCATCCTGTAATTTCTTCATTAATGGCTGATAATTTAATTTGTACGGGTGGCCTAAATTATTATCTAATCTAATACCTAGGTATCAGATTGCTTGTGTTTGCCATTTAAATGGTGATTCTTTTTTAAACTCTGTGTAATCAGCATTATTCATTGGCATCGCTTCACTTTTATTTGCGTTGATCTTGTACCCCGATATTTCTCCATATTTCTTCAATTTCTTATATAGTTCTTTTATTGATATTTCTGGTTCTGTTAAGTATTCTAAGATGTCATCTGCAAATAAACTGATTTTATATTCTTTCTCCTTTATTTTTATCCCTTTTATTTTATTTTCTGTTCTTATCATTTCTGCCAATGGTTCTATTGCTAAAGCGAACGGTGAGGGAGATAGTGGACATCCCTGCCTAGTTGACCTACTTAATTTAAATTGGTTCGATACATATTCATTTACTGTCACCTTCGCCATTGGTCCCTTATATAATGCTTTAATCCAATTAATATATTTTTCTGGTAGGTTGAACCTCTGTAATACTTTGAATAAATAATTCCATTCTACCCTGTCAAAGGCTTTCCCTGCGTCTTAAGCAACAGCCATGTTGGTATCTTATTTCCTTGTGCTGCATGGATTAAGTTAATGAACTTACAGACATTGTCCGTTGTTCGTATTTTCTTAATAAATCCAGTTTGATCTTATTTTACTATTTTTGGTACACAGTTGGCCAATCTGTTTGCTTATAGTTTTTCTATTATCTTATAATCTGAATTAAGTAGAGATATTGATCTATATGATGCTGGTGTTAGTGGATCTTTACCTGTCTTTGGTATTACTGCAATTACTGCTGCTTTACATGAATCTGGCAAGTTTTGTGTTTCTTCTATCTGGTTCATTACTTCCAGGAGAGAAGGAATTATAACTCTTTAAATGTTTTATAGAATTCTATTGGGAGTCCATCCTCTCCAGGCATTTTATTGTTCAGTAGCTTTTTTAATATATCATGTATGTCCTCTATTTCAAATGGTTTTATCAATTTGTTTTGTTCCTCTTCTTGCAATTTTGGTAGTTCAATTTTAGCTAAAAACTCATCTATTTTGTCTTCTTTCCCTTCATTCTCAGTTTGGTATAATTGTTCATAGAATTCCTTAAAGTTTTCATTGATCCCTGTTGGGTTATATGAAATTTGTTTGCCCTTTTTCCTTGATGCCAATACAGTTCTCTTAGCTTGTTCTGTTTTAAGTTGCCAGACTAGTACTTTGTCTCCTAGCTCGTAATACTTCTGCTTTATTTTTATTATGTTCTTCTCCACCTTATATGTTTGTAGTGTTTCATATTTTATTTTTTTGTCCGCCAATTCTCTTCTTTTTGTTGTATCTTCCCTTGTGGCTAGTTCATTTTCTGTACTTACTATTTCCCTTTCCAACTGTTCTATTTCCCGATTGTAGTCCTTCTTCATCTTAGTTACATAACTTTTTATCTGCCCTCTAATGAAGGCTTTCATTGCATCCCATAATATAAATTTGTCTTTCACTGATTCCGTATTTATTTCAAAGTATATTTTAATTTGGCGTTCAATAAATTCCCTAAATCCCTGTCTTTTAAGTAGCATGGAGTTTAATCTCCATCTATATGTTCTTGGTGGGATGTCCTCCGGTTCTATTGCTAATAACAGAATTGAGTGATCAGATAACAATCTAGCTTTATATTCCATTTTCCTAACTCTCCCTTGGATATGGGCTGACAACAGAAACAGGTCAATCCTTGAGTATCTTTTATGTCTACTCGAATAATATGAGTATTCCTTCTCCTTTGAGTGTTTCCTCCTCCATATATCCAAAAGTTGCATTTCCTGCATTGATTTAACCATAAATTTGGTTACTTTGTTCTTTTTGCTAGTCTTTTGTCCAGTTTTATCCACCTTTGGGTCCAAATTAAGGTTAAAATCCCCTCCTATCAATATATTCCCCCACGTATCTACAATCTTCAAAAAAAAATCTTGCTTAAATTTTTGATCCTCTTCATTAGGTGCATATACGTTGAGCAAATTCCAAAATTCTGAATATATCTGACACTTTATCATTACATACCTCGCTGGTGGATCTATTATTTCCTTCTCTATTTTGATTGGTACATTTTTATTGATTAATATAGCTACTCCTCTGGCTTTTGAATTATATGATGCTGCCGTTACGTGCCCCACCCAGTCTCTCCTTAATTTATTATGTTCCACTTCAGTTAGATGTGTTTCCTGCACGAATGCAAAATCTTTTTTTTTCTTTTTTCAGTAAATTTAATAGCATCTTCCTTTTGATTTGGTTATGTATTCCATTAATATTTATAGTCATATAGTTCAACATGGCCATCTCATGCTCTGTTTACACCTCATTTCCGCTTCCTCACCACCACCTTTCCCCTTTTCAACTCAATGTATGACAACACTTCTAAAACATAAAATACTTCAACAGGTCCCACATCTAAAATTCCCTTAACCCCAAGTGTTTCCCCCCCCCACCCCTGAGTTGTCCCTTATACCTTGCCGGGCAACCACAACTCCCCTCGCATATTATTGTGAACCCACTTGCAAGCGTCAACTGATTTCGCAGTGACTGTTATTCTCTCCCACCCAACACCCTCCAGAAAACTTTAATCTCCACATTTAAACAAAGCTCACCCTCTTTTCTTCTCTTTTTTTCTCCTCGCTTTTCCCCCCTCCCTTCTTTCCCTTTTCTTTCCCTTCTTTAGTTTTTACTTATACATTATTTTTACATCTTTATATGTAGTTTGTCGTCGTTCTTTGTTCTTGTTACATCTCTTCATCTCTCTTTCTGTCCTGCAGGCGTTCTGCAAATTCTCGTGCTTTCTCCGGATCTGAGAACAGTCTGTTTTGCTCCCCCAGGATAACTATTTTAAGCACAGCTGGATATCTTAACATAAATTTATAGCCTTTTTTCCATACGATCGATTTTGCTGTGTTAAACTCCTTCCTCTTCTTTAGGAGTTTAAAACTTATGTCTGGGTAAAAAAATATTTTTTGACCCTTGTATTCCAGTGGTTTTTTATCTTCTCTAGTTTTATTCCTTGCCCTGTCCAATATATTTTCTCTTGTCGTGTATCTCATAAATTCTACTAAAACGGATCTTGGTTTTTGTTGTGAATGTAGTTTTGGGGCTAGTGTTCTGTGTGCCCTTTCTATTTCCATACCTTCCTGTATTTCTGGCATTCCCAAGACTTTTGGGATCCATTCTTTTATAAATTGTTTCATATTTTTGCTTTCTTCATCTTCCTTTAGGCCCACTATCTTTATATTGTTTCGCCTACTATAGTTTTCCATTATATCAATCTTCTGAGCTAACAACTCTTGTGACTAACTTTTTTTCCATTGTCTTCCAATTTTCTTCTTAAGTCATTCACTTCCATTTCTACAGCCATTTCTTGTTCTTCCACATTTTTAAATCTTTTCCCTATTTCTGTCATGACCATTTTTCTTCTGTACTTTTCATTTCACTAAATTCTAACCATTCTTTTAATGCTTTCATTTGTTCTTGAAATTTTTTTTATCTATATACTGTCCATCTATTTTACCTTCTATTCCTCTGTGCAGAGCTTGGTCTTCTTTTTCTGTGTCTGCTCTTGGGTTTATGTCTTCTACTTCTCTTCCTTGTATCTGTGCCTCTTCTGACTTTCTCGTTGAGCTGCTTGCCTCAGTTTGTTGGGTGTTTTTTTGCATAGCGCTTGTTGTTGATCCTCTTCTTCTGGGCTAGTTATCTGTTGGGCTTCCTGTTGCTGTTTTTCTTTCTTATCACTCCCTTTCCGGTTGCTTTCCTCTTCTTCCAGCTGAGAGCCCTGCTGTTGGGCATCTCTCAGCTAGTCACGCTGTGTAAGTTCACCCCACAGCTGGCCCCCCTCCTGTCGGTGTTTTCTTTCTCCTTGGTCTGCGCATTGCGCACATGCGATTCCTCGCGCATGCGCAGTTGCGCATTTCTGTTTGGCTTAATGAGCTATTTTTGCAGTCCCACGGTCGGGAGGTCACAACCCTGCGGGGTCTCCACTAACCTCGGGGAGCAGGCTCCTCTGTCCACGGCGAGTCCCTGCCTCTTCATGCAGGTAGGACCTTCTCCTTTCTCTTCTGGCATCTTTCCTTCTTTTTTTCCCTTTGTTTTTGGTTTTTCCTTCTTAGGTGCCATTTTCTTTCTTTTCTCCACACCTTTATCTTTTATTTGTTGTGTTTTTGTTTCTTGAGCTTTGCATTTTTTCCACTTTATTTCTTCTTTTCTGGAGAGGGCTGGTATTCTCCTACCGGCCACTACTCCATCACGTGACTCCTCGGTGTGTCACTAGCAGCCCAGGCCAGTTGGCCGAGGTCAAGTCAGGATTTTCTCTGGGATCACTCCATATTGTTGGTCAGGAATTATGACCTTGATCAGAGGGGAAGAGTAGGCACATACATTTGATTGAAATATTAGCGTGGTGGGGGGTGGGTGGAAGTGATATAGGATACTAAGCTGCTGAAGGAAGACCCAGTTTTGTTCCAGCACCAAATGGAACCTGATCTGAGAAAGAACAAATGAGAGCACCATGAAAGAC
This sequence comes from Narcine bancroftii, assembly GCF_036971445.1. Classification (NCBI taxonomy): domain Eukaryota; kingdom Metazoa; phylum Chordata; class Chondrichthyes; order Torpediniformes; family Narcinidae; genus Narcine; species Narcine bancroftii. The sequence continues at coordinate 119,266,762 of NC_091470.1, read as the reverse complement.
ATTCCTCTAAACACAAAACCTAATTTTCAGGGAAAGGTGAAGTGCTGCATGGGGAATTACGTCACTTTTTGAAATACTACCCTGATGCAGAAATCACCTATGTAATTCATACCTGCCTGAGCCCATTTGCAAGGTCAGTTGGCATTCTGGAAATCATTAATTTTCCAAAAAAGAGCTATGTAAGAATTTTAAGGCCACGGTTTTTTAACCATCAAACAAAAAAGGTTAGAATCGGAGGAATTTAAAAACAGATAGTTGGTCTCTCACCTCTAAACTCCAATCCTCGCAGTTGGTAGGTGACCAGGCCGTTTCCTATTTCAATGAGGTGAACCAGTGCATTGAGGTAGTCAGAGGCAAGAATGAAGCAATCCCCAGTATTGAAGTTGCCCCAGCGTCCCAACATCAGGTCTCCACAGAGGCTGTGCTGCAGAGATCTCGTCAAATGCTCATAAAATATGGAATTCAGGTTGTTGTCATCTGAGCCTACAAAATGTGATGGACACTGTTAAAGGAAACTCAGCTACACTTACATTTCTGAAAGTTCTTCAAAAAAGCTGCAGTTCTGTCATTGCCCAGACACGCAATCTTCCCCTTTATTAGGATTGCATGGTGATCTCACATTGGAACAACACCAGATATTATGAATAAGTGTGTCAAAGAAGCATGTAAATGATAGCTTCCAGCTCTTAAATAATATGACAAAATGTAAAAAAAAGTTTGCTCACCATTTCATCATTCAGTACAGGTACACAATCCTTTATCTGGACATCTAAAATCTGGAAAGCTCCAAAATCCAGCAAGTGGGGACTAGCAGTTGGGGGAGGCGGCCGAGGGACTGGTAGTTGGGGGAGGCGGCCGAGGAACCGGCAGTTGGGGAAGACTGCCAGGTGGTCAAGGGACCGGCGGTTGGGGGAAATGGCTGGGCAACTGGAAGGGGGATACGGCAGCACAATTCGAGTGGGCTTTTCGAAATCCAGAAAAATCCGATATTCGGAACACACTGTCCCCCAAGGGTTCCGGATAAAGGATCGTGTACTTGTAGTTGTACTTCTCAACCATTTTCCTCATACACAGCCTTGATAATGAGTTTATTGTCATACGCATTGTACCACGTACATATGCACTGAAATTCTTACTTGCAACTGAACATGTGCATTAAATAAAAATTATATTAGTAAACTAATTGATTTAAATCAAGAGACAATAAATACATAAGACAGATGATAAATATTCAAATCGACAATATTCATAATAACAGCCTTGCTCCTACAATGAAGTGCAGAGAAGATAAATAGGTCAGCATGATGTGGAGATTGGAAGCAACTGAAATTTATTGTGGAAATTAAAGTATCTAGAAAGTAACAGATGACATTTACTTATCCACCACTTTAATTATAGCATGAATCTTTGTAAAAGTGAAAATACAATTATTTCACAAGTGAGTAAGCTTATGTGGTACAGTGTGAATTCAATGCGTGCTCTTGAAATATGTAGTGAACTCACAAAAGATCTTAGTTCAACTACTGAGTAAATTACGAAGCACAAATGGATTGCTTGCTTTAACATGGGCGGTACGGTCAGCAGAGTGATTAGCTCCATGCTATTACAGTGCCAGCAACCAAGGTTTAAATCCCCTGCTATCCATAAAGAGTTTGTACGTTCTCCCTGTGAGTTTCCTCCAGAGGATCCGGTTTCCTCCCACCTGTAGCAGGCTGAAAAACCACGTGGTTAGACGGACCGAATTGTACCCCAGTCAGTCGACTCAACATGGCGCGAGTCCCCCTTCACTCCCGAGGAGACGCCACGTGTTTCCCAGGGGAACTCCCCGCTTCCGGGTTGCGCACCGCTGGAAGTGGGTGTTCCCCTACGCGCAGCATGAGGAATTCAAATAATAGTCAGTTACTGGTTCTCCCTCGCACTGAGTGGACGTCTTGTACCATAGCACTGCCGTAACAGACGCTACACACCCTCCAAAAATATATGGGGTTCGTGAGTTAATTGGTGTATTTGGGTAGCAAGGGCTCATGGGCCTGAAGGGTCTGGCTGTTACTGAACTACCGTCTTAAAAAGAATGCTGCTCCCTCTCATCTGTAAGTAACTTTCCTGCTCTCTTGCAGAATCCTCATGCTCACCTGCCTCAATGCTTATTACAATACATACATTTTCAAACTCTGCACCCTAGCTAAATTTAAGAAATTTATTTTCCTTATTCTTAATTTTTATTTCTAAATTATAAACTCCATGTGACTGCCCATTGTGCTAAACGAGCTGGAGCCTCCTCCATTTTTCTGTAGCAGCATGGTTGAGATTGGGGATACAGCAAATAAAGGATATTAGGTGAAGAAATGCAGATCCTACAAGTGCTCCTGGAACTCAGACTGGCACCGGGAAGCATATGGGAATTCTAGAAGAAAGAGCAATTAAGACCAGAAATTTCAGGATACTTTTATTTTAAAAAAATGTTAACTAATGAGTGGACCCACTGACATATAATGACGAATACAGTTCCAAGTGTAATTTACTACTTCACAGAAATATAGCCACTTAATTAATAACAACGGGGCAAGTACTGGGAGAGAATGGTGCATAAAAAGAATTATAGAAACATAGAACACAAGAGAACAGGCCTTTTGGCCCATCTAGGCTGAGCTGAACTATTATTTTGTCTATTCCCATTGACCTGCGCTAGGACTATCGGCCTCCAAACCCCCCCTGTCAAGTACCTATTCAAATTTTTCTTAAATGTTATAGGGAGCCCACATTCACCATTTCCACTAGCAAAACTAAGGAATTGATGGTGGACTTCAGGAAGGGGAAGACAGGAGAACACATACTAGTCCTCACCGAGGGGTCAGCAGGGGAGAGAATAGAATCTTCAAATTCCTAGGTGTGAGCGTCTCTGAAGACCTATCCTGGGGCCATCTCGTCGATGCAATCACGAGGGCTTGCTCATGGCTGTATTTCGTTAGGAGTTTGAAGAGATTTAGAATGTCACCAAAATCTCTTGCAAATTTCTACAGGTGTTCCATGGAGAGCATTCTGACTGGTTGCATCCCTGCCAGGTGTGGAGGCACCATTGCATAGGACAGGAATAGGCTACAGAGGGTTGCAAATTTGGCCAGTGCCATCATGGGCATCAGTCTTCACTCCATTAAGGACATCTTTAAGAGGAGGTGCCTCAAGAAAGCAGCTTCTCTCATCAAGCACCCTCACCACTCAGGTGATGTCATCTTCTCACTGCTACTATCAGTATAGAGGCACAGGAGCTGAAGAAACACAGTCAACATTATAAAAAACTGCTTCTTCCCCTCCACCATCAGCTTTCTGAACAGACTTTTTTGCACGAGTTTTTAAAAAAATCTTGTATGAACAGAATAGTAATTTTATACCTTGTTCTGCACAAATCTGCTGCCTCAAAACAACAAATTTCCTGACGCATGTCCATGACAATAAACCTGATTCTGAACTCCACACTCTCCCCACTCTTTGCGAGAACCTAAACATCTCACCTTTCATCCTTAACCCATGTCTTCTCGTTCGTGTCTCACCTAACCTCAGTGGAAAAAGCCCGCTTGCATTTACTCCATCCATACCTATCATAATTTTAGATACCTCTATCAAAACTCCACTCATTCTTTTACACTCCAAAGAATAAAATCCTGACCTGTTCAACCTTTCCCTGTAACTCAGTTCCTCAAGTCCTGGCAACATCTTCTCTGCCCTCTTTCAAATTTATTAATATCTTTCCTGTAGTTAGGTGACCAGACATTGAGGACAAGGATTGTGTCAGTTCATGAGAATAAGATTACAAAGTAGAATATCTGAAAAATTTCATGTGAACTCAAGCCAATAAAGATAATATTTCATCAAAATGACAGTGACAAAATGCAAGGCAAGTACAGAGGGAAACAGTAATAAAAGCAAAGTTTCCCTTGGAGCACAAAGATTTCTGCAAATGCTATCTTTGAAGTTACTAGAGAAAACAGATTCAGACTATTTTAAAAAGGTTGGAAACTGGAGTGGAGGGAACTGAATGGAAGAGATATGCAAAAAGTTGTGAGCTATGATCAAATTGACACGCACAAAACAAGGAATTCACTTTATGAATTGTGATGTGGTATGAAGTCAAAGAATTTGCTCTGTGCCACTTCTGGAAGGGATCTGAATTTCAACCTCATACGAGTACTGTTGGATCCAATACTGGTATTTCCTGCACCAATAATCTTTCTAACCTGTGGTTAGCTACAATTCACTACCTGAAATGAGATTGGAATTGCCTGCATTGTACTTAAGACTCCAACAGCTTTCCCAGAAGTTTGGCTTTCGATTGAATTAGCTTTGAATGAATTTGAAATAAAATCATCCTGACCATCTGCAGCTCCCAGGCACATTGATGAAAGTACATTTTATTAATGCCATATTTGTGTTTGAAAAAGTTAGCATTTGATGGACTAGAACTGAAAATTAAAATACAATTTTTTTTTTAATCTAGACATACCCATAATGTTTTTACTGGTTAGAACACACAACCTATCACTCAACACTGCCGTGCAGAAATGTCTTGCGCTACAGATCAGAAACAGGCCCTTTAGCCCATTTAGTCTGTACCAAACTATTATTCTGCCTGCACCCAGACCTCGCTATCCAAATTTTACTCAAATGTCAAAACTGAGCCCGCATTCATCACTTCATCTGGCAGCTCATACCACACTTTGTTCCATGACCGGCGATATTCAAGACTCAAATGTATGAGTTGAAATGATCAGTTTTCTCGAACACCACAGTAAATAAGAGGTTCCCTTTGCTCTCAGTCCAGTGGTTTTCAATGCTTTATCACCCACAACAATACAGGTTTGGAGGACAATTAGTTCTTTATTTTGTATCCACCCGCAATGTATCGGACACATGGTCACTTTGAAAATGTTTAGAAATTATAAGAAAATATAGTTTTAAAAGAGCAGATTTGGATCTGTGCCACCACAGCCGAAAACAAGATTTATATGTTCTAAATCAGCAAGGTCAATGACAACATCAAAAAACATGGCATGATGAACATTTGATCCAGCTGAATTGAAATAAGGATCTATTCTGAACATTTCACCCACTAGTTGTGGAAAAAAAATCACAACCATCTAAGCATTTCCTTTTGACAAAGAGGTAGATGATGTTGACAATGGGGGTAAAACAAGCCTAAAGGATAACTTTGTCAGAATACTCCTACAACTCAAAGGGTTAGATAATGTGTGCAGGTTGCCTAACCTTGGTTTGAATTCCATTGAGGTAGAAGATTGAGGGGAGTGACCTGATCAGTGACTGAAGGCACTTCATAGAGATAAAAGAAGCTCTAATATTCTAAGGAAACAAGGGAACGCAATCTTAAGACCCAAGAAAATAGGGAAGTATATTTTTTTTCGCCAAAGGCCAACACGAAACTGCAACTGTTCACACAAAATTACCCAATTTTTTGAGAAAAATTTAAGTTTTCAAGGCAGACATTAACAGACATTAGGAGGCATTAGTTCAGTACTAGACGGACAGTACTGAACAGTAAGTCATCCAAAAATGTTACATATATGTATATTTTTAAATTATATCTTTAAGTACATATGTGAGTATTCTGTAGTGTGTATGTGTGTGCATCATGGCCTAGAGAAGCACATGTAGAGTCCGATGATAATAAACTTGAATTAGATCTCGAAATGTAGTCCCACTGTGATTGAAACGAATGGCAAAGTAGCCTCTTCAAGTTCAATGTTAGCATCCAGACTCTGAACTTTGAAATTGTACATCATATGAAAGATGCAAGGGACAAGTTATCTCAAAGGATAAAATGTGATTTTGAATGACAATGTCAAAACAGACAAATTAAAGGTTTTACCTGCTCAATGAATCTGATGGATCAAGGGAATTAGCATTATTTACAATTATCCCACCGCAGAGCCCACCTCACTGACAAAAGGCAAAGGAGGAAAAACCCAACACCCAACCCCAACCCACCAATTTTCCCCTGCAGCCGCTGCAACCGTGTCTGCCTGTCCCGCATCGGACTTGTCAGCCACAAACGAGCCTGCAGCTGACGTGGACTTTTTACCCCCTCCATAAATCTTCGTCCGCGAAGCCAAGCCAAAGAAAGAATAACCATGAAGTAAACAAATTACTGCAATATTACTGTTGTCGATATTTGTACAATAGTTTAGTCTGTTCCGATGTAAAGTACCATCATATTTGACTATAGTGAAGATGTAATTTGAATTGCATTATATATAGTCATCATCACTTCATTAAAAATATTCTTTTGCATCCTACCTGGGTTTCTGTCGAGCTGGGATGCCAACCTGGTATTTGAATGATCCACCCGTTTTGTACTGCAAAACAAATTGAAGCTTTAATCCACCAACTTGTGGCGCACAAAATAAAATTCCGATTAGCTACATAAACACCAAAATAAGACTAGGGGGCTCTCGGAGAGGCAAGGGGAGATAATATAAATCACGGGAGTCAGGTTTTTTTCCAACAATTCCCAATACAGTGGCATCAGCAGAAATCTGGAAATGGAGAAGTAAAATAGACAAACATAGCTTCCTGACACCAAGTTTCAAATCCAAATCGAATTGATGAATCATCTATTTGTAGGCCATACAAGTGATGAGTCACAAGAATGATAAGTCAGGCCTGACAAAAATCTGTCCTTGGTTTGCATTCATCTCCCAATCCAGGACGTTTATAGGTAAACAGTAAAACTGTGGATGCTGCTATTTTCCACAAATACTGAACTGCTGGAGAAACTCAACAGGTCAGACGTTACCCATGGATGGAAATGGTCAGTCAACGTTTCATCAAGACAAAGGTAACAAGTGTGAATTTGTCTATATAAAGGGGGAAAGAAGTTGGTAGGGTTTAGGACAAAAGGTGTGGGAGGTCGAGAGATAGCTCGAGGGAGAAACCATTAAGAAGGAGATGGTGGGGAAAGAAAAGTTACAGAAAGGAAAGAAAGTTAGTCCAGGAGTAGGTAAAGAACAGATGGAAAAGATTTGGGTGGGGGGGTGGTTACCTAACAGTCTTCATGCAATTAGGTTAAAGCTGTCCAGGAGGCATATAGTGTGCTTTTCCTCATCCTTACATTTGGCCTTGCCTTGATAATGGATGAGGCAGAGGACAGAAATGTCAATGTAGGAATGGTGGGGGGAGTGAAAATGGTTGGCTATGGAAAGCTGAAGTTGAATTCCACACACAGAGTATAGGAGTTTGAACGAGTCATCCGATCTGTGTTTGGTCTCATTGATGTCAAGGAGGCCACACCAGGTGCACCAGATTAGGTTGGATGATGTGCATGTCATGCCTCACCTGGAAGGTCGGTTCATGGCGCAGGATGGGGGTGGGGGTTGGTGGGGAGATATAGGGAGAAGTTTTGCGCTTTCTGCAGCTACAGCCTCAGGGGGTGGAAAGGTGGTTGGTTGTGGAGGGAAGAGTGGACTCAATAGACTGAGAAAAGTGAACAGGGGAAGATATGGCTGATAGTGGGATCACACAGGTGGTAGAAGTGTCGGAGGATCATGTGTTGGATACAGAGGCTAGTGGGATGTAAGTGAGGACCCAAGGGACTCTGTCCTTGGTTTACCTGGAGGGGGGTGAGGTAAGGGCCCCTCCATTTCTTGAAATGGAGGAGATACAGATGTGGCTTCATCAATGACAGTGAAGGGAAGAAAGAGGACATTTCTGATGTCCTGGAGTGGAAGGGCTCATCCAGGAACAGATGCGGCAAAGCCAAAGGGATTGGGAGAAAGGAATGACAGAGTGGGAAGAGGAATGATCTAGGTAGTCAATTGAGTCAGTGGAGGTTTGTATTATTCCCTGACAGAGGAATAATGAAGACAGAGAAGTCCAGGAAGGGTAGAAAGGTGACAGTGACAGGGTGAGTTGAGGTGAATTTAATCAAATTGCCAAGTTCTGCAGGGGTACAGGAGATAGTTCCACAACAGTTGTAGTGGTGGTAAGGGATTGGACCTCAGTGCAATTGGAACAGAGCTGGTCCAACACACCTAACAAAAAGGCAAGTGTAGCTGGGGGCCCATGGATACCCCCTGAATCTGGAGGAAATGGGAGGAGTCAAAGGAGAACTTGTTGAGTGTGAGGACAAATTTCGCCAAGTGGAGGAGAGTGTTGGCTGAAAGGGCTCTGTGCTCCAGATAGAAGCAGGACCCCGAGTCCTTCCAGATGGGGGGGTGGATGTGTAAAGGGATTGCACGTTCATAGTGAAGATAAGGCAGCGGTGGCCAGAGAATCGGGATTCTTCAGAGGTGGAGAGGGCGCATGGTGTCCCGGATGAGGGTGGGAAGGTTCTGGACTTATTTAGGAACTGCTTCAGAGAAAAATTAAGGAAAAGCATTACTTGTGCTGAGGCATGTCAACTCAAAGGAGTTGAGTTCTGCTTATTCCTTGAAGAAGGGCTCAGGCTCAAAACGTTGGCAATATATCTTTGTCTCCTATAGATGCTGAAAAGACCAGCTGAATTCCTGCAACATTTTGGTGTGTTTTTTTCTACAATCACAGCGCCTGCAGATTTTTGTGTTCCAACCAACTCAAAGGAACTTCTCTTCCTATTATAGTTGCTGAATACAGAAATTTCATGGCCAAAATCAGAATCATTTGATTCCTCAGTAAAAGCATCCCTGGGCAAAATATCAAATACCCTTAAGTGGAAATAGGAGCACTTATACTTGACTGAAAGTAAAATAACAAATGTAATAGCTTTAGTGACAAGGTTTCTGTAGGTCACTCAGACCAATTTATGCTGGCCATAATTTGAGCAACACTTAGGAAATTGGCTCCTAAATTAAATCCAGGTATGGATCGGGAAATGAAGTTAGTACATTCTGCAGTGGTAGAAGGAGATCCAAGCAGGAGAAAGAAAACCAAGGGGAGAGTAGGCCAGAGGGAAAGAGATCAAGGGGAGGGAAGAAATTAGGTGGAGAGGCGGGAGGAAGGAGGGCCTCAGGTAATAAAGAGAGAAGAGCAGGTAAGGGGGATGGGCAAAGATAGGAACGTGAAGTACCTCAGACAAGTGAAATAGAGGTAGGAGCGACAGAGGGAAGGTGTCGTTTTCTAAAAAACGCTTTTTAAAATCGAAAACCTATAAGCTTAAAGGCCTTCAAACAGCACAAGGTACTACATTCAAGGAATTGAACTTTATTAAATATTAAAACGGAAGCTGCCTTCATTTTATAAAGACACCCTACTTTTGTTAGCGAAATTTTATTTTGAAAAATGCACTTACTTGTAATCTCTTTCCCAGAACTTCACTGGCCGTACATATGAAGTAATAAATATTGCACTTCCAAGAAATGGGTTTAAAGGAGTCGAGAATAAAGCTGATACCATCGCCTGAACAAATAACATTGCTGAATCTGAAGCACAGCATTAAGGAATGAAAAGCATCACCTGCAAGGTTTGATAAAATACTGAGGGCCAAACATAGTCTTTCACTGAAATCTATCTTCAGGGTGAATTATTAAGCATACTTTGGATTTTAGATTTGTCTCTTAGTTGTGTTAATATCCAGACATCTACTTAAACTTTTCTGGTCTACTTGTGCTTTACGATTTAATCATCCAAAGTGGCAAACAATGGATAATCAACGAGGCTGACAAGAAACAGGTTGGATGTAAATGTTGTCATAATCAGGTGGTTTCAGTGAGGAGTCTTGGTGTATTTCAATCCATGCACTATAGTTCCCAGGTAAATTATGTGGAGGTCAGAATTAACTCGAGCGCAAAAAAAAATACTGTAAACGTCATGCAAATATGATTTTGTAGTTGGGCTTGGGAACTGCTTCAATCTTCTCAATGAGCTTTTCCAGTACTTTTGTGTACTTTATTAAGACATCTTCTACAGCGGAGTTGAATCTGAATTGCTTTCTGACAGTGCAGTCAAAAGTTAATCTTGCATGTTACATTTTTAATGCATTAATGCATGACAATAAAAAGACCCTTGAATTGTCTTTCGGTGCTTTTAAATGTTCTCTGCAAATCACTTGTCATTTCAGCGATAATACAAGAGGATTTGGAATGCTCATCTGAGCCCGAGCACAAAGCAAATCTGCAATTCACAACACTGCTGGTGAAGTCGTGATATCAACACTATTAATTATTCTCAAAGCACAAGTGAAGGATACGAGGCACAGCAAAAGGCTGAGCGAAAGCATGAAATGCTGATCCCCACGTAATCTGCCAAGGAGCAATATAAGTGTAGACAAACCTCAATTTGTAGAAAAGTTCCCATAACTAAAACAAAATAGATAACATTAAACAAACACATTTTTACATTTCAACCTTTGAATTCAGAGTACACATCACAGAAAACTGTATTTAATTCCTATATAAATGAATACAAATAGGCATGTACAAGAGATGGTATGCATACAGCGCTAATGAATGACAAGATTCCACTAGGAGTACTGTGTGATGCACTAGTCACCTACCTATAGGAAGGATCTTTAAGATGTAAAGGGAACAGAAAAAAAACCCATAACGTTGTTGTTGCCAGGACTGAAGTGATTGAGTTGGAAGGAGACTGTACAAGGCAGGGGCCTTTATCTCAGAGTGTAGGAGGCATATAAAATCATGAAGGGTATAGAGCAGATGGTCACAGTCTTTTTTCCGAATGTAGGAGTAGCTAAAACTAGAAGGGGTTGGTTTAAGGTGAAAGAGGAAAGATTAAAAGGAGCAAGTCCTTCCACACGGAAGGTGGTGAATATATGGCAGAGAAGTGGCAGAAATGGATATGAAAAGAACATTTAAGAGACATTTACATAGATACAGGATAGGGAAGGGTATGGGTGAATGCAGACAAATGGGAAGAGCTCAGCAAGGTAACTTGGTTCCAATGGATGAGTTCCTGTTTGGGTGCTGTACCACTTTATGATTCAGCTAGTCACAAATGTTCTGCAGGCACCTCTTCATGCAAATCATTTAGAATTACATGGGGAGAGGGGTTGTCTCTGATAGTACAAAACTAGGGTGATGACGAGGAGAAGCTGAAAACAAGGTTATCTGGTCAGTGAGTCAATGGGAGTACTTTGAAAAGAACAAAGGAATTGTGAAGTGAATTGCTGGAAGATACATCCAAGTCAGGCTGGGTATATTCTCCATGCAGAGGGAAAAAGGAAAAGAAACACAAACTGAGCTGATATCCACATGGAGTAATATCAACAGAAATCAAAACATCATTATCGGCTGGTGAGCCTGACATCAGTAGTACGTAAATTATTGGAAGGTGCTCTAAGAGATTTGTTATACAATTATTTGGATAGGCAGGGACCAACGAAGTATAGTCAACATGGTTATCCATGGCTTGGTAGTCATATTTAACCAATCTTTTAGAGTTTTTCGAGGAGGTTACCAAGAAAGTTGATGAAGGAAAGGCTGTGGATGTTGTCTACATGGACTTTAGTAAGGCCTTATTAAGGTTCCACATGGGAGGTTAGTCAGGAAAGTTCAGACTCGATATTTACGGTGAGGTAGTAAACTGGATTTGGCATTGGCTACACGGGGGAAGCCAGAAAGTGGCAGTGGATGATTGTTTTTTCAGATAGGAGGCCTGTGACTAGTGGTGTGGCCTCAGGGATTGGTACTGGGACCATTTTTGTTTGTTTTCTATATCAATGACCTGGATGATAATGTGCTAAATTGGATCAGCAAGTTTGCAGATGACACGAAAATTGGAGGTGTTGCGGACAGCGAGTAAGTCTTTCAAAACTTGCAGAGGGATCTGGACCAGATGGAAAATTGGGCTGAAAAATGGCAGATGGAATTTAATGCAGACAAGTGGGAGGTGCTACATTCTGGAAGGACAAACCAAGAAAGGACATAAATAGGGTTGTAAAGAAATCTTTTGGCATATTGGCCATGATAAATCAAAGTATTAAGCGTAAGAGTTGGGATGTTATGGTGAGGCCAAATTTGGAGTATTGTGTGCAGTTTTGGTCACCTAACGACAGGAAAGATATCAGTAAGTTAGAAAGAGTGCAGAGAAGATTTACTAGGATGTTGCCCAGACTTCAGAAAATGAGTTACAGGGAAGGTTAAACAGGTTAGGACTTTGTTCCCTAGAGTGTAGAAGAATGAGGGGATATTTAATAGAGGTATTTAAAATTATAAGGGGTCTAAACAGAATAAATGTAGGCAGGCTTTTTCCACTGAAGATAGGTGAGATTAAAAACCTGAAGACATGGGTTTAGGGTGAAAGAGGAAAAGTTTAGGGGTGACGTGAGGGGAACTTAACACAGAGAGTGGTGGGAGTGGGAACGATCTGCCAGTTGAAGTGGTGAATGTAGACTCAATTTAACATTTGAGAAGATTTTGGACAGGTACATAGTTGGGAGGGGAATGGAGGGCTACAGACTGAGTGCAGGTCAGTGGGATGGCAAAATAATAGTTTGGCATAGACTAGAAGGGGTGAAGGGCCTGTTTCTGTGCTATAATGTTCTATGGTTCTAACACCTCATATTCAGTCTGGGCACCCTCCAACCAAATGGCATTAACATTAACTTCTCCCATTTCCGATAGTCCCTGTCCTGTCTCTCCCCATCCCGTCCTTATTTCCTCTTTTCTATAGCTGTTCCTCTCTCCTGCCCTTTCCCTGTCTCCTCTCCTCCAGCTCTGCATTCACAGAGCCACCCGCTCCCCCGATCAATTATCAGCATTCCTCTCCTGTCCTCCAACCCAGGTCCAATTATCATCGTTTGCATGTTGGCTTGTGCTCCTCCCCCTGCCCTTTCTTTACTTTTCTCCTAGCCTTTTTATTCAGACACCTGCCTGCTTTTCACCCATACCCTGAAGAAGGGCTCAGTCCAAAATGTTGGTAATATATCTTTTATCTCCTATGGAGGATGTGTGACCTGCTGGAGGTGGGAGGAAGAATTAAAGTCAAAAGCTCAGGGTCATTCGTTGGATTGATTTAGGTTTAAATTTCAGATTTATTGTCAGAGTACATGCACAATATCACATACAACCCTGAGATTCTTTTCCCTGCGGGCGCGGCAGAATTACCACGTATTGGCGGTGCAAAAAAACTGTACATAACATACACATGAAAACAAATAAATAAATGTAAACAAATTGACTCCAACAGAGGAAAAAAAATCAATAAAGTGCACAAGTAAGAGTCCTTAAATGAGTCCTTGATTGAGTTTGTCATTGAGGAGTCTGATGGTGGAGGGATAACATCTGTTCCTGAACCTGGTGATGTGAGTCTTGTGGAACCCATAGCTCCTCTTTAATGCTAGCAGTGAGAACAGAGTATGCACTGGTGGTGTGAATCCTTGATGATCGATGCTACTTTCCAACAGCAGTGTTCCCTTTAGATGTTCTCGATAGTGCGGAGGGTTTTGCCTGTGATGTCCTGGGCTATCCCCACTATTTTTTTCAGGGCTTTCCGCTTAGGGGTATTGGTGTCCCCATACCAGACGATGATGCAGCCGGGCAGCACACTTTTCACCATATATCTGTAGAAATTTGTCAATGTTTCTAGTGTTACATTAAACCTCTACAAACTCCTGAGAAAGTAGAGGTACTAACGTGCTTTCTTCATGATGCCATTGGTGTGTTGGGTCCAAGAAAGATCCTCTGAGATAGTTACTCCCAAAAACTTAAATTTGCTCACCCTTGGTACCTCTGATCCCCCAATGATCACTGGACTGCATACAGCTGGTTATCCCTTCCTGAAGTCAACAATGGTTGTTGGTGCACCATTCAGCCAAGTTTTCAATCTCCCTCCTGTATACAACCTACTACTGTGGTAACATCAGATAATTTGTAGATGGGATTCTTTGGCTTGGCTTCGCGGACGAAGATTTATGGAGGGGGTAAATGACCACGTCAGCTGCAGGCTCGTTTGTGGCTGACATGTCTGATGTGGGACTGGCAGACACGGTTGCAGCGGTTGCAGAGGAAAATTTGTTGGTTGGGGTTGGGTGTAGGGTTTTTCCTCCTTTGTCTTTTGTCAGTGAGGTGGGCTCTGCGGTCTTCTTCAAAGGAGGTTGCTGCCCGCCGAACTGTGAGGCGCCAAGATGCACGGTTTGAGGCGATATCAGCCCACAGGCGGTGGTCAATGTGGCAGGCACCAAGAGATTTCTTTAGGCAGTCCTTGTACCTCTTCTTTGGTGCACCTCTGTCACGGTGGCCAGTGGAGAGCTCGCCATATAACACGATCTTGGGAAGGCGATGGTCCTCCATTCTGGAGACGTGACCCACCTAGCGCAGCTGGATCTTCAGCAGCGTGGACTCGATGCTGTCGACCTCTGCCATCTCGAGTACTTCGATGTTGGAGATGAAGTCGCTCCAATGAATGTTGAGGATGGAGCGGAGACAACGCTGGTGGAAGCGTTCTAGGAGCTGTAGGTGATGCCGGTAGAGGACCCATGATTCGGAGCCGAACAGGAGTGTGGGTATGACAACGGCTCTGTATATGCTTATCTTTGTGAGGTTTTTCAGTTGGTTGTTTTTCCAGACTCTTTTGTGTAGTCTTCCAAAGGCGCTATTTGCCTTGGCGAGTCTGTTGTCTCTCTCGTTGTCGATCCTTGCATCCGATGAAATGGTGCAGCCGAGATAGGTAAACTGGTTGACTGTTTTGAGTTTTGTGTGCCCGATGGAGATGTGGGGGGGCTGGTAGTCATGGTGGGGAGCTGGCTGATGGAGGACCTCAGTTTTCTTCAGGCTGACTTCCAGGCCAAACATTTTGGCAGTTTCCGCAAAACAGGACGTCAAGCGCTGAAGAGCTGGCTCTGAATGGGCAACTAAAGCGGCATCGTCTGCAAAGAGTAGTTCGCGGACAAGTTTCTCTTGTGTCTTGGTGTGAGCCTGCAGGCGCCTCAGATTGAAGAGACTGCCATCCGTGCGGTACCGGATGTAAACAGCGTCTTCATTGTTGAGGTCTTTCATGGCTTGGTTCAGCATCATGCTGAAGAAGATTGAAAAGAGGGTTGGTGCGAGAACACAGCCTTGCTTCACGCCATTGTTAATGGAGAAGGGTTCAGAGAACTCATTGCTGTATCTGACCCGACCTTGTTGGTTTTCGTGCAGTTGGACAACCATGTTGAGGAACCTTGGGGGGCATCCGATGCGCTCTAGTATTTGCCAAAGCCCTTTCCTGCTCATGGTGTCGAAGGCTTTGGTGAGGTCAACAAAGGTGATGTAGAGTCCTTTGTTTTGTTCTCTGCACTTTTCTTGGAGCTGTCTGAGGGCAAGGACCATGTCAGTAGTTCCTCTGTTTGCGCGAAAGCAGCACTGTGATTCTGGGCGAATATTCTCGGCGACACTATTTAGGAGAATCCTAGCGAAGATTTTGCCTGCAATGGAGAGCAGCGTGATTCCCCTGTAGTTTGAGCAGTCTGATTTCTCGCCTTTGTTTTTGTACAGGGTGATGATGGTGGCATCACGAAGGTCCTGAGGCAGCTTTCCTTGGTCCCAACAAAGCTTGAAAAACTCATGCAGTTTGACAGGATTATAGTTGTAACAATTCACACAGAGGTAGAGCAGGGGGCTAAGAACACAACCCTGTGGTGCTCCGGTACTGATGGAGATTTTGGAGATGTCCTACCAATCCTCACTGATTGTGGTCTGGAGGTGGGGAAATCCAGGATCCAATTACACAGTGGGGTGCTGCGTCCCAGGTCTTGGGAGCTGGTTAATCAGTTTTGAGGGGATGATGATGGTGCCATATGCTGAACTGAAGTTGATAAAGAGCATCCCGATGCCTGCATCTTTGCTGTCCACACGTTCCAGGGCTTTAGGCAAATTGGAATGGATACACATCACACCGCTCAGACAGGAGTTGATATGCTTCAACACCAACCTTTCCAAACACTCCATCACTGTTTGCTGTGAGTGCCCCCGGTTGACAGTCATTTAGGCAGGTTACCACACTGGTCTTGGGCACTGGTATGGTTGCCATCTCTTGGAAACAGACGGGTACCACCTGCTTGTGGGAGATGCTAATGACATCTGTGAGTACCTTGGTAAATTGGTCAGCACAGATTTTTAATGCTTGCCCACGTAATCCATCCAGACCAGATGCTCTCCTCACATTCACTCTCCCGCACGTCATCCTCGGATACAGACAGGATCAAGGGACGTGGGGGGGGGACTGGTGGTTCTTTCTTGCTCTTGTGGTCAAATCGGGTGTAGAATGCGCTGAGTTCATCTGGGAGTGAAGCTTTGCACCTGATTACACCTGAATGGAGGCGCTCTGGAAGTTGATCGCTTAATCAGCATTTGGGTTTCTCGAATGTAGTCAGCCCACTCGATTGGAAGAAGTGGAAGTGAGTCACTGCAAAGATAGTCTGGGCCTCTGGATGGTGGGAAGGAAAGAGGTAAAAGGACATGTTACGCCACCTGTGGCATGGGTCGGTGGGAACGAAAAAGCGGATTAGGGAATAGTCCCTGCATAAAGTTGAAACAGAACGAGAGGGGAAGATGTGTCTGGAGGTGAAATCTCTTTGAAAGTGACAGAGAATAATCTACTGAATGGGGTGGACGGTGTTTCATTCAGGGACATTGGGTAAGTGGAGATGCCCAGGAAACGGCCAGGTGTCAGCACATTACTTCACCTTCCATCTGGACACATTGCAGTCTTCTGGGCAATACTGAATTCAATATACAAGTAAATTCACAATTGTGGTTGTATTTCAGTGGTTTGGGGTCTTTTTTTAAAAAAAACAGTTCAGCTGCAATTGCAATAAGTGAGAATTTTGGTGTACACATACATTGTGCAAGGTTTATAACGATCAAATCAGTATCACAATTCCTCTCTGTATCAGCCATGCAAGGTGCTTGCTGGTTCCCCACCTCGCTATCACTTTTCTTTCGTTGTTTATCTTCGAAGATGAAGGACAATGTCCAACCTGACCTGTTGGGTGCTCTGTTGCTTTTAACTCCTATATTCTTTTCTTCATGATATATAAGACTCAATGATCTCAATCTCCATCTGCTCACGTTCCTCACTAATTGGGTAACCTTGTCTACAACTTATCACATTGTCACCCCAGTTTTACACTATCGGAGGCAAACCCTCCCTCATATACATTTATCTCTTTCCCAGTTTTGATGAAAGGGTTTTCAACCCCAAACCTTTGCTCTGTTTCTCTCCATGGTTAGCGCCTGACTTGCAGAATTTTCTGAAATTTCTTCTGATTTTCACAAACATAATTATCAGACTAGTATACCAAAAGGAAAAAGTACATATGCCAAATCAATGGCTTCAAATGATCTATTTGGATCAACAAAGACCCAAATAATTTCTATTAAGATATGGATTAACAGAAGTACCAAGGTACATTATTGTTGCTGATCATAAAATGCACTGGATGGCACGTTCAGCACAACACTATTATGGACACAGCGACTCGGGTTCGAATCCAGCACTGTCTTCCAGGTATCTGTACGTTCTCCCCGTGTCTCTGTGGGTTTCCTCTGGATGCCCCAGTTTCCTCGAAAAATGTATGGGGATAGAAGATTAATTGGTCACATGGGTGTATTTGCCCAGCATGAGCTTGTGAGCCAGAAGGGCTTGCTACATCCCCAAGTTAAAAATAAATTAAAACATGTACACTTCCTGCAAAGTAATCCTGTTCCCTCCAATTAAATTCCCGGAGCAGGCATTAAATGTGATGCTCCAGCTGGTACAGAGTGAACCAAGGAGGTAGGGGTGAAAATTTGCAGATAGATGATGCTTCTAGTGCAGGTCATGCAACATCCATGGAGAGCAAAAGGTCGTCAATACTTTGGACCTGAGCCCTTCTTCAGGAGTGCTGAAAATCAGGCCAACTCTTCAGTAACAAGGTGGGGGAGGGGCGGAGGAGGGGGAGGAGCACAGGCTAGCAGAGGTTGCTCAAATAAATACTGATACGAGGGATTCCCAAACAATAGGTCAGAATATTCTCATTAATAGCAAGGTAAATGATGGTTGGAATTATTTATGAGCAAAGAATATGTGCAGGTGCCCATCAATCCAGTTATCTAAAACAACTTCTGACTCAAGTTTTGACTTGAAATGCTTCATGCAAACACCATTTTATCTGCACGCCATAACACAGACACGCACCATTTATGCACATTAAATTCACCATTGCACATTCATTAGGATTATTCTTTCAATTGCACAAACCGTAGCGGTTATTTCCCAATGAATATCTGTGGTAATGCACAATTATTACTTCATGCATATTGTCTCATTTCATCTGGGGTTATTTGGTTGCTGGAAATATAAGGGCATGAAGGCACATTTTATTTTGTTGCTCTCTTTTCCTCTTCCTTTCTCCAATCTTTTTGCCATTAAATTAAATTTGATATTTAATTTACACCTCCTTGTCAGTTGTTTTCAATTATTTAACAATCCTTGAATCTGATTTCAGAAGAACATAATTACTTATCCTCTTTGCCAAGGTTTTTGATACCAAAATAGTGTTATTTCCAACAATTAAGATACAATGAGACACAATAAATTGCTATAAATATAACAAGATGAACCTCTGAACATTGCAACCAACCCATCTCCTGATACCTGTTCCTCTCTCCGTTAATGTTCGACGGTACTGCTTTGTCGGACAACTATGTTTAGTTCTTAGATTAACGTACCTTACTGAATAGTATAGACATGAAGAAGAGGTCCAGCAGTAGAGTTTCTGAAAAATCTTTGCAGTCAAAGGTGAAGAACAACACAGTGAAAACAACAGTCACATATTGGTAAGTAGGGCTACTGTATGAAGATCGAAGCAATTTCATCCCTGCAATGGTGATCATTAATGCACCAAACCTAGAGGAAAGCACAGAATTGGTTCTTGAGAGCACCAGATTCACATACCATAATACTAAGCAAAATAACTTGAGAGGATAGTCAAAAATAAATGGAACAAATGCTTTGTAAATTCTATTCTAATCAAGAATGCATTTTTCTATCTAATACATTTCCTTGCTTAATAACAAATCAAAGTGTGAACCTCTGTGAAAGTTTATTGAACTTTCCAGTCAAGTACAAACAATTCACCAAGACCGTACCACACTGAAAATGAGTTCAAATAACTCAATAGCAAAATTGTTCAAATATTAAAATCTAGATAAAATTTTAAGGGCAAATATGGTTGTTACTTTGAAAGAAATCTATCAGTGACATCAGGGAAATCATTTCTAACACAACAGTTTCAAGATACTATAAAGAGTTAAATCCATCTGATAATTCTCTGTCAGCTATCCAATCTCAGTTAACTCAGAAGAGACAAAAGAGAGGGAAAACCCTTCCCAATTTCTGGAAATAGGTGAAACCAAAACCTGAGAAAAGTGATGATTCTGAAATGGCAGCACTGCAGCTGGTGCGGATCCATGGAGAGCGGGGGGAGCACAGATGCAGGGCACCCACAGGGTCTAATTGCCCAGTTTGACTGCCATTACCCTTGTAGAGCCTTTCAACAGGCTGTAAATGGAGCCCACGGTGGTTTTATTTAAAATCCTATGACTGCAGGGTCTGGACCCAAGATGGCGGTACCTTTGATCAGCAGCGGGCCACGAGGGTTTGTAGACTCCGGGGAGTGGAGGACTGACGCAGAGCATTAGAAAATGAGGAGACCACACCTTCCCCCCCCACCCCACCCTGTCTGAGAAGAAGCAGAGGCGACGACTCATGGGATGGTGTTCATGGCAGCAGATGAGTGAGGGGTTCTGCAGCGGAGGACCCACACAGGCAGCGGGCTCATGGCGGCTCGAGGCATGGAGGCTGTGGGCTGCTGAATACTGCAGTCAAGGGGCTCGTTCCTGGAGACTGCCTTAAAACAGACCAAAGAGGTACCAGGTATTGGAACCGGGATGCGAGAAAGTCCTAATGGTATATAGGAGCTTGGGCTGTCGATGCTTTGGACTGGATTCTGTGCGGCTGCTGGAACGCTGGAAGCGAATCCACACTTGGTGACTCGATGGGGGTGGGGGGTGGGGGGGGGGTGGGGGAGACTCTCTTTTGCTTTTCTTTCTCTGACTGTAAGAGATGCTTCAAACAATTTCTACCAATGGCGAATCGATCTGCCTTTTAGCAGAGAAAAGCAATTTTGTGTAATACGATACTGTTTTTTATTACATTACAAATAAATTGAATCTTGAATCACAAAACTTCATGGCTGTAACACTTTGAACCTGTTTCCTGTGCTTTTTAAAGCAGAGAGTTCCACAAAGTTCCTGAGGTCCATGAGATGAAGTGACCTTGACATTGCTGGAAGGTGACCCCCACACCATCTAAAAGTTTGAAGTATATTATAAAATTTGCCCTCACGCAACTTATGTGGGTGAGGCGGCGCGAGTCATCAAATAAACACTAAATTCAGTTTTTTTTCAATTCGCATTTCTTGACATGGCTTCACATTACAGAAAATCACAATATCCCCATCAACACCACACTTGTAATGCACAACTAAACAGGAATTAAAGCTTATCAGTGTCAGAGAGAACAGTAAAGAAAAACGCCTTACTCCGCATCCAGTTTCTTTGGACTAGCTATCGCCTTTGCGCTGCTGCTCAGCTCATTGAGGACAATCAACGGGTAAATTACATTCTTTTCCACAAAAAGCAGCCAAACATACATTTTTTCAAACCACATAACATGAGCAGCATCTGCAAAAAGAAAACAGTAAATGGGGTTTTCAAAAGATGCACAGCCCAACACTATTCAGAATCCGATTTATTGTTGGAGTATACGCATGACATCACATAAAACCTGAGATTTTTTTTCTGCGGCGAGGCAAAATTACCACTAATTGGTAGCAGCGTATACATGCAAACAAATAAATAACTGTAAATAGATAACAAACTGTGCAATAAAGAGAGAATTAAAACATCAATAAAGTTCACAAGTACGAGTCCTTAAATGAGTCCCTGATTGAGTTTGTTGTTGAGGAGTCTGATTGTGAAGGGGTACCAGCTGCTCTTCTGTCACAATACATCTATCTATATATGTACTGTGTGGCGCCACTGATGGCAGAGCTACAGAAGAAAACGCCTGGCTCAGGTTGAGATGAGCAGGAAAACTGTTTGATTCTCTTTCCAGGCAACTTTTATGTCATTTCTGGTTCCGCCGTCCTGAAACCGAAAGTGCAGTCATGACGCCCCCAACCCCATGACTTTTTGCTTGGGTGGTGGGCTTCTTGCCCGAGGTGGTGGGGGTCCAGCGCCATCTTAGAGTGGACCCCTGGAGTGCATGGTTGGCCATCATTATGAGGACGATTTATGTCTGAAACCCCACCCCCCAGATGCTGCTGCATACTGTATATATCTATCTAAATATCTACATATTTTTATATATATATATATATATATATATATATGTATATATCTCTATATACACACACACATAGGTATATACTGTATCCCCCACTATCCGAAAGTAGAGCATTCCTATGAAACCTTTTGTAAGCTGAAATGGTGTAAAATGAAGAAGCAATTACCATTAATTTATATGGGAGAGCCCGCTATCAGTCCCCACACCGATCCCTCTGCCTTGCACTCTCCCGACAGTCCACTCTCAGTCCCCACTGCCCTGTGCTCTCCCGACAGTCCACTCTCAGTCCCCACACTGATCCCACTGCCCTGTGCTTTCCCGACAGTCCACTCTGTCCCCACTGCCCTGTGCTCTCCTGACAGTCCACTCTCAGTCTTCACTGCCCTGTGCTCTCCTGACTGTCCACTCTCAGTCCCCACACTGATCCCACTGCCCTGTGCTCTCCCGACAGTCCACTCTCAGTCCCCACACTGATCCCAACGCCCTGTGCTCTCCTGGCAGTCCACTCTCAGTCCCCACACTGATCCCACTGCCCTGTGCTCTCCCGACAGTACTCTCAGTCCCCACTGCCCTGTGCACTCCCGACAGTCCACTCTCAGTCGCCACATTGATCCCACTGCCCTGTGCTTTCCCAACAGTCCAGTCTCAGTCCCCACTGTCCTGTGCTCTCCTGACAGGCAACTCTCAGTCCCCACTGCCCTGTGCTCTCCCGACAATCCACTCTCAGTCGCCACACTGATCCCACTGCCAGTACTCTCAGTCCCCACTGCCCTGTGCGCTCCCGACAGTCCACTCTCAGTCCCCACACTGATCCCACTGCCAGTACTCTCAGTCCCCACTGCCCTGTGCGCTCCCGACAGTCCACTCTCAGTCCCCACACTGATCCCACTGCCCTGTGCGCTCCCGACAGTCCACTCTCAGTCCCCACACTGATCCCACTGCCAGTACTCTCAGTCCCCACTGCCCTGTGCGCTCCCGACAGTCCACTCTCAGTCCCCACACTGATCCCACTGCCCTGTGCTCTCCTGACAGTCCACTCTCAGTCCCCACACTGATCCCACTGCCCTGTGCTCTCCCGACAGTACTCTCAGTCCCCACTGCCCTGTGCACTCCCGACAGTCCACTCTCAGTCGTCACATTGATCCCACTGCCCTGTGCTTTCCCAACAGTCCAGTCTCAGTCCCCACTGTCCTGTGCTCTCCTGACAGGCAACTCTCAGTCCCCACTGCCCTGTGCTCTCCCGACAATCCACTCTCAGTCCCCACACTGATCCCACTGCCAGTACTCTCAGTCCCCACTGCCCTGTGCGCTCCCGACAGTCCACTCTCAATCCCCACACTGATCCCACTGCCCTGTGCTCTCCTGACAGCCTGCTGAATGCTATTTTCGCCTTACGCCTTTTATCATAAAAGCAAAAATTCTCTTCGGATTTCTTTGGGTTAGTGAAAAAGGCACTAATGTAGGTCTGCCGTAAAAGCGAAGTGGAGTAAGTGAACTTTTGAAAAGGGGGGATACTGTATATAGATTTCTATCCATTACTGTATCTCTATTTATATCTATAGACAGATATATACATAGTCAATATCAGTTTTAACCATTTATCTGCAGCATACATAGCTCAGTACAGGCCCTTCAGCTCATGATGTTGTGCAAACCCATATAAACCTACTTCATAATCAATCTAACCCTCCCCTCTCTCACAGTCTACAACCTATTTTTATTACATCCACATGCCCATCGAAGAGACCTGTAAATGTCCCAATTGCTCCAGCCTCCGCCACCAGCCCCAGAAATGCATTCCAGGCACCCATCACTCTCTGTTAAAAATCTACCGCTGATGTTTTCCCTGAACTTTCCTCCACTCACCTTAAACAGATATTCCGGGGTATTTGCTATTGTCACCCCGGCTCTCCTGGGCCCCTCTTTATAGTGATATAACTAATAATCAGGAGTGCATTGGGCCATCATTGAACATGACAACACTATTTTGCACATAGACAGTACATATATTTAGTTAAATTCATGAACATCCATCTCCTTGAAGGGACTCTCTTTTGTTCCTCTGTTTCTTCTATTGTTGGGGTGCCGGGCAATGACCATGACATCTCTTGGATTGTATTACAGCAGTCAAAGATTGAAGTATATCATGTATATTACATTTTAATGTTTTATCACATTGTAGTGCTCCCACTAAGCGAGCATGGAGAAGAATGACACGCACACCAAAGCTTTGCAAAACGAGCATGCTTATAAGGGCCCCAGGCACTGACGTCAGGGGCCCGTGTCATTGAAGCACTAGCCTGGGATGGCCAGCGCTCCTGCCAGAATTCCGCATCTTCCCGCCATGCAGAGGTCACCTGGGATGACGGCCGGTGTCACCCCCAGGTCCATACAGTTGCCCATTTTGCGGGCCAATTTGCATCTCCGTGCATAGGCTGCTACATGACCCCCCTCGCCAGAACCACCAACCAGGCCATTGTCCATAGTCTTAGGTGGCCTGCTCCTGTGTCACGGGGGTGGAATGCAGACCGGCTCATTACAGTCCAGCTATGCCGGTTTCAGGCAGTCAATGGTAAAAGTTTCCTCCTTATCGTCGATGTTGAGGACAAAAGTGGAACCATTCTCTCTAAAGACCTTGTAAGGCCCTTGTAGGGCCGTCGAAAGGGTGGTCTGTGTTCATTCCTCTTCACAAACACGTACCGGCAAGTCCTTGGGACACTATGTTTGGGCTGGCCATGTGGTGGTGGCTGCCACTGGACCAAAGAACCCAGCTTCTGCCGCAGGCTCTCATGGACATCTGGGCATTTATCGGGGGTGAAGTATTCCCCGGGGATGATTCAAGGCGTGCCATAGACCATCTTTGCCACCAAGGCATTGAAGTCTTCCTTCGGCATGGTAAGGATTCCCAGCAGGACCCTAGACGGTTTGTCCACACAGTTGGGACCCTTGAGGCGGGCCATCAAGACTGCCTTGACGGGCATAGATGAAAGGAGAAATAGAGATAGGAAAGGGGAGAGACGGGGAAGGGCTAATGGAAACTGAAGGTTGATGTTAATTGTATATGGTTGGAGGGTGCACAGATGATAGAATATAAAGTTTTGTTCCTCCAATCTGCTAGTGGTCTCAGTCTGGCAGTGTATGAGACCATGGATCGATATGACCGCATAGGATTGGTGCAGGGAGGTGAAATTAGTTGCCAGTGTGAGATGCCTGCTATTAGCACAGAGAGAGCTAAGGTGCTCAATGAAGCAATCTCCCAGTCTGCGCCTCGTCCCTCCGATGTAGAGGACCACAATGGGAGCATTAGATGCAGCAGATGACCCCTGCAGGTTCATAAGTGAAGTGTTGCTTGGCTTGAAAGGTCCATTTGGGGCAATGAATGATGGTGAGGGAAGTCAAGTCAGGTTTATTGCCATCTGATTGTACAAGTTCAACCTGATGAAACAGCGTTCTCTGGTCCTCAGTGCAAAACACGCAGACAGACAACCAGACATCACATAGAAATAATACACATACAGACAAACAATACACATGCAGGACAAGTACCAGTATTTCATTTATATAAATAGTTTATATGAGTGGTTCTCAACCATTTTCTTTCCACTCATATTCCACTTTAAGTATTCCTATACCTTCAGTGCTCTGTGATTAGTGAGGGATTGTGAATCTCTGCTATAGACCCAATTATTACTGAAATAGCTTGCTTGAGAAAAATTGTCATTGCCCCAGTTCCTATGAAACTGTGCACATAACAAGTCAATGAGGGATGATTAAAACAGTGGTTTTCAAACTTTTTCTTTCCACTCACATACCTCCTTAAGCAATCCCTTACTAATCAGAGAACACTGATGACATAGGCTATACTTAAAGTGGCATATGAGTAGCAAGAAAAAGGTTGAGAAATACTGGTTTATACAAATAATTTATGGAAATACCAAAACGAAGGAGTTAATTGTTGACTTCAGGAAAAAAAGCTATGATTATATGGTTATATACAATCCAGTGACCACTGGGGGATCAGAGGTGGAGAGGGTAAGCTAATTTAAGTTCTTGGGAGTTGCTATCTCGGAGGTTCTTTCCTCGACCCAACACACAGATAGCATTGTGAAGAAAGCATGTCAGCACCTCTACTTCCTCAGGAGTTTGTGGAGGTTTGGTGTGACACGTGAAATCCTGGTAAATTTCTACAGAGGTGTGGCGGAAAGTGTGGTGTCCGGCTGTATCACAGTCTGGTATAGGGACACCAATAGCCCTGAGCGTAAAGCCCTCCACAGCAGAGGACATCACAGGCAAAACCCTCCGCATTATTGAGCACATCTACAGAGAACGCTGCCGTCAGAGGGCAGCAGCAATGATCAAAGATCCACACCACCCAGTGCATGCTCTGTTCTCGCTGCTGCCATCAGGAAAGAGGTGTAGATGCCACAAGACTCGCACCACCAGGTTCAGGAACAGCTGTTACCCCTCCACCACCAGACTCCTCAATGACAAACTCAATCAGGGACTCATTTTAGGACTCTTACTTGTGCACTTTATTGATTTTCATTTTGTTCTCTCTGTAGTGCACAGTGCGTTTGCTCACATTCATTTGCTGTTTGTAGTTCTTTTATCTGTTTACATGTTTACACTGTGTACAGTTTATTTTTTGCACTACCAATTAGTGGTAATTCTGCTGCGCCCGCAGATAAAGGAATCTCAGGGTTGTATGTGATGTCATGTATGCAGTCTGACAACAAATCTGAAATAAATAAATATTGTTTCATGAATATGAGAATCTCAGATGGTTAATGTGAGCAGTTCCTTTAATTGTTCAGCATTCTCACTGCCCCTTGGAAGAATCTGTTCCTTAGCCTGTTGGCACTGGCTCTGATATTCCAAGGGCCGGCACTACCACAAGGCAAACTAATCTGCTGCCTAAGGCACAGACCTCAGAGGGGCACTGTTGAAGAGAGCAAATTGTGCCCCACAGTTTAGGTAGGCCAAGGGGAGGGTTCAGAATCGGTGTCAGGAGCTCTGGTCACCGCTCCCAAGAGCTCCCGACGCCTGACTCTGAACCCTCCCCTCAGCCTACACCGGAACTCTCAATGCCAGAATCCTAACTCCGAACCCTCCACTGTTTACTCGGCCTTCTGCACTCGGAGTCAGGCGTTCCAGTGAGTGCCTATAGGCCAACTGCCAAGAGGAGTCTTATGTAAGCCTAAATGTGTGTATGGTTGATTTAATAAATGAGATTTATTTATTGTTCTAATAATTCCAAAATTGGTTTGAGCAACTTATTAACACTTCATCAAGAAAAGTCAGCTGGACCATGACCAGCCCCTTATTAGAGGAACATAATTCCTGAGAAGAGGAACAAAGCAGATTTGAGACCAAGATGGTCCAGGGTAACTTGTTAAGGATAGTTCAGGACAGGTACTAGGTGATTTCTAATGGCAGGATAATGCTTAATATTCATAGATGAGAAATAAAAATAAATAAATTCTTAAAAGAAATCAACTCAGCAATTACTCCATGCTACTTTTGTCATAATATTAATGCTTTTGTTTATCCTAGTTGTCAAAGTTTCATAAAACATGAGACCCTTCAAAAGGCAGACTAGCAGAAAAGTATTCTTGAATTTCCATGTGTAAAGCCATGCTGAAATTATAGAGTTACATTTTGCTCAGGGCTCTCTATCAAGTATTGCAAGTTCCCACAGTCGTTGTTGTGTAATATGGAGATATTATCCTTCCAGGCAGGTCTTAGAGACTTGTAATCAACTTTATTATTGCTAGAGTTGATGCTGTCTCACTGTGGTACAATTAATAGAGCTACCCCTGTACTACTTCACAGCTCCAGAGATCTGGCTTCTGCCCTGAACTCTGGCCCTGTCGGTGTGCAGTTTGCACATTTCCCCTGTGACCACGTGAGCTTCCTTTGGATGCTTCAATTTCCTCTTGAATCCCAAAGAGGTCAGCAGGTAGATTATTGGCCATTGCTGTAGTGTGTAAGAATCTGGGGAGAAATTATAGAAATGTGGGAAAATACACAAATGGAATAGCACTGATTTGTAAAAATGGTAATGGGCAAGTCAGAGCAAACTTGAAGGGCCAAAGGGTCATTTTCATACTACATAATTCTTAAAGAAAAAAAAAACACACTGGAAGGTCTATAGACTTAAAGGTGTGTGAAGTCAAAAGTTTTAATGTGTTGCCCCAGGTGGAGGTCTGCATTCTACTGAGTGACCTTTAGTTCAAAATGATTTGAGTGAAAAAATATTTCCTTTTGCATTTGAGGAAGATAATCAAAGATCGATGTGTTACTGTGTATTTTGATTAATATGGTTCATAGTGTGAAAAATAAAAAAAATATAATAAAAAAACAAAAAAAATCAATGTATTACTTATTCTTGCAATTTCAAATAAATTTAGCAGTTTCAAGTTTTGTGCTTTTCATTTTTTTCTGCAAATCATCTGTTTTTGAAAATCAAAATTGGGAATTATTTTTTTTTGGGGGGGTGGGGTGCAAGTAGTGGTCTTGTCTAGGGCACAAGATAGTTCGGTGCTGGCCCTGGATACTCCTTTATTTCTTCCCCGACAGGAACAGCTGAAAAATGCCATGTGCAGGATGGAAGGGGTCCTCAATGAATTTGTGAAGAGCTGGGTGCAAATGTAGTACTTCCTGAGGTCACAGGGATAGGTGCCAAGGAGATGATTGGTGGAAAGGGAGGAGTGGATGAGAGAGTCATGGAGGGAGTGGACCCTGTAGAGGATGGAGAGGGGAAGATGTGCCTGGTGGTGGGATCATGTAGTAGATAGCGGAAACGGCAGAGGATGTTATGTTGGATGTGGAGTCTAGAGGAGTGGAAGGTGAAGACAAGGGGAATCCTGTCTTTGTTGCGTGTGGGGAAAGAGGGGGACAGGGAGGATGTGCAGGTAATGGAGGATATGCAGGTGAGGGCTGAGTAGATGGTGGTAGATGGGGATCCACGTTGTTGAAGGAGGACATCTCAAAATACTTTCTCTTGCATTATCCCCAATATTATTTTTTTTCTTTCTGAATATTGTGTCTCACACAATTTCATATCATGCACTTTTGCTCACTTAAAGACCAGTTATTTCACACCTACTCACCAAAAAATGGCACTAATATCTCACAATATATCACTAGTAAATATACATTGAGTAACATTTGACTTGTAATAAAGCAATAATGGCATTAATGAACTGCTCATCCTACCTTTATAGATAGTCACAGATCAATGCAATTTTCTTTTTAATAGGTTTGATAGGAATACCTACTTCTCACTTCAAACTGATAGTACTCCTTGGTTTTCAGCAGTGGATGAGAGAAACAATGCCATGGGAGCTGTTTCCTGAGTTGAGGCAGCAGGTAATGGGTGAGAAGTCCTACTGTACCTACCAGGGTATACAGCACATAGCTGAGGACAGGCTAGGAGGCAAGAAAAATAGGCAATTAATATATTTTCTTCAGTGGAGTAAAACACAGAAATACGTCAACAACAACTTAATATTACAGGTGCCTAAACTTTTATCTGGGATTGTCGGGACTGGACACCTGCTGTGGTTTGGAATCAGTTTGATTTTGGTCCCCCCACCCATCGCCAGAGCAAGCCATCTCCACCCCACCCCTCGCGAGTCGTGTGACATAACTCCCTCTCTCTCTCTCCCCAACTTGTTCGCCTGAGTCCCACTGCCATCTCTCCCCTCCACCTGAGTCACGCTGACGTCTCTCTTCCCCCTCACCCACCCGAGTTGCGCGGTCGTTCTCCCCCCTCACCCGCCTGAATCGTGCTGCCGTCTCTCTTTCCCCCTTCACCTGAGTTGCGCTGCCATCTCCCTTCCACCTCCCGTGCCAGTGCCGGGGGAATGACCCCCTTCTCAGTTGTCCTGTGCCAGTGCTGGGTTTCAGCTGCGTGTGGGATAATGGGTAGTGAGAATGGCCATTGAGTCGCCGCCGGGCCGACAAAGTGCCGTGATGCTGGACGGGTGTCAGTATCGGCCATTCACAGGTGCTTATAAAGTAGCGGAATGCGACAGGAAGATCCCGGTTTTCAGAATTATGGATAAAAGGTTAGGAACCTGTATTGAAAGGTTTATTTCACATCACCATATGGGTTTGTATTTCACAAGAAAAACAACTGGAAATCTGAAAGAAAAGCAGTAAATACTCTAAACACCAGGTATTTTAGACAGCACCTGAATAGAGGAACAGTTCAGGTCAATCTGAACAAACGCAAGCACTTGTGACAGGGTTGAAGTCCAAACCTCTTCTTTCCTTGCATGTCATCCCTTTCATTTGGTTTCTCTGCCTTCCACCCCATCTTGCACTTCTTTTACTCGTTTCTCTTCTCCATTCACCATGAACCCCAATTAAATCCCATCCCTTCACCTTCACTACACATGAAATATCATTTGGTTTAACTTTGTCCAGATTTGAAGAAAACAAAAATGATCTAATACTGATCTTGCAAAAGCTGAGTTTTCCATCGATTTCTTCCCTTCTTTCACAGTATATGTACTTAAAGAATAATCATGGAACAAAACTCAAAAATGTTAAATAATTTAAAACACTATGTAATAACTAACAGCTTTCCATTTTTTCCCCTCCCAATTTATATTCCATTGAATTCTCCTGCTATCCTGATTTAGTCAAGACATACAGAGACTAAGAATAATTTATCACCTTAAGAAATGATACTCCACAGATTAAGTTGTCCAGTCTCCGGACCAGAGGAGTCAAATGACACAGCATGAGTTAACATGCAGAAAGGGAGGATGCTGTGGAGGGATCATCTATACTGAGTGGAAGGCTGAAACAGGAAGGGAGAAATCCCTCTATTTGGAGTATTCTGTAGGCCCCTAAAGAGCCTCTGAGCCACTGAGGTGCAGAAAAATAGGCAAACTTTGGAAAGCTGCAAAAATAATAAGATTGTGGTCCTGGGTGACTTAACTTTCTGGATATTGATTGCCAAAGGTTCAATGGGGCAGAATTTGTCAGGTGTGTCCAAGAAGGATTCTGACACGGTATGTGGACAAGCTGACCAAACGATAGGCCACCCTGGATCTAGAACTGGTCATAAACCTGGTCAGGTGACAGAACTCTGAGAGTGAGCATTTCAAAGACAGTGAGCACAACTTCCTGAGCTTTAGCATAGCTATGGACAAAGATAGGAGAGGACAAAATTCGAAAAATGTTTAATTGGGGAAAGGCTAATGAGGATTATATAAATTGGGAATAAATGTTCTCAGGGAAATGAACAGCAGAAATGTGGAGGATGTTCAGGGACCATCTGGGGCATTGACAATGATCTTTACACCTTCCTTGGTCAAAGGAGTGGTACTGGTATCCTTTATTCAAGAAAGATAGTAGGGAGAATCCTGGTAGTAATTATAGGCCAGTGAGTCTTACAACATAGTAAGTAAACTATTGGATTCTTAGGGGCAGGATTTACGAGCATTTGGAGAAGTATAGTCTCATTAGGGGATTGTGAAGAGTAGGTCAGGCTTCACGAGCCTAATTGAGTTTTTTTGACGAGGTAACAAAAGAAATTGAGGAAGGTCGGGCAATGAATGCATCTTATTAAACCTACAGTATTTATACCACATTCATTGCCCGACCTTCCTCAATTTCTTTTGTTACCTCGTCAAAAAACTCAATTAGATAGGCTCACCCAGAAAGTTATGAGGCAAAGGATCCATGGAAACCCGGCTGTGATTTTAGAATTGTCTTGCCCACTTCAATCACAGTGGGAGAAGATGGAGCACATTCTGCCTAGAGGTTGTTGACTAGAGGTATTCCACAGGGATGTGTTGTGGGACCCTAGCTCTTTGTGATTTTTATAAATGATTTGAATGGAGGGTGCTTCAGTAAATTTCCAATGACATGTAGGATGGAGTCGTGGATAGTGTAGAAGGTTGCTGTAGGTTGCAATGGGATATATATAGGATACTGAGTTGGACGAAGAAGTGACAGATGGAATTTAATCGTGAGAAGTGTGAAGTGATACTCTTTGGAAGGCTGAACTTGAAGGCAGAGTACACAGTTAATGGCAGGATTCTTGGCAATGTGAAAGAAAAGGCGGGTTTATTTAATTTAATTTATAAATACAGCATGGTAACAGGCCCTTCTGGCTGATGAGTCTGTGCTACCCAATTACACACATGTGCCAATTAATTTACTGATCCTGAACGTCCTTGGAATGCGAGAGACAAACGCACGAACTCCTTACAGACAGTGGCGGATTCAAACCCAGACACTGGTGCTGTAATTGCACTGTGGTAACCGCTACACTAAACCTAAATCTTGGGGTCCAAATGCAAAGATCACTCAAGGTTGCCGTGCAAGTTGATGGGGTGGTTAATAAGGCAGGCTAGTCTTTATCAGTAGGGTGATCACGTTCAAGAGCAGTGAGGTGATAAAATTCTGGTTAAACTAACATTTGGAGCCTTGTGTTCAATTCTGGTTGTATCGTTTAGAGAAAAGATATGAAGTTTCAGACAGGGTGCAGAGGAGCTTTATCAGAATGAGACATAGATTGAAGTACAAGGACAGGTTGAGTGAGGGAGGGCTTTTCTCTTTGGAGTCAATGAGGATGAGAGGTGATTTAATAGAGGTCTACTCGCACCTTCTTCCCAGGGTGGCATGGCCAATACCAAAGGACATCTGTTTAAGATGTCAGGGAGAAGTCAGAGGTTCTTTTTAAAACAGAGAATGGTGGGTGTCAGGAATGCATTGTGGTGTAGGCTGGTATAATAGGGACATTTAAAATACTTTTAGATAGGCCTATGGAACTAAGTAAAATGGAGGGTTTTGGGCTGTGAGGGAGTTGAAGGATTTGAGCGAGATACTGTCCATTTGGAACATTTGGTCTTTGGCTTGGCTTCGCGGACGAAGATTTATGGAGGGGGTAAAAAGTCTACGTCAGCTGCAGGCTCGTTTGTGGCTGACAAGTCCGATGCGGGACAGGCAGACACGATTGCAGCGGTTGCAGGGGAAAATTGGTTGGTTGGGGTTGGGTGTTGGGTTTTTCCTCCTTTGCCTTTTGTCAGTGAGGTGGGCTCTGCGGTCTTCTTCAAAGGAGGTTGCTGCCCGCCAAACTGTGAGGCGCCAAGATGCACGGTTTGAGGCATTATCAGCCCACTGGCGGTGGTCAATGTGGCAGGCACCAAGAGATTTCTTTAGGCAGTCCTTGTACCTTTTCTTTGGTGCACCTCTGTCACGGTGGCCAGTGGAGAGCTCGCCATATAACACGATCTTGGGAAGAACATTTGGTAGAGCAGCACTAAATACCCAGCAAAGTCTGAAAATTTACAGCTCATAATGGATCAATAATCTCTTGATGTGCTTGGGCGTAATGGTGGGCTTTGTTAAGAATTAAGCCTGTTGCATAGTTTGGTCATAGCCTAAATGATTTGTGATAATTCTGTCCTATTTGCAGATTTGAAGCATCCTCCAATTCCATGATTGTTTGTGAGTCACTGCAGAGTGACTTAAAAACACATCAAAGGAACCACAGCCCCTAATTGATGAATTCTGAGGAAAATTCTATTTGGTAACTGAAAGCCCTCAGTTTTACATATTAAAAGTATTTTTATACTGGCTGCTCAATCCAGGTGACTTCTATTTTGTCTCAAGTAACTAACTGCAGTACAACTGGAATAAACCGATGCCTCACAAGCATCATTTAATTTTGATAGGATTTCCATCAGCAGAATATAGACCATTCCACAGAACTTTTCTCTTCTCCAAGCTTATTTTGTTCTGTTTCTTTGCTGAGAGAGCACCAGTATTCCCATTCATCGGAACTGGCCAGTGGCCATACAGAGCCTTGAAATGGAAAAGTGAAGTGTTTTTTTTACCTGAAGTGCAATGAAGACGGTGCTGACATGGATCGCGAAGTATAGGACACCAATGACTGTACAAACTATTAGGTCAGACTGTAAACGTTCATTCTGGAAGAAACAAATAAAAACCTTACTAAACTAAAAACCTGGAATGGGCAGGTTGTCTTACGAGAGAAGGTTGGACTGGATGGGAAACACAAGAGCACCTGGAATCTTAAGCAAAGAACTGCTGGAGGAATTGAGCAGGTCAGGCAGTAACCATGGGTAGAAATGGTCCGTCAACCTTTTCTGTCAGGGCTCTTTATTGATAAAGGCTCCCGATCTGAAATTTTGGTCGATGACTTCTACCCATGGATGTTGTCTGACCTGTTGAGGCCCTCCAGAGTCTCACTGTATGGACAGGATTGGTCTGTATCCACTGGAGTGCAGGGGTTTGGGAGACTTGATTGAAACGTGCAAGATCCTGCCGAGAGTCGACAGGATGGACATGAAGAAGAGTTTCTTGTGGCTGAAGGTCAAAAATTAGAGGTCACTATTTAAGACAACTGAGGTAAGCTTTTTTTCTCTCTGAAGGTCATGAATTATCGGACAGGATGATGGAAGGGTTGAATATTTTTCAGACAGTGGGATTAATTCTTATCATGGATAACAGGAATGCAGAGATGAAGTTACAACCAGATTGACCCATGTTATTATTTGACAATCTGGGTCTCTGGAGAACAATGACATCTACCCCTAACTTGTATGTTCACATGGTTCATACCTCTCTCTCTGCAGCAGTTATTCTTGTTCAATGAGGCAGAACGAGGGGTTCATAAACTTAAACTGCCAAACTCAATGAAGCCAAAAGATAGGACTAAATCACAAAATAGCTGCAAGCTGCATTCCAAGCTGAGTTGTCCCATAACCAATAGAACTATAAAACACCAGAAACAGGCTCTTCGG
Organism: Narcine bancroftii; assembly: GCF_036971445.1. Classification (NCBI taxonomy): domain Eukaryota; kingdom Metazoa; phylum Chordata; class Chondrichthyes; order Torpediniformes; family Narcinidae; genus Narcine; species Narcine bancroftii. The sequence goes on along the minus strand of NC_091470.1, from coordinate 119,232,662 downwards.
CCCATCTAGTCCATGCCAAACTATTATTCTGTATCGTTCCATTGCCTTGTACCTGGACCATATCTCTCCATACTCCTCCCATCCATATTTCTGTCCAAATTTTTCTTAAATGTTGAAATCGTGCCGATATTTACCACTCACTGCTTTCTGTATGATATTTCCCCCTTAAACATCTCATCTTTTACCCATCTCCTACAGTTCTCACCTCACCTCATCAGGGTAAAAAGCTCGCTTGCATTTATTCTATCCCTACCTCTCATCATTTTATGTACCTCTATCAAATCTCCCCTCATTAATAAACATAGAACTCTATTACACAGTACAGGCCCTTCGACCCTAAGGGATGCTGTGCTGACCCACATATTCCCTAAAAAAGGTACTAAACACTCCCTACCCCATAATCCTCTATTTTCCTTCTATCCATGTGCCTGTCTAAGAGTCTCTTAAATGCTCCTTATGTTTTAGCCTCCACCACCATCCCTGGCAAGGCATTCCAGGCATCCACACTCTCTGTGTTGAAAAAAAACACTTACCCCTGATGTCTCCCCTAAACTTCCCTCCTTTAATTTTGTACTCGTGTCCTCTGGTGTTTGTACTTCTGCCCTGGGGAACAGGAGCCGGCTGTCCACCCTATCTATGCCTATCCTAATCTTGCAGGCTAATCTGTTTAACCTTTCCCTTTAACTCAGTTTCTCAAGTCCTGGCAACATCCTAGTAAATCTTCTCTGCACACTTTCAATCTTTTTGATATATTTCCTACAGCTGGGTGACCAACTCATCTTATCAAAGCTCCATCAATTTCAATTATGAATAGTGGTGGACAAATAACTTCCTATCGGGTAAAGAAGCCCCATTAAAACCAGGGAGTTACACTGATGTGGCATTAAGTTCTTTAACTTTTGTCTTCCTCCCTTTTTAAAATATGGAGTCGCAGTGATCAGAGAGATGGCAACAAAAGGAGAAGTGTACTTGTCAAATTACAGTCAGTAACTACAACTGGGTAACCTTCTGGTCCAGAGCTGGAATAAGATACAAAAGCCAACAATGACACAGATGAACTTTAGAAAGTAAGCAGGGATGCAGACTCCATGTACACTGAGACTGATCACCAAGTGATGATAAGAGTGTGCCATGGACACAAGTTCAAGCTCAAACCTTATCTGAATGCATTTTGAACACTGAGTATTTTGTGGATGAGCACCAACATTGGGGATCCAAAGAGATTGTTGAGTTGAAATACAAGTTGTTTCTTTACGTTCTTAAGCGATTACAACTTGGATGGGTCTTTATGGAGAAACAATAAATAAAAGACCAGAAGAAATAGGCTATGTGGCCCATCAAGCCTATCCACCATTCTACCATGAGCTGATCCATTCTTCCACTCAGCCCCACTGTCTGGCCTTCTCCTTCATGCCCTGACTAATCAAGCACCAATCAATCTCTACCTTGAATACACCCAATGATGTCCTCCACAACCACCCGTGGCAACATATTCCACAGATTCACCACTCTCTGGCTAAAGGAGTTTCTCCATGTCTCTGTTCTAATTGGACACGCTTCAATCCTGAAGTTCTCCTTTCTTGTCATAGATTCTCCCACGGAAAATATCTCCCATGGAAAACAACTTTTATACATTTAAATATGCAAAATGTTTCAATTAGATCCCCTGTCATTCTCCTAAATTCTAACGAATTCAGGCCAAGCGTTGTCAAACGCTCCTCATATGATAACACTTTCATTCCTGGAATCATCCTATTCAACATCTTCTGAACTCTCTCCAATGTCAGCACATCCTTCTTCAATGAGGAGCCCAAAACTCCTCATGAAACTCCAAGTGAGGTCTCACTAGTGCCTAATAAAGCCTCAACATCACATCCTTGCTCTTGTATTCAATTCCTCTTGAAATGAATCCCAGCATTGCATATGCCTTCTTCAACACTGACTCAACCTGCAACTTTACCTTCAGGCTATCCTGCATGAGGATTCCCAGGTCTCTTTGCATCTGGGAATTTTCAATATTATCCCTACTTATAAATTGTCTATTTACTTATTCTACCAAAGGGCCTGATAATACACTTTCCAACATGATATTTAATTTGCCACTTCTCTGCCCATTCTCCTACTGTGTCTAAGTCCTTCTGCAGGCTCTCTGCTTCTTCTGCTCCTCCATCTGTCTTGGCTGTAAAGCCATTCATTCTATCATCTGAATTACTGATATATAAGATAAAAAGAAACTGCCCTAACACTGACCCCTGTGGAAGCCCACTGTAAAATGGCAATCAACCAGAATATGACCCTGAATTCCAACTCCACTTCTTGCCAATCAGCCAATGCTCTACCCACGCTGCCATGTTTCCTGTTTTACTGTGGGTCTTACCTCGTTATGTAGCCTCAAAATATCTTCCTGATTGTGTTATTTACAAAACAGCACTGTGCAGAAAATAAAACTTACAACAGACTGCTTCAACTTTTCTGGTAGGGGGTCTTTTACATCTTCTTGAGGGTCTTCAGGATTCTTATCATCAGTATTTGGAAAAATCTTTGACTTCACTAAAGACCTATAATTTGAAAACAAACACAACAATTTGGCAGAGCATGGGGCAGAACATGTCAGCGTGGGAGCGGTGTGTGGAATTAAAATGGGTAGTTAACCTTTACTTCCTATCAATGCTGTGTGATCAGCTCAGTATCACCAGCACTTCTGTAGGCTTCTTAAGGTGCATTCTCTGCCAAGAATGCACCTGCAGAAGCGGATTCAGACCTGTGGAATGGTCATTCAGGTGGCAGTGCTGAAAGCGCAGCACTGGCCATCTGAAAAGAATAGCTTCACGGGAGGCGCCTCAGAGTGCACTCCGCTCCTGTCCCTTTGGGCTGTCAGATTTGAGATGACGGGCTGTCAGAGCTGGGACAGCAGGTGCGGGCAATCAGTGCAGGATGTCCCCACACTGATCCCGCTCTCTCCCCACAGCACTATATCAGTGGCCACACTGTGGGGCGGCCGGCGCGGGCTGTCAGTGCTGGCCGCCCCACAATGTGGGGACTGATATAGGGCTGTGGGGAGAGAGGGGGGCAGCGGGATCAGTGTGGGGACAGCCTGCGCTGGCCGCCCCTGCCCTGATGTCCTGCACAGGGAGGGGGGCTGTCAGGTGCTCGCCAGCTGATTGTCACCCCCTTATCAGTTGCTTTTAGGTGGCTACATTCATGTGCCGGGGGTACCTCAGTGCTCCAGCGATTATCCCTCCTGGAGGAGGGTTACAAAGTTCGCCTTGCATGCACCTCCTGAGGTTTCAAGTGGCCTTCCGACAGCTGCATATGGGCATAATATGCAGCTTTACATTGGGGGATTTTGGCCACCTGAAAGTGCTTAATGCACAATGTATGAGGGTATTTCCTCAATTCATAATATTTCCTTGATATTGATTGTATTTCCACTGTACACGCCACAAAGTCCCTACCCCATTTTCTTCCCTTTGAGGATTTCCTTTCATCTTAAGTTGCAAATGGTTAAGCAGCAGAGAATTTGTTTAGCAATAAATCAACATGTCAAACTAAAATACTCTAATCATTTTTTTTAAATTTCAGTTGGAACTACCAGAGACAATCTGGTCAACCCTTAAACAATGAGAAATAAAAACAAAATGCTGGAGAAGTTCAGCAGTCAACCAGTGTCCTTCCTTTATGTTGCCAAAATTTCGGGCTTGAGCCCTTCATCGAGGTATGAGAGAATTTTGGCAAGTGTCTGAACAAAAGAGTAGGAGGGGTGAGGGGGGTGGCAAGGCAGGACATGATAGGTGGAGAAAGAAGGGAGGGGACAGCAGCAATAAGGGGGAGGGGGATGGCTGGGCTGGGTGAGTGAAAAAACTAGAAAGGCAGAAAGGGGGGGGAAGGAGGGGGAAATAAAAGTAAAGCAGGTTTAATGGAAAGCAGTAAAGTCATTGTTCATCCATCTAGCCGAAGGATGGCCAGACGGAAAATAAGGTGTTGTTCCTCCAATCTGCGGGTAGTCAGGGTGGGACAGTACATGAGGCCATGGACAGACAGGTGAGCGCAGGAGTGTGACCTGGGATTGAAATGGTTGGCCACTGGGAGGTCGCTGTGGTTGCGATCAGAGTAGAGGTGCTGAGCGAAGCTATCTTCTGGGTCCAGTATCTTCTTTTTTGAATACTTTATTTAAATTTTTATTAATTGTGCCGTCTCTCCGATGTAGAGAAGGCCACAAAGGGTGCATCAGATGTAGTAAATAAGTCCTCTGGATGCACAAGGGAAGTGTTGCTTCACGTGAAGGACCTGTTCGGGGGCCTAGGACCATGGAGAGAGAGGAGGTATGGGGGCAAGTGTTTAACCTCCTGTGGGGACAGGAGAAGGCGCCGGAAGTGCAATGGGTGGTGAGGGATGGAGTGCCCGGTGGGAGCGGACATTGCAGAAGGCTGAGAGGGGAGGAAAGAGATAAATGTGTCTGGTGGTGGGATCCTGTAGTGTGCTGGAAATTCCGGCAGATAATGTGTTGGATGCAGAGGCTGGTGGGGTGGTAGGTGAGGATGAGGGGGATGCAGAGGCTGGTGGGTGAGGATGAGGGTGATTCTGCTGGTCATATTGTGGCTATTATTTGATTTTGGCTCTACTGGTTTCAAATAATATTGTGCTCACTTTTCACATGGAAGCCAGGTAAGGCATGAAAGAAAGATTAGGAGAGGAAGCAGAGACAAACAAAAACCCAAGAAATTATGTTTATAAAGCATTTCTCACAATCAAACCTTGTCCCATGAATTAACTGGGAATTTACTGGGACAGGGAACAGTGGAAAAGGGACACTGACAAAACGCCAGTGACAAATGATATAATTTCACACTGTGGATTAACCGCCTCTTCCCTTACTCATATCCCCGGGGACAGCTGACACCAGGATACTGATAAAATCAGTAGAAAGGGGTCAGTGGAAAGACACCAGTGTCCAGTTGAAAGAAGAACACTGATCCCCGGGGATGAGTTATGTCCCATTTAAGGGTGGCCCAATGGATATGGCACAAAGGGATTCCTATCCCGTGTCACTGCACAGCCAATTAACTGGGATGCCCGTGGAAAAGAGGCAAGTGTGTCCCAAGGTGATTCACAGCCAATTAAGTGCTTGTGTATCACTGTCACAAAGTAATGTAGTAAACATAAGATTTCAGATTTATTGTCAGAGTACATACATGTCATAACATGCAACCCTCAGATTCCCCTTTCTGCAGGCGAGGCAGGTTAAAATAACTGTACAAAGCAGATACATGAAAATAAAGAACAGTAAACAGATAACAAATTTAAACAAACTGCAATACAGAGAATAAAATAATCAATAAAGTGCACAAATCAGAGTCCTTAAATGAGCCCCTGACTGAGTTTGTCATTGAGGAGTTGATGGTGGAGGGGGAGCAGCTGTTCCTGAACCTGGTGCGAGTCTTGTGGATCTGATACCTCTTTCCTGATGGCAGCAGCAAGAACAGAGCTGTGAATCCTTGATTCCTGCTGCTCTCCGATAGCAGCGTTTTCTGTAGATGTTCTTGAAAGCAGAGAGGGTTTTGCCTGTGATGTCCTGGGCTGTTTCCACTACTTTTTGGAGGGTATTTAGCTTTCCAAAACATGGTGCATTGAGCAGTACAAAATCCCACAAATAGAAACCACAAGATAACCTGTTTCAGTGACTTTTGTGTTTCACTCAGTAATTTTGGAGAAGGGTCAATTGTCTGCCTGAACAAACAAAACAGGCTTCTTTCTGGGAATATTATTGACAGGGAGAGCTCACAGCTGTGTGCTTAGTCTGCTACTCTATTTCTGGTATACTCATGACTACGTTAATAAACTTGATTGCAACACCACCTATAACTTCACATGATACCACTGTTGTTTGACACATAACAGAGAATGATGAGTCAGAGTACAGGTCATTGGACCCATTTCAATTTGCCTCTGGACAGAATCATTCCACTGATGATGCTATAGCCTTGACCCTCCACACCGCCCTGACCCACCTGGAGAACAACGCTTTATATGCCAAGCTACTGTTCACTGACTTAAGTTTGGTGTTTAATAGAATCATACCCCAGAGACTGGAGTTGAAGTTGCCCTCCTCTTAGCCTTGTGTGCTCAGCCTGCTCCTGTTCACACTACTGACCCACAACTGCATTGTCAGATCCAGGTCCAAGTTATTAAGTTTGCAGATGACCCAACAGTAATTGGCCTCATCAGAAACAATGAGTCGAAATGTCTCCTTCTCACTGATTATCAACACAGAGGCTCCTTAAGGTTGCATGCCTTGCCCTCTGATCTACTCATTATACACCCATGACTGTGTGGCCAGGCACAATTCCAATGCCATCTACAAATTTGCTGATGTCACCACATTTGTCAGCAGAATCACAAATGGCAATGAGGAAGCGCACAGGAGGGAGATAGATCAGCTTGTTGAGTAGTGTGACCTTGTGCTCAACATTAGCAAAACCAAGATGAATATGGACTTCAGGATGAAGTCAGGGGAGCATGACCCAGTCCTCATCGAGGGCTCAGTAGTGGAGAGGATCAAGAACTTCAAATTCTTGGGTGTCAACATCTCCGAGAATCTGTCCTGGATCCTCCATGTAGATGCAATCACGAAGGAGGCTCACTAGCGGCTATACTTTATGAGGTGTTTGGGGAGATTCAGTATGTCAACGAAGACTCTTGAAAACCTCTACAGGTGTACTGTGGAGAGCATTCTGGCTGGTTGCAATGTCTGGTATGGAGGAGCCAACTCTCAGGGAAAGAAAAAAACTCCAGAGGGCTAACTTACCTGTAACATCATAGGCACCAGACTTCACTCCATCGAGATATCTACAAGAGGAGGTGTCTTAAAAAAGCAGCCTCTATCCTCAAAGACCCTCACCACCCAGACCATGCCCTCTTCTCTCTGCTACCATTGGGAAAAAGGTACAGGAGTCTAAAGATGAGCACTCAGTGGCACAAGGACAGCTTCTTCCCAGCTGCCATCAGGTTCCTGAATAATCAATGAACCAGACACTGCCTTATTTTTTCATGCACTATTTAAAAAAATTTATTGTTGGAAGGTTACATACATGAATGATTGCAGAGTGATTCTGCCGCAGAACACCAAATTTTGTGATTTGTTCATGACAATAAATTCTGATTCTGATAGTCTCATGAAATGGTGTGAGATTAATAACCTAAGTCTCAATGTTGTCAAGAGAAAGGAGATGATTATGGACCAGTCGGTCCAAAGACGACCACCCTCCCTGACACATTAATAGTGCGGTAGTAGAGAGAGTGGAGAACCCCAAGTACCTTGGAGTTCACTTAAAAAGTGTCTATCCTGGACACACAACATGTCTTCATTTGTTTGGAAGGAGCAAAGACAATTGCCATTCCTTAAAAGGCTGAGTCAAGCAAGGGTAATGGCCACAATTTCATCAACTTTACCAAGTGCTTCCAAGCCGGCTGCCTCACAGTGTGGTATGGATTGGAGCATTGAATTGGAGGTCAATCTACTGGACATAAAAGCAGTAGAGAGGATCAATGGAATCTCCCTCCCCTACGTTGATGTGATTTAACGGGATCGTTGTTTAAAGAGGGCTTGTAAAATCAATGTGGACCTTTACGACCTGCACGCAGTATCTTCCAGCTACTCCCGTTGGAAAAGAGGTACAGAAATATCAGAGCCAGAACCACTAGGCTGAAAAACAGCTTCTTCTCATGGGTAATAAGAGTGCTGAATGACTGATGAACTGTCAAAACAACCCTTCGAGACTCCACTATATATGAATATTTATTTTAAATGTACTGTACTTGACTTTCAGTGTGCTTGCACTATTTTGCCCTGTGGACCGAAGAAAACTGTTCTGTCAGTTTGTACGTGTACAATCAGATGATAAATAAATTTGAACTTGAGAATGGAGATGATGAATCTGGTTGGATAGTGAGAGCAAGATTGCTGATCTGGCAACAGCAACAAGATCGTGGATTTTGGGAAGGGGAAGGGTGAGGGACCATGCAGTTGCAAATAGTTGTGTCTTCATTGACGGGGTAGTGGTGGAGAGCCCACATACTAGAGTACCTCTCCTGAGCCAACATATTGAGGTAACTGTGAAGCAAAATATTTCAGTAACAATTGGGTCTAGAGCAGTGGTTCTCAGCCTTCTCTGCCCACTCACATCCCACCTCAAGTAATCCCTTACTAATCACAGGGCACCGACGGCATCAGGATTACTTAAAGCGATGAGTGGAAAGAAAATCATTGCTCCAAACCTTTCCAATGCACATACCTGTATCAACGTCTTTTGAACATCACAACTGTCCCCACTTCTACCACTTCCTCTGGCATAACCATCACTCTCTGTGTGAAAAAAGGGGCTCTTCTGATTCTTTTTAAATCTTTCCCATCCTTAAATCTATGCCTTCTCTTTCAGGCAGCCACCATTGTCCAAGAGAGCAGCTGTAACTGGACTAAACGACTACCGCCTCGTGACACTGACCTCTATGAACGTGAAATACTTTGAACGACTGGTAATGGAGTACATCAAACCCCATGTTTCAGCAACACTGTTCCAATTTGCCGACCGCCCAGTCATGATGCCTCCACTCCGCCCTGAACCACCAAGAGAATGATGCCTCATATGCCAGGCTGTTGTTGATTACTTTCAGCTTGGCGTTCAACCTGATCATACCTCAGAGACTAGTAGATAAATTGCCTTTGCTGGAACTCAACACCCCTCCCTGCCACTGGATTCTGGACTATTCAAAAGATTACAGCCAGTCCAGGATAGTAACAAACTCTCAAGTCCTATGAAATTGAGCACTGGCGCACTTCAGGGTTGTGTACTCAGCCCGTTACTGTACACGCTGTACACAGAGAGGAGGCTAGTAAAATGGTGCCAGAACAATAGCCCAAGTCTCAACAAGGACAAGACAAGGGAGACTATTATGGACCAGGTTGACCACTCGATGATCATAAACAGAAGTCAGCCCAGAAGATCATCAACATGACCAAGATTATTGGGATTTCCCTTTCCTCTATTGACGACATTTGCCAGGAGCATAACTTAAATAGGGCTCAAAAAAATTATTGAGCGTCTTTCTATCCAGTACACAGAATCTCTGGCCTACTACCATCAAGGAGGTGGTGCAGAATGCTCAAAGTTAGGACTGCCCGACTGGGAAATAGCTTCTTCCCTCAGACTGCGAGGTTGATGATCTGTTTCCTGTAACTGAGTAAATCATCCCAAATATTTATGTATATTTATTTTACAAAACATCTTTAATTATGTGTGTGATTATTATGAGCTGTGTATTGTATGTGTATGTCTGTGTGTGCACCATGGTCTGGAGAAACACGGTTTTGTCTGGATGTAGATATTAAGTCAGATAATAATGAACTTGAAGATGAAAATGATCATTTGTCCATTGATTTGCTGGGCAAACAAGCTCATTGTCCAGTCCAATTTAGTATGTTAAAAGGCATACCTCTCTTGTGATGAGAGGCTATGTGGCCAAATCCATCATGCCCTCTTTACATCAGTAAAAATAGGGACAACAGAACTGAACGCCCAGACTATCTTCCACGTTCAACATTCCTCTAACTACTCTAATCAATTTTCTATCCTTTTACCATATCCTTCTCAACTCAATTTTGGGAAGTATTCACCAAAAGCAGCTTAGAATCTTGCCTCATCAAACTCTGTCTGAAAATAGACGCGAACCAGATTAAGAGCATATCCATGAACACAAACCTCTAAGGTTGATCAAGTTTTTTCTTTCATAAATATCCATTGACAAACACTGGTCAGTTATAGTCTTTCTTTCAGATTCAAGTTTCCCAATTACATCAAAAAAATCCAAAACTGTCTAAGCCCTATTTTTTTCTGAATAACATCACATTTCAACAATTCTGCGTGTAGTCTTTCTGCTTGCAAAATTCACACTTCCCAGCAAATGTAATATTCCAATGAGAGATCCTTGATTGAATGTTAATTCTGTTCCAACTCCCTTTTGCTGCTTGACTGCCGAATTCCTGCTTTTACTCCAGGATAAATATTTTACGCAAAACCTCTGCTGCTTTTCACCCCCAAGATTTTTACGAAGCTCCATGTTCCCATAATGATTTTAATTTTAATCCAAGTAACTTCTTTGAAACCATTTCTTTCTGAATGATAATTCCACCACCAGCTCATCATTTTCTACATTGAAAGCTCATCCTAAGTGAATGTTCCTTCCCCCATTTAAGGAGTGCAGCGGTCAGGTGCTTTGACAGGTCTTACCAAAAACAGTACCCAAATGGTGCATACATGCTGTCTGAGGTAACAGTCACATATGAAGTATAATTCAAGATTATTTAATTCCCAATATAAAGAACAATTGTTTTTCATACTTGTTAAATTAGGAAAGTAAACCATAAATTTCTATCAACCCACAGAACTGTCAAGCTTGTTCATTTTTATTCAGCAAGAAAGTCTGCAGATGCCAGCATCTAGTGCAATATACAACACGCTTGTGTGTGACCATTTTTATCAATGCTTTTCAAAATCGTATTTATCAATGACTTTTCCAGTGAAATACCAATTTGAAGGCCTTTCTCCTGAAGTAACTGCATTCATACAGGTGTTCCTTGATTTCTGATTTTAATTTTTCAATTTTGGCCATAATACCATTGTCTCTCTAGGATACATTTTCTTGATAATTTTGTTCACTGAAACAATGAGCACATTACTCTGTACATTGTACCAAAATACCTGTATTACATTTCACCCAGTCTTATTTGAATTACAAATTTTTGCTGAAGAAAACATATTTCAAGAATATATCCCTTGTGTAAATTGAGGGATGACTATATTCCGCTGACTTTCTCAGGCTTCGTCATCAAATTGCTGATCTCTGGTAGAAGGACAACATTTTGTAACTGAGCACCAAACTTGGATACTTTGACTGCATTATTTACAATGACCATGTCTTTTAATTCATATACACTGCCCTCCATAATGTTTGGGACAAAGACACTTTTTTCCTTTCTTTGCCCCTGCGCTCCACAGTTTTAAATTTGTAATCAAACAATTCACATGTAATAAAAGTGTGTATTCCAGGTTTTATTCAAGGTTATTTGTATACATTTTGGTTTGACCATGGAATGAGCTTCCGGCAGACGTAGTCTGGAGCAATTTTTATACATAGTCCCTTCATTTGAGGGCTCTACAATATTTGGGATACAGCAGTGGCATGCATATTAAAATTGTCACATTTAGTACTTTGTTGCATCTTCCATGCATGCAATAACTGCTTGAAGTCTGTGATTCATAGTCAGCACCAGGTGCTGAGCATCTTCTCTGGTGATGCTCTGCTAGGCCTCTACTACAGCCAACTTCAGCTCCTGCTTGTTTTGGGGGGTTTATCCCCTTACGTTTTCTCTTCAACTGGATTTAGATTGAGTGACTGACTTGGCCATTCAAGAATTTTCCAGTTTTTGGCTTTGAAAAACTCCTTTGTTGCTTCAGCAGTCTATTTGGGATCATTGTCTTGCTGTTGGATGAAGTACCGTCCAATTAGTTTGGGTGCATTTGCTCAAACTTGAGCAGATTTTTCTATGGAGCTCATAATTCATTTTGCTGCTTCCATCAGCAGTTACATCATCTATGAAGATAAGTGTGCCAGTACCTGTGGCAGCCAGACATGCCCAGGCCATAACACCCCCACCACCATGTTTCACAGTTGAGGTGGTGTGCTGTGGATCTTGGGCAATTCCTTTATGCCTCCACCAGGTGCTCTTGCCATCACTCTGATACAGGTTAATCTTGGTCTCATCTGTCCACAAGAACTTTTTCCAGAATTCTGCAGGCTCTTTTAAATGGTTCCTGGCAAACTGTAATTGGGCCACCGTTTCTATGGCACACTAGTACTTTTCATCTTGCAATGTAGCATCTGTATTTCTGCTCATGAAGTCTTCTGCGGACAATAGTCATTGACACATCCACGCGTGACTCCTGAAGCGTGTTTCTGATCTGTTGGACAGGCATTTGGGGATTTTTCTTCATGATGATGAGAATTGTTATCAGCAGTGAATGTCTTCCTTGGAACAGCAGCTCCCTCGCGATTACTGAGCTCACTAATACCATCTTTCTTCTTAATGATGTTCCAAACCATTGAGTTTGGTCATCCTAAGGTTTGGGCGATGTATCTTACTCTTTTATTCTTGTTTTTCAGCCTCACAATGGCTTCTTTGACTTTCAATGGCACAACTATGGCCTTCCTGTTGAAAAGTGGCAACTACAGACTCCAAAGGTGATCAAAAGCTTAGAAGCAACCCCAGCTCCCTTGTACCTGCACCAATGAATCAATTAAACCTAGCTGAGTACTCACAAACACTTTGAAGCCAAATGTCCCAAACATTATGGTGCCCTGAAATGGAGGATGATGTATAAAAAGTGCTGTAATTTTTTACATGGTCAAACCAAAATGTCTTCAAATAACCTCGAATAAAATCAGGAATATGTACTTTAATCACATGTGAATTGTTTGATTACAAATTTAAAACTGTGGAGCACAGGGGCAAATAAAGGGAAAAAGTGTCTTTGTCCCAAACATTATGGAGGGCAGTGTACGTCTATTAACTATTATCATTCTCTAAAACATCGACTAAACATGTGCTATTGACCTACAGAACCTGAATATTAAATTTGAATTTAACGCCATTCCAGGGTTTGAAGATATACTGCCCATATATATTTTCATCTCCTTTTCAAAGAAATTGCCACAGATTTCAATGGAACAGAACATCGAACATTACAGCACAGTGCAGGCCCTTCATCACAAGGTTGTGCCAACCCATGTAAACGTACTCCACGACAATCTAATTTTCCCCTACTTCACACCCATAACCCTCCACGTGCAGACAGAAATTCTTATTTATTAGCTGCAATCTCCTTCATGGTCACTGACAAAGTATTTCTCCCTCCATAAATGCTGGCCTTTTATTGAGCAATTCCAGAACTTTTAATTTATCTTGAACCTTAAATAGACCTTGCTTCTCAATATCTCTATGTTTAGCTGGAAACACAAGAGATTGCTGACATTTCAATCTGAAGCAAAAAACACATTGCTGGAGGAAATCTTGTGGAGGCAGAGGGGTAGACACCAATTCAGGTCAAGACTCTGTATCTGGACTCCAAATCAGGATCAAGGTTCTATCTGATTCATTTTTCTGGATGGGAATTTAAAAATCCCATGGTACCACAGTATTTGGAAAAAAGAATTTGAGATAGTTCCCCCATCAATATTTATCCCTTAAGGGCAAAAATGGCTCCCAAAGGGCCTTGGGTGCTGTTGGCTTCCTGAGCGTGTCGGAGGTTTGGAACTGAAGCTCAGGTTGCTAATGGAGTCTGCGGCTGCAGGAGCGGTGGAAGCAAATCCACAGAACCTCAGTGACTCTGAAGGGACTCTCTTTTGCTTTTCTTTCTCTTTTACTGTAAGGGGCACTGGGTTACACTAATAGCGATGCCAGACAGAAGGCAATTTTGTGTAACATTACATGACAATAAAAAAATCTAAAATCTGAATATTTATTCCCTCAAGCAATATTCCAAAACTTATCTCATTTTTATTGACTGAAGCTGTCTTCAGTGAGAACACCTCAATCATACTTTATTGGTTGCAAAATACCTTTGGAATGTAATATATTCATATAACCATATAACCACTTACAGCACAGAACAGGCCAGTTCGGCCCTACTAGTCCATGCCGTAGCAAATCCCCACCCTCCTAGTCCCACTGACCAGCACCCGGTCCATACGCCTCTAGTCCCCTCCTATCCATGTAACGATCCAGTCTTTCCTTAAATGTAACCAATGATCCCGCCTCGACCACGTCTGCCGGAAGCTCATTCCACATCCCCACCACCCTCTGCGTAAAGAAATTTCCCCTCATGTTCCCCTTATAATTTTCCCCCTTCAATCTTAAACCATGTCCTCTAGTTTGAATCTCCCCCTTTCTTAATTGAAAAAGCCTATCCACATTTACTCTGTCAGTCCCTTTTAAAATCTTAAACACCTCTATCAAGTCACCTCTCAATCTTCTATGCTCCAGAGAAAAAAGCCCTAGTCTGCACAACCTTTCCCTGTAACTCAGACCCTGAAATCCTGTCAACATTCTCGTGAACCTTCTCTGCACTCTCTCTTCAGAACAAGTGCTGTGCAATTTAGCATTTTTTCTTTGCTGTTTCATGATCGTATCAAAAAACTCTGAATTATGGAACAATTGTCCAACTTGACAATTCATCTGAACGGAACAAAATATCCCAAGGTACCAAGAGGAAACAAGTTGCGATTTTTTAAAACTCTTGTTCCTTAGACAGTAGGAGCTTATGCATTCCTTAAAGTCAATGTAGATGTGAAGTCAAATGGCATTCAGGAAGACTTTGATATAATATGATAAATCTGATACATTTTAAATGTTATTTACATCATGGTAGAAGCCCATTTGGCGATTGAAACCTGTGTCACTCAATTAGCCTACAATCCTGTACATTTTGGAGCGTGGGAGGAAACCGGAGCACCCGGGCAAAACCCACGCAGGTCATGGGGAGAGCATATAAACTCCTTAGAGAAAGCGCTGGATTCAAACCCGAGTCACTGGCGTTGTAATAGCATTGCACTAACCAACATGCTAATCTTTCCAGCCCCAAATGTCATGCCGCAAATGCTCAAGAGTTTGCTTGTGGAAAGATCCCAGAGCATAAATGTCTATAAGCAATTCAAATATTTGTTTCCCTTCAGTTTTACATTTAGAATTCAGAGACAAGGCCCTCCTGGAGCTCAAGCCACACAATGTATTAACCCCATAGGTCTTTGGAACGTGGGAGGGAACTGGAGCACTGAAGGGAACGCATGTGGACACAGGTAGAACACACAAACTATTTCCAGAGAGCAGTGGATTCGAATCTGATCATTGTTGCTGCAACTGTTACATTAACTCAGAGCAGTTTTCTACTGCCATGTTGTGAACTTGTGACAAGAACCCTTTCTCCTTGAAATTGAATCACTTACATCAGGACACAGGGGTCGCTGCTTTGTCTGCTGAGATGATATGAAACAGCAACCAAAAGGCCACAAAAGACAGAGAAAAGAACTGGAATGTGTTGTGCATCCCATGAATCCTGAAAAATAGCAGCAAATCAAAAAAAAAAACAAGATTTAAAATTCCTGAATGAGATAGTTATTACAGATCATGTGTAAGTGCAAATTCAGCTTTTAGATCATGAAATTTTATCAAAAGCAAAGTATAATTTAACAAAAGAGGTCAGGCCTCCTGAATAAAAGGTCATGATTTTTATTTTATTGTGGGCCTTAGAATCAATGCTAACAAACTATCAGTATTAGGTGAAATGATTAGAGCAATAATAATTCATATAAATAGAAATAATAATTCATCAATAATTCATATAAGTAGAAAGCAAACACAGCAAAATGTCATTAAATCTTTGTTATTTGCACATTCAAGAAGTGAATAACCTGGTTCACTTTTCATGACGGACAATTAAGTTTGCTTTTTACTCATTTTTCACATTGAAAATTAAACCAGGATCTTCAATTCTTAAAAGGTAAATTATTTTTACCTGCTTCTGCTTGCAGTTTGAAGGTGTTCTCTAAACGATGATTCTAATAAAATTTCTATTTTTTTGTAGCTCTAATCAAATCATCAAACTGTTTCCATTCAAACCCAAATTTTGTTATAAGTGATAAAAACACTAATTTTTCAATGTTATTTATTAATGGCTTGGGTTTTACAGTTTCTGGCCCATTGTTTGCTGCTGCTCAGTGATTGGGCATTGGCAAGACCAAGGAGCTGGCCGCAACCTTCCAGGTAAAGGGTCGATCTCACTCTCCCTCCCACACCAACGGCACAGAGGTTGGGACAGCTTTAAATTCTGAAGAGCAAATATTTCCAATGGCCTGTCCTGGTCCACCTATGTCAATGTGATATCCAATAAAGGGCACCAGTGTCTCTACTTCCTCTCAAAAGCCTGAGGTAATTTGGCACATCACCAGCATCCCTCAACTTCTACAAATGCGCCACTGAAAGTTTCCTGTTAGCAGAGTGTCATTGCATAGAATGGGAACTGCTCCGCCCAAGACCACAAAATACTGCAAATCTGGCCCAAACTATCAGAAAAACCCTCCGCCTTTCCATCCATACCTCCTGGTGCTTTGAAAAAGAGCCCAACATATTAAAAGACTCAACCCAGCCTGGCCACACTCTCTTCTCCTTCCACCCTTCAGGAAGGAGATTTCCGAATTTGAGGTCTGAGATCATCAGATTTATCATATATCGTCAAGTTTTGAGGACCAAAATTTCAGGTCAAATTTGGGCAGTTAACTTTTACATGGATACTATTTTTGACCACAGTAAGTACCTGAGTTGTTCAAGGCGTCAGGTGCTCGGTTGGCCAGGTCTATGTTTAGGGTGTTGGGAGCTCCGGTGCATGAGGCAAGGATTCACGGTTGGGGTGTCGGGAGCTCAGATGGGCAGGTGGTCAGGTAACAGTAGCTCAGATGGGAGGGCGGTCGAAGTGAGGGTTTGCGGTCAGGGCATCAGAGCTTGGATGGGGGGGGGGGTAGCAAAAAATATTGTTGGGGGGGGTTGACTTTTACACGGGATATAAGGAAAACATGTGATTGTTTTGGCCGAAAAATGGGGGCGGGGTCGACTTAAGATCAAATATTACACGAGTACATATGTTTGTGAATCTGCAATGGCCATCTACAAGATTACTACTTCTGTTATGGTCTCTATTTCAGAGAGAATGGACACAGAATGAGAGATTGCTTCATTGAGCAACTTCACTCTGAATGCTGCGATACCATGGTTCTCCCAATTTCAACCTATTCCAATCCCTGCTCCATTCCCATGCCAAGAGTTTGTCCATGGTCTCATGCACTGCCAAACTGAGATCACCCGCAAATTGGATGAACAACACATCATGTTGGCCTTGGCACCCTCCAATGAGATAGCATTAACACCAACCTCTCCATTTTCCATTAGGACACTATTTTCACCCCCCCCCCCCCCATGTCTTTCTTCTGGCTGACTCTCTCTCTCTCTTTCCGTTCCCTCAGTCTTTATTCCAGCTCTGCATTCACAGAGCTATCCTCCTCCCCTAATCAATTCTCAGCTTTTCTCTTCTGCCCTCCTATCTATTTTCATCTATGTCCTGTTCTCCTCCCCATGCCCCTTCTTGTCTTTTTATTCAGACCTATGCTTGCTTTGTGCTCATACCTTGACAAAGGGTTCAGATCCAAAATGTTGGTAATACAAGTACACAATCCTTTATCCGGACATCTAAAATCTGGAGATCTAAAATCTGGAAAGCTCCAAAATCCGGCAAGTGGGGAGAGAGAGATGGCAGCGCGAGTCGGGCGGGCAAGGGGGAGACTGGCAGCGCGAGTCGGGCGAGCGAGGAAGAGAGAGACTGGCAGCTTGAGTCGGGCAGGCAGGAGACCGGCAGCGTGAGTCGGGCGGGCGAGGCAGAGAGACAGCAACGCGGCTGGAATGGGGTGGGGGTGGATACAGCAGCACAATTCGGGTGGGCTTAAATCGGACTTTCCAAAATCCGGAAAAGTCTGAAATTCGGAACACACTGTCCCCCAAGGGTTCCGGATAAAGGATTGTGTACCTGCATATCTTTGCCTCCTATAGATGCTGCAGGACCTGCTGAGTTTCTCCAGCATTTTTGTGTGCTAACTGCAATCGCTTTCTCTGTAACTCTGTCCTTCTGTAATTTTACTTGCTGTACTTATCCATGAGGTGTTTAGCTGGAATGCTCTAAAAACAAAACTCTTACCATTGTCTCATGATAAACTTGACAATGAGTTTAAGAGGGGGGGATACAGTGGGAAAGTGCCAGGCCAGATGTTGTTTTCTCTAGCTGCAGGATCTACAAGTAGGGAGCCTCAATTTAAGATTTGGCAAGGCATTCAATGAGAAACAACTGAGCTTGCCAGACACAATCATATTCTGAGAATGGTTTGTCTGTTTGCCAATTTTGTTTGCAATATTTCATTAACATACAAGTCCCTTCCCTTACCATTCTATTGGAATCTTTGGATGAGGGAAATTATAAGAATGTCTTTATTCAGAACATTATACATAAGTAATTAGGTCTGGGAGGGTTAGGTGGTGTTATTTTGCCTATGCATCTTTAATCAACCCAGGTTAATTTATCCACGTCTCTTTTGTCAAGTGACATTAAAGATCTTATTTAAAAATGCTTTCATAATCAACGTATCACAAAAATCCTCTTCATTACTTGATGTCGTTGGTGTAAACACCTTTCAAAAGATTATGCTGCAGTTGAACCTCCACCTCTCCAAGACGGTCACTGCTGAGGAGCAATTACCTCTACAACACAGAAATACCTTCAAAAAGAGAGAACAATATAAAGTACCTACCCTCAGTGCACCATAACACAGCCCATATAACAAAGCCACGGCCAAAATACTACGAATTAAACTGAAGACGGATGCAACGAGGTTCGTGGTAGCTGAAAAATGTAAATGCAAGTGGCAATTGAATACTTCCGTGAAAAAAAAATCTAAAAGTTACATTGGTTACCTTTCATATGAACTTTCATTGAAACACAGACTTAAGATTCAATGTAATGAATATACAGTAGAATCCCCATTGATCAAATTCAATTAAAACTATTTTAATAAATTAATGAGGAATATGATTTGAAGATGCTTAAAGGACAAGGATATTTTCCCATATCAGATGACCTAACCCACAAAAAAAGACAAATGGCAGAATACTCACCATTTCCTCCAAACACATGAATATCGAATTGTTCACAAAGATACATCACAAACGTATTTACTTGTGGAAGCAACCCAATAAAGAAGATTATTGGGAAACATAAAGTAAAAGCTATAAAGAGAAAACAAAATGTCAGAAAGAAGCGAACCTAATAAAAATTGACACACTCTATATATGTTTACGTAGGTGTGCGTGCATATTTACGTACATCCGAAAACAAACGAGAGAGTACTAGTTATTCCATATACCAGCAGTGAAGTCAGGAGGGAAAGAAGCCATCTCAATACTTTTTGCAGCTGAGGTTAACCTGTGTAGGTGAACTCTATGGTTTTGTCTGAAAATCATACATCTTTAGCAAAATGTAATTGACACTCCTAATACTACTTACTCTGGGAAGGGTCAATCAAGAGTCAGGATTTACTAGAAATATTAATGGCTCTGAAAATAGGTGTGCTGGAGTTTAATTTTACTCCTTGAATCTATGCTGCTGTACTTAAACTAATAAAATCTGTTTAATAATAGTTTGTTGTTGAGAAACCCTCTTCTAACCTAACATGAAACATTCTGCCTTTATTCCACTTCTGCAACTATCTTGCACTCTTTGGATTTCTTCTCAATACACTTTAATCAAACCAAGGCTATAATCCTTCATAAACCAACAATCTCAAAAGGTCATCCTTAAGATTAATTTCTTCTCTTTAAAAAAAATGCGAACTCACCTATGCCTCTTCACAATTTAATCCCTCAAACTGAATATCAACCTCGAGTTATTTCCACACTACCCCTCTTGCAATTCAGCCATCTTTCCCATGACAGTATCTGACCATATACATAAATATCATGCCAACAGCTTTAATAATTTCTGCAACAACTCCTTTATGTATGGATAAAAAAATCTATACAATGTTATGTTAATTTTAACTATCACCATAAGATCTCTTCTAATTTAGCCATCCAAAAAATAATCCTCTAATGTGCACCTTTTCCTTCTTTTTTACATTTTCCATATTGAATACTTCCATGGCACTCCCCTAGACGGCTAGTTTATCAATGTCATATTGCAGCCTTGCTGTGAATCTTAGTTATTTCACTACATCCTCTCCTTTCCATTTCTCCATTGCACTATTTTGGTGCCATCAGCAAATTCATAATTTATTTACAACACGTCCAATTCTGGCCATTGAAACCCATGCTGCCCATCAACACCTAATTAACCTACCAGTCCTGTACGTTTTGGAGGGTAGAAGGAAACCGGTGCACTGTAGCTCACAGTGAGAACGTATAAACTCCTTAAAAACAGCGCTGGATTTGAACCCAGGTTTGCTGACACTGATCCAGAAAAGAAAATAGATGAATTGCTGAATGGCAAATTTGTTTCAACTTGTCAATATTATATTGGGCCTTTCAAATGATTACTTCTGACATGCCTCAGAAAAAAATTCAATCAACTCCTGTAATTGGGATCCCATAATTTGAGATGGTCCAATAGTATTTTGTGCTTCATGTTTCGTTCAACACTAATTTTCAGAAAATCTACTTAATAATATCAATAACCTTCTAAGGTTTATTTATGCACATTAAAAAAAATTCTATACATCATCGATTTAGGAATGTTCCAATTCTGGATGAACTCTCTACTGCTTTTGTTTGAAGTACCGGTACTTACATCTCCTATTCCTGTAATGGTGACTAAGAACCGTGGCTACAAAGC
The DNA here is from genome assembly GCF_036971445.1 of Narcine bancroftii. Taxonomy (NCBI): domain Eukaryota; kingdom Metazoa; phylum Chordata; class Chondrichthyes; order Torpediniformes; family Narcinidae; genus Narcine; species Narcine bancroftii. The sequence goes on along the minus strand of NC_091470.1, from coordinate 119,212,131 downwards.
GACAACCTCTGCCTACATTGTTACTGTAAACCAGCAGGTTTCTCAATAGAATATATAGGGAATTAACCTGCATCTAAACATTGATCCTTTTTGTACTGGCAATTCAAAGAACCAAGTTGGTAAATGCAAATCTAAATCCTGCAATTATGATGAAAATGTGAATTTTATCCATTATTTTCCATTTTGGTCAATTGGATGACCATGTCCATCTGCAGCAATCTCACTGATATTACCTCCTCAATGACAGGTCATTTTACATCACCAATGTCTGTCCTTATGTAAAGAGTGGTACCTACATCCCTCTTCTTTAACAGAGGGTGATAAGTGTATGGAATAAGCTGCCAGGAAAGGTGGTTGAGGCAGGTATTATTGCAATGTTTTAGGAAACATTTGGACGCACAATAGGTTCGATACGTTTAAAGGGATCTGGGCCAAACGCAGGCAGATAGGACTAGGGTAGGAGCTTTTTGGTTGGTGTGGACAAGTTGGGTCAAAGGGCCTGTTTCCATGCTGTCTGACTCTAAAAAGACAAGTAGTTGGGAGGACAAGGGAATTATCGCTATTTTAGCATAAATCAATTCTCAACCTTTTTCTTTCCACTCACATATTCCACTTTAAGTAATCCCCATGCCAAAGATGCTCTGTGATTAGTAAGGAATATGTGGGTGGAAAGAGACACGGTTTCAGAACTCCAAAGGAAATGGCAATTTTCTCAAGCAAAATATTTCAGTAACAATTGGGTCTAGAGCAGTGATTCTCAACCTTCCCTTCCCACTCACATTCCACCTTAAGCAATCCCTTACTGATCACAGAGCACTGATGGCATAGGGATTGCTTAAAGTGTGTGGAAAGAAAATGGTTGAGTACCACTGGCATAAATGAAAAAAAATAATTTGTGCCTTTACTGGATATGTATTACATATATACTCAGTACCACCATCTTCCTTGGTCAGTTTCTATGGAATGCAATGACAGTGGGAGACTTAACCAAGGTAGAGCAAACACTCAAACATGCACTTCCTCTTATTGCTGTATGGGTGATGCCCAGAGAAAGCCAACCCTGTGGAATTGGTGTGGAAATAAACAAAGTGCAAAAGATTTAACAAATTTTATTTTTAGTCATTCAATACTGTGGGAAAATAAATTTGGATACAACGTCACTGTGACAATTAGTTTGGGTGTCAAGGCAAGTCCCTTTTTTGACATACCCTCTCTAGTCTAAGGACATGTGAAGAGACATTTCAGAGTGCAATATTGTGCACTCTTTACCTGAGACGCATTTCCTCAACCTGGTCGGAAACCCCCATAGGTGTGGCCAGCCCTTACACCAACTCCTTGAAGTAATCCAGAGGGCTACGCTCAACCTCTACTCAAAGTCTCAGCAATTCAAACTGCACTAAAATCTTTCTGCACCACCTTTTTCCTCCCGAATCCTGATCCGCCAACCTCAGAAATCCCCACTTCTTACAACTCTTTCCTTATCCACAACAAGCATTGCCCATCCCCCAAGTCTAACGTGAGCTTCCTCAGCGGTTAGAGTCACTGGGTCATACCCGGCAAAATGGCAATAATGTGAGAGAGAAAAAAGAACCGTGTTGGAACATATTCTCGCTCATGACGTGGGATTCAATAGGCCAGCGGGTTTGCTTGATAGTTTTCTCGGAACTGTAAGGTGGGATATCTTTTCTTGCACAGTAAGACATTAAAAACATTAAACTCCATCATTTTTTATTAATGAGAATGTTCAATGGCGTTCATTATGCAAATTAAAAATGCTGAATTGTTAAAACAGCTCATGATATGTGGAAAAGGCAATTCTAAACAGGTCCACAAATATACAACCTTTCTCTGCCTAATTAACAATGATCAGAAATATTCAATGTTCATCCAAAATAAACGCATCTGCTTCAAAGCTTGGGATGGAGCAAGTCACCCTCTGTGACAAAGTTTATTACAATCCTTTCCATCTTAAGCAACTAAGAAACTGTACACGAGGAAGAACGCACCATACAAGTTGCAAAAATAAATCAATAACTTTAGCATTTAAATATCAAGATATGTTGCTTGGGAACATCTCAATGCCAGGTTTTAAAGTGCACGTTATGCATTTTTTAAAAATCAGCAATAAATCCATAAAATTGTCAGAGAAGGAACTTTTAAAGAGTGTATTTCCACTATTAAAAGACTGGTGAGCAGGATGTCAATGAAATTAATTTGCAAAATTAAAACAAAATGTCTATTATTTATTGAGTTGGAATGGCCGGTCTGTCAATCCGGATCTTCAAAAGCATACTTTTGTTTTAAACGTCATTTTAAATCCTAATTATCTTTTGATCACGAATCCTTACCCATGACAAGATCCCTGGCAGAAGCCAAAAGTAAAGGACTGGTAAAAGCCACTCCATACAATTTGAATCTTGTCGCTGATGTATGTTTATGCCCGTAATCCAAGAGCCAGATTAGGCCACAGCATACGCAGAAGTAGACAGGCCTACTGTAAGCTATAATCCGATTATGCCCCTACAGGAAAACAAAAGACTGAATAAGCATCATTTGGTTGAAGGTAAAAGTTATTCTGCAGTACTGCTCTGAGCTTAACCCCAACCACAGAAAGTAAAGCTAAGACAATAAATAACTGGTTGTAATCACACTCTATTCAACACAAAAAGAACAGAAGCAACTGCAGATTCTGGAAATTTAATTAAAGGCTCAAGATGCTAGTAATACTCAGTCAGATGAAAACTGTTAATGTTATAGACTAAAGGCTGCTTCAGTTCTGTTCTGCTTCTCTCTCAGAAGCTGCATATACACCTGTAGAGCTCGTCGAAAGAACCAAAGACTTGTTGATCCAAACCAAGGCTTTTATTAGCAAAAGGCAGGAGCTCTTCACAGGTGGCCGACCAGTCTGGAATGATCCGACCTGGCTAGGGACACAACCCTTTAAGACCCAGACAGTAGGTGTGGCTAAGCTCTCAGCCAATCGCTGTAAGCACAGTCATTACATACTCTAGATACTGTAACTATATACATTGGTGATAGGTCTGTACTATCACAACACCTAAATACAGAGTATTTTCCTGCTTATACCATGGAGTGCACGAGGCTGACAAACATGAGCAGAACCTCCATTGATGGCTTGCAAGGAAAATTTACCCAGCTTCTAGTACCATTGAGCAGAACCCCAATATATTTAGATTTTATTAAATTTATTTATTTGAACATTTTTATTTAAGTTCAGACATATAGCATAGTAATGGCCCATGCCGCCCAATTTACACCCCCGGTAAGTTTGGAACAGTGGGCGGAAATCCGAGCCCCTGTGGAAACCCCACGCAGACATGGGGAGAAAGTACAAACTCCTTACAGACAATGCAGGATTCAAACCTCAGTCCGGATCACTGGTGCTGTAATGGCGTTGCGCTGACCACTATACCAAATGTGCTGCCCCAAGCAATAGCTCATAAGGAAATGTACCCCACTTCTGGCAGCACTGAGCATGTGGGGTTGATTTCAGGAATGTCCTGACAGAGGGGGTAACATAATCAAATATGTGAAAAATGTTTGCAAGAGCTTGAGAGGATTAATGTACAAGATGTGGTTAATGGCTCTGGACCTGAACTCACTGGAGTTTACAGGGAATTCAATGACATCTACTGAATATCAAAAGGCCTGCATGGAGTGGACGTGAATAAGATTTTTCTCGTCGTAAGAGAGTCTACGATCCAAGGACATAGACTCAGAATAAAAGGATGGAAAGAATGTGGTGAAACACGAAAGGATGTTCTTTAGAACAGGACGAGGAGAAATTTATTTACTCAAAGGGCTGTAGAACTCATTGCCACATACAGCTGTGGAGACCAAGTCATTGGGTATATTTAAAGCAGAGGTTGATGGGTTCTTGATTAGTAAGGGTGTTAAAGTTTGCGTAGAGAAGGAAGATGAATAGGGCTGAGTTAAAAATATAGCTATGATTCGAATGGTGAAACAAACACAATGGTTCCAATGGCCTAATTCTGCTCCATCTTATGGCCCGACAGATAATTCAGATAAATAAATTAACTGAAGAACTATAACTAAGCATGGTTTAATTTTATTTCAGAATGTATTGTTACAGTTTCAAAGATGTCAGTATATTAATCAGATTTTCTAATCTGGAAATAGGCATTACACTCCGAGATCTTTTCATTGTTTTCCCCATGAATTAATAACAGTGACAAAATAATAGAACTTTTTAATCAAAGAACAAACTCATTAAACTCACATGTCTTGGAGAAGAGGAGTCGGGTTGAACACTCTATTAAGATGAAATGAAGAAATTGTAATTTGCTTCCATTTTTAAAAATATTTTGTCATGCAAAATAAACAATAAAACACCACATACCTTCAGAAGTGAATACTGACAGCTGGCGATAACCAGGCAAAACTGGAAGACCCAAATGTCTTTAAAGAATCCATCTATTAACAAAACAGATCCAAGAAAGGCAACGAGAATTGCCAAAACAACTGCCAAAACATTCTCCATAATTTCACGATTCCTAAGGGAAAAAACAGAAATATTATTCCAGTATATTACCCATATTCTTGAGGATTTGATTCCAGGATTCAATCCGATTTTGTGGGAAAACTGTGAACCAGCAAAACCCATATTTGCCAAATTGAAAAAAAAGGATGAACATGGCAAAGTTCTTTATTTACTTTCTTACTCTGCACTATTTAAAGTTTGGAATTTTAACAATTTTCCAAGATTCACTTGCATATTCATTTGGAGGTAGGCAAGTAAATTTGGGTGCATTTCCCTTCACATGCTGCTTGCAAAGGCTCAAAAGAACAGATCGCCTGCTAGCAATTGTAACTGGAAAAATACTTTTAAAATGGAAAGTAGTTACAAGCTCAACATGGTTATGTGTGTTGATTTTTTGCTGTGTACAGAAGGTAAACTGAAGTGGGTTAAGGCTGTCTGCAAGTCATGACCAGTCTCTCAAAGCACTTCATAACATCAACCAGGCCTGTTATTGGAATGATTGATGGTGGCCTTCCTGAAGCAAGTAGTAACTGTGTCCTGCTGTAGGCACTCCCGGGAAACCCCACCCCCCCCCCCCCCCCATCTTCACCAGTCGCTTTCCCTGGGTTTACCCGCTGGAAGGCCACCCTGACTTCAGAAGCAGTGACCACGCGTGTGACATCGCTTGTAGTTGTTGACATGGATGTCACCTCCCTGCTGGCTCCCTGTTCAAAGTGAGCATAGACTATTCGCTCGGCAGGGAGCATTGTGCTGTTGCTCGGCTTTGCTTTGTGCGCCCCAATAGAATGCGGGCCCCGCCATCGTGGCCGTGTGTCCGTGATACTCTTCTGGAACTTGAGCTTGGTGAAATACCATCATTTGGCTTCTCTGATGATCCTGCAGAGATCGTAATTGAACTTCGGTGTCTCCCGTCATGATTTCCTCTAACCTGGCCTTCAGCAGTAAATCACAAGTGTTTCAGTTGTTTGTTTTGTCTGTAAATGTTAATAATTTTAATGGTTTATTTTGTTTTTTGCCACTTCTGAATGTTGAGAGACTTCATCAGCAGTGAACTTTGATAGATAGGAATGGCTTGTTCTTAACCAGCCAATATGCTTCAGCTGTGCAACTTGAGGACCTGTCAACATTCAGGGCCTTGGTGTTCAATGCTAGGTCTCTGAGCCAGCAAGCTCACCTTTCCAATCCTGAAACGGTAAGCTAGAGAATTAAGGAATACGAGAAGCATGCAAGAGATACAAAGCCTCACTGGGGAAAAGCTGGATCAACACAGGAACACTGATAGGAACACCTTTAAATGGCCAGTGCCTTTTGGCTTTGGCTTTAGGGCAGTGAAATTCAGGTCGTGCTTCCATTCTCCAGTGAATGTAGAAGATGCCTGGGTGTAGACATCAGGTGAGAATTATGATCACTTCTACAGATGAATAGCCAACTGACACTCATTGTCTTATTTTTCTCATGGTGAATAATACAGAGGCTTGCCAGCATCTCAGGAACTATATATTAAATAAACTGGAGGTAAAAAAAGGACGCATTTCCGTCACAAATTTTTACTTTGTAAGGAAGCAGACTAGTCTGGAATTGAGTGAACAGGCCCCTTCAAATAGTCAAATCTCTTACCTGTCAAATAAAGCCAATAGGGTCAGGCGATCAAAGTTCACTCCGATCCATATCTTGGGAAGAAGCCAGAATCGGTAGTAGTGCTTGATTTTCTGGGCCTCCTCCTGTGGTTGTGCATGATCCTGCAAGTCGGGGCTCAGGTCGGTGTCCTGGTGCTCCAGGAGATCAGGGTCAATTGTCAACAACCTGTTCAGTCGAATCTGTGGAAGAGACAACTGTATATGGGTTAGGTTAAAACAGAGCATGGAATACACTCACGTAAAATGTTGCTCTATGTTAGTGATTTGGAGAAAGCCTGGAAATTTAATTATTAACAAAGCAAAACTGACGTGCTCCAGCAAGTGAGTATTCTGAACAAAATTCCAAAACCAAGGTCAATATTCATCAACTATAATTCTTCTTTTTGAAATGAATTTGAAAGAGCACTTGGCAGTGCAATATACTAGCTTTCTATTAGATTTATTGATGGAACCACTGTTTAATCTGTTAAGAATAATCAGGAATTAAGGAAAGTCAAAGGTACAATTTAGCACAGATTTACATTCCATTATGGGTTTTTTGTTTCAACTGTTTGTACTGTTCATTCCTTTATATTGTTGGTAATAGAAAATCAGAATACAATGTGGCTTTGGAATCTTTGACAACAAGCAGATTTAATCTGATACTGATGTATAATGTTAACTCAGTGCAGTAGTTCTCAACCTTTTTCTTTCCACTCACATTCCACTTTAAGTATTCCCTATGCCAATGGTGCTCTGTAAGGGATTGCTTAAGCTGGTACGTGAGTGGAAAGAAAAAGTTTGAAAACCACTGTTGTAATTGTACCTCATTGACTCGTTATGTGCATGGTTTCAGAACTCCAAAGGAAATGGGCCAATGACAATTTTTCTCAAGCAAAATATTTCAGTAATAATTGAGTCTGGAGCAATGATTCTCAACCTTCCCTTCCTACTTACAACCCACCTTAAGCAGTCCCTTACTAATCACAGAGCACAGATGGCAGAGAAAATACTTAAAGTGGATGTGAGTGGAAGGAAAAAGGTTGAGAACCACTGCACTTGTACAACTGGGGAAAAAAAAGGTCAATCTCAGTTTAAATCTACTTGGTGTCAAAAATCAAAAAATGCAACATACAAAGATAGAAATGTGTCTCATGATTGATTCAACTCAAGATGAAAATATTTTATACCCCACAAGGTAAACAGCTTCAGATACTTTTGTAGCATTTCCTTTTTCTGCAGCCATTCCTGTTGGAGATGCACAGCTTCCAAAATATATAACCAATCAACAGTTTTCAGGCACACTTTAGCAATATTTACCAGATCGTGTGGATAAAATCGAACTGAGGTAGAGCTTGATAGATGTGAATCTGTGTCCCTGCAAAGAGGAGGGAGTGGCAGAGAACAATACTGCATTAATTCATGAAAAGCACAAATCTTGCTTGTTTTTTTTAAACTTGTTAAGTAGGTCATCAATTACACTTTGAAATGTTCAACATCTTTCTTTTTCAATCTTTTTATTGGTTTTGAGAAAATAATATCAAATACATTGTTACTTATGATATAAAGTTCAGGTAACAGTAAATTAAAATTACAGACATTAAACAATGGTAAACAAGATATATATGATAAAAAAGGAAAAGAAAAAACCTACAATAATTGTAATTTCTAACCCCAACCTGTTATTTGAGCTATTACAATGAAAGCCAAGCATCAACTACTAATTTCAATACTAATAGCTCAAAAAAACAAAAAAGAAATAAAATATTTTTAATAAAAAGTAAAAATAATTGATCTATAAATTTTGAAAATTATTGAAAAAAACCCAAAGAGAAAAAAAATTAATACTCATTTTAATAGTTCTAATTTTCTCCAGAGAGAGGGATGCCATCAAATCCAATAACCATTGTGTCTGTGTGGGAGGGACAACATTTTTCCACTGGACCAAAATTAGCCTTTTAGCAATCAGGGAAGCAAAAACAACTATATGGGATTGAGATGGAGTTAAAATTATGTCCATTGGTCCACTCATTCCAAAAAATAGCAATAAAAGTTTTCAGAGAAAGACTGATATCAAGAATTAAAGATAGTGTAGTAATTACCTCCTTCCAGCAGTTACAAAGGCATATAGCCAGAACATATGATATAAAGTACTTTCCTGAATTGTACACCTCACATTTAGGATATATGGGGTAAAATTTAGCTCATTGAACTTTGGAGTAGGGGGCTCTCGGGACTACTTTAAATTGTAATAAGGGATTTCTAGCAGAGGATGAATGTACATGTTTCAAAATAGATTCTCATGTATCTTCAGCAAACAGTTGTTGAAAGTCGTGTTCCCAAATTTTCTTAATGTTAGATAAAGAACTATTGCTAAATCTTAAAAGTAGTTCATAAAGAGCTGAATGCTGCCCTTTCTGATTAGGTCTGAAATTATATACTTCCCAGTTAACATTAAATCAGTTAACATTAAACTCTTAAGGAGTTTAAGAAACTCCTAATCTGTAAATAGCGAAAGAAATGTTGATTTGGTAATTTAAATTTGGCAATTAATTGCTCAAAAGAGGCAAGGTTTTGGTCTATTGAATACCTAACCTAGACCATTGAGTATATCCAGTGTCTTGACCCGAGGGTTATAAAAATGAATTACATAAAATAGGACTAGTTAATAAAAATCTGTGACAACCAAAGTGCTTTCTAAATTGGAACCAAATATGTAAAGTATGCCTACCTACAAAATTATCAGTTAGTTTGGAGAGTGAGAAAGGCAAATGTGCTCCAAGTATTGAGATAAAAGGATGTCTTTTACTGGATTTAATCTCTAAGTCAAACCATCCCGAGGCAGCTGAATATTCATTATGATGTATCCAAATAATGATACATCTAATGTTTGCTGCCCAGTAATAAATTCTCGGGTTAGATAATTCCAAGCCCCCATATCCTTTATTTTGAAGGATTTTTTTTCACCAAATGAGTATGCTTATTTTTCCATATAAAAGTGGAAATAATTAAGTCCAATTAATCAAAAAAAGATTTAGGAGCAAATAATGGGACAGCTTGAAAAATACACAAAAACTTAGGCAGGATACTCATCTTAATAACATTAACCTGTAGTGGCCCGCTACCTGGCAAGCGAACCAGCACTCAAAATGGCGGAGTAACGTGGTGAGCGCGGAAAGCCCACGCATACTAATGGCCTTCACGGGCCAGGAGCCAGCATGGCGGGAACCAGGGCCAATCAAAGGCCAGCTCGCCGGTAATGTCACATCCACCCGCAGTGGTGGGAACACCGGGCCCTGGGGTGGGAAGCTGGGTCTATAAAAGCAGAGCTAAGGAGATCAATAAATCAATCTCAACTTTACTTACATCGGTGTGTATGTTGTTCTTTTCTTGGTCTGTAGTAGCGCCTCACTACGTTGGTGACCCCGAATGGTCCAAACTGAATTTGGACCCAAAGATGATTGATCAGTTTATGCTCCACGCAGTTTCACTAAAACTGCCAACGTTCTGCACATCGGAACCACTGATACAGTTCGAACAGGCAGAAGCTCAATTTCAATTACAGCAGATCTCCAATGATCCCACAAAGTACTTCTACGTGGTAATCTCACTAGCCCAGGACACTGCAGCAAGGAACAGCAGCCTCCAGAAGAGGGCAAATATGAGACCCTAAAAGAGCTATTAACCCACATTTTTGGGCTTTCAAGGCGCGAGCGCTCCGTCCGTTTGCTGCGCATCAATGGCCGGGGGGCGGCAGGCCCCCATCCGTCCTCACGAGCGAGATGCTGGCTTTGGCCGAGGGGCACAAGCCTCGCCTGCTCTTTGATCAGATTTTTCTGGAGCAACTGTCTGAGGACATCTGACTGCTGTTTCTACCACCAACGATGGGGTACGAAGGCCAGCTGATGCTGCCCCCGGCCCCCCTCCCCACTGCATGTTTCAGGGAAACATCATGCCCAGCTGTTGTTGATAGGCATAGCGGCTGGGCAACGAGATAGCCTCATACACCTGGGACACATTCCCAGGTTGACATTTCCTGGTGGACACGGTGTGGAGGTCAGCGTACTTCCCCCCTCAGCCTATGACACCTGGAATGGGAAGCCGGGCCTGACCACGAGGGCAGCAAACAGCAGCAGCATCCAGACTTTCGGCACCCACACCATCCAGCTCCATTCTGATGATAGCCGCTTCACGTGGACTTTCATGCTGGCGGTGGTGGCACAACCACTCCTGGGTGCAGACTTTCTTCGGGCACACTGTCTACTTGTAGACTTGTCACGCCAGGACATTCCAAACATTTTCCCTGGGTGAGGCAAAGCTACCAGCCACCACCCCCCCACCCCCCACAACCTTGACTCAATCACTCTCTTAGGCAATGAGTTCACCCACATCCTAGCAGAATTCCCTCCATAGTGGCACCACAGTTCATCTCAAATGAGCCCAAGCATGGGGTGAGGCACCACATTTTCATAGAAGGGTCTCCGATTCACGCCAGGCCACCTTCCCCCTGAAAAAACAACCTCACCAAAGAAGATTCCAAGAACATGGAGGAGATGGGCCCAGTGCCGGGAAGTTGGGTCTATAAAAGCAGAGCTGGAGAGATCAATTAATCAGTCTTGACTTCCCTTATATCCATGTGTTTCTTCTCTCGCTCTGCAGTAGCGCCTCACTTTAAACCCTCCCTATTAAAGTCATCAAAAGAGGAGACCATTGAGGTAAGGATTTCTTAACATGATTCAATAAAGTAAGAAAACTTTCCTCAGACAAGTTAGTGATCTTTCTAGTAATGCGTAAATAATTGAACTGGTCTTAGCATTGGCTTTTCAGCAATTAGCTAATATTTCAGGAATCTCTAGAGCTGGAATTATCCATAAAGTATCTCTTCCTGCTGATGATCTTTTTCTATATATATCTCTAATCTTGACCATTTAATTCCATCATTTCTTAGTTAATTTGGTCAATTGTCAGGTTACAAATCAAATTTGCAGAAGAATGAATTATGGATTCTCCCTGTTCTTTTGATTCCTCAATTCCTTTTAAAATTGTTAAAACTTTTAAATTTTAAACCTTGGACAACACGATAAATACCTTCACTATCCCCAAAAAAGGAAAATTTTAATCTTCACGTTAACATTCCACAAATGAAATGTCTGACAGCCTTTCAGCTATAAATACCACAGCCTCAATCACTTCAACTGAGATAATCAATTGAAAAATCATCACTCTTTGCTGTGTCCCACATTGCTTCTTTCAAACAAATGGAACAAGTCACAACTTGAACCCTCATTCCAGATTTAAAAATACAATCAAGTCAGATGATGCAGTGGTTTAGGCCTGGTGCCCATCACAGCAGGTTTTACTTTTGAGTCACCTACCAGCAAACCTTCATTATCTGACAAGTCACTGTTATCTCTCTGCTCATTCTCACCTGATGGGAAAACTAGCAACCCATCTGTTCTGCCTCATCAATCAGATCAGTCAAATTACATCAACACAGTGGTGGAGGAATTGCATGATTCCTCCTTTCATTTAGGGGAAAATTATCAACTACAGTAATAAACAATCCAAAAGGACTGGAAAAATCTCCAAGTTTATCGGTAGTCTGTAATTCATTACAGGCAGTTGGCTGGGCTATGCAAAGGTTCCAGTACTGAGAACTGTCCCTAAATCGAGTTCTCTGTTCATTAGTTTTTCCCTTAACTACACACATTGCTTGAAATATACTTGCGATAAATTATTTAATTTCATATTTGTAATTAAATTACTGAATAATATCGCATACCAACATTAATGAATAATAATTATTATTCCTTGCTTAAAAAATGTGTGGGAGAATTTGCATAAAGTCAAATTTCTCAGTCAGTATTGGAATTACCTTGGAATAACTAGAAAAGAAAATCATTGGAAATTTATGTCTTTTTGGCTTGGCTTCGCGGACGAAGATTTATGGAGGGGGTAAAAAGTCCACGTCAGCTGCAGGCTCGTTTGTGGCTGACCAGTCCGATGCGGGACAGGCAGACACGATTGCAGCGGTTGCAAGGGAAAATTGGTTGGTTGGGGTTGGGTGTTGGGTTTTTCCTCCTTTGCCTTTTGTCAGTGAGGTGGGCTCTGCGGTCTTCTTCAAAGGAGGTTGCTGCCCGCCAAACTGTGAGGCGCCAAGATGCACGGTTTGAGGCGTTATCAGCCCACTGGCGGTGGTCAATGTGGCAGGCACCAAGAGATTTCTTTAGGCAGTCCTTGTACCTTTTATTTGGTGCACCTCTGTCACGGTGGCCAGTGGAGAGCTCGCCATATAATACGATCTTGGGAAGGCGATGGTCCTCCATTCTGGAGACGTGACCCATCCAGCGCGGCTGGATCTTCAGCAGCGTGGACTCGATGCTGTCGACCTCTGCCATCTCGAGTACCTCGACGTTAGGGGTGTGAGCGCTCCAATGGATGTTGAGGATGGAGCGGAGACAACGCTGGTGGAAGCGTTCTAGGAGCCGTAGGTGGTGCCGGTAGAGGACCCATGATTCGGAGCCGAACAGGAGTGTGGGTATGACAACGGCTCTGTATACGCTTATCTTTGTGAGGTTTTTCAGTTGGTTGTTTTTCCAGACTCTTTTGTGTAGTCTTCCAAAGGCGCTATTTGCCTTGGCGAGTCTGTTGTCTATCTCATTGTCGATCCTTGCATCTGATGAAATGGTGCAGCCGAGATAGGTAAACTGGTTGACCGTTTTGAGTTTTGTGTGCCCGATGGAGATGTGGGGGGGCTGGTAGTCATGGTGGGGAGCTGGCTGATGGAGGACCTCAGTTTTCTTCAGGCTGACTTCCAGGCCAAACATTTTGGCAGTTTCCGCAAAGCAGGACGTCAAGCGCTGAAGAGCTGGCTCTGAATGGGCAACTAAAGCGGCATCATCTGCAAAGAGTAGTTCACGGACAAGTTTCTCTTGTGTCTTGGTGTGAGCTTGCAGGCGCCTCAGATTGAAGAGACTGCCATCTGTGCGGTACCGGATGTAAACAGCGTCTTCATTGTTGGGGTCTTTCATGGCTTGGTTCAGCATCATGCTGAAGAAGATTGAAAAGAGGGTTGGTGCGAGAACACAGCCTTGCTTCACGCCATTGTTAATGGAGAAGGGTTCAGAGAGCTCATTATGTTCCGTATCATTATCCAGCAAGTCTTCAGGAAGAACATGCTAAAATTGAGCTTTAGAGTGATTTCATCAATTTTATATTGTTACATAATCTTCAACAATTCATTCCCGGCAGTTGTAATCATGGAGGGTCATGGGATGTGAGGGGGGTGGGGGGGGGGGGTTAGATTGTTGCGAAGTAGGATTACGTAGGTCAACATAATACAGTGGGCCGAAATTCTATGCACACAAGTGAAATCTACTAATACTTCACACCAAAGGAAGAAATGATATCCCAAAAACGAGGGAATTTCAATAATGGAAAGACCAGAGATGGACACAAAGAACCTGTTTGAGAAGCCTACTGTGATTCTTATCTCTCAAAGTTTCAAGACTGAAGCAGAAAGATTTTTTAAAATCAAGGATTGATGTCAAGAAATGGCAAACAAATGTCATTACTGTGCAGTACAAATTAATAATAACCCAAAAAAGTGATGAAATATATTTGGGGGTAAAGGAATGTCTTACTCTGCTTCGTGCAAATGTTCTCTTAAGGTTTTAGTTTTTCCATTCAAATTCACATGCATCTGTCAAATTAAAATATACTTTAGAAGAAAGGTCCCAAGATCAGGATCAAGCCAGAGTCCCCCCAATTTGTGAGGGGAGCAGCAGCACCTGTTGCAGAAATGTCAAGAGTGATGGTGTCAAATTAAAAAAAAACACAGAAAATTGATGGCTGTCCCCTTGAAATTTCTCAGCATTTAGTTTTGACATGAGCTTTGAACAAATGAAACAGAGAATTCAGTGACTGAAAATCAGATCAATGCAGAGTGGGAATGGTTGGCGTAGCAGTTCGCACAATGCTGTTAGAGCAGCAGCGATGGGACCGGAGTTCCGATCCCGCGGTGTCCGTAAGGCTTTTGTACATTCTTCCTGTGTCTGTGCGGGTTTTTCTCCACGGGATCTGGTTTCTTCCCAACATTCAAAAAGCACCAGGCATTGTAGGTTAATGGTGTGTAAATGGGCAGCATGGGCTCATGTGTCAAAATGGCCTGTTACCATGATGTATGTCTAAATTTTAAATTTAAATAAATGATGTACTGAAGTTACTGAGTTGGTCAGTCAGTACTCGTGGAGAGAGAAATGGAACTAATGTTTCAGATCCACAATCTTTTATTAGAATTGAAAATATATGAAAAAGTAAGTATATTTAAACTTGAAGAGAGCATTAGCAACGCTTGTGATAGGTGGAGACCAAGGTTGTCCAGGTGACACAGTTGCTTTTGGTGTCAACTAACAAGTCTACTCCTTAATCTTACATTACTGCTTCATTGTTACAACCCTCAGGATTCAATATTGAATTCAGAAATTCAGATTACCAGCCTTTCCTGGCTGTGTCAAATTGCAAGATTATCTTATTCATTAACAAAGCAGAACAGCAGAGCATCCAAAAACACTATCCTGTTAAATTGGTTGAGTGGTTCAGCAAGAACTCTCAAAAATCAAACCTGCAGACCACACCAGGGATTTTCATTCAAGATGACTGAACATGAAGGCAGGGGAATCTGTGTTCCAAGTAAAGCGGGTGTGAAAGATTCAATGAGATCCCAGTGTTTTCTAGTCACTGTTCCCTTCCTCCATCAGAATTTTACGTACCACAAGTTGTTTGATGTCCTTCTTGCAGCCGTTTCAAAGTTTACAAGTGACATGTCACAGCCCCCTGTTCCATACAATTTGCCTGGAATAAGAACATAATAACATCAGAAATAGAAACAGAAGCAGGTCACATGACGCTTTCACCATGCTTTACTATTTAATGTAATAGATGATCATCAACATTAGACCCATTTTCTTCCGATTCCCTTTGTGTCCTATTGCCCCTAGAGTCCGGAGGGAGAGAATTCCAAAGATTTATAACCACCTCCTCAGCAGACATTTCTCTTTTTTGTCCTAAATGGTCAACACTTCGTCCTGAGAATATGCTTCTGTGTTCTAGATTCTACTGCGTGAATTTTTGCATTTGATTTGTTAATTCTCCCAGAATCTCAAATTTTTCAATTAGACTATTTTAAATTCTAGTGAGAACAGAGTAATTGTACCATCTTGTCGACCAAGGTTCACTTCAAATCTAATATCTATTCAAGCCAAATGGGACCTCCTCAAGGAAACCATATTCTGCCTTAGGTATGGAGACTTGAAGACACAGAGTATTCCTAATGAGGTCTTAACAACATACTCTACAATTTGCAGTAAGAATTTTCCACTACAACCATCTTCTGATATAGTCCAAAATGAAACTATCTGACCTCAACGCTGAATTTTGTAAACTATCCCTCTGCATACCAACATTTATGTTTGTGGTGGGTAAGTTGATGGAAAGTGTTCTGAGGGCTGGCATTTACAAATATTTGGAAGAACTGGGATTGATAGGTAGTAGTCAGCATGGTTTTGTCAGGGGTAGATCATGCTTAACAAACCTTGTAGTTTTTCGAGGGGGTTACAAAAAAGGTTGATGAAGGGAAGGCTGTGGATGTTGTCTATTTAGACTTTAGTAAAGCTTTTGACAAAGTTCCCCACAGGAGGTTAGGAAAAAAGGTGGAGGCATTAGGTATAAATAAGGAGGTAGTGAAATGGATTCAGCAATGGTTGGATGGGAGGTGTCAGAGAGTAGTGGTGGAAAATTGTTTGTCCAATTGGAGGCCGGTGACTAGTGGAGTTCCTCAGGGATCGGTCCTGGGTCCACTATTGTTTGCTATATATATTAACGATCTGGAAGTAGGGGTGGAGAATTGGATAAGCAAGTTTGCGGATGATACAAAGATTGGTGGTGTTGTGGACAGTGAGGAAGATTACCGTAGATTAAAAGGTGATTTAGGAAGGCTGGAGGTGTGGGCTGAGAAATGGCTGATGGAATTTAATACAGTTAAGTGTGAGGTGTTACATTTTGGAAAGGCAAATCTAAATAGGTCATATGCATTAAATGGTAGGCTACTGAGATGTGCAGAGCAACAAAGGGATTTAGGAGTTATGGTAAATAGTACCCTCAAAGTTGATACTCAGGTAGATAGAGTAGTGAAGAAGGCATTTGGAATGTTGGCCTTCATAAATCGGAGTATTGAATTCAAGAGTTGGGATGTTATGGTGAAATTGTACAAAGCACTGGTGAGGCCAAGTTTGGAATACCGTGTTCAGTTTTGGTCACCGAATTATAGGAAGGATATAAACAAAATAGAGAGAGTGCAGAGAAGGTTCATGAGAATGTTGACAGGATGTCAGGGTTTGAGTTACAGAGAAAGGTTGAGCAGCCTGGGGCTTTTTTCTCTGGAACGTAGAAGATTGAGGGGGGATTTGATGGAGGTGTTCAAGATTTTAAAAGGGACTGAGAGAGTCAACGTGGATAGGCTTTTTCAATTAAGAGTGGGGGATATTCAAACCGGAGGCCATGGTTTGAGATTGTAGGGGGAAAATTATAAGGGGAACATGAGGGGAAATTTCTTCACGCAAAGGGTGGTTGGGATGTGGAATAAGCTTCCGGCAGAGGTGGTTGAAGCAAGGTCGTTATTTACATTTAAGGAAAGACTGGATAATTACATGGAGGGGAGAGGATTAGAGGGGTATGGACCAGGTGCTGGTCAGTGGGACTAGGAGGGTGGGGATTTGTTCTGGCATGGACCAATAGGGCCAAACTGGCCTTTTCTGTGCTGTATATGGTTATATGGTTAAAATATACTATATTTCTATTCCCCCAGTGAAAATGGAATTTCTTTAATTTCGCCACATTCCACTCCATCTGTTGCCTTTATGTCCATTCACTTCACTGTCCACAAATCTTCCCAGACCAAGACCTCAAAGCCCATCTGCCTCTGCTTCAGTACATGTAAATTACACATTTTGTCATAAATAATTATAAATAACTATGAGCCTGGTGATGCCAATTAGAAATAATCATAATATTTGGAAAAAAACATCAAATGGAACAAATTACTCAAGTTATTTAAAAAAATTAAAATATGAATAACTGCATTCATACAAGAATGGTTTATAGCACAGAACAGGCCCTTCAGCCTGAATGGTCCATGTCAACCAAGTTTTCTACCAAAGCCCATATTTGACCCCTATTCCGTCTACGTACTTTTCTAATTATTGCTTGAACGTAACAATTGTACCTACGTCTACCACTCCTTCTGGCAGTTTATTCCATGTGCCCACCACCTTTGTGTAAAAAATGCCCCCTCACACCTTTAACCATTACACTGGTAATGGGAAATGACTATTTACCTCATCTATGTCTGTCATGGTTTTCTATACCTTTCTCAGCCTCTTGCACTCCCAGGAGAAAAGGCCGAAGACCATCGTTCTACCTCTGCCTTCCTGTCCCTGCAATGTACTTGTGAAATTTTTATGCATTCTTCTAGCTCGATGATGTTCTTCCTACAACCAGATTATCCTCTGGTCATTGTGAAGTGGAGAGGGACGATATTTATGTAGAAAACATACCAATGATACAAAAATCATTGCATAAAACACATTTCAAGTTATCAAAAGTCTCAAGTTCCAAACAGTAATCAACCAACCTCCCAATCCTTAACACACACAATTTATTGCAAAGAAAGCATCATCTTTCTTTCTCATGAATGAATATATTTCAAGGATTAATAACGGAATGCCAGACACACTAGGAGCTGAAAAAACCTAATCTAACTAATGAGGGGTTCTGGCCTACAATGTTGACTGTTTTTTTTCCCTCTCCCATGATACTGCTTGCCCTGCTGATTTTCTCCAGCATATTGTGTGATACTCCAGATTCCAACATCTGCAGCCTCTTGTGTGTCCCTTTAATTTTCCAACTGTCTTCATTTAAATGACATTTCCACTGTTCATTTATTTAAAATAACAAGTATCAAGAAAAAAACCAGTTCAATTTAAGTACTGTGCCCAAAGTTTGACACAGAACTGCCAATTTACATGAGTGGTTCATTATCATTTCCCAAGATCTTGTGGGACAAACAAGCTTAGCCAACCAAAGGGGCAGTTGAAGATTTATTAAACATATTTATCAAACATTAATTGGTTGATTCAACATATTTAAATATTAGTTTTCCAAGTTTGATAGTGTCAAGGCAAGAGAGGATGCAAACTTTCAATCCTACACTTTCAGTCTACACTGAAAGCCATAAACTGGATAAACAAAGAAAATGGGTCACAAAAAAAATTCCGTTTTCTTTGTGGAAACCATTACTTCACGTTTTCCTGGGAGACTTTTTTTTTTAAATCAGGTTTTTTTCCCCCCCCTCAAATTATTTGGGTTGTTTTGAAAAATCACACTGATTGGGTCAAAATCTCAGTCCAAGCAAAAAACTGATTGAATCAGTACAATTCTTGTCATTTCTTAAGGCAAGTTTGCTTGTTATGCATCTGTTGAATATTTTAACACTTTTAGAAGTTACCTGCCATTGTTTTGACAATTTATGAGCAATCTGAAATGTTACCCCTGTACACTTTTAGACAAATTATCTTTACACTAAAGCAATATTAAAGGATTTCCTCATATTATTTTGACAGAGCTGCCTTCAGACTTGTATGTGCTTATGTAAATACATCATTGTGGATTTATATCAAGCACAGATCCTTTTGGAATTCTTTCTCACTCAGCTCATTTCTCATTAAACCAAAATTCTTAAATAGATGAAAGAAGAGATCCCACAGCCAGATCTAATAATCAGCGGCTTAATTTGTTGCCTGCCAAAATTTGTTTAAGACTCTACACAATGGATTAGTAGAAATGATATCTGTGCAGAATGAGCAGTTATCAAGAGAGAGTAACAGTAATATGACAGATTCCTCTCAGAGCTTCTCTTTTTTTGTTTCATAAATTGAAGTACCAATCAGCATAGCCTCTATGCTGTATGGACTTGAATGTCTGAAAAAAAACCCAATATATTTGACCTAAAACAATATATACTCAGACAATATACAGAGAACAATGCATTTTGAGCTCAGGCTTGAAACATTGATGCCGTTTTACTTTCTATGGATGCTGTGTGACCTGCTGAGTTTCTCAGATTGAACAATATGTGCAATTGTATCTGCTTCCACCACAATTCCTGGTCTGTTCCAGGCATTTACCACTCTCTGTGTGAAATATATGCTCTGAACATCTCCCTTAAAGTTCCTCTCCTGGCCTTTGGCTGTCTTCTAGGTTATGACACTTTTCCCTGGGGAAAAGATTCTGACTGTTCACTCTATGAATGCCTCTCAAGATTTTAGAAATCTCTTTCGCATTGTCCCTCAGCCTCCTACAGCCCAGAGAAAACAACCAAAGTCCATTTGATCTCTCCCCGTAACTCGTACCTTCTAAACCAGGTAACTTCCTGGAAAATCTATTCTGTACCCTTTCCAAAGCCTCCAGGAATGGCAAACCAGAATCGCACACAGTTTTCCAAATGCAACAAACTTTTATATAGTTGCAACATGACCTCCTTTTATACTCAATGTCCCACCAATGAAGTCAAGCATATTGTATGCTTTCTTTACCAACCCATTTACTTTCAAAGCCACTTTCAAAGGGTGATGGACCTGGATCCCCAGATCCTGTGCATATCAATACTTTTCAGAGCCCGACCATTAACTGTACATACTTCTTTCCATTTGACCTCCTAAAGTGCAACACCTCACAATTTTCCAGTTTAAATTCCATCTGCCAGTTCTCCACCCACATCTGTAACTGATGTAGAAACTGCTATATTCTTTGATAGCCCTTGACACAATTCCAGCAATCTTTGTATCATATCCCCAACAATGAAGACGCTGTTTACATCCGGTACCGCACGGATGGCAGTCTCTTCAATCTGAGGCGCCTGCAAGCTCACACCAAGACACAAGAGAAACTTGTCTGTGAACTACTCTTTGCAGATGATGCCGCTTTAGTTGCCCATTCAGAGCCAGCTCTTCAGCGCTTGACGTCCTGCTTTGCGGAAACTGCCAAAATGTTTGGCCTGGAAGTCAGCCTGAAGAAAACTGAGGTCCTCCATCAGCCAGCTCCCCACCATGACTACCAGCCCCCCCACATCTCCATCGGGCACACAAAACTCAAAACGGTCAACCAGTTTACCTATCTCGGTTGCACCATTTCATCAGATGCAAGGATCGACAATGAGATAGACAACAGACTCGCCAAGGCAAATAGCGCCTTTGGAAGACTACACAAAAGAGTCTGGAAAAACAACCAACTGAAAAACCTCACAAAGATAAGCGTATACAGAGCCGTTGTCATACCCACACTCCTGTTCGGCTCCGAATCATGGGTCCTCTACCGGCACCACCTACGGCTCCTAGAACGCTTCCACCAGCGTTGTCTCCGCTCCATCCTCAACATCCATTGGAGCGCTTACACCCCTAACGTCGAAGTACTCGAGATGGCAGAGGTCGACAGCATCGAGTCCACGCTGCTGAAGATCCAGCTGCGCTGGATGGGTCACGTCTCCAGAATGGAGGACCATCGCCTTCCCAAGATCGTGTTATATGGCGAGCTCTCCACTGGCCACCGTAACAGAGGTGCACCAAAGAAAAGGTACAAGGACTGCCTAAAGAAATCTCTTGGTGCCTGCCACATTGACCACCGCCAGTGGGCTGATAACGCCTCAAACCGTGCATCTTGGCGCCTCACAGTTTGGCGGGCAGCAACCTCCTTTGAAGAAGACCGCAGAGCCCACCTCACTGACAAAAGGCAAAGGAGGAAAAACCCAACACCCAACCCCAACCAACCAATTTTCCCTTGCAACTGCTGCAATCGTGTCTGCCTGTCCCGCATCGGACTTGTCAGCCACAAACGAGCCTGCAGCTGACGTGGACTTTTTACCCCCTCCATAAATCTTCGTCCGCGAAGCCAAGCCAAAGACTACCCTACCCATCTTCTTTCACAGATATAGGACCTATGCGACTTATGTCCATCCGCACATACAACCAAATTTCTTTAAAAATATATACAAGAAAATACATAAAATTGACATGGTTTATGCTGTATTTGACAAACTATAACAGGGATACAGGGCATACAAGAACCAAAATGTAAGTACTTACTTTGTTAGTCAGTGTTCTGTGGTCCATAGGCTGGGCTCGGCCATCTTGATTCCTGTGCACCTGCGCGAGTCTTCGTTTGACGCATGAGCAGTGGATTCGTGTAATGGAGTTCAGTTGGCGTATGTGCAAGGGTTAAGGGCGCAAGGGTTAAGGGCCCAAATTCAATATCAATATCGTCAGGGCACTTAACCCTCGCACATGCACCAAGTGAATTCCAATAAGCACAGGAATCAGATGGCCGCGCCCAGACTATGAACCCCGGGCGTGCACATTTTGGCTCTTTTGTTCCCTGTTAGCTTGTCAAATACAACAGTTGATTCAAATGTCTGCTTTAAAACGTCAGTACTCTACACGCGTGGGCAAAATTCCGACTTGCATCTATTTCAAGATATGACCAATCCTTTGGTCCCAATTATGGTTGCAAATGGAGAAGTACCTGTATCTACGTCACACACAGCAAGGGTACCATCTCTTAATGAAAACACAGTTGATGATTGCACATCAAAACTGCAAGAATACCTTGCCTTTTCAGCCTTTCCTCTATCCACAATGTCAGTTACTTAAACGTGTGAAGGACTGCTTCTCAATTTCCCTTGCCACCTTCTTTCATTGTTTCCACTGCTTTAAATGTGTTATCCAGACAGGTAAACTTAAAATGCTTATGTGACAATATACATGCGCTCTTTAAATGGCATTATCCCATCTCAATTTCCACACTCGACTCATTCAGATGTGTGATCCCCTCTAACTGGCAGCTCATCATTCATTTTGCTGCTAACTTCCATCCCGAACTCAAAGCCAGCTCTGCTGGAGCTGATTTGATGGCACTGCCAGTGCTAGTGTGGACCCACACGAAGCAGAGATACAGCACTCCCCCTGCAGAGGCCAACAGCTCTGTCCGACTACCATCAGCTCCATATATGCTTTAAAGGAACTGACATTGGGTTATCATAAGATTCTGCAACCACAAGATCTGGTTCCAAGACAGTGATGCGGCCATGAGAGGATGCAGGCTAAGGGGAAGCAGAGAACTGGCGCAGGGCACCCGAAAACAAGAAGGCCACCCCCCCCCCCCCCCCCATTAGAGAAGGAGAAGCAGAGAAGATGACTCACGGGATGCTGACCAGCAAGGGACTCCGAGGCTGAAGTACACACTGGCGGCGGGCTGTTGGTGACTTGAGGTGAGTAATCCACACAGGCTGCAGGCTGCTGACGACTGCGGTCGAGGGACTCGTACCAGGCTCTGAGTCTATTCAGGGGCAGCTCTTCCTTTTATAGTGGGCTCGACCGCGTCATCACCAGGGCATGGCTTGAGTGGGCCAGCCACCAATTGGTTGCTTCCAGCATCCGAGCCCCCAACTGGGCCCCCTGGGATCTGCTGGCGGTGATTGACCAGTTTCACCATTCCACCAGCGACCCATGGAACGGGCGTCTCAGCCTGTGCGAGGTTTGGCCAGTTGTCGCATGCAATGGCCATTTCCGGTGTTGGCCTGAGGTATGGGCCACGACACTGCAGAGTGTTATATTTCTATGTTTGACGTTAACATTATACTTAATCATCAACGGTTCAAAAATTGTTTAAAAAGAAATTTAAAAGCTCAAATCAGCAACTTAAAGAGAGAATATCCTTAAAACACAGGCTGATTTTGCATCCCATAAAACTATTGTAAGCTCATTTAACTCTGAATTTGAATGTCATACCCAACATGACTGCTGACTTGCTTCTTTTGAATGGTTTTATGGTTTGCATTGCTGGTTTTAATTTTCAATGTCATTCCCCAAAAGGTACGGACTTGTCAGCCACAAACGAGCCTGCAGCTGACGTGGACATTTACCCCTCCATAAATCTTCGTCCGCGAAGCCAAGCCAAAGAAAGAACTCTGATTGAATATGACAGAATTTAATATTAATGATCAGACGACAACAGTTGACTGGTTTTGATGCCTACCAAGCTCATCCTGTAAACTGCAGCCACCAATAGCAGAAGCGCTGTCATGTGATGGTTCCAAGTTGACACTTCCATTTCTGACCAGTAGCGAGGCGCTGGCGCTGAGCACCGCAGCTTGAGACGGGGGACAGGACTGTATTTTGATCTGAGAAGTTGATGACTGACCCTGCTGACCATCTTGAAGGCTGCAGCAAAAAGTCATCCACATCAAAAGACAACAAGAGAAAACATTGACCTGACAGAGTTGACCATGCTCTGATTAACAGGGGAACACAAAAGCACACCAGCAGGAGAAGCCTGGATAGTCGTGTGGCTTAGGTTCACAAAATCAAAGAATTACAATCCTTCAAATAGTAACAACACAAAAACAGAAGGCAGAGAATTTTTAACCCAACAAATGGCTTTTAGGCAATTGACTGATCTCTACTTTGTGAACTGGTGTAATAAATGTCAAATTTTGCATTTCACCCCAGACACACATATATCTATTTTTATGGTTGTTTAAAACCGAACACAAAAAAGTAGATACTGCACAATGAAGAGAGAGATGTCCTGTTATGAAAGACACAGTATGAAGACTATGACTGTATTAATGGATTAATAATCAAGATTATTCACTTTTGAATCCTCATTATATCAATGTACAAAATATTTAATACATACCATATCCATCAAATGTGAGTGTTTTTAAAACTCTAGTTTAAATTTTATGCGCTGCAGTAAGTCAGTAAAGTGAGCCAAAAAGCAAACAAAACATTAGGGCTTCTTGTAATTTCATTGCTGGATTGGACATGGTGTGGAATCTCTGGTAATGGATCAATGTAAGCAGAATACACCTTCCAAAGCTAGAACAGAACCAGCTCACTTCACAAAATCAACTAAGCTAGTTGATTTTAAAGTTACATTTCTGGATCCCAGTTATTGTGCGTTTTTCAGTTAGATATTCAACTCTGTCCCTTGCTATTCCCTCGGAGCCTTTCATTATGAATTATGTCTGCGGCAACAGCAAGGACCTCCCAGCGGCCGACCACTTTAATTCCACAGTCCACTGCAACGCTGACATGTCTGTCCATGGCCACATGTACTGTAAAAGTGAGGCCTCCTGCATTACACCTTACATTCCATCTTGGCAGTCTCCAACCAGATGGCATCAATATTAACCTGGAATTTCCATTAACCCCCTCCCTGGGTCTCTCTCTCTCTCTCCCTCATCCTCAAGCTCCCCGACCCCTCCCCTATCAGAGAGCTACCCATCTCAGTCTTCTGCCCTCTCCCCCCCATCACTTCTCAGCTTCTTTCTCTTCTACTCTCCCATTTGTTCACCTGTACCTCTCCCTTCCCCTCCCCCCAGCCCACCTTCTTATTCGGGAATCTGCCTGGTTTCTGCCATTCCTGACAAAAGGCTCAGGGCCGAAACATTGTGATTAGCCTTTACTCTGCTGAGTGGCCGGTTTTGTGCACTGCCATGAAACTGCAGCGTGTGCTGATTTACTCTCATGAATCTTTCATGAAGATTTAGTTATTTTAAGGAAAGCAGATGCCTTGATTCAACATAAGCTTGAGCTTTTAGAATCCCTAAATATTTTGCAAGTTTTAACATTTTTAATTTGAGAAACTCGATTATGTAACCTCACTGTTCTTTAAAAGTTGTATTTGTTTTCCAAATTTATTTGGGACAGAGTGTAACTATTAAGATTTGAAATGAACATATTACAATGTCCAAATCTGTAATTCAACATGTTGATACAAATGAACAGAATGGGCAAGTACAGGCCCATTGTGGTATTGACTTATATAAACCTATTCAACAATCGAAATTTTCCCTACCTCGCACCCAAAACCCTTTACTTTTCTTGCATCCACGTGCCTGTCCATGAGTTTTTTTTTTAAATGTCCCTATTATATCAACCTCCTCCACCACCCCTGACAATGCATTCCAGGCACCCACTACACCATGTAAAAATAATGTACCCCTGACCTCTCCCCTGAACTTTCTTCCCCTCACTTTAAACAGATATCTCTGCTACTTGTTAATGTCGCCTCAGGAAAAAAGGTGCTGTCTGACTACCCTATCTCTGCCTCTCATAATCTTGTAGACCTCTATCATTTCACCACCTATCCTTCTTCATTCTAAAGAGAAAAGCCCTAGCTCTGTTAATCTTGCCTAATAAGACAAGTTCTCCAATCCAGGTAAAACATCCTGGGAAATCTCCTCTGCATCTTCTCCACAGCTTTCACATCCTCCCTGTAATGAGGCAACAAGAATGGAACACAATAGTCAAATTGTGACCTCACCAGAGTTTTATAGAGCTGCAACAGTACCTCAATCAACCTACCCAATCAACCTGCACAGAAACCTTGCGAGATCTATGGATTTGGACCCCAGGTTCTTCTGTCTTGCAAAGAGGATGAGAGGGGACTTAATAGGTCACATCTCCAGAATGGAGGACCACCGCCTTCCCAAGATCGTGTTATATGGTGAGCCCTCCACTGGCCACCGTGACAGAGGTGCCCCAAAGAAGAGGTACAAGGACTGCCTAAAGAAATCTCTTGGTGCCTGCCACATTGACCACCGCCAGTGGGCTGATATCGCCTCAAACCGTGCATCTTGGCGCCTCACAGTTCGGCGGGCAGCAACCTCCTTTGAAGAAGACCGCAGAGCCCACCTCACTGACAAAAGACAAAGGAGGAAAAACCCAACACCCAATTTTCCCTTGCAACCGCTGCAACCGTGTCTGCTTGTCCCGCATCGGACTTGTCAGCCACAAACGAGCCTGCAGCTGACGTGGACAATTACCCCTCCATAAATCTTCGTCTGCGAAGCCAAGCCAAAGAAAAGAAAATAAGATTACGAGAGGCATAGATAAGGTAAACAGCCAGCACTTTTTTTCTCAGGGATGGAGTAGCAAGCACCAGAGGACATCTGTACAAAGTGAGGGGAGAAAAGTTTAGGGGAGACATCAGGGGCAAGTATTTTTTTTCCTTACACAGAGTAGTGGGTGCCTGGAATGCATTGCCAGGGGTAGTGGTGCAAACTGGAACAATGGGACATTGAAGAGACTCTTAGACAGGGACATGATGAAAGAAAAATAGAAGGTTATGTGGTAGGAAGGGTTTCATTTTTTTTGTAGGTATATATAGGTCGGCGCAACATCATCATCTGAAGGTCTTGTACTGTGCTGTAATGTTCTGTGGTTTCTGTACCATACAGTTGAGAGGCAATTTGAAAGTATAATTGTTGAACAAAGAAAAACATGGAAGAATGACCAACTGGAAAACAAACAGCTAGCAAGTTGAAATGTCAAACGATCATATTTTGTGGTAATATGTTATGAATCTGTAACCCTCTCTCAGGCTACATAAATAATAATTAATATTTTAAAGCTTTTTCCATTATGTATTAACTTTTGCAATAATTTTTTTCTGAAAAATAGTATCAGGACCCACTTACTGATCATGGCAACATCATGTACAAGTTACTAATTACAAGAGATTTGCACTTCTTAGATGAACTTGACAAAGCCTTGAGCCAAAAGCTGAAGTGTGAATATTGTTAATCCTGGAAAACCAGACTTGGCCTGACTGAACTGCTCAAGCACTCACATGATTCCAGAGTCTATTCCAACAGAGGCTTTTACTTCTGGCAGTTTCAGTCATGCATTCCTGAACGTTGAATGACTGGTACATTTCATTGCCAGATTGGTGGTGTTGAGAGGATGGACCAGACAAAATGGTCACCCTAATCCTTTACAATGGAGTTAAACAAGAAAAGTCTGCAGATGTTGGGGTTAAGTGCAACATACAAATGTGCTGGAGAAACTCAGTAGGTCATGCAGCATCTCGAGAGGAAGCAATGTTTCAGGCCTGAGCCCTCCTTCAGGAATAAGAAAATGTTTATGACGAAGAGCCCAGACCAGAAACATTACTTACCCTTTATTTCAATCACTGAAAACAAATGATATAATTGACTGAAAATAATATCTACTCGGTCAATGCACATAGAATTTTGGGCTCAGGCTTGAATCGTCGATGGCTTTTTACTTCCTATGGATGCTGTGCGACCTGCTGAGTTTCTCCAGCATGTTTGTGTATTGTCCTTTAGATTGGAGGTTAGGCACAGAGCAAGCAACTTTGCTCATACAGAAGTAAAATATATCACTGAATTAGCAGTGGGGAATTAAAAATCAGCCACTACTGTATGCGATGGTCTTCAGGAGTCAATGTCTCATGTGAATGCCAATTGTGAAAACCAAAACAAGGCGACTGGAAGAAAGAACGAAGTGCTCCGCAACAAAAATGCAAAACGGATTTTTAGAACACACTGACAATGCTTGAAACTGGAAATCTAACCAGGTCATAGATTATAGATCTTGTCAGAATGAGACAAAATACAGCTGGAGGCAAGGTAAAACAGCATAGTGGAAAGCTATAGTAGTGGTGATAAACCTGGTGCATAGTTGGGAAACAACTGAGCCACTTGCCAGAAAACAGCTACAGATCAAACAAGTTCATTGTTACCCTATCAGATTTAAAACACACTTCATCAACTCTATGCTTCTGTCTTTGACAAAGTGAACTGTGGCACCCAACTAGCCTTGAATATAACATCAGAGAAGCCACGTGGGACATCACATCTATACCAACTCTGCACAAGAGCAATCCTATTTATTCCAACCTCCAGCCTGCTCTCAATTTCCTGTAAATTTGTTTCTTTTGAAAAACTATTCAGCTTCCTTTCAAATGTTTCAATGGATACAACTCTGTCTGCACATTTTGGCTACTTGCTGCAGAAAAATAATTTTTTCTTATGGTAATTATGTTTTTTTGGGCAATTCTTTTCACCCTGTAGTCCCTTAGTGGTCGACTCTTCTATCAATGAGCAGAGGAGCTCCTCTCTGTCTGCAGCATTCATGATTTAAGAACCAAGTCAGATCCCCTCACAAGCTTCTCTGTTCCAAGGAGAATCACCTGACCTTTGCCAATCTATCCACATAAATAACATCATCCCCCTTTCTGCTCCAAGCACAATATCTTTTGCACCCTCTCTAAGATTTTAACACCTTTACTGAAGCTGGAGCTCATAAAGAGGGACAATAATCTAGTGGGAGCCAAATCAGCATTTTTTAAAAATTCATCAATCATTCCATGCCCTTTCAACCTTTTTTTTCTGAATCTATCCGACCACTTTCAATGAATTGTGAACATTGTCCCATAACCTTTTGCATTTCTAACCCATTTTATATTGCACCTTTTAACCTATTATATTTGGATCCTTAATTTTCATTAACCTTCACCTGCCACATATTTGTCTGTGTATATTTTCTTGGAATCTCTGAATATTCCCCTCACAGTTCACTACACCTCCAAGTTCCGTATCACCTGCAAATCTGGCAGGTCTAATCGTAACGTTGAAATCTAATTAAATAATATAAAGAAAGAAAAAGCAGTGATCCTAAGCCCCAGGGGAACTCCACTGTCCACTTAACTGCAGTCTGATTATTAGTGCTCTCAGTTTCACATTCTCAGTCTATTTTAAATTCACGCTGCTGCAGTCTTTTTTAATTCTGTTTTAATTCACCACCTCTGGCATGTTGTAACAATGCACCCATAAACAGAGGGAGGCTACATCACTTTGCCAACAATATTTTAGATATGTGGAAGCAAGATTCTAAATTGATTGAAAGTGAGAATTAATTAGTAACTTGTGGGTTGCCAGAATTTACCAAGCACGGGCAGGACTGGGACATCATTTCAAGTGTTTGAATTCATGGAAACCCTGGGAAGCTTTAAAAATAATAATTTTGCAGAATTGCAAAGCCAACATTAATAATATAAAATATCATTTATGTATGTTTTTCTTAAAAATTAGAATAAAGTTAAATTTAACAGGTCCTTCTGGCTACAGTATTTTTTTTGAAGGTGGGAGGAAACTGGAGCATCCGGAGGAAACCCAAGTCACGGGGAGAATGTTCAAACTCCTGAAGGACAGCACCGGATTTAAACCTGGGTTGCTGGTGCACGAGCTAGTGATTTGGGGACAGGTGAAATGAATAAAAATACGCACAATTATTCCTGGCCAAGGATTCAGGTCTGAAGCATTGATGAACTTTTACTTCCTAAGGATGGATGCCACATGACCTGCTGAATTTCTCCAGCATCTGCAGATTTTCTTGATTAACACCACTTTGGAGATGTATTCCAAAAGGAAGAAGCCTCACCATAGTCTAAGACTTGCAACATCATAACATACTGCACAAAGCAGCAGACAAACATGGATTTCTATTGAACCAGTATCCTCATGCAACAGCAGCTGACGACACAGAACATGCTTTAGGTTTTAGCAACAGCACAGAAAGTAGTGCAATGCACTCAGTATTTGAAATGCAAACTACACATGGTCACTTTTCGGTCATACCTGAGAGGTGATCCAATAAGAGAGGCTGGAGGGGTGGGGTTGCTTCCCGCATTATGCCGCCGGCGTACAGCTTGGCGCCTGAACGTACTGCGCTCACGACGAAAAGTAACCGTCTCATCAGTGGCTTGGGCTGGTATAGCAAGACAGGTGTTAGCAAAACAAGTATCATCAATGGGTCAAAAACAGGATGAGCAATCCCATTCTGTTCATGTTAAATGGCTATTTACAGGGACCATCCATAAAGAGGCAATTTAGCACCAAAACAACGGTTAATTCACTGAAAATAAACAGATTCTGTGATACATTAGAAAACTCAAATACCAGAAGCATTAAGCTCAATTTCAGAATGATAAATTACTACAAAATATCAGCAATACGAGACATCAACTGGTTGCTTTTAAACTCTCATAACACCAATGCTGATATTTTATGGATCTGTAAATTACCCATCACACCATGACACCCCATGTCTAATTTACACACCTGAAGCTAAGAAAATTAATTCCAGTTGTTTAAAAAAGTTATAACATTTTCAATAAATTGCTGAAATGTACCATCAATGGAAATTGGATTTATAGCTACTGCTGATTTGATTATATTCTTCACTAAGATTGGAGGCGTGGTGGACAATGAAGATGTTTTTCAAAGCTTGCAGAGAGATCTGAACCAGCTGGAAAAGTGGGCTGAAAAATGGCAGGCGGAATTTAATGCAAACAAGAGTGAGGTGTTGCACTGCAAAAGGACAAGCCAAGAAAGGACATACATGGTAAATGGTCAGGCACTGAGGAGTGGGGTAGAACAAAGGGATCTGGGAATACAGATCCACAATTCCCTGAAAGTGGTGTCACAGGTAAATAGGGTGGTAAAGAGAGCTTTTGGCACATTGGCCTTAATAAGGAGTTGGGAAATTATGGTAAAGTTGTACAAGACATTGGTGAGGCCAAATTTGGAGTATTGTGTGCAGTTTTGGTCACCTGACTGCAGGAATCAGTAGGATGGAAAGAGATGGAATTTACTAGGATGTTGCATGGACTTCAGGAACTGAGCTACAGGGAAAGGTTAAACTGGTTAGGACTTTATTCTCTGGAGCGTAGAAGAATGAGAGGAGATTTAATAGAGGTATTTAAAATTATGAGGGGGACAGACAGAGTAAATGTAGATAAGCTTTTTCCACTGAGGGAGATGAGATACAAACCAGAGGATATGGGTGAAAAGTAAAAAGGGAAAAGTTTTAGGGGGAACTTCTTCACAAAGAGTGGTAGGAGTGTGGAACGAGCCAGTTGAGATGGTGAATGCGGGCTTGATTTTAACATTTAAGAATAATTTGGAAATGTACATGGATGGGAAAGGTAATGGAGAGCTATGGATTGGGTGCAGGTCTGTGGGACTAGGCAAAAAAAATGGATCAGCACAGACTAGAAGGGGCCTGTTTCTGTGCTGTAATGTTCTATGGTTCACATTTTATAAAGGACATACCAAAGGATCAACAGAGAATTTTAACTGCATCGACCAAACCAATTTTTATAGCTATTACAAATGATCTTCAGAGCAACTTCAAACAATCACTTTTAAAGCAGGAATTGTGAATTACAAATTAATGTCAAACATGAAATGAGGGCTAGCATGCGTTTTCACCCAAATAATTAATCTCTCCACTGCTACAGTCGCAGTTAAACAGAGAAGGGCAAAAGAAAAACACTCATTTTAACCTTCCTCACACACATCACCTCAGGTTTCAGGGCTGGGCTTTTCACAAAATCTACACACGGAAATAAAACCCACAAAACTCTTGAGTGACAGACAAGGTTGAACATTAACCAGTTAACAATTATTGGAGAGATAGTGTCTTGACGTTACGATTTGTACAGTTTTATCATTTTGGAATATAGAACAGTGCAGGCCCTTAGACAATAGAATATCTTGTCTATTCCCACACCCAATGAGTGCCCTATGACTATCGCTCTTCTCTTATTCCCCCTCCCCTTCTAAGACCCAGAGCCAGACTCCATGTCAGAAATCTGGCTGCTGTACTTTCTCCTGGTAGGCTATCCTCCCCAGCAGTGTCCAAAACGGTATAGATGTTATTGAAGGGAGAGGGTAGAGGGGTATTTTTGCACTGACTGCCTATTCCCTTTCCCTCTCCTAACAATCCTCCAGCTACCTGCCTCCCTGTAACTTCCCTACTAATCCCTCGGCCTCCTGAATGGTCCACAGTCCATTCAGCTCCAGTTCTCCAACATGGCATGCAAGGAGCATTTGTTACAGGTAGTCATCAGAGACTCTGCAAATCACGCTGATCCCCAACTGCCCTCCCTGAATCCCACCTTTCCCCACTCCGATCCTGATCCCCAGCTCCCCAATTTGTTCAGAATTGAAAAGATCAAATAATAAAGATGGGTACATAATTAAGCAGAGCAAAGCTGAATGAAGTAAGCTAAACATTTCTGCATCTGCATGTACACACAATCACAATAATTATTTCATATGATCATGGTTGATCTGATTATAACCTCAACTCTATGTTCCTAACTAAATTTTCACCATGCAAAAACTGCTAACTGGCATTAATTGTGTGGTTCAAATAAAAATATTTGAAAAAGAGAAATCAATAGAATAAAGAGGAATAATGAGTCCTGAGAATTTGTTTTTCAGTTACAGATACTCAAAATGTGTATAAACCCATTTATCTCTTATTATGCTCTCTGGAGCACTAACATAGAAAGAAAAAAAAACGTTGAAGCAGAAAGGTTGCAAGCACAATCTTTAAGGATTTATTAAAACATTTTACAAGGTTTAACCAATCATTGGGCCCATTCATTTGCTTTGATATTTGTTGATTGTTGTTTCTGGGGTGCTCGTGTGCAGAGCACCTGCTCTATATACAATGCGAAAGAGATCTATCTTCAAGAAGACAGGCAATGTAGGAGTAATAGTGGGACTTTGCTCAAAAATAAATACATTCTGACCTGATCTTTATGGGAATTAGCTTAATGCCAGCAACTTGGGTTCAAAACCACCGCTATATGGATTTTGTACGTTCTCCCAGTATCTGTGTGGGTTTCCCCCGGGTGCTCCTGTTTCATTTCATGTTCAAAGATGTACGAGGTTCATAGGTTAATTGGTCACCTGGGTGAATTTTGGTAGCGTGGGATCATGGGCTGAACAGGCCTGTTACCATGCTGTATCTCTTTTTAAACATTTAATAGTGATTTAATAGAATAAATGAGTACATTATGGAATAATATGAAGAATATTTATGATTTTGACCAGCAATTCCACATCAAACGAATCAGAGCTTTCCTTGGAAATGCTATGTTGAGGAATCGTGCTCCAGTATAGCAAGTACCAAACTTGATGACCACTCTTTGTCGAGAGGACAGCTTCCGAGTGCAAACTTTCTGCAGTCGTCCACCAGTTATTCTGGGGTAAATGGGCAGTCAACTTGCAGAAATAATTGCATTCCTGCTGCAGGACAGAAACACCCGCAAAGCACTGAGATGAGAATTGTACACCTAATCCACAAAACATTGGAGCGGAATTAGGCCATTCAACCCATTGAGTCTGTCCTGCCATTCAGTCTTGGCAGATTTACTCTCTTTTCATCCCCATTCTCCTCCCTTCCTGGTCAAGACCTATCTACCTCTGCCTTAAATGTACACAACCTTTATTTCCATTTAACTGGGATTGCGTTAGAGGTTTTACTTTATGGATTAGAATGTTTTAAAAATTCTTTCATTGATAACAATTAGGTAATGAATGTCCCTCACGTCAGATGATGTGGTACATGTTTACTTCACAAGCTGTTCAAAGTACATGAGATGCTAGATTTTATAATTCAAGAAGCAGCAATCAAAAACAAAAAGCTAAACTTGTAAAATTAGTGGGCTGGGCAATGACCAAAATTGAGGGCTCTGCTTCAGATATGAGGAGGTTATGGAGTGGTGATTCACAGGATGCTCATGGGATTGAGAGACCTCAGTTTAAAGAAAAGAACAGAATATTGAGAACTCTTTTCAGGAGGGGAAATAAATTTACAAGTTTACACACAGGTTAACATTGTTTGAAGATCAACAAAAAAAAAATACTGTGTTTAAGGCATCTGTAACTAGAAGCAAAAAACTAAGCATCAAATTAATAAATGGGTGAATTCTGCACTTCAATTTAGAAGGATGTTAAGATGTGGGATCTCTGAAGAATTATATGAAATATTCCTTGGATATTAAGGACAACGCTCCTATCTTCAGTGGAACATTGCATCAGATTTTCAGGATTCAAGACTTACAAATTGACACTTGCAAGAGTCAATATCATAGGACGTTCACCGATATTCCAGGAAATGATGGACATAGCTGCATTTCTGTAAATTGGAGGAAGTGGCAGGATCCACATACACTTGCTGTCTCTGAGGGGACCCCCTTTTGCTTCTCTTTTTAGCAGAGTGCGGCACTTTGTGTGCAAAGGAAAACAAATGATGTGTACACGACGACAAATTAATCCTGAATCTTAAATACATGCATATTTTTATATATACTATTCCCAACCCATGCAAAATTTCAGTTTGACTAATTTATGGAGCATTTTCTCAATTCAGCATTTTTTTAAAAATCAAGTCAAGTTTATTGTCATCTGATTGTACAAATACAACCCAACAGAACAGCATTCTCCGGTCCTCGGTGCAAAACGCACAGGGTCATAACCAGACAAAGCACAAATGCAGACAAAGCACAAATGCAGATAAACAATACAAATGCAGGACAAATATTTTTATATATATATTTTGCAAGTATGAGAGCATCGGATGGCTAGTGTGAGCAGTCCTTTGGTCATTCAGCATTCTCACTTCCTGTGGGAAGAAGCTGCTCCTCAGCCTTGTGGCACTGGCTCTGATCCTCCTATATCTCTTCCCTGATGGGAGCAGCTGAAAGATGTCGTGTGCAGAGTGTAAGAGGTCAATGATTTTGCGTGCCCTCTCCAACAACAATCCTGGTAGATCTGTCGATGGAGAGGAGAGGGAATCTCCAGTGAGCCTCTCTACCACTCTTATAGTCCTGTGGATTGACCTTCGATCCATTTCTCTGCAGCAACCATACCACACTGTAGCTAGAGCTCCTGCAGAAGGCTGACATATGGTGGCCGGGAGCCCAGCCCACTTCAGTAGTCTAAGGAAATACACTTCCTGACCAGTAAGGAGATGGTGTATGTCCACAATAGGCTATTTGTTAAGTGAAGTCTGTCCCTTCACTCTGTCCTGACCTACCTGGAGAACAACACCTCATGCGCCAGGCTGCTGTTCATAGATTTCAGCTCAACGTTTAATATGATCATTCCCCAGATGCTGTTGAAAAGCTGACCTCACTGGGACTCAAAGTCCCTTTATGTTAATGAATTCTGGACTTCCTAACAGAAAGACCACAGTCTGTCCAAGACTGTAGCAGAACGTCGAGCACAGTCATGCTGAGCACTGGCGCACCTGAGGGCTGTGTGCTCACTACTGACCCATGACTGCATCGCCAGATCTAGGTCCAACAGTGTCATCAAGTTTGCAGGTGACACAACAGTAGTTGACCTCTTCAGCAACTACGATGAGAAGAGGTGTAAAATCTCATGATATGGTGGGAGAGTAACAACCTGAGTCTCAATGTGGACACGGCGCAGGAGAGGATTGTGGACTTCGAGATCTAGGAGTGACCACTCTCCCATACGTCTGTAATGGAGAGCACCAAGTTCCTTAGATTTCATTTAACAAATGGCCTATTGTGGACATACACCATCTCCTTACTGGTCAGGAAGTGTATTTCTTTAGACTACTGAAATGGGCTGGGCTACTGGCTACCATATGTCAGCCTTCTGCAGGAGCTCTAGCTACAGTGTTGTATGGTTGCTGCAGAGAAATGGATCGAAGGTCAATCCACAGGACTATAAGAGTGGTAGAGAGGCTCACTGGAGATTCCCTCTCCTCTCCATCGACAGATCTACCAGGATTGTTGTTGGAGAGGGCACGCAAAATCATTGACCTCTTACACTCTGCACACGACATCTTTCAGCTGCTCCCATCAGGGAAGAGATATAGGAGGATCAGAGCCAGTGCCACAAGGCTGAGGAGCAGCTTCTTCCCACAGGAAGTGAGAATGCTGAATGACCAAAGGACTGCTCACACTAGCCATCCGATGCTCTCATATTTGCAAAATATATATATAAAAATATTTGTCCTGCATTTGTATTGTTTATCTACATTTGTGCTTTGTCTGGTTATGACCCTGTGCGTTTTGCACCGAGGACCGGAGAATGCTGTTCTGTTGGGTTGTATTTGTACAATCAGATGACAATAAACTTGACTTGATTTTTAAAAAAATGCTGAATTGAGAAAATGCTCCATAAATTAGTCAAACTGAAATTTTGCATGGGTTGGGAATAGTATATATAAAAATATGCATGTATTTAAGATTCAGGATTAATTTGTCGTCGTGTACACATCATTTGTTTTCCTTTGCACACAAAGCGCCGCACTCTGCTAAAAAGAGAAGCAAAAGGGGGTCCCCTCAGAGACAGCATTGTCTGTGGAATGGTTTCTTCATAGGTGAATTGAAATAGATCGAGCAAGCTTGCATTGACTGTCTAATGCACTTACAGTTGCCAAGATTCAAAAGATGCAAACTCAGGTTCTTGAACCAAGAAGCATTTT